>NC_088784.1:57337246-57970996 GCF_958450345.1 Calliphora vicina
TACAAAACGATTAAATTTTATCAACAAAACAAAAGAAAAAATAATCAATTTTAATTATAACCGAGGATACGGAAAGGTACGTTATTAATGATTATGACTGCTTTCCTAAATTTAATGGAAAAATCATAATTGGATCTTCAACACTACTATAAACGCAGACATCAAATGCTTTACTGTATCGCGCCTTTTATTTTTATTTAATTAAGAAGTACTATTTCGATGGCTTAATATAAAAAAGGCGTAACTCAATTTTTATAAAAATAGCGTTTTTTGTTTATTCCGGTAGACAAATGCCAGATGCACCTTGCCTCAGAATTTCAGGGGGATACAATTGCAAATAACAGATTTATAACGATTTCAAAAAAAGCCCTAAGTCAAGTCAAATAATTTTTGAAAGAAAAAGCCCTAACTCGTTTTTTTTTTTGTTTTGTTTGATTGGTTATAACCATGATAATAATACAAGGTAAATCTCTCAGCGCAGCTGTAGCTGTGCGTTTATATTTTCCAAGTATCAATTTCGCTTCTAATCGGATTTTTCCACCTATCAAGAAATTTAACAGCTTTATGTCGCAGACTGTGATTCAAAAAAAAGAAAATCGAAACATAAAATTGTCCTATCCATTTTTTGCGCAATTATTAAAGGGATCGAATATGGAATAGTATTTATACCTAGGAAAAAATTAATTCCTCAACTAAAGACGAATGCTGCATATTATAAAATGTAGTCACAACTACATAATTTCACAATATACAATATTTTAACACACGAATTGGACAATTATGTTTGGGATGATACAAATGGATGTCTAGTATCTTCCGTTTTTGCGACGTGTCTTATTATTAAAAACTTAATTGTTTACTCAGATGGTTGTTACTACCAAAACCGCAATGTAATATTCTCTAATGCATTGTTGGCTTTTAGTATGGAAACTCAAATAACGATAGAACAAAATTTTTTAATAAGTGGACATTAGGGTGTCTTTTATTTTTCGATATCTTCTTTTTTTGAAGCATACCCTCTGAAAACTTTCGTATTGACCTAAAATACCACCAAAACAAATTTAGCTTGTTCGAAGAAGGGCAACCCGTGCCGTATTAGCAATTTAGTTTTGAGGTGCATTTACAAGGGAAAAAATGAATTTGTTCAGTTTTTGTAAAAATTTTGCCATTAAATAATTACTTTTGCAATTTAATTTAAAAGAATCGAAATGTGTACATAATTGTCGTTCTAATAAGATATAAAAGACAAAAATTGGTTAAAAAATGTTAAAGTTATTAAAAAATCGCCAGGCCATTAACGTGTCTCAGGCCACTAAAACAAGAAATGTAGGAACAAAATTAACATATTTTGAGAAATATTAAAATAAAAGCTTATTTTTACTTAGAATACATCCATATTTACTTGTATATGAGTTTTTGTCTTCGTAGGATACCGTTAACCTATTCCCAGGTAATAAAAAAACAAATTTAATTTTTTTAACGGCAGTTTCAAAACTCCAATTTCAAATTTTTTAAGAATTTGTTAAACAAATTTCAGAATTTTTTGATCATTACATTGGGATTTATTGAGAACATAATAAGTAATAAAAATATGAAAAAAAGTATGAGTATAAAATTTAAATCGTGCCTGCGATTTAAATTTTGCGATTTTCGAGAAAAACTAATTTTTTGGCCATATTTTAGCGAATGAGCCGAATTTTCATACTGTTATGAATTTTAAGTAAAAGCTATTCAGAATATTATATCCCAGTTTCATCAAAATCGGTCCAAAAATATATAACATTTCGCTATCTTCCCATAAGAAATTCCAAATATTGAAAAAAAATTGACATTTGACCTTCACGATTTAAGAGTTAATGTTTTCCGATTTTAATAAAACTTTCAGTCTATATTTAGAATTACCTGGGCTATAATATTCTGAATAGCCTTTACTTAAAATTCATAACAGTATGAAAATTCGGCTCATTCGCTAAAATACGGCCAAAAAATTTGTTTTTCTCCAAAATCGCAAAATTTAAATCGCAGGTACGGAAAAACTATAGGAGGTTTTGTCGTACTTTTTTCATATTTTTATTCCCTATTATGTTCTCAATAAATCCCAATGTGATGATAAAAAAATTCTGAAATTTGTTTAACAAAATTTTAAAAAATTTGAAATTGGAGTTTCGAAACTGCCATTAAAAAAATAAAATTTGTTTTTTTTTTTTTTTTAATTTTAGGTCAATACGAAAGTTTTCAGAGGGTATGCGTAAAAAGAAACGATATCGAAAAATAAGGGACACCCTAGTGGACATACTCAACTTTCCCTTATAGAAAGAAAAATTAAAAATATGCAAATAAATTTGCCATCGCAATTTGTGCAATTAATAAAGGAGGTACGAAAAGTTCCAGCACATTTACAAGGTCAGCATTTGCACTACGACTATTTTTTAAATTAAATATATCCTCCCTGATTCACTTTATAAGGATTAAATAGCAATCTCGAAAAATACCACTTTCTTACAGTTAATTTCATGAATTATTTCCTTTTATTGTTTAAACCTTAATTATTATAATAATATGTTCAACTCAGTTTAAAAAAGGCGTAACTTAATTTTTTTTTCAAAAATATCAATGAAAAAAGGCCCTATATTACATAACTTCATTAAAATAAAAAAAAATTAAATTTTTCTTATTAAAAATGGCATCAAAACTTTTTTTGTATCTAAAATTTTATGGATTTTATTAAGTTTTTTCTTCCTACTGTAAAGTAACAAAAAAACGAGTTACGCCTTTTTTATATTAAGCCATCGATTTATATGTTTTTATTTGTATAAAACTAGCTGTCCCGACAAACGTTGTTCTGCCATAGCTCACACAAAGTTTGAAGACTCCCACCATAATAGTACTCCAGATATGCAATAATTTTATTTCGTATGGGAGGTACCACGCCCATTGTACCTATATAGGTCAATTGAGAATCTAAACCATCCAGGGACCCACTCAAACACACATACAAAATTTCATCGAAATCGGCCCAGCCGTTAAGGAGGAGTTCAGTTACTAACACACGTACAGAAGAATTATATATATAAAGAAAGATAAATGGCGAAAATACAAATCGTTTTGAAAATAATTCTTTCCTTGTCACCGCATTGTCTTAGAATATTGTTACATGTACCGCATGTATTCAGTAATTCCAACTGAATTAGGTGATAGTACTTCCAGCCGACCGAATTCGATTGGCGTTAAATTCGGTTGCCATAACGAATCTGTTTTCTCTGTGTACCTTATTTTATTCAGAATATGATATTTTCTATGTTTGTTAAATGTCCTGCGAAAATAATGTGGTATACAAATTTCTGATGTTAAGTTTTGAACAATATCAAATGAATGGTATTTAAGAGGCCAGTGACGTGTACTATATACATATCTATGTTGACCGACAATGGGTAAATTTCGGTAAAAATTTTTCTGAATTTAATTTTGCAAACATGTGATTTACTCGATGACTTTTTTTTTAACGATTTTTGAATTAAAGATATCCATAAATCCAGTGTGTTTTAATATGGTATATACAGCCTTTTCTCCAATCCCAGCAGTTTGAAAATTGCCAATTGGAAACCTTACACTAGCTATATTACAACTTGTACAAAAAACTAGTTCGCTGTGACTGATAAAGTCATAGTTCAATGGTTATCATTTGCACTACATTTCACCAGCATATTCAGAAAATAAATTCAAGTAAAATACAATCCTCTAAACTATACCATTTTGATTACCACATGTAATGCTGAATGTGACCTTTAGCATTTTCGTTCTCTCTGATGATCAGTGTAGCCAGATGTGGGGATTTGTCCCCAAATTGGGGATTTCATGATTTTTTTGGGGACAGATTTTCGGGGGGAGGGATTTGGGGATTTTCCAAAAATTTGGGGATTTTGTATTCATTTTACACTATTTTTGGGGATTTTTATTTGTATTTATCATATATAATAAACAAATTATTTTCATTATTTTGAATATTTTATAACATTCATTTTTGTTTATGAGTTAACTTATTTACATATGTACTGGGTTTACACATTTTATATTTTATGGGTTTATACACTTTATTAAAGAGATGGCAATCATATTTTTCAGGCGAATTCATTCATCTGTCAATAAAAAAATGTAACGGGAAAAGTTTGTACAATACATGAAGCTGCAAAACACAAATTAAACAATACATACATATAACAAATTTAGTCAAGAAAGTTAAAATTAAAATGTCAAAAATTAAAAAAAGAACCTTCAACCAATCTTGGACAAAAGAAGAGTGGACAAAAGGTACGTAGTTAATATATTTTACTAAACCTTAATTTTAATATTATTTTTCTATAATAGGATGGCTTGTTCCTATCGAGGAGGCCCCTGAATGGAGCGTTAATGGTTCATCCCAAGGTGCTTAGTGCAAGGTGTGCAAAGTCAGTCTTCAATGTCACAAAAAATACCTCAAAAAACATGGACAGACAGAGAAACACAAGGCCAATTTGAACTGTTTAAAGCCAGCAAATACTATTAACAATTATGGTATGTTTATTTTAATACATTTGACTTTTGATTTTATAAACTACACAATAATAGGTTGGAAGGTTGTGTAACGCCAAACACCCACTTCAGAATCACTTTTTGAGTGGATTAAAAGATGACTTTCAATATAAATCATAGCTCCCGTATTAGTCCTACACCATAAACATTAAAAGGGCATCCAGTGACAAGACTTTTGTATATGTATATGTATACAACTTATTTGTATTCAATTTCATTTGAGTGCCAACATTTTTAAGAGTTTTATGCTCGCTAAAGTGATTTTCAGAATTGGCCTTTACATTTGGTGACATTATTTGCATATACTATATGAAACTTATTTGTGTTGAATTTTATTTGGATTTCTATATAATTAAGACATTTATGAGAGCTTAACTATTTTCTGATATGGGGGATAGGAGAAGTAATGGGCCGATTCCAACCAAATTCAATAGCCTTCGTCCTTGGGGCAATAGAAAAGTTTCTGCCTAAATAACGTATTATCAATGGCAAGGGTATATATAAGTTTGTCATTCCTTTTGGAATTTCTATATTTTTCATTTGCGACCCCACAAAGTATATATATTCTGGAGAGAAATCGATATTGCCATGTCCGTCTATCCGTCTGTATGTTGAAATCAATTTTTCGTAGCCCCCAAATAACTTACAAACATGATTAATACATCAATATATCGGGAATTCTCGGTTGCTATTTAAAATCGATAAAATCGGTCCACAATGGCTGAGATATAAGGAAAAAACCGGGACAACCTCGATTTTTGGCCTATTTTTGATCTATATCTGGATTACTAAGTCATTAATATAGATAATATGGATATCTAATGATAGATATTTCAAAGTCCATTGCAACGATGTATATAAGGCTATAGTAATTTGGACCTACAATGGGTCAAAATCGGGAAAAATATTTTTTAACCCGAATTTTTTTTTTAACAAAAAATTTTTTTGTCATAAATTTTTTTTCACTAATAAATTTTTTAAAAAATAAAAAAAATTTGGTAAAAAATTAAAAAGAAAAACAATTCCGAAAAAACATTTTGATAAAATTTTTTTGCTTTTTTTATTAAGCCACAATATATTACATAGTTTGACACTTGGTGGTATTAGGTATTTAATAATATATTTTATATTGCGATCAACGAATAATTTTAAAGTGAATATTGCGTAATGTACCGATGCTCAATCAGAGAAAAATGTTGTTGAATAGTACTTCATAAAATTTTATTTAAAAATGTTAATGTTTTAAAATGCAATTATAATATTCTAAAAAAATATAAATATATAAATTTTTTGCAGGTGTATTAACAACTTCAAAAGAAAGTAAAATATTTGAAATAAAAATGGCAATGTATATAGCAACACACTCAAGCATAATATCAGTCGATCATTTATGTGATATGTTTCCTAAAACACTACAAATTAATAATAAATCAATTTCGCTAAAAATGCATAGGACCAAATGTTCAGCGGTAATAAAATATGTTATAGTACCAACACTTCTAGAACAATTGTTATTAAATGTTGGTGATGGTAAATACTCCTTAATAGTTGATGAATCAACTGATATATCTAGAGTAAAATGGATGGCAATATGTATCAGATATTTCAACTCAAAGCAAGTCGAAATAATGACGGAATTTTTAGGAATTTTGGTTGTAGAGGAGGCTACAGCAGAAGCTTTATTTGAAAGTCTTATAAAATGTTTACAAAAATTAAATTTAAGCCTAAATAATTTAAGTGCCATTGGAACAGATGGTGCAAATAACATGTGTGGTGCAAAAAAATCACTTTATGCATTATTAAAAAAAGAAAATAATTCCATTAAATTGATTAAATGTATTTGCCATTCACTTAACTTATGTAGTTCTGAAGCGGCCAAATCTATCCCCAACTCGGTTGAATTTCTAGTTAAAGAATTGTACAACTATTTTGCACACTCTCCATTACGAACGCTAAAATATAAGAAAATAATTGATTTAATTAATTTAGGGTTAGAAGGGTTTTGGACCAATGGATCGAGTTGCAATCTCATTTTAATATAATAGCTACTAACGATAATGACAAAATGGCTCAACATATATCATCTGAATTAAATAACAACACAAATAAATTGTATTTGTTATTTTTAAGTCCAATTTTAAACGAAGTCAACTCAGTAAATTTATTTTTTCAAGGATATAACATTGACTTATATTCAGGATATGAGCATTTGATATTGATATTTATGTCAATTTGTTCAAAATTCATAAAACCAGAATTTATAAGGATTATTATTTAGACATCAATGATATTGACATAGGGATAGAATGTTCGGAGGAATTGGAAATGCACCCACTACCAGACGTTATTAAATTTAAAGAAAATTGTTTTAATTACTTAATTTTATTGGCAAAGGAAATGCTTAAAAGGTTTCCAGAAAGTATTAAACATTTGGAACTCTTTAAAAATCTGCAGTTTAAAAATATTAAAAACAAAAATAGATTTGATTCCGTGTATGGCATCCTGAAAAATTCTATGAACGACACAGTTGCGCTAAGTACATATGAAAACCAATGGAATAAATTGTCACATATAGATTGGCAAAAGCACACAAAAAATAACATACCTAAAGAAATTTTTAGTTTTTGGGCAATAGTTTATGAATACGAAGATAATGCTGGAAATTACTTTTTTCGTGAACTTGCTACAGCTGTATTCAATCTTTTAGTATTGCCTATAAGTAATGCGTTTGTGGAAAGAATATTTTCATTTATGAATACAACTAAAACTAAACTCAGAAATAAAATGCAGTATGAAATGTTGGAATCATTAATACGAATCAAATCCTATTTAAATAATTACAAAGTATGTTGTTATAATTTTGAAACTCCTGAATCTATGATTAAAAAATTTAATTCAGAAAATATGTATAAACAAACAGACGTAGAAGATCATGATGAGCTTGACGCGTATGATGTATTGACTTTCTGAAATAAGAACCAATAGGTTTGTACATAGAACAAATACAAATTTTATATTGTTTTATAATTCATGTTTTATTTCAGGAAAAATATTCAATGGATATGGAAGAAATTTCAAAATATTAAAGTTTTACCCCCATATGCATAAACAAATTTTAAATTTATCAAAGGTTTATAAATCAAATTTTGTATGGAAATTTTGTTTTATAAACCTTTGATAAATTTAAAAATTGTTTATGCATATGGGGGTTAAATTATAAAGGCCTTATTCATAATCAATTTTTAAATTTATTACAGGTTTATAAAACAAATTTTTTATGGAAATTCTGTTTTATAAACCTTTTATAAAATTAAAAATTTATTATGAATAAGGGGGTAAAAGATTAACCCCCATATTAATAAACAATTTTTAAATGGTTTTATAAACCATTGATAAATTTAAGTTATGTTTGAATTCGTTAATGTTTATTTTTATATCATTTTATAAAAACGAAGATTTAATGAAAAAATTTAAGAAAACAAATTTGATATTATATTTAAATTTTTATGAATTAATTTGATCTTTATCAAATTAAATGTACAGAAAACTATCTGTTTCTAAAACATTAGCTGTTAAATAATCTATTTTGTTCTTAATTGCTGAGTATTTTTTTTACCTTATTATTTTTGTTTACTGTTATTTCGAATTGTTTTGTACCTATAAAAAAACTTATTTACTTTTTGTATACGAATATACATTTTTTTTTCTAAAAATCAATCAAATCAATCAAAACGTATTATATAAATTTTATGAAAAATCTTTATAGATTTTTGTAATTTTTACTAGATTTAATTAAATGTAACATTAACTTTCTCATCCATTAAAAATGTTCTTTGTATTTGTTTAGATCGCCTTTCATATATGTATTCATATATATATATATATATATATATATATATATATATATATATATATATATATATATATATATATATATATATATATATATATATATATATATATATATGCATATATGTATATATTATTTTAATTAAAAACACAAAAACTAAATGTAATAAAACGAAATATGTGTTAGCAAATAAATTGTTAATACAAAAAAATAACATACAATTTTTAATGAAGAAATTATTTATTACAAAAATATTTTGGGGACAAAACTGGGGATTTATATTTATAATGGGGATTTTTTGGGGACTTCGAGCTTCAGATTGGGGACATGAGGCAATTTTTTTCTGGCAACACTGCTGATGATGTACATGCAATTCTTAATAAGAGCAGTACTGCAATTCTATTGAGAGCAGTAGAAATAAGAGCTCTGTGTCTTAGTGCATTTGACTATAAAACGAGATGTTATGAGTCCAATCCAGTTCTCTGATAAATTTATTTTTAGTAGTCCTTAGTGACTAACTAATTCGACGTTGCGGAACTAGTTCGATGATCTACTGCAGGATGTTGCTTATATTAATATAATTGATCGGTAATTGCAGAACTAGTAGACATTTTTCAAATTGGAAAACAAAAAAACTTCTACAAAGGCCCCGGCGAGATTCGAACTCACGATCTCCTGTTTACTAGACAGGCGCTTTAACCAACTAAGCCACGGCGCCTTAATAACAATGCTGTTTTATTAACATGTTATTATTTTGCGAGCGTACCTCCAAAAAGATGGGGGTATATTAAGTTTGTCGTTTCGTTTGTAAACCTTACACTGAATTTTGAAATATTAGCCATTTAGTTGAAAATTATTTTGATTTCTCAATTTCAATTGGTTTTACACAACCCAGCAAAAACTTTACTTACCTAGTAAGCCAGCAAGTATAATTGGAGCAAAGCGATAACTACTTATTATTTGACTGAAACACTAGTTACCGTTGTTCGAGATTTTTAAAAAATTCAGGGGTCAAGCTTACAAATGTACTTACATTCAGTTGAGAAATAAGTAGTAAATTCACAACAAGAATATGTAGCTAAAAAAAAAAAACACAAAAAATATTGCCTTGTGTGGGAATCGAACAGTTACATTATTTGCTTGTGTTTGATAGTCAAGCTGCTAACTCACTGCTCCATGTACGAGTTATTTTATTGGAAGTTAACAATAGCTTTAACATCAACATATAAATGAATATGATATGAACAAAAAAATTAATGTCTTTGACAGGTGGCGAACCACTAACCTCCCGTTTTCCAGTCAAACACACTAGATAGCTGTGCTAAATGCAAAAGTTCATTACCAGCCTGCATAAAAATAAGTACTTATTCTAGTAAATAAAATAATGTGCTGGGTAACCACCACTCCTTACAAAAGAATGCATGAAATAACTAGTTGTCATTACAAAAATTCACAAAATTTTTGCTGGGAATATTCAAATGGGTTTCTTAATTTAAATTTGTTTTTTTTTATCAATATTAATTGCGATTTTTCAATTTTAATTGGTTTTATCAATAACAATTTGTATTCTGAATTTGTATTAAGTTAAATAAAACATAAACCGTTCGATATAAACATTCTTAAAAACACGTACATTTATTCAAATATTGTACAAATTCATTAAAATATTGAAATATTACTCCGTATATACAAATTTATTCGCTTTTTCCGGAAACCTCTAATTAAGGATTTTATAGTTGCTTCTGTTACCGTTTTGTACGAGGTGGTCCACTTACGCTTAAAATCGGATATGTCCTATGATACCGTTACTTTGTTCTTCAATTATTTTCCACAGACCGAAGTTCTGGACAGTGGATATGCCTCTCGTGGAACAAAATTGACATATGAAGGCACTCTGTGCTGATTTAAAAAAGGTAAAAGCCGATTTTGTAGACACTCCGTAATATGACACACAAGAAACTTTTTGGGGAATTTTGTTTGCTTTTTTTGTCCGGTATTATACTTGAACATAACCTCGTTCAAAATCGAAATGTGAAAAATAAGGGCCAAACTAACACATAAACAAGAAAACCAAAAGAACACATCATCTAAGGCCCCGGCGAGATTCGAACTCACGATCTCCTGTTTACTAGACAGGCGCTTTAACCAACTAAGCCACGGCGCCTTTCTGAAAGCGGCGTAAAAAAAATGAATGTTTATATTGCTATTCTAAGAAAAATATTAAAAACTAAATGAAGAAATTATAGTTCAGTTATCAAATCAATATCAAACATGAATTTTAATTAAATTGATAAAACTGTACAACACAAAAAAGAATTACAAGTTCCGACCAATAAATTTTGATAGAGGAGACAAAGAAAATACACGTGTATAGGCGTTTTGAAAGCTTACATCTGGATTTCATTTGAGAGGGGGTTAAAGTTTCCCAACTCTGGCACATTATTATTGTTAATCGGCATAAGAAACCATATGATCCTTACATTTTAGGTATAAAATGTGTTCAGCAAATGTATGTAAAATATTACGGAGAACATTTTTGTAGAATATGTTAACCCCCATCCTCAACTCATGGGTCTTTTTCGTCCTTCTTTTAAAAAAGAGCAAAAAACACCATTAAAATAGGAATTTAAGGGGTTAACATGTTCCGAAAAAATATTGTCCGTGAAATTTTACTATAAATCTCTGAATACACCAAAACGGAAAATTCAACCAGAAAGTCATTCGAATAAAAATTATAAGAATAATCGACGAGAAAATTGATCAATAATTGTCAAATAATCGAATACTCAAATAAATAAATCTCAAATAATCAAAACCTTTAATTTATAATGTTAAACAGATATGTTCATCATCTCATTTAATAAGATCTATAGATCACAACATTGCACTATGTCAGAATTTCCAAATTTTGCAGCAAAAATTCGATTTTCCAACATCATATTTTTTAATTTTTTTTATCACGTTGACAGTTGACAACCCATAATTATTAATAAAATGCTTATAATATATGTACATATAAATTTATTCTAATTCATTTTATTAATTGTGAAGCAGTATAATTTTTTATTAAATAAATCGTCGTTTTCCAAAATATACTTTCAATAAAATAAATCTTTGAATATGGATTCTATTACTCGAGATGTGTATTTTTAACTGTTGTAAAGATATTTCGTAAATGATTGTATTTAGAAATTATTTATTATTGTCTTTTGTGGAGAAGAACTCCCGTGGATAACAACCTTTAATGGAGTTTCTTACATGTAGTTGTTCGTGGGAAACTAGGGTTCAATGATATGCATTTTTTTTCAAATAGTTTCAAACTCACGCCTTAATGATGCTTTTCCAAAAGGTAAGCCCCACGAAAAAACTGATACGACTTTCGTAATTTTGTCTAAGGTTTATAGAAATTTATCTATCAAATTATAAAGGGGGAGTTTTAGAGAGTAAGCATTATTTTTTTTCGAAAATCCCCCTTATAAAAAAATCCCACTACAAAAAAAGGGGCGTGGACCGCCCATTTTTACTCAAATCGAATAGTTTGACAGTAGAAGGCTGAATACCAAATTTGGAGTGTCTAGAATGTCGGAAAATAGTTTTTGCGGTTACTTTCGATTTTTCGGCCATAGTTTAAGTTAAAATTAACTAAAACAAGAAAATGTTGACATTTCTATTTTGGCCTATTAAAATCGGTTCATGATTTCACTTAGCCGCATATTTACATCCTGTCTGAATTGCGCTTGAATTTGGCTAATCGCATTTACTTCCATGCTTTTAAATATATTATAGTAAATTATTCGAATAATATTTTTTTTATTGATTATTTGTTCCAATAATCGAATAATAAAAAATGATAAACTTTTGATCGATGAAAGTTAAACTCGAATAATCAACAACCCTAGTATTTACAGACGACAATACTGAGTATTAATACTTGTCAACAAATTTGTAGAAAAATACCAATCAACTAAAAAATAAAATATTTTCAATACTAGTAGTACTATCATGTAAACAAACGATTTATGGACATACCGAACGATTTCAATAATATTTTACTTTTTAAATGCAGTATACTCGGTAAATTAATTAAAATTTTAACAATGCGTATGTATTTTTAACCCCTTGTGGATGATAGTGTAATTCAAAGTACTTTTGGGCAAAAAGGGTCAAAATATGTTTTGTTTTCATTTTGTACGCTTATTATTGTTATGGTACTTATATGTACCGTCGGTCGACAAAGGGTTAAGTTTGTCAAGCTATTTTTTCAAAATCAAGCTAATTATTCCCCAATGTCAATATAATTCACTAATCGAACACTATTTGGCATATATATATTGGGTTATTTAGTGTTGATGTTTGTAACATGGAAAAAATTGTCAATACCCACCTTAAAGTATAACAATGTGCGGTTAACTCTTTCTGAATGGATTAAGCGATGAAAACCTTGTACTCAATTGCTCTAAGGACCGAAGCCTATTGAAATCGGTCCTTTATTTCCTAACACCTCCATACGCCTCCCTATCTGAAAATCGTTAAAGCTCTCATAACTATCTTAGTCGAACTCGCACCACCAAATTTTGTAACGATAGCGGTCCATTATTAGGCGTAGCTCCAATATAAGGCGCACTTCCGAAAATCACTTAAAGGAGCACAAATATTTTAAAAATTTTGGTATTCCAATAAAATTCACAATGTTGAATCCAATAATTGAAAAATAAACTGCTCAACATTTGAAGGCCCCGGCGAGATTCGAACTCACGATCTCCTGTTTACTAGACAGGCGCTTTAACCAACTAAGCCACGGCGCCTGTAAAACCACATTTATTAAATTTTGGACTATTGCCCGATTCACATAGCGTCTTTTCGGTTTATTTTAGGGGTGCCAAGTGGAACTGGTATTTACAAATCCGGGATCGGGATTTTTGTAAATTCCACATTGTCCAACATAAATGATTGAAACTATTTTTTTCCGAAGTAAGACATGTGGCAAACAGATTGTTTATTTCTATATTTCTTCGTTGCTATTAAAAATAAATACAGTAATATTTAAAAAAAAAAATCCGTTAAAATAAAAACCGTAAGTGCACGCAGAGAAAAAATATAGTTGGGCATGGTTACTGTAACCATTTCAATATTGTTACAAGTTTTTTAACTATATTATAGTCACAGTAACCATTTACATGATTGTGGTAACCATAATATGGTTAATTTACGATTCACATGATTGTATCAACCATATATATGGTTACAGTAAACAAATATATGTTTGTGACAACCATTCATATGATGAAGGACTTATCATATTATGTTGCTCTCGGTTTAAGGCTTATCATAATCTGAGAACAACATATTATGATAAAATTATTCATCATAAATATGGTTGCCACAAACCTAAACTTGTTTACTGTAACCATATATATGGTTGATACAATCATGTGATTCATAAATTAACCATATTGTGGTTACCACAATCATATAAATGGTTACTGTGACTATAATATTGTTAAAAATCTTGTAACACTATTTAAATGGTTACAGTAACCATGCCCAATTATATTTTTTCTCTGCGTGTGGAAAGTAAAAGTATAATTTGTAGTTTCACAACAGTAAGTAGTACATACATTACAGTTATTGATTACTTATTTGGCTAGTTATCTATTTAATTAAAATTCATGTTTGATATTGATTTATTTCATTTGTAATATTTTTCTTAGAATAGCTATTTAAACATTCCGTTTTTACGGCGCTTTCAGGAAGGCGCCGTGGCTTAGTTGGTTAAAGCGCCTGTCTAGTAAACAGGAGATCGTGAGTTCGAATCTCGCCGGGGCCTTAAGATGATGTGTGTTTTTATATTAAAGTAACTAATATAAGAACTAATAACTTTCGAAACTTAGATATTTTTTGGGCAAATGAATCACTGCGCTGCATTTGATACGCAGCTGTAATTAGTTTGCGATGCTGATGCAAATCAGCTGATGCGCAGACGCAGACAATGCATCAGCCATTTTTCTGAGCTTGTTTGATGGTTTTTTGCCCATCATCTGTTTCACTGTTCCTTTTTAGAACTCAAGACATTCGCAGTGTTGCCAACTTTTGTATTTTAGAACGTACTGCGCATCAAATGCAGCACAGTGATGCATTTCCAAACAAGCCCAGTCAATAACTTTATAAAATGTGTCAGTTTAACTTCACCTAGGCCAGAACCACTCCAGTCCCTAACCTCACACAACAATTTCTGTGACAGATTTCTTCTCCCTAGAGTAATTATAGAAAGAGTAGTATGTGAATTTTAAAATCAATGAAAAGGTTTTAATGTAGTACGCTCGCTCACATTGTTCAAATTGATTAACAAATTTCTTGAAAATTTATTGCCAACTTGTGACAATTGGTGCGTTTATAAAAATCGAACAAAATTTCCGCAAGGACCAAACAATGCAAACATTATAATAAAGACTAGGGAACGTATTTATATGAAAATGTCAGCAATTGAACATTAGCATTTTCATAAAAAAATATCGATTATTTCTTTCGAAACAGTTTCTTTGTAACACTCTTATTTGTTATTCATTTATAATTTATTTAATTAATTCAAGGCCCAACACTATAAGGCCGTTATAGTATTATTTAATTTATTTTTATATGGTACAATAAAAATATAATACATGTACATTAGGGTGGGCCGATTTGTAAGGACAAAATTTGGTCGATATTGTGCCAACGATTTTTCGATAGCTTTTGCCACGAGCAAAACAAAGTTCCACTATTCTTCGACTACTCAATTTCAAAAATCAAATGATGCAGTTTTGTAGAGAAATGTTTAACGATGAATCCTGCACTTATAGTTTTAAGAAAAATTGTATTTTATTTTTAAAATATTGAAATAAAGTCCATGCAAGGCTGTTAAGCTTAAATGTACTTATAAATAGACTTAAAATAAAATTTTTTTAATATTTTTTTCGGAAATCAAAAACATTTTTGACTTTATTTTCAAAATGGGAAAATATCTAAGAAAGCTTGATATTTTCCTTGAAGCCTATTTGGTCGCTTAGTGGAATTCGAGTTCGAAATCTATCAAAATAAATGTTTTGTAACTCAAAACATACAATTTAATTACCGTTATGTTTGTAATGAAGTCTACTTTTTGTTATTGTATTTTGTTATTTATGAAACCAAATAAAACTGTATACTTTAAGTTTTCCTTAAACTTTACTTTTCTTTAAACAATCAATATTTGAGGTGTATTTATACTTTAGTCTCTGACTGTATATTCAAATAAATGTTTTGTAACTCAAGACATACAATTTTTGTCTTAAAACATTTATGATAGAGATCCCACTTGCATCTCACTAAGTTACCAAATGGGTCTTAAAGGAAAATTCCTTAGCTTTCTTTTGAGCAGAAAAAAATTTAATACAAGTAAGAAGGTATGGTCGATCAAGCCCGACCATATAATACCCTACACTAAGTAAATGAGAAAAACCATTTTTCTTTTAAAATATCAATAATTTATATTCGTGATTTTCGGAAGTGCGCCTTATATGGGAGCTATGACCAATTATGGACCGATCACCATGAAATTAGATCGTGTATTTTATATCTATATAAAAGTTATTTATGTGAATTTTGAGTGTATACCAACATTTTTAAGAAATTTATGCACGTTAAAGTGATTTTCGGAAGCGGGTCTATATGGGAGCTATGACTAATTATGAACCGATCGTTACAAAATTTGGAGACATGAATTTCGTATATATAAAATTTACTTCGAGAGAAATTTGTGGAGATATATATATAAATTATATATTTCTGACCGATAAAGTCCAATTTCTGGAGGACCGATTTCAGCCAGTTTCAGTAGGCTTGGTCCTTTTGCTGCAAAACTATATGTACCAAATTTGATCGAAATATCTTTAAAATTTCTACCTGTACCGAACGTGATTCTAAGTCGATCGGTATACTTTGTGTGTGTTAGAACAATATATTTGGGCGTTACAAACATCTGCACAAGCGCATTATACCCTCCACACTATGTACAGTAGGGGATCTGAAAAAAAAGTGAAAATAAATCTGTAACTTCTAACGGTTTTCCCGATTTTAAAAAAATTTCCCGTGGCTATAGAGGAGGTGTTGATAAGTTTAAGTTTTGAATTTGGGCTTATAACACCAAGGGGGGCCGAGCCACAATGCCCCAAAGTGGGGCACCTTGGGTATATCAAAAATTAAAAATGATGCAACATTTTTTGTTTGCGATCCGATTTGAAAGATTTTTATATATGTGGAATCTATTAGACGAGATCTACAAAAAACAATGCTTTAGCCATATATTATCTCTTATAGTTTACGAGTTATTCGCATTTGAAAAGTAAAATTTAATTTTATTTACCTACCTTGGTCTGGTTTTTTGCTAATAGCGGATCCAATTCATTCCCGATTTTCTATAATATATTTTTTTTCTATATATAATTTTTTGAATTAACAAGACATGTATTAACAATAGTATGAAAGAATTGTTTAAAAAAATCTACTCAGTCAAAAGTTATGTGCATGCAAACTTAAAAAAATAAAAAAGTCGTGCTATGGTGGTGTGGAAAAATGGAGCAAAAAATAAAAAAGGGCCCATTTGAAAAGAAAATTAGATTTTGGAAAAAAAAATTCAAAAATTTTATGTCTTGAGTTACAAAATATTTTTTTTAATAGATATCCCACTCGCATACAACTAAGAGAACAAAATGCTCTTCAAGGAAAATATCTAAGCTATCTTTTGAGAAAAAATTAAAAAAGGGTCCATTTTGAAAAAAAGTCAAAAATTTTATGTTTTGGGTTACAAAACATATATTTTGATAGATATCCAAATCGCATCCCACTAAAATTTAGTTTCTTTGATATTTAATTATAATGAGTTATACTTAATGGGTAAATGAAATACAAAAACTATTTTGAATTGGAATAATCTTAAAGTTTATTTTTTTTAGAATATAGCTACTAGGGTATTCAAATTATTGGATTTTTCTCTTGTTCGAATAAAACGAATAATTCGAATAAGATATTTTAACTTGTTCGAATAATTCGATCACATGTTTAAAATTAATCGAATTATTCGAATAATTAAATTTTTTTTAAAAAAGTAAAGAATGAAATTTTGATGTAGGTTTTTTAATATTTTATTGTTAAAGAATAACAGAAATTAACGTTCAAGCTAACAATTCAAGTATTGATAATGTTAAAAAACATTCGAAAACAAAGTCTATCAATTAATTTTCATCAGAAATATTCTGATTAGATTCCCTCGCGAACAATCGACAAAACAATTGACTAACAAACTCTTTAGTTTCCGTTTTGGAGCTATCCTTTAAAAAAATTTAGCTAGTTGGACATGATCCTGAATTCAAGGACAATATAAACGTATTAAGAACTTTTTTATGTCGTTCATGAGTAACTAATTCTTAAGTAAATTAATTATTCACTTTTTCTAATTTATTTATAACAAATCGCTCCATCAACGTTGCCGAATCTTTGCTTAATGAAGTGTTCTTAGGGAATTAAACTAAGTCAAAATGACAGTCGCCATCACTTTCAACACCACTTTAATCTAAGTTAATATTTGATTCTTAACGGGTAGACGCTTAAATTTCTGTTTCGAAATCAATTCTAAAATCATTGAGATTTTTTTTTTCAAAATAACAAATATTTTATACCTTTCATTTTCAATGGTTCAAGTCCTAAATTAAACATATTGAAAGACTTGTGTTTAGAATTGTAACTTCTTGCAGTAAGATTTATATATTTATAGAAGGAGCTATCGACCACTCATCTACAGTGATCAAAAGACTACCTTTATCTTTAGTTATTTGTCGAATTTCAGTCATTATTACTTACATATTTAAATTTGGAATTATGAAAAATTTTAAGCAATTTAATAAATTTAAATATATATGAACATTTATTCGTTTTATTCGATTATTCTACATAAAATTGTTCGAATTATTCATTATTCGAAAATGGCCATTTTTAAAATGTTCGAATAATTATTCTTAAGAAATTATTCGATTAATCGAACGATCATTATTCGAATGAATACCCTAATAGCTACTTGATTCAAAACTTGAAAATTCATATAAAATGTGCAACCTCTTAACGATTTTGCATAAATTTTTGAATTAGGGTTTTAGATGTCGGAGAACAAGTTTACACCATGTAAGCATCGAAAATCTAAAAATTACAAAGTAAGGGACAACCTAATTTACATGCATGTGCAGTAGGGATATAACTATTGACATCTTTGGCAAATATGCAAATTGGCATAGCATTGTCGAATACAGCATTAAAAAATATGAAAAACCTCGGTATTATTTTTTCGAGGTTGTTAAAAAGTTCACGCACCAAACGCAATAACGGGTTTCATTAAATATTTTCAATTATTTTGAAAAACAATATATTTTATTTTAATAATATCTGCGGACATACTTCAAAAGATAATTTTTAAATAATCCCTCACACTTGCAAAAAAAATAGGAAATTATTTATATAATATTTCAGAGAAAAAAAATGATTTATTCCAAATGACCTTTGATTCCAAATGGCCTAATTCTTATACAACATTGGCCATCACGTGGTGTTATGCAAAAATTTCAACGGAATTAGTTATATCCCTAATGTACATATTTGTAATTAACATTCAGAATGTTAATTCTTACATGTTTACAGCCCTAAGTATACATTTTACTATGTAAATTTCTATGTATGATATTGAGTATGTCAACAAACAATTGAGTAGGAAACGTAAAAATATATCAGTGTAGTGTTAAAACTTGTTGTAAATCTTTTAGTCAATTTCATTATCTTGGCTCCTCGTCAATTTGCAAATTTAATTTCCATACATCCAGAAATTCATGTATATTCACACATACATTAACAAATATACATTGAAGTAAAAGACACACTAATAAAACTTGCATGAAATTCATTTGAATTTGAATCCATTTTAGTTGATTGTTCACAAAAGTGGAAAATGTGATGCCAATTTAAGCATTTGACTCGATATTTGATCCTTATTTATCTCTCCTTTTGTTTTCTATTTTATTGCCTGTGCAAATGTATGGGTGAATTAATGATTTTATGGTAATTTTTATGAGTGTGTTAGTTTATCCCCTGCAGGTTTAAAGGAAGCAATTGCCAATATGAGTTTACATGAGCTTACAGTTACTGTTCTAATTTAAATTTATCTATTGATTTAAACTTTCACCTCGAAATTAGGATGTTTAACCAGTGATGATTTTTTAACACAAATGTGAAATTATTTCTAAGACTTGCAGGGTTGTGTGTTGTAGTATAAAATGCCTCACATTTGTGGATTTGTAAGTGCGTATCGTCGTATAGTTAATTCGTCGAAAAGTAGTAAAGTATCCTTATCTTTCGATTAAAGCTTTGCTGTTTCTAATGCTCTTTGTTTTCCGTTTATTTGTCTGTCATCGTTGCCATCGCAGTTGTCATTGTAATCATGATCATGAATTCGTAAATAGTTATTTGTTTTTACAACAATGCGTTTGTGGTTGTCTGATTGTTTGTGCAAATATGTGTAGGTGTCTTAATGTTTTTATTTTTTTTTCATTCAAAGACAAATAAGTGTTAATCTGATTTAAAAAATAATGCCAACCAACCCAATTTCCTTTTGCACCTTGTTTATGTTTGTAGTCTGTCTTTAGCTTATTTTTATCTTGGTGGGAAAATTGACATTTGCAGCAGGGATTTTCGGTTGCTGTATTAGGATTTAGATAAAAAATTTTAGTTATTTCTGTAAAAGATACATACATACATATGGACTTCTAAGTATGATTTTATTGGTAGTAGGGAAGAACAATTTAGTATTTTTTGGGTAATTTTTAACATCGGAAAATCCATATTAGATATTAAGTGCTATTTCTGAATATATATCGCCACCTTAAATATAAACGGACATAACTACACTCTTATTTATAGGAGAACCTAAAAACGCTATAAAATCAATAACAATAAAGTATAATTTCGTGAGCATGTTGTTTGACAAAAAGATCCATAATCAATGAATTTTTGTGTAGTTACGTCTGTTTGGCATTTAAGGTGACGAGCCATTCCCGCAAAAAAGCTCAAGCGACAAAAACTAAATTGTACAGGAGAAGGTTTTTATTATTTATTTCTTGTTTAAATTAAGTTAGAGCAACACAATTTTGTATGAAGACACATTTTGATCCAATGCATAAAATGAATACAATTGCTTTCTCATATCAGCAGAATAATAGTAATAGGTCATTATTATATAGTCCCGAAGAAAAATTTTTTCTAAAAAAGAAAAAAATATAGGGACATTTTGGAAAAAACGCAAAAAATACGGCAATTTTTAGAGGTTCCAACTTTTAATGCATGTAACTTTTTGTACATATGAGATAACTGTCAGAAAATTGTTTTGATTTTATTCATAATTTTATAGCAAAAATAGCTGTTATGTTTAAAAAAAATGTCGACCCTCCATAGGCTTCCTATATCTAAAAAACCAAAAAAAGATCGAGCAGAATTAAAAAAACAAATAAATATACCTAAATATATCTTTAACTAAATGATATAACTTACTTGTATATTCTTGTTTTATGTAGATCTGCTTAAGGACTATTTAAATTTCAGCTCATTCGGATCATACTTGAATTTTTGGCGATTTTTTTAAAAAATGTGAGCCGTGGCGTGTAATTTTACTAATTAAGCGAAAAGATCTTTATCTACAACATTGGTATCTTTGGTGACCCCCACTGAAATTTTCCGACAACATTTTTCGTAGAATATTTTAATCCTTAAATGTCCTTAAATGGACTTTTTTTGATTTTCTAGAAAAAAGGGTCAAATTGACACCTAAAGAGAGGAGATAGATGGTTAAGATCTTCCACAAAAATGATCCCCATAAAATTCCACAATATAAATCTGACAACAAGAATTGTCTCAGCACCCTTCGATCAAAAAACTAAATCTTTGACCCACTGTAAAACAAAATTCAGACCAACTGGACTATAAGTTTATTCTACAAAAATTATCTACTCAACATGGCTTTTCAGAATTATAGGCTATTCTGTTCCAATTAGGGTTTGGGGTTTCCCAGGAAACGGGAATGAAAAATTTCATTTCCCGGGAATCCCGGGAACTTCTTTTCAACTAGAAAAATAAGTAAAAAAGAATATTATTTTACAAAATTGTTTAATTTTATTAAAAGAAAATGAAAAACAATACATTACAATTCAATTCTACTAACATAAAACAAAAAAAATGTTGGATCAAATATTTGGAGATCATTTGTTACTATAAAATTAAATATTAGCGATATTCATGATGTAGAGCTCTTGTCCTGGTAATAGAGTACGTTTATAATTCACTGTCGATCAATATTTTAATTGCATTTGTAATGCAGTTTGTGTTTTCAAAATGCATTCAGTAAGTCATTTTATGATTTCTTATTTTAGTGGCAAAGTTTCCAGACACCGATAAAACTCTTTCGCTTTAACCAGGTGGTGGCTTTATCGTTAATAAAGCCTTATAAAGACAATCTGAATTTTTTCTCCGATTGCTACTTGCTTCAAATAATAATTCCCGCTTAAAACTTTCAGCATTTGATTTTAAATCATTATCATCATCGCTTTGAACTGATGAGGGAACATTGCGGTCAAATAGGCGTATGTATGAACAAAGTATTTTTAGCTTGTTATGTTGTGAAGTTATTTGTTAAATTTACATAAGTCTGCTGTTATATTGTTTATTAACTTTACATTTTATTGCAAGAACCATTTTTTGAGAAAATTTAGAATTTTTAGATAACAGCTGTTCATAAAGAGTGTTCATCATAGCAAAATGTCGGCTTAATGCTTCTACTGTATCCTTAATGGGGTTTAAAAACTCCACTAATATTTGGAATAAGCCATTCATCAAACAGAGATGTTATATTTAAATGTATTAAAGTATTTTTAATTAATTTTAAATTTCCCGTTTTTCCGGGGAAAAAATTTTAAATTTCCCTAGTTCCAATCAAAAAGTCTCAATTTGTTGGACAGTGTTATTAGACTTGGGTCATTATTGAACGATTCCATTATTTGAACTAAATGAACTAGTTGAAATCGTTTGCTCACTTAGTTAATTATTGAACTATGAACTAAAATGTTTCAAATGTACTCTCATAACTAAATGCTTGTTTTCGAAAAAATAAGGGTCATAATGGATAGAATCTGTTCTCAGAATTATAGCAGCTGACAGCAAATTAAAAACCCAAGGAGCATTTTAGCTCCAGTATCATATCATTCGTTTCTTTCTTTTAAGTAGTTCAAAATTCAAAAGGAGCGATTGAATTAGAAGAGCTACCTAGTTCATTTTTGAACTATGAACTAAAATGAGCGGTCATTGAAATGAACTATTAAGTACAAGTCTAATAATTACATATATTATAACTTTGAAAAACAATATATTTTTCTGTTTTTTTATTAAGAAACTTTTGCTTAAGATACAAAACCCTGTCACAAAGAATTTTCAAAGTGCACTTAAGCTAAAATTGTTTTTGTTATAAATTCATAACGATAGATGATGCAAATGATGCCAATGAATTCATTTATTTAAAAAAACGCTATATGGAAAATGTGTCGCTTGAGCTTTTTTTGCGGGAATGGCTCTATATGTAGTTTAGAGTTCGTTTGTGACCAGGTCACGTCATTTGATTTTCGGGTATCATAATTTTTCTGAAGGTTTTTGCGCAAATAAAAATAATGGCGTCCTTTTTTTTTGGAAAATTTTCACTCCTTGGGTGGTTCATCGCACATAAAGACGCGCATTTTGAGCACAGTTTTCTGTAGCGCAAAAAGAGTTGAATATATTGCAAATCTGATTTCAGTAGTCGATTGTGCATCAAAAATTAATACAATTGATGTTTTTTGAATCCTTAAAAATAGTTCCAAAAACCCACAACAGGGGGCGAAAATTTCATAAAAAAAATAAAAAAAAAGTATTTGAGATCTCTTAAATAAACACGATTAAAGGCCATTTTAAGCTTATCAAAATGGTACCAAAATAGTTCCAAAAACCCACAACAAGTTCGCAAATCTCAAAAAAAATAGCAAAAGATAAGCTTTCATCGTGCATGTCATTGACAACACTGTGCACAAAATTTACACTTTTTATACCCTCCACCACCATAAGTGGTGAATGAGGGTATATATAAGTTTGTCATTCCGTGTGTAACATTGAGAAATATTCATCTGCGACCCAACAAAGTATATATATTATTGATCCTTATGAAATTTTAAGTCGATTGAGCCATGTCCGTCTGTCTGTCCGTCTGTCTGTCTGTCTGTGTAAAACACGCTCACGTCCAAAATAGACAAACAAAATGGTTAAACTTGCAAGAAAAATGTTTATTGTTCTCCTAAGCAGTTTGGTATTGAAAATCAGCGAAATCGGTACAGTGGAACCAAAGTTATGAATGAAAATGTGGGACAACCTCAAAAAAAAATTGATAATTTTCATATATTTTTGGACATTTTTTGTAAATATATTGCAGCTAATATCATACAATTTTGCACTCGTTACTTTTATGATAAAAGGAGTAACTCTGGTTAAAATTATAAGAATCGGTCCAAGATTTCTCCAAGCCCCCATACAAATTTCTTCCCGAAATATGGTTATATGGTCTATAACTGCCTACAGAATATGAATATCCATATGAAATTCAGCGAAAATAAGTTTCGTGGTAAAAGAAATTATATTACAAAATTGTTCGTGGATCGGCCCATATTTGACCATAGCCCCCATATAAAGTACACTTCCGAAAATCTCTTAAATAAGCATAAAAGTCTTATAAATATCGCTATCAAGTTGAAATTCGACATGAATAATCCCCATATATACCAAAATTGCTGTACCTAATTCTATGAAAATCGGCCGACAATTGGTTATAGCTCCCACATAAGGACCACTTCCGAAAAACACAATAACCTACATAAATATCTAAAAAATATCAATATCAAAACAAAATTTCACACACATCCATAGTTTATATTTAGAAATCATACTACTGGATTTTGTGAATATTGGTCCATATTTGACCATAGCTCCCATATAAGGTCCACTTCCAAAAATCAGTTAAGTACTCATAAATCTCTTATAAATACATTTATCATGCTAAAATTCGACAAAAATTATACTCATATATATAGATATCACTGTACCAAATTGTATGCAGATTGGCCGATAATTGGTTATAGCTCCCCTATAAGGCCCATTTCCGAAAAAATATATGAACCTTAAAAAGTATTAAAAACATATCGATATCAAAATGAAATTACGCACAGATCCAGTAATTTGAATCCAGTAATCATACTTCTGGATTTTGTGAATATCGGTCCATATTTATCCATAGCTCCCATATAAGGTCCACTCCCGAAAATCACTAATATCCTCATAAATTTCTTACAAATATAGTTATCAGGCTGAAATTCAAAACAAATTTATTCAATATATACAAAAATCGATGTACCAAATTTTATGATGATAGGCCCATAATTGGTCATAACCTCCATATAAGAACTACTTCAGGAAAACACATTACCCTGCACAAATATCCATAAAAATCTACACTCAACCAAAATTTTACACCGATGAGTAATTTGTATCCAAGAATCGTACTACAAGATTTTTTAAATATTGGTGCATAATTCGGCATAGCTCCCACATAAGATCCATTCTTGTTAATAGCGTTGTTTATATGAAATTCTACAAAAATAGCCCTCAAATACTTAGGACCATAATAGGTCATAGCATCCATATATTAAATAAAAATAGTATACAGATCAGTAATTTGTATTCAAAAATCATAATACTGAATTTTGTGAATATTGGCCCATAATTGGCACCAGCTCTCATATAAATACATAAAAATCACGTTAAAATATTTTATAACAATCGAACGACAATAGGTCATAGCTTACACATAAGTCCCACAACCAAATATTTTGAAATTTGTCTAAATATATTTGTATACCCTTTTTTATACTCTGTTTCTTCACTTGAGGTTAAAAGGGAAAAATTTTGAGGTCCAGACTTAAACTAGACAACACTTCCCCTTTGCGCATGTGAAATTTCATTAAAATCGGACTAAGGGTTTAGAAGTTACAGATTTGTTTCCCTCTTTTTTTTCTCATACCACTGTGCGCCACTTTGACACTGAGATATTGTAGATCGTTTAACCCAGTTCCAACTAAGTGTTTACGGTTACCTATGTAAGAAAATAATAATTTACACGAAGATTTAGAAAAATTAAACTTAGACGACAATTTCTCAATTAAAAGACAATAATTAACTGTGTCAAACGTTCTAACAGGAATTTCAGTTATAAATTGCTGAATTAGATACAATTTTTTGTACATTTAAAATAAAATATCTTCTGCGTAAACTAGTCTTTCTAACAATTGTTATATTATTTCAGCTTTTATACCATCATATTTAGGTGGAGGGTATTTAAGATTCGGCACCGCCGAATATAGTACTCTTACTTGTTTTCTGTCAAGAGGGCAACCAGTAGTTTTATCTAATTCGGGTACGCTGAATTCAGTGGTGCTAACCGTTTCTTTAGGTTAGCTCGTATTTTCGAGGTAAGCCGTTATTTCGAAAATGGAGGAAGTTGCACAAGATATGTATATTCGCGTAACTCAAAAACGGTTTAGTTTATTGGACAAACTAAAAAAACAGAAATTCCAATAAATTTCCTTTAAGTGAGGCTTAACGTGTTTTTAATTCTTCGCAGTTGTTTTAGAAATATAAAACGGCACTAAAAATTGGAAAATGCGCATATAGAAAACGAAGTTCCAAATAAAACAAGATCTAAATTATTAAAAATCTGTCCACAACTGTTAATTTTATTTACAAAAGATAAGATACATAACTCGTAGTAATTAGCTACACATGCAGTGTTCATGTATGTTTAGTACTGCAATAGTCGGCAATGCAGTGTCGTTTTTACAAAACGGCAAGATTCTGTAAATTTTCTGTTTATTGTTGATTTTGAATCCTTAAATTTGACTAGTGGAAAATATAAGATATATATATTAAATATCAACGTATACGAATGTGTGTCTTCTTTTTAAAAATGTATACAATTTTTCACAATTAAGAAATTTATCAAAGACTTTTTCAAAAATATGGGAAAAATGTTATTAGAGATAATTGCTAATAAAATCAAAATTTGTGGACAGATTTTAATCAATTAGAGCTTAGAAAAATTAACAGCGTAGCTTCATTTTCCAAATTTTTCATGTCGTTTTAAAAAACAAAAATACTGAAATTTTGCTAATAAATTTTATAGTATTAAAGTACTGCGACGATTAAAAAGGTGTTAAGCCTTTCTCAAAGTTAATTTTATTGCGGAATTTCGGTTTTTTGATTTTTTTAATAAGCTAAACTCTTTTTGAGTTACGCGAATATATGTTGTGCAACTTCCGGTATATCTCGCAAATACGATTTAACCTTAAAAACGGTTAGCACGGTTAGTAGGAGGTATTGACATACTTTTGTCACATTTTTATTCCCTATTATGTTGTCAATAAATTCCCATGTGATGATCAAAAAATTCTGAAATTTGTTTAACAAAATTTTTAAAAATTTGAAATTGGAGTTTTGAAACTGCCGTTAAAAAAATTTAATTTTTTTGGTCATACCTGCGAATAGTTTAACGGTATCCTACGAGGACTGAAACTCATATACAAGTAAATATGGATATATTTTAAGTAAAAATAAGCTTTTATTTTAATATTTCTCAAAATATGTTAATTTTGTTCATAAATTTCTTGTTCTAGTGGCCTGAGACACGTTAATGGCCTGGCGATTTTTTAATAACATTAACATTTTTCACCAATTTTTGTCTTTTATATCTTATTATAACGACAATTACGTACACACTTCGATTCTTTTAAATTAAATTGTAAAAGTCATTATTTAATGGCAAAATTTTTACAAAAACTGAAAAAATTGCATATTTTCCCCTTGTAAATGCACCTCAAAACTTCAGCGTCGTTGCGCCACCAGTTAACGTTATCCTATCATCCTAATATTTTACACAATGTGTTTCTACAATACATAGAACAATTCTAGAGGGGGGGACGGTCAAAATTCGCAATTTTATTTTTTTGGAGCACTCTAATATGCACATTTTGCTTTTACGCACATAGAAAACAAAGAAAAATATAAAAAAATTGTGTTTACAGAATTAAAAAATGTAAAAAAGAGTTTCATTGTTTTTTGTCTCTCCTGTAAAATTTTAAAATATGGATTTTGCGTTTTAAGCCAGCGATATGGAAATCCATTTTATGTAAAGATTTAAATAAATAATTATTTCCCAAATAGTTACTAGAATTATTTGTAGAGCCAGTAAGAGAAATCAGTTTGATCTTTGAGTGAAATATAGGCGCAAATTGGACAACAAATAAACGCAGAAATATCCATACGGACAATAAGAAGTAGCTTAAAGAGTTGGGACTCAAACACGATAATGCTATTTCTAAATTATATATAAAATATCACACTTTATTTAAGGAAACATTTTGGTTTAATATCCTGTATGTTGCCCTTTAAAGACAATTGAATTTTATTGAAATCAAAAACTGATTTTTAAAATTTTTGATATTTTGTTTTCCATATAAAACTATCACTTGGCGCCGGGATTTAGAAAATAATGCCCGAAATCTCTTCAACAGCACATGAAATTTATTCGAATCGATGAAATTTATTGAATACAACTAAAATACATATGTATGTATGTCTTCTTCTGATTGTTAACAATATTTATTTTAATTCAACTCCTTTTATCACTTGTTGGAAATTTCTTGAGTTTCTTCATTTGGGGGAATTAAATTAAGACAAATTAATAGAAATTATTATTTAATTTAAAATATCTTAATATCAAAATGTTAAACATAGTTAAGCCTTAACTGTTTAAAAGTTTAAATATATTTTTTTCATATAAATTAAATAAATTTTATCTTTGTATTTAAAATTTAATAAGTTAGCCGGCCTTAGGGATGTAATTTTGAATAATTTTTTATGCTGTTTCAATTACGAGGAGCACCTAATATTTAATTTTTTTTTTTTTAAATTTTCTTTAGAAAAGAAAAGATTTTTGTTGATTTTAAATAGTTTTACTTTGACAATGTATTCTTCAAACATGGTGCATTTTTTTAATATGTTAAAGGTTTACTTATTAATAAAATAGGCCGTAAGTTTATTATATTTTCTATCAACATAAACTCCAGGAAAAACTGAATTTGTATTGGTCTTTTCAAATTTGTCAAAAGTTAAATTAAACAAAATTTAAAGATTTACTTAATTAAAGTCTTTGCACATCATTCCCCAGACATAAAAAGAAAATATATTTGACTTAACACAACTGTGTATATGAATAGCTGTGTATTTATATAAAATCAGTGGTCCCTAAAATCCTAATTATTATTACACTTCTTAAATGTCCCACAAAAGTCAAATAAACTGTTCAAGCTCTAATAATCTTAATTGAAAGACATTTTCCAATAGTAATTGCCATGGTAAACAAATTTAATAAATAAATACACACACATACACTCACACTCATACACAGCCATAAACATGAACGAGTAAATATTAAAGCATACATTTAGGGTAGTTGGTGTTAAAAACCAAAGCATATGCCTACATGCTAAAAAAAATGTGAAATGGTATGAAAAAGAGGACATAAAACCGCTTATGAAAATGCCTAAAGAAATAATGAATAAAATTAAAAATAAAATATTTTTATAGTCAAAAGTTACCACCGAATACAACAAAAACACAATTCAAAAAAAAAAACGGTGAATACTCAATGTGAACCTTATGAGGCCATAATAATAAAATAATAAAAGAAAAAATAACAAAACAAAAAAAGACCTTCTCCAACCACTCTTGAAAAGCTATAAGATTTTATTTGTGACCAAAGCAACCAAAAGCCAAGTTCTCTGTTCCGTACTCCACAGGATAAAGTACTTAAAAGATTTTAATTATTATGGCCTACAATAAATGTATAACTGAAATGAACAAGAAGCAAAAACCAACAAAATACTACAAAAAAAAACTTAACAAATTTAATTCAAAAGTTAATTAGAACAAAAATAAAATGCAGAAAAAATATATGTAATTCAATGAATGAATTTTAAAATTAAAAGTTTCAGTTGAATTTCTTTTCATAAATCACTGGCCTCTTGAGAATTTTAATCTCTATTTTGTAAACGTTTCTCTAGACTAGCAAAGCGTTCAAACTGATATTGAAAAAGTTCTTTTATCGTTTCTTTGATTTCAGTAATGGCACTAATGAACGATTCCTTTTCTTGCAGGAAACACACTTTGGCAACAAAAGACTCCTTCAAAGTGCCATAAAGTGTTTTCTGTTTCTCCATTTTCTCATTAACATCCAGCCATTCTGCTTTGACGTGTTTTAAATATTCGAAACGTTCAACGCATTTACCAAATTCGTGATCCAATGTATTTTTCCACGCCATCAGAGTTTTCACCAGCTCTCCCATTTGTAATATTTCCTTGGTTTTCTCGCACATACGCAGCGTTAAGTCTTGTATTTGTTCCTTGGCGACTTTGCAGCATTTGATCAAATCTTTGATTTGACACTGCAACATGTGCTGATTCTTTTGTAATGCACAGATTTCCTTATTTTGAGAGCAATTTAGTAACACTTCGTAATCAAGGCATTCTTCTGCGGGACATTCGTCAGTTAGATGTTTCAGGCGCAGTTGCATTATTTGTATTCGTCGTTTCATACAGTCCATCTCCCTCATAAGTAGTTTTATATCCAGTTTTTCCTCTTCTGACATGAGTACTTCCTCCTCAACTTCCAACTCTGTCAATTCGGATTCAAATATTTCAACTTCTTCCTCTTTCTCACGTATTGGATTACAGCATAGTGTACGTTGAAAAATGTCCACATCTTTAGGTTTCTTTTTGTTCATTGATAGGTAAAATTAAAAGAATTTTTTAAAAAATAATAATAAATATGGAAATTGTTGGTGTAATTGTGTGAAAATAAACAAAACATACCCCTACAAACAAAACAATACGAAAATGAATTGATATGATGTTGCCAATTCCTAATACACTTATGCTTTAAACCCCTTGTATCCTTGTATCGAATGCATTTTTGTATTAAAATACAATAGAGTAAGCTATTTTTTGGAAATCTTCATAAAAATTAAATATGTACGGTGTATTGTGAATTGACCAATTATTTATTTTGTTTTCATTTTCTGTATAACTAAACATTAACTTGTAAGTAATTTTTTCGAAAACAATTTGCGAAAAAAAGTATTTTATTTTAAATTTAAATGCACATAACTATTGACTCAGTACAACTTTTTTTAAATGTGGATCCGTTATTCTCAAAAAAGAAGACTATGGTAGGTATAAAACTATTGCTACAGCAATATTTGTTGTTGATCTCTTCTAGCAGATTCTATATATAAAAATCTTTCAAATCGAATGGAGAACAAAATTTGGCATTATTTTTAATTTTTTATATAACCAAGGTGTCCCACTTTGGGGTATTGTGGCTCGGCACCCCCTTGGTATTTTAAGCTAAAATACAAAACCCCCCTAGAGCCATGGGAAATTTTATTACAAACGTTTAGAAGTTATAGATTTATTTCCATTTTTTTAAATTATGATAATTTAAAAAAAATATTTTTAATCGTTTTATTCGATTATTCTTCATAAAAATGTTCGATTTATTCGTTATTCAAAAATGGTAATTTTTAGATTGTTCTATTAAAAAACAACATGTTATCACAAAAATTAGACTATAAGTATTTCCGAACTCTATGGACTCCAATTAAACAGAAGTGCTATATGAAACCCCTGCATATTTTTGGCGAAGCATAACACTTTGCTTTTTCTTTAGGTTAATTATTTAAAAAATTTCATTAAAACATTTTTTTTTGGTGAACAAATATTTTGGTGAATACATATTGGCTATGTACACTAGTGTGTTCCAAAAAAAGTTTTTTTTCTTATTTTCATGGGTGCTCAAGCATAATTTGAAAGCTTATAGGGTAGAGTATTTCTGAGATTTTTTTCAGATTTTTCTGAAGTGGCTAGAGGTCAATTTTTTGTCAAAAATCGGGTTTGTCGGCCCTTTTTTGAGTTTTATTCATAACTTTGTCAAGACCCACGATTTTCATTATTTTTGAGGAAACAGTTTAAAAGAAAAATGTCCATGCTTTATTTTTGTGTGCAAACATTTTTAGTTTTTGTAATGAATTGGCTCATTAAGGTGCACTACATTACAAATTTTCGAAATTTTTCCATAAATTTTGTAAATAAGGCTTTATAACTTTTAAAATTTTTATGAAAATGAAAAAACTAACAATGCAGTTTGAAAGATCAATTAATTAAAAAATAATGGCTGATATAAGGAAAAAAAGGACAACCTCGATTTTTTTACCTATATCTGGATTACTAAGTCAATAACCCTTTGACGACCACGGGGACAGCGGTGTCCCAACACAAAAATATTGAATAAGTAAATAACGAAAAAAGGATTGGGTGTCGTTTTAATTTTAATTAGTTCGTAAAAGTGTCTCTTATTAATGTGTTTGGATTAAAACAAGTTCGGTTACAGCATTTATTTTTTATTGTATTTGAAAATTGACAGTTTTATTTTGGTACTGTGTTCAAGAATTGTGCAAAAATGTTTTTAAGTGTAGTTTTACACCTTTTTTAAATTTTATATTGCGATATATATTCGACCTGGAAAGTGCATTTTTGTTACAAAAAGTCATTAATCATGTTGCGTGAATTGATATGTAGTCAATAAACATGAGTATGTGGAACGAAAATTTGAACTTTGCGAACAAAATTCCAGTAAATCCGTTAAATTTTGTTTGGTTTCATTTTCAAAATATGTTTTTTTGGCGCTAACTGATTCACATTAAATAGTCAAAATGATTACTTTTATCCAAATAGTCTTATGGTCGTGAAAGGTTTAATATTGACAATATGGATATCTAATGATAGATATTTCAAAGACCTTTGCAACGACGTATATAAGACCATAGTAAGTTGGACCTACAATGGGTCAAAATCTGAAAAAATATTTTTTAACCCGATTTTTTTTCTAACATCAAAAAAAAATTTTAAATTTAGGAATAAGAAATTTTTTAAATTAAAAAATTTTAAAAAAACAATTCGAAAAAATTGTTTTTCCAAAAAATTAAAAAAAAACAACTTTGGAAAAAAAATAAATTTTGTTTACCTAAAAATATTTAAAATTTTTATTTTGAAGTATAATTTGGTGAAGTATAATATAGCTCTATTACTTGTTTTTATTATTTTCAATACCAAAATTCTCATGAAAATTTCTGATATATTGATACCAAGGTATTCGAAGAATACCTAGGAGCTTCGGAAACCCCATTTCATTCAAATTACGCACATCGCCAAATACTGAATACAAGTATTTATATGAATATGGTTGAAATTACAAACGGAATGAGAAACTTAAATATAAATACATATGTTCAATTCACAACTGACGTTGTACAGTCGTATGAGTTATAAGTCGTCTGAATCTACAATAGTTGTACAAATGTTGTTGATAATTTCTATATAAATATTTTGTACAACACCTACAACATTTTTACATATGTTTTTCGAATGTTGTATGAAAATTAAAGTGTTACCAAAAGTTTATATTTATACATAAACCAAAAATTTTTTTAATTTTAGTGTAAAATAACAACCAAACGGTAACACTGAAATCAGTTGATTTATTTAATTTATGAAAAACGATTATTTGCATAGGGTACAATAGAGACGAGACGGAATTGTCAAAAACCTAAGTGTGTTGTCAAAAACCTATCTCTTGCAACAACAAAATACATGCTAGTCAATGTATTTTGTTGTTGTATCAGAAATATTATTTGTTGTATTTTTGTTTGACAAATCGGAGTGTCTCGTCTCTATGTATAATTCTCTATGATTATTTGTTTTAAATATTTGTCAATTGTTTGCATTTTTACACAATTCAGACATAAGTTCGCTGCACTATTAATTTTACATATTAATAGACTCTGGAATATTTTGTTTTGATCTGTTTCTTTTGGAATTTTCAAGGCTTGCAAAGTAAACATACGCCTTTGTTAAATCTGCGTTCACAACTACAATAGTTGTATCATACAACGTACAACATACAACTACGTTGTGAATTGGACAATAGTATGAATATTCTTACCACTTGTGGTGAAACTGGTAATCGACCAAAGTTAAACTCTATAAGAACAACAAACAAGCCAATACAATATTAAATTTGAAGTAATTTGCTTTCTCTGCATTCTTCTAATTCGAATATTTATAATTTGGTTCTACGAGTAAGACTTGTAAAATGTTTATTGTAAGTGGAAAAATTGAATTTCCTCCAATGAATTCAATTCAATTTTACATGTGTAAAACATTTTTCAACAATCATACTTACAAACAGCCATACAAAAGAATACAAATGTATTAAAGGATAAAATCGTAAAATATATGTTTTATATACATATGTAAGTAAGTATGTTCTCATATGTATGTAAGTATATTGATTGTATTGTGTGTTTTCGAAAATAATGGAAAACACTGAATGAAAATGTCATAAAATTTCATTAGTTTTAATAGCCACATAAATTTCGAGTAAAAAATGGAAATCTTAAAACGTGACTCAATTATTTTTCTATTTCATCAAGATGTCAATTTTATCGTTTTTCATATGAATATTTTAAATACATTCTTCTTTTCTCCTTCTGGTAGTTGTGTTGTGGCATCAAGAAAAAGTTTTATTTATGTAAAAACCAATAAAATTAAATTGTTTTTCGCATACGATTATCAAAAATATAAATACAATTTTTAAAAAAGTTCTTACAGATTCCTTCGCATTCGTAAGTGAATTGAAATAAAAAGAAAATATGCAAAACGAAACTAAGGGAGTGACTATAAAACTGAACTTCTCAAAATTATGTTTAGAAAAAATATGTAATAAATTTTAAAATTCTATTTCTTGTTGAATTTGGCAAGTTGCTCTAGGAAGGAGTCCTTGTTGAATTCATCGACATCCCCTTTTGTCGTATTATTACAACATTCATACATGATTGTAGTACGACACATGTTTATAAGTTCTTTTAGATTTTATTTCAAATACAATTCATACAAGTAGGTATACAACTCTCGTACTCATTGTGTATTTCTACATAAGTTTTATTTATATCCTGACGATCTGCCTTTTTGCAGTTAAAATAATAAAGTTTTACCGCCTCATATAAATTGTGAGTGACTATGCCTTATTGGCACGTCAGCAGCTCTACACAAATGTTGAAAAATAAAACAGGAAAAAATAGAGAATAGAATAAAGCGAAGTTCATACGTTGTAATAGTAAGTACTTGTTTTAGGCAGTGTTTCCCAAATTACTAGAAAATTAAGGAATTTTGTTTTAAAAAACACAAATTAGCCATTAAAAGTATGTTTGCTAATATTGCCACTGCACAGTGGGGAAAATCAAATTATTTTGGAAATAAATCCATATTGGAAGATCCGATTGACATGGAATTTCACATAGGTGTAGCAGAGCATTATACAAGTTTATTTAGTGACGACGGACCCGAAAGACATCTCATTAGTGGCGATTTTAATATATGATCAAAGCCCTCGATTAGGACTATATTAAACTTAGCTGCATGTGTTATTTATCTCTTATAGTTATTGAGTTATACGGATTTAAAAATTCAAAATTTCACCACACCTTAGCCAAGATTTTTCATAATATCGGACACGATAATGTAATTACTTCTTTGGTCTTTCCGTTTTATATATAAAATAAAGAATTTTGATGAGTTCGAGGACAATTATTAATATTTAATAAATATTATTTTTATCAAATTTACATTTATTGTTGCATATGTACATATCATTTCTTGTTAATGAAATATGACCTATATCGAAAGAAATAATAAAAGAAATAAAAGAGACCGAAAACAATTGTCATTTATGCAGCTATCAACTGGGAGAATCCATATCAAAACGGACAGAAAACTGCTATTTTCGGATTTTACATCTTCGATTTTAATGAAATTTACCACACATATTACGGTTCCAAAAGATTCCTAAAATCAATGATTTTTTCATCGGAAACCCTTTCCATTTCATAAATACGTACTTTAGTAACATTTTCCTTTATAACTCCTGAACTAATCGGTCTCCATCGAAATTTGTTTGCAAGAATATAGTAGAGAGTTTAGGTGCCCTTATACCGCTTTCATTATTAATTTTTTACACCGCGATTTTTGATATTTTTACATTGAAATATATACTCCGAAAATTGACCTTTAACCTTTTGGAAGTAAAAAATTTTATTCACACCATTTTATGGACAATATCTTTGGCTTTAAAAGCTATTTAACTGGTCGAACATTTACGGTTAAAGAAGGTGACTTCTTAAGCACTCCGCAACCCATTGAAGCTGGCGTCCCCCAAGGCAGTATCCTGGGACCATTTTTATATTTGATATATTCGTCTGATATGCCAACTAACAATCGCACACATACATCAACATTTGCTGATGATACTGCTATTCTAAGCGTTCATGAAAACCCTCAAGAAGCGTCTCGTTACTTACAAAATCACATATTTGAATTAGAAAAATGGTTAAAACAATGGAAAATTAAAGTCAACCAGCAAAAATGTACACATATAACATTTACATTGAGTAGAGAATCATGCCCCCTATTCATATCAATAACCAAACAATAATTCAACAATCGGAAGTTAAATACCTCGGAATATATCTCGATCGTCGCCTTACATGGAAAAGTCATATAGACGCAAAGTTGACTCAAATGTATGGTACTCAATTTTACTGCTTTTGGATAATGATTTTGCAAGCTGTTGTTGAGGTTGACAACAATCTTCATGAAGTAATGCTTCCAATTCTTGATATGCTTAATGGATCTGAGTGGGAAACTCTGAATTTTAGTAAAGTTATTTCCACAAATCTCATACTTATATTCTATGTGGTTGTACTTTCTTTCATATACTCGAAAATAAGTAAAAAAATTTTTTTTTTGAAACAATAAAAATCTCAGTAAGTAACTCATACGTACGCCCTCAATGATTTCCATTTCAATTCTAAAAGTCTTATTCTGCTCCATCCTCATCTACTTCGTACCCAATAAATGGTACTGATTTTGGGTATTTCATTTTTATTTTTTTGTTTTGTGTTCATCAGCAATAACCGTTTATATTTTTTTTATTTTTATACTTCCTTTTCCTCTTTTATCTGCTACTGTTAACATTTTTATATTGTTTTTTTTTGTATGTATTTTTTATATGGGAAAATATGAAACTTGTACTAAGTGCCATCTATGGTAGTAAGTACTCGTACTATAGTACTGCCGTAGATATTCTGTTATAGTGTTAGAAAGAAAAGTGAAGCAGTATAATCGGTTTTCGTCGCTAAGCCACTGGATGGTGATGGCACAGAATGAGGTACCATATGTGGCTTTTTTATTTATGAAGACTCAGCGGAAGTTGAACGTTTCAAATGCAATCATAATAATAATACTGAAATTATTGCTGCAAACAACTGACGACATTGCCAAAGGATTTATTATTATATTTAGGCCATTTATTTTTTATTTTAAGTAGTTCCTTTCTTTCATTGTGTTCCAAAAGAGGATGGGTGATGAAAACAAAAATTATGATTGGTTCTAAAGAAAAAACAATTTACATACATATACATAAAAGTTGTTTAACACAGTTTGTTACCTGAATATATTCCAAGATTATATAGTTAAGTTTTAGAGTTTTTTTTAAATAATTTAAATAATATTTGTAAGCCTTAGTCAACTTGATTAACTCCATTTGTTTAAATTTAATTTGGATTAATGTTAAAGCACCTAACGAATTCTTACTAATTCCAATCAAAAAGTATGGAAATATTTTGTAACCTTTTAATAATATTTTCCACCGCAATAAAGGGAACAATAAAAATAAATAAATTTCAATATCGTAGTAGAAGCTCAAAATACTTACATATACATATGTATTTGCCTATACCAATGTAAATATTGTTACGAAATTGCACTATCAATTGGAATTTAACAGATTCAACGTCTGGTTTCATATCCACCATCTTTTGTATACATTTTCATAAGTGAATACTTCTACTTATCAGCACATAGCTGTTAACATTAATTGTTAAAGCAGCTGAAAGCTATAGAAATAGAACATTCTTGTTTTGACCGTTAGATAATTCATAAAACTTCTAGAAGATGGCACTGTGTGTATAAATTGTAACAGGAAGTTGCAATCAGCTAGTTTAGAGTTAACATCAACTGTATTACCAGTGTATTCTTGTAAATTATAAAGTGTGTGTTTTAAAAGAGAGTGACTATTTTAATTGTTGTGTAAGTTTAAATCAGGGAAGCGCAATAAGAGAAATTGTAGTTTGTGTGCATGTATGGGTTAAAAATAAAAAAAATCCGCAACAACATCAAGCAACGGAATGAAATATTTGTATTTTTACGCTCTATTGTTTGCAACTAAATGAGTTATTTGTATTTTTTACGCTCTTGCTGTGTGTTTTGTTTACTTTCGGGTTGTGTACGTGTAAATTCACGAAAATGTTCGTAATCTCAACAATATGAACGCCTACCAATGGTTTAAATAAATAAAGAGTTGTTACGGAACGCTTTTATTTGCAATTAAAAGAATACGGTTTTTTTAAAGGAAATAAATCACCGTTTTTAAAAGGTAAAAACGTAACAATATTTTATACAATTTTTATCCCATTAAGGTCCAAAATTCCAAAAACTTTCAAATGCATATTTGGTGTTTAAATAATTATGATATTAACCCGCAAGAGTGCCTCAAGACATGCATTACAAAACACCAATTCTCAAAAAGTAATTATATTTTTTTTAAATTTAACGGTGACTTTAGTTGCAGATTTGTTAACATTTCCCTCGAAGGTCAAAATGCATTCTGACTTTTAGTTCTTTCAGCTGTTTTGTGAGTGACGTCATAATTTTAGCATGTGAAATTTTGTGTGTGATTTTATTTTAAATCAAAGTTTTACTAACTTTTAGTCAACCGATCTATTCCAAATATCTTTTTTTTTAAAGGTGATATATTCTTCTTTCAGTCTATGAATTTGTAAATGTTAAACAATAAACAAAAAGTTTGCTGGGAACGCAAAAACTAAGGGGTGATAGACAGATAACTTCTTGAATTTTTCTCCTGTTTTAATTTCATTAAAATCGGTTCAGCAGTTGTTGAGCAATTTAAAGTTGCGGATTTTTTATTTCTTGCATCAGCTTTAGTAAGGAAGCTCGACCATATAATACCCTACACTATAATTTATTTTCGTGAATGATTTTCGGAAGAGGGCATTATATGGGAGCTATGACTAATTATGGACCGATCACCATGAAATTAGGCGACATTAATTCAGTTTTTTATAAAACTGATTTGGAGCAAAATTTGTGTATAAATTAACCATTTACGACCGATAATGTATAATTTCGGCGTAATATTCAAAACACTCATATTGATTCGCTGCTTTTGTGAATGGTAAGAGTTTACAGAATATGCAAGCAATTACATGCATTTTGTAACAAAACACTTGCTGTAATGAATCATGCAGTGACAGTATTCGTTTAGTTTATGTATAGTGATAACTCAGTATTCATTTTTGCAAAATAATAAATATGTCATATGAACAGGTAAAATAAAAATAAAAAAAATTTGGGAGTAATTTCATTCAAATGAAAAAAAGTCAACAAGTATATATGGGCTTAAAGACGACACTTTAGCCTTTCTCCTGGTAGTAAAATTTGTTTAACTCCTTTTGACCCTAAGCACTTTTATTCCACTGAAATTCAAATTTGACTAAATTATAGTACCTGTGAATAAATTTAATAATACAGCAGTTATAAACGGTACAGCGACAAGTCATACCAGTTCTTAAAGACAATTATCCTACCAATCCAATTATCGATAATAGTTTGCGAGTAATGATAATTTACTTCTGATCAAATTCACAAAAATCACATTTTTTTTATAAAATGACTTAAAATAATTGATTTTAACAGCATGCCACGCACACAATTGATAATATTTTTATCTAATTTTTTGGCTACCTTAGTTTCAATGTGTTTACTATTGAATGGCATTAACATTTTTCGGAGTTAACAAAAAGTTGGCCGATGAAATTGAGATCTGAGCCACTGTGCGGCGTATTACATTTCATAGTTTTTTTTTTACTTTTTCGTTATATTGTTTGTTATATAAAAAAATTATATGATTGGCGATATAGACCGTTATGACAATATCGACAACTTTCCCATCTGGTTAGGCAAAAAAGATGGTGCAAACTAAGTAAAAAGATCGCTCAAAATGCGATCTTCATAAATAATCGTAGAAAGTAAAACATATTTACTTTTTGTATATTTTTCATTAGTTTTTCAATAAAATCGTATAATAATTTATGTTTATATCTTATTGTTTTTTACGCCTAAACCGGCAACAATGCCCTGAGGCACTCTTCACCATTTTTCACCTGGTTCCTAAACTTAATTTGCAAATTAGTTTCTAATAGCTGTTCTGAGTTTATTTACCCTAAAAAAATCAAACGACAACTTTTTTAAGCTTTTTAAAGTATTACAAGACCAAGTGATATTCGTGAGTGGTCACAAATTTAATTTCCTGAAATCGTATGTCCTTTTGTACGATTTGTTTCTACATAATTTTGTAATCAGACCAGTCGTATAGAATCGAAATACAGATTAATTATTTATTTCCGATTAACTCCACTGTGCGATGCCCCTCAAATATCTTTGCAGTTCGACTACCATTGTGCTTAAAATACCGTTACCGAAATATTCCATATTAGAGTGACCGTTACCTTTTAACTGTTTTAATTGGAGGACAATATTGACTTATTCAATACAAAAAAAAACTTTTTCTGTTCGATTGCCTTTATTCCTAGTATAAATAATTCAATCCATAAATTGATGGCCGGCCTCTTTGTTTTTGAAATACAATAAAAAGTTACTTGTTTAATGGTAAAGATATGTAATTATCTAATCTTTTAATAACGTAATTAATATTCATTGATTTAATACTCGTTCTCGTACTCGTACTCTTCTACTTATTTACTCATGCAGCTGTGTTTGTTTTTCAATTAAATCCCTTCCACATTGAAACTGTCAAATGCATTTAGTGCAACATGATTTACAAATTTTCAACTTTACTCTCTGCCCCTGCCCATTATTAACCAACCAACTGACACTGCCACTAATTAAATAAGGCCATCATGTTTGTTTGGTAATTTAAGATTCCGTTAAACGAGAGTGCTGCTACAGCACATCCGTTGCGCGTTTATTAAATCAATATTAAATCGTCGAGCGCCACACAAACGACAGAGATTTATGACATCGGTTTTAGTGATGGTGTTGGCTGATGTTTGAAGGCGTATAGGAGGGAATGAATGGGCAACATTTCTTCTCTGAATCTAAAGTCAGATGTAATGTTGGATGTGTGTCAGTGTTTGTGTATATTTTTGAGTAATGGAATTTTAACCCCAATTTATTAATGAGTTTGTTAAAAAGTTGTTAACCCAGTGCCCTTTTTCCCCAACGTCAAAGAAATTTTTAAACAGTTGGGAAGGAGTGAAAAAACACGAAAACGTTCATATTTCAAAAATCATTAAAAAGGGTGTGCTACCATTTCCACGGCTCTTCCTGCTGTTGCTGTTTGTGTGGTAGAATATCTGCATAGATGTCTGGTATAGATTATAGATAGATTGTTTGCATGAATATTGAAAATGAGCGTAAGCATATGATTAATTAATAAATTTAACATTTAGTGCACGAAATATGGTTGATTTTATTTAGGTTATTTATTGTGTAAACGTATTAAAGTGTTATGTAATATGGCGTAGACAATGTTTCAGTTATATTAAAATTTTTGATTTATTTTCACTTAACATATTTAAAGTTACTATGTGAGTAAATATCGAGTAATCACCAGTTTTCTACGAAAAGGAATAAGCTATGGAAAAAATTATAACTTTTAATAGATCTTAAAGATGACAGGAATTGTCCGATAGATTTATTGCTTTTAAAATAAATTAAGTATGGCTGATACAGGAACTTTAAATATTAAACAAGTAAGAGAGCTCTATTCGGTTGTGCAGAATCTTATATACCCTTCACCATATTATACTTCAAAATACAAATTTTAAATATTTGTAGGTAAACAACATTTTTTTTTTCCAACTTTGTTTTGTTTTAATTTTTTAGAAAAATTTTTTTTTTTTTTCTTTTTGAATTTTCGGAATGTTACCAGTTACTAATGCTATGAGATGCAGTCCTAATTTTTTTACCAATATCAAGGCTATATTATAGACTACATATGGTGAAAAATTTAGATGCGAAAAAGTGCGAGGTGAATTTATATAATTTTTTTAAGAAATTATTATCGTTGGACGATGTAAAAAAAATTAAAAAAAATGGTAATTTTTTGCGATTTTTAAGGTACTGGATGCACCTTTTTCGGGTAGGTATGTTCCGTACTTTTTATCTACTATTCAATATCTACAACTTTGCTTCAGTCACGAAAGAGATATTCCGTACGGTGTACGAGATATAACCGTGCTAAAATATAGAAAAAGTGATAAAAATCCACCTTGAGCAAAAAAATTCGTATGGCCATTAAATTATTACGGCAGCCAACTCGACAAAACTAATGATGCAGAAGTTCTTATTTTTGGGGCTACTTTTACGTGCAATTGTCAGAATTGAGTCCCAAAGCAATGAACTGAAAAATGTTGTACTGTGTAATTGTTATTCGTTTTTAAAAATAAACTTATTAATAAAACTAAAAAAAGTTTAATTTTATATGAATATTTCTACCTATGCCGGCAATAGGGTAAATGTCCAAAATCTATAGATTTAAATAGTTACTTGCTATAAATAAAATTACTTATAAAATTTAAATTTTTTGAAAGATATATTAAAATTATTTCTTACAATTGAAAATAGTATTTATTCCGAGGTAGTAGTTTAGCAGCCTCTTCCGCTCATTTTACTGAAGTAGCAGTACCCGTTTTGCATTACTTTATTAGCTTACATCCTTGCCTGCAATATTTCCATATAAATGAAATTAATTTGGCCAAGCGTTTAGAAGATACGAATTTAATTCCACTAAATTAGGGTTTTCTCCCACTGTGTGTCGTTGCAAAGGTCTTTGAAATATCTATCATTAGATATCCATATTGTCTATATTAATGACTTAGTAATCAAGATATAGGTCAAAAATAGGTAAAAAATCGAGGTTGTCCTGTTTTTTCCTCATATCTCAGCCATTTGTGGACCGATTTTGCTGATTTTAAATAGGAAAGTTATCGAAAGCATGTCTGACAAAATTATTGAAGATTTGGATCCCGAAGATATCTGTGGTCTTCAGAAAATTGATTTCAACAGACAGACAGACATGGCTAAATCGATAGGGTCGGAAAATTATATTGTGGAAATTACAAACGGAATGACAAACTTCTATATACCCTTCTCACGAAGGTGAAGGGTATAAAAAGAAGTACTAAAATAAATTTTTCATCTCTAAACTTTTTGTCATAGATTTAGGTGTCTTCGAACAGTTTGCAATCAAAAAGTAAATTTTTGCAAAACACTCCAATAGAACAATACCATACACTTGTAGCAGAATGTAATTGAACTTCAAAGTAAAAAATTTTGTTGGGGCCCAAGCATTATTTGAAAGCTTATAGGGTAAAGTATTTTTGAGATTTTTTTAGATTTTTCGGAAGAGGTTTAGAGGTCGTTCAAGTCGAGTTTTTCCCAAAAATCCGGTTTGTCGGCTTTTTTTGAGTTTTCTTCATAACTTTGTCAAGACCCACGATTTTCATTACTTTTGAGGACACAGTTTAAAAGAAAAATGTCCTAGCTTTATTTTTGAGTGCAAAAATTTTTAGTTTTTGTAATGAATTGGCTCATTAAGGCGCCCTACATTACAATTTTTCCATAAATTTTGTTAATAAGGCTTTATAACTTTTAAAATTTTTATGAAAATGAAAAAAACTAACAATGCAGTTTTGAAAGATCAATTAATTCTTAATTACCTTGTTAGAAAGATAATTTTCTCTAGAAGCTTAGGTTTTTTTGCAAATGTTTAAATAACAGTATTCAAATAGGGAATTTTTTTAAGATATCGGAAAAAGTACCATTATTTACAGAATTTTACAACTTTCAATCGATTTCCGGCACGTGTTCTAGTTATCCGATTGCACTTAAATTTTGCAGTAGTTGGTTTAAGCTACAAATGAACAAAATAAGACGCATCCAAAGCAAATCTAGTTTTTAATGGCATGTCTAATTTACAATCATAAGGGATGACTGTCCACCTAGCACACTGGTACTGTTACTTACCTTGGAATTCACTTAGATAGACGACTTAAGAGACTTCACATGAAGTTAAATGCCTCTAGCATACACGAGTTAATCGCTGGTCAATCAAAGTTAAGCCATGACTATAAAGTCATCCTGTATGAAATTAGTTTAAAACAAGTAAGAGTGCTATATTCGGCTGTGCCGAATCTTATATACCCTTCACCGTATAATTTGGTGAAGGGTATATAAGATTCGGCACAAAAAAAATTTTAAATATTTTTAGGTAATCAAAATTTAATTTTTTTTTCCAGTTTTTATAATTTTTTGGAAAAAAAAAATTTTCGATTGTTATTTAAATTTTTTTTTTTTAAATTTAAAATTTTTTTTTTTTTAAATTTAAAAATTTTTTTTTTTAAATTTTAAAATTTTTTTTTTTAAATTTTAAACATTTTTTTTTTGTTTTTTCAATTTTTTTTTTTTTTTTAAAAATTTGGGTTAAAAATTTTTTCCCGATTTTGACCCATTGTAGGTCCAACTTACTATGGTCTTATATAAGTCGTTGCAAATGTCTTTGAAATATCTATTATTAGATATCCATATTGTCTATATTAATGTCTTAGTAATCCAGATATAGGTAAAAAAATAGGTAAAAAATCGAAGTTGTCTTGGTTTTTTCCTCATATCTCAGCCATTTGTGGACCGATTTTGCTGATTTTAAATAGCAAAATTCTCGAAAGCATGTCTGACAGAATTATTGAAGATTTGGATCCCGAAGATATCTGGGGTCTTCAGAAAACTGATTTCAACAGACAGACAGACAGACAGACAGACAGACAGACAGACAGACAGACAGACAGACAGACAGACAGACAGACAGACAGACAGACAGACAGACAGACAGACAGACAGACAGACAGACAGACAGACAGACAGACAGACAGACAGACAGACAGACAGACAGACAGACAGACAGACAGACAGACAGACAGACAGACAGACAGACAGACAGACAGACAGACAGACAGACAGACAGACAGACAGACAGACAGACAGACAGACAGACAGACAGACAGACAGACAGACAGACAGACAGACAGACAGACAGACAGACAGACAGACAGACAGACAGACAGACAGACAGACAGACAGACAGACAGACAGACAGACAGACAGACAGACAGACAGACAGACAGACAGACAGACAGACAGACAGACAGACAGACAGACAGACAGACAGACAGACAGACAGACAGACAGACAGACAGACAGACAGACAGACAGACAGACAGACAGACAGACAGACAGACAGACAGACAGACAGACAGACAGACAGACAGACAGACAGACAGACAGACAGACAGACAGACAGACAGACAGACAGACAGACAGACAGACAGACAGACAGACAGACAGACAGACAGACAGACAGACAGACAGACAGACAGACAGACAGACAGACAGACAGACAGACAGACAGACAGACAGACAGACAGACAGACAGACAGACAGACAGACAGACAGACAGACAGACAGACAGACAGACAGACAGACAGACAGACAGACAGACAGACAGACAGACAGACAGACAGACAGACAGACAGACAGACAGACAGACAGACAGACAGACAGACAGACAGACAGACAGACAGACAGACAGACAGACAGACAGACAGACAGACAGACAGACAGACAGACAGACAGACAGACAGACAGACAGACAGACAGACAGACAGACAGACAGACAGACAGACAGACAGACAGACAGACAGACAGACAGACAGACAGACAGACAGACAGACAGACAGACAGACAGACAGACAGACAGACAGACAGACAGACAGACAGACAGACAGACAGACAGACAGACAGACAGACAGACAGACAGACAGACAGACAGACAGACAGACAGACAGACAGACAGACAGACAGACAGACAGACAGACAGACAGACAGACAGACAGACAGACAGACAGACAGACAGACAGACAGACAGACAGACAGACAGACAGACAGACAGACAGACAGACAGACAGACAGACAGACAGACAGACAGACAGACAGACAGACAGACAGACAGACAGACAGACAGACAGACAGACAGACAGACAGACAGACAGACAGACAGACAGACAGACAGACAGACAGACAGACAGACAGACAGACAGACAGACAGACAGACAGACAGACGGACATGGCTTAATCGACTCCGCTATCTATAAGGATCCAGAATATATATACTTTATAGGGTCGGAAATGAAAAATGTAGAAATTACAAACGGAATGACAAACTTATATATACCCTTCTCACGAAGCTGAAGGGTATAATAATTTGAAATTTTGGAATCCAATGTTGGGAACGGCTAGCAATTCCAGTATTGATCTTATACAGAAGTCCATAAGACGCTGCACAATGAAATGAACATCCACGGGGACTTATGAGTACCATTAGTTAAGTATGGGTTCAATATCATGCATGAAAAATATATTATATAACTACAAAGCCACACGAACCCGCTTGCACCACCTCGCTATTTGTTACTTTTCGATATTTGTTTTATTACACTATGCAACAAATGAAGACTTTTGGAAAAACACAAGATCATGACAGTATAGGTTCGACTCTACTACCAAAGGGTAGTAAAACCCTATACTCAGTTTGTCCATTTTGGTGACCGATTTTTTTTTATGGGCCCCCAAAGTTTCTGAAAATCAGTGGGGCCTCTAAAAAAGGTATCATCAGTTTTTGATTAACAGATAATTCAGACTTTGTGATATGGCTTAACTTTATATGGCAATAATATAGCTAAGAGTCCGCCAAATAAATTTTGTTAAAATTTATTTCCAAAAAATAGCTTTTTCGTGCACTTTTGTTGAAAAAATATTGGAAGAACAATTTTTTTTTACTTTTTTTTAGAATAACTTCCAGGGACTCCTAATTTTTCAATAACAATATTTTGCAAAGTTGTAGCTATTAGCCCAATTATGAATAAGATTCCCTGGCAGTTTTTTCTCTTTTCTCATTTTTCCTCTTCAAATTCAATGGGAAAAAACTTCCGGGGAATTTTTTATTCATAACACTATAAAACAAAATCAAATTTTTTCCAAAATTACAAGGTCAGACCAATAAATTTTGATAGAGGATACAAAAAAAAATACACTTGTATCGGCGTTTTGAAAGTTTACACCTGGATTTCATTTGAGGGAGGGTTAAAGTTTCCCAACTCTGACACATTCTTATTGTTAATCGGCATACGAAACCATGTGATCCTTACATTTTAGGTATAAAATATGTTCAGCAAATTTATGTAAAATATTACGGAGAACACTTTTGTAGAATATGTCAACCCTCTAAATCCTCAAGGCATGGAACTTTTTTGTCCTTTCAAAACGCCGATACACGTGACATTTTTTTTGTCTCCTCTATCAAAATTTATTGGTCTGACCTTGTAATTTTTTTGGTGTTGTACAGTGTAATTAAAAAATTTAAAAATTAAGAATTGATATTGAATATAACTGATAATTTGTTAACCGATTGGCTCAAAATTTGTCATAAGTCACAACAAATGAAGGAAAATAGTATAGAAAGCTATATACATACATATAATACACAATAACCAGTATATTTTGCTCATATTTTTTAATTTTTTTAGACGGGCATAGCACAATCGACTATTTCGCAATGTTACGCACGGAATGACAAACAAATTAGCAAACATACATATATAAATTGATAAACATACATGATACATGATAATATTAAAATATGTAATGCACCATGTTTACCCGATATACTCCCAGCTTGTTACAATTTTCACCAAGTACAGTGTTATTAAAGTAACTTTCTAAATAAAACAAAACATACATGTAATGAATTCCATTTTATTAAAGACATAAGTTATGTTTATTTTGGGATATTTCAACACATTCAAATACAGTTGTATAAGTAACTATTTTTATAAAAATTCCATGCATACACATGTAATGCATGGAACTGATATGGATAAATTAAATTCTTCAACATTGTGACGTTCACTATTTGCTGCTGTTACACATGTCAATTTATGCTGTACACACCACTTACTTACACAAACACAAGCTAAAAGGAACAATAGTTACAAATTCAGGGAATATTTGTGAATTCCTACACGTCCTATTTTTCCCAAAAGTTGGTAGACAAAACTTACATACCGAATATGATCACGTAGATGTTGAGTTCTAGTTGAAATGTTACAGAATTCGACAACTGAATTTAAAGCAAAATAAGAAAAAATAGAAACTGGAAAATGTAAAAAAAAACATGTTGTTTTCTTAGTTTTGTTTGTCGCATCGGAAATAAACAAAACGACAAATTAAATTGGATTTTAAATGATAGATGATGATAGTTGGATAGATTTTAAATGTATTCCATTTCATCCCTTTCTTAAAAGTAATAAATCAAAAATGGTTACATTCATATTTATTTTTTAAAAGAACATTACAGTAATTTATTGCAATAATAGATTGGATATGATAATATATTCATAGAGGACAGGGCTCGACATATTGTGTACTCTAAAATATCAGTTCTGATCTATTAGGTCAGGTTTCGTGGGTAGCCTGCCAGCAGTGTTGACAAAATTCAATTAGGAAATTAGAGTTAGATGTTTTAAGTAATATTCAAAAAATAAGTTTTAAAACAACTCAAATTCCAGCAATAACTAGTTAATATTTATTGGAAAAAATATATCAGTTACACAACTTGTTCTATAACGCATTTTTCTAGCCAGTACGTGTTCTAGTTTGGCGTTGACCTTCTTAGGAATCGTTCGAGAACTAGTTCTTTCAGCAGTGATTTTGAATTGAATCACGCATTTAATTAGTTCCAAGGACCTCTTTTGGACATTTTTATCATTTCTTCTGTTCAAATTTTCACAAATATTACAGAAGAAAGCATTCTAAAATTCTTTTGAAATTAAGGGCATTTTGTTGCCACATTTTTTTTTTTTTTTTCGTCTTAACTCTGTTTTTTGATTTAAAGTCTCTATTAAAGTTGCACTCGAATGGCGTTGGAGCAAAGTTTTACGTTTTTTGGTTATAAATTATTAAATTAATTAAAATAAAAAAATACATAATAGCGTCAAATTATGTATTAATTAACGTAGTCATACACAATTCCATTTGATTGAGAAACTATTTTTGAAATTTAATTAAAATCTAGTACAAAAAGGTTTAAGACAATTTTTTCAATTAATTTTGTAAATGATTTGATTTAACAAAAATTTAATCATTGAAAGTTTGAATAAATTCTGTTATTAATTAACTTTTAAATTAATTCATTAAACAAAGGCTTTGGAATAATCTAAAAAATTAAATATTAGGAATGGATTTATGGAATGAAAGGCTGACATTTTTTAATTACGGATTAAGGTTTTAGTGAATTAAGCTCAAATTTTAATTATTAATTCGAAGCTCTGATATTTAATAATTATAACACTAAGTTTTTATATGAAATTTGGCTATAATATTCCTAATTTATAGTATCATTATATATTTCGGGAATTGCCGGGTACCCGGGAATGTAAAAAAAAATTTCCCGATTCCCGGGAATCAAAAAAGGTCGGGAAATTAAAAACCCTAATCACAGTATAACAAAGAGAAATAACGAATTAAACGTTTTTTAAGTAAACATGTTTTTTATGTAAACATTTTCAATCGTTTTGTATAAAAATCTAATTTTTCATAAAAAGTAGCCTTAGCACATTTGCATACTAAGCTAACGAAACTGCTTATTAAATTTTTAGTCGGTCAAGCTCGACCATATACCCTACACTGAGTAAATGAGCAAAAAAATTTTTTTTCTTTTAAAATTTCAGCAATTTATTTTCGTGAATGATTTTCGGAATAGGGTCTATATGGGAGCTATGACTAATTATGGACAGATCGCCATGAAAATATGCTTGTTAAATTGATTTTCGGAAGCGGGCCTTATATGGGAGATATTACTAATTATGACCGATCATCATATAATTAGGTGACATGTTTTATATGTAGAACTTATTTGGAGCGAAATTTGTGTAGATACCTATATAAATTAAACATTTATCACTGACAAAGTCCAATTTCGGGAGGACATTGTATGGTGACTAGGTGAAATAATGGCCGATTTCAACCAGATTCTAGGCTTCGTCCTTAGGCCCAAAAAATGTTATCGAAATATCTTCAACATTTCGATCTGTACTTTGCGCACAAAGTTTAAATGGCCAGCCAGACGGACTGTCATCATTTAATCGACTCAGAAAGTGATTCTGAGTCGATCGTTATACTTTAAGGTGGGAGTTAGACATATATTTTTGGACGTTATAAACATTAGCACTAGCCCAATATACTCTCCCCACTATCGGGTGTAGGATATAAAAATGACAACACAAAATTGAAAAGTGCCATGTGTTAAATGCCAAAATTGACCACGCTGCCTCCGAAAGACCTCACTAGGTAACGATGCATATGTTGCCATTGTGTTATCAAAGAAGTGTCACCCATTGAGCTACTGTCGTATAATTGATATTTAATTATCTCGATATCAATATTACTCATACGCTGTCTGCTTCATGCGAAAACAAAAACCCAACTGCAACTGAGAAAATTGTATTGGTATATACAATATCATAGACATATGATAGTAATATAAATGATATTATGACTGTTAAATATTACTACTTATACATTAGACCGCACAGTGGGGTAGAATCAAATTTTTTTGGAAATAAATCTGGCATTTCTAAAAGGCTGATCCGACCGGGATAAAATTTGACGTGAGCTCAGCCAAGGAGTATTCGAGTTTAAGTTACGGTGTCGAATGTATACAACCTGTCGACTACAAAGCTTTTGACAGCTCGATACTAGCAAAAGTAATATTTATTTGAAAAAATTAAAAATAAATTATAAAAAATCATTAAAAAATTAAAATTATGTAATATGACGATATTATGGTTAAACTCGGACATGACAAATATGGAGTGATGATACCCGATATTATAAGTGTTGTTTTGGGAGAACGACACATATAATACAATGAGGGCCTTCGTTAGCGCAATTAAAATAGAAACGGGCAAGGGAGCAAATAATATTTATAAACGTTTATAAACGATTTATGCATTTAAGTTATTTTCAGTATTAGGCCTGATTTCAGCAAAAACATTCATCCTTGAATTCAATAGAAAGTGAAGGAACATTTCACCTCAAGGTGTTATAAACTATATTCCTGTAGATTTGGAAAACAACGGAATGAAAATTGTTGCTTATGCGTACGATGTGGTATTGTAGGTATGTTTTAGATTTTGATCTAAATGAATAATGAAAATGTTCATATAGTGGGTTTTGCTGGCAAACCTAAGCAAAAGAGAACTCTTCAGAATACCGTAGCTAAGGGGATGTGAACTGTTTCTATCAGACAAATATAAATATCTAGGCATTATTCACGGAAACTGAAAGTAGCATTGGATCTATTGTATTCTATTATGAACTCGGGTTAAGGCTCTCATTACATCTTATAGATAAATCCAGCGTATTTCATTCAGGCTGACAGTAGGTGGAAAAACTTTCAAGGTTAGGTCGGTAATGAGCAGGCAGGCTCGCTGACCAGAGAAGGGTCCGCTTTAAATGCCTCATATGTAGTCAGTATCTTTGAACCATTAAAGGCGACCTCTTCAGACACAATCTTCAGCAGGCAATGAATGAAATTGTATCTCTATGTGTACTTATAAGCGTTACCATAAATATTTATATTGTTACGTTTTTAACTTTTAAAAATGATAGTTTGTTTCCTTTAAATAAACCGGATACTTTTGATTGCAAATAAAATCAGTTTAGTAGTATAAAAATTGTAACAACATTATATTTATTAAAATTTACACTACAACTGTTTAAATAGTCACAATAGCGGTATTCACGATCTTGTGGAAATGGTCTAGCATCATTTCAAATTCAAAATTTTACAGTAATCTAATAACAAAATTCATACAAAGACCATTTCCACAAGCTTGTGAATACCACTAATGTTTATAATTCACAACTTATACAACACACGATGCGATGCTTCAAATTAGACTGACTCGTTGATGTTCTCAAAGCCACCTTATATACACTGCATTACCATCCAGATGTTTCCAGCACCATCAATCGATGTTTCTTGAAAGTTCTATTTCTACAATGATCAACTCAAAGCTTCTATTTAATGTTGTATGATCCACAGCACATAATATCCACAGATATGTTAATAATGTCCACAGTTATATTAATCGGCAGGTAAACAATATTGCCCACAATTAGAAATGTTGAGAAACATTATGCAACTTGAAACCAGCCACTAATTTGATTTTTCGTTTATATAAAATATAAATTTAAAATACAAATGATTGTAAAAAAATTACAGGAGTCGGTCATATAATGGAGCAATTATAAAATATGGACCGATCACAATAAAATTTTTCTAATTTAGTTCGATTTCTATATGTATAAGAATTGTACCTCAAAACTTACATTTATAATAAATGTATACAAGTCTAACCAATTTTAATAAGCTGCATCACTTATACGTGGAAAACTGCCCAATTCTATATTCTTTTTAGTATCAGTATTTCCATACAAAAGTTTTTTTAGTCTTGTCACTGTAATAAAATTCAGAATACGGGGATAAATCTATTTTCTCTGTATGGTTTATTTTTTTAACCACATTCGTATGCATTTAAGTAAATTGTTCTTATTTATAAAAAAAAAACTTTAATGATAAAAAATCTTTGAGTAACAATGTATTAGGATGATTCTTTCCTATTTATAACATCTTATTTAGGTTTCGTTTTAGAAAATTAAAATCTTCAGATATATCTATCTATTCTTATTTATAATTGAAATCGTTACAAATTTTTAAATGAAAATACTTGTGCCTGCTTGAAATGCAAACTTCCAGTATAAATATTCTTAAGTAAAAGTATTTTAAGTTAACAAGAAAGATGTCCTAAGAAAGATAAGCAGCTTAAAAAATTACATATTCACCTTGGAGCATGACCCTTAAAATGATGGAAAAATACAAAATCCTCTGCTCTATGATATTTAGCATATGGTGTCTTCAAATAAACAAACAACAACAAATTTATAGAAAAATACACAAGTGTGTTGAAGAAATGCCTTTGCTATGTATTACATATTATTAGGGAAACTACCACCCACCCATATTTATCATTCATAAATCCCTTAGCAGCCAGTCAGCCTGCCAAGCAACTGACTCACACCATCCAAGAAAGACCCTTAAGCGCATAGACTTACAATATATATGTTTGTATGTGTATTCCTCTTCGTATTTTAAGATAAATGATCACCTTTTGTATTTACGTAGAATTCTCGCAATGAAAAGAAGTCACAACTTCTTGCAATGCAGCAGGAGGAAGAAAGAATTGGTCACGTACACGCTATTTGGCACTAATACGACAATGGAACGAGAGACAGCGAAGTCGTCTGGAACATTGGGTGGTTGAAGATGAAGAAGTATTTTTCAGGACTGTTGCTGTTGGTATCACCTAACATTTTGTTTACCTTCTTATTTCGTTTCATTTCATTTCAGACGCAACTAAATTTCATTTCAACATTTTAAGAATTTTAAAATTCAGGACACACCACGTTGGCTTAAACGTTTTAGAAATCTATTTTTCACAAAAACTTGCACCTCATTGTGTGTGAATGAACGAATAAATGAATGGATGAATGGTAATGGAAAGTGTTATTTACATCATTATTATTGTTGTTGTTTCTTAGTCGAACTGTTGTTATTGGTAAAGTGGTGGAAGAAGTCATGTAATGGTGCCATCACATGTGTGTCTAGAATGCTACCAACTCATTGGTTTAACGTAACTTTTTTGAAATTTATTTGTTATAATACATATTTTTTTGATTTTCTTGCTGCTGTTATTATTACTGAGAATGGAACATATGTTATCTCAAAAAAGAAAAACCGAAATTGTAAACTCATGTTAGTCTCGACATTAGAATGACATTTCAATTGAGTTTGTTTCTGTATTCGTTGGTAAAATATTTCGTCACAGGTGAATTTAATTTTGCAATAGAAATATATTTAATTACATCAAATATAACAATATTGCTTAAGGTACGTTTGAAGAAATATGTTAGTGCAACCACTAAAAAATAGTTATTAACTTTTTTGTCATTCCGGAACGCTGATTAATTTGCATTTAATTTCTTTAAATTTTAGCACTTTCAATGCTAGATTTATCATATTTTTTAGTGTTAAACCATTAAAGTTTTTTAGAAATGAGATAACTGATTTTTAGCATAATTTGCATGATAAAAAAATTTGTATTACAAGCAGAGAAAAAACATGGTTGTGGTAGACATAATCAAAAAGTAACATGTGATAAGATTTATGATTGTAGTTCAAACATATTATGATCATTATTAGTAGCATAAAATATAGTCGAAATGATCATAATATCTTCTGAATTTTTAGAATTGGATTCTTCAAACAAAATAAACTTTTATTTTACAAACGGGGTCATCCTATCTGAATTAAGTTTCAACGATTCTCTAAATTTTTTCATTTTCATCATATGCATTTATAAGTCAGTAAATCTTTTATCTATATATATAAAAATTAAATGTTCCATGTATGTAATCGTATCACATGAGAACGGTTAGAGTGATTTGGCTGATTTATTTTTTATTCGATTCTAAATTTTCAGGAGATGGTTTGTTAAGAAAAAAAATTTAAAAATTCCTGGTGAAACTCGGAAATTTTTAGTTTTTAAGTATGAGAAAATTTTAGGAACACCCAAAGAACTAAATTTTACAGACTCCTTTTCACTTCTCATTTTTCCATACATGGACCATGTCATTTTTATATATATATTTAGATGAAATACAAATCATTAATAAATAGCTACAGAGGGAAGCCCCGCACAGTGTGAGATTTTGACATTCTGGCTTATCAAAATTCATAACTCGGTAATATATAAATGTACAGTCACGCATTTTGTTGCAACTAACTTCACAACTTCTGTAGAAAAATGGGCGGAATTGGACAACTGACACGCCCACTTCCCATATAAGATAACATTTTATATTATAATCATTAAAAATCAAGTATGAAAGTATAGTCGGGCAAGCCCTACCTATGATACCCTACACCGACTGATTATAAATAGGTTCCTTTTGATATGAAACTTATTTGCATTGAATTTTATTTTCGAGAATGGTGCTTATATGGGAGCTATGACTAATTGTGGACCGATCGTCACAAAATTTGGTGCGATCATTTGCGTATATATAAAACTTATGTGTGCTGAATTTGATTTGGATATGCTTATAATTAAGATATTTATGAGAGCTTAACTATTTTCAGATAGGGCAGTTGTATGGGGGCTAGGAGATTTTTTTTTTTTGATTCTATCCAAACTTAGTTCTTGGGGCAATATAAAAGTTTGTGCCTAATTTTGTCGAATTATTTTTAAAATTGCGACCTGTAGTCAAAAATTTGTTGGCGCGAAATACCTGAACCCATGATCAGTTTCTGGATCGGCAATTTTATTTTGATAAGCTAAATTCTTAAAACCTCACACTGTGTCTCGGTCAGAAAGTTTAAAATAAATAAAAAAGTAAGAAAAGATAAAATCGCTGTTTATTGTTGGTGTTTTGTCCAAGCTTTGATACTTTTACAAATCAAGCTTGAATGTCTGTAATTCTCATTCGCTCTATAGTTTTATTTGTATAATATCTAAAGCCTTTTCGGAAAAGGTTTCCGGCCTAAGCAACCAGTAAAATGAGTATAGGAACTAGCTTACCCCCACCAATAAATATCCAAATAATATAAAAAACTGGGAAGAAAGCATGTTGAATAACCAAAACTCACTCAAATAAAAAATGTCTTTTAAATGAAATTTAAAAAATTACTAATGAAATATTACCAGTAAAATTTTGTTATTTAAGAGTTCAAAATTCTGTATATTTATATTCCATATTAAGTATATATTTTTTTGGTTTATTTCTTTATGTATTTATTAAACTAGCAATGTTAAAATTATAATTATTAATGTTCAATTTGTTTTATCTATTTATTATATTTATGTTTAATTTATATTAAGTGAAAATTTTACTCTAATTATTAATAACTTATCGGATTCTAATGCTGTAATTTATAAGATATTGTATCTTGTTGTATTAGAAAGGCATTTAATAAATACAAATACAAAAATGCAAATTTTTGTGAATACAGAAAGCTAAAACGAAAATTTTATCACTTTAGAACAAAGTATAATTACACTGTGCTAGTTGAAAAAATTGTCAAGCGGGGCACTCGGTGGGTTAAACTAATTCGGGTACGCTGAATTCAGTGGTGATAACCGTTTTTTTAGATTAGCTCGTATTTCGAAAATGGAGGAGGTTTCACAATATATATTCGCGTAACTCAATAGAGGTTTAGCATATTGAATAAACTAGAAAAACGAAATTCCGCAAAAGAATTACCTCTAAGTAAGTCTAAAAGTCTAAAACTTTTTTGTAATCTGCGCAGTTGTTTTAGAAATATAAATTTTGTTTTGGCAAACAAAAATAATTTTTTAGGAAATTTTCGAATTTTTTGTTTTTTAAAACGGCATAAAAAATTGGAAAATGCAGCCAAAAAAAATGTATATTTCTAAAACGATTGCGAAGATTAAAAACGTGTTAAGCCTTAATTAAATGTAATTTTATTGCGGACAGAAAAAAAGTGTCAAATTCATGCACAGTGTTATTACTGGCATATTTTTTTTAAATTAATAAATCCTTAGTAACTTATATGCCAATTACTCCAATAAATAAGGATTCGTATTTGAAATAGTGCTTAGCTAACAACAACGAGAAAATATTTTTTTTTCAGAATCAAACTAGTTTTCATTTTTGTGTAAGTGCACAATTTTAGTAAAGTAATTTGTAATTATTAATATATTTTTCAGAATATTCAAGCAAAGGATTCTTCTTAAAAACCAAAACTGAAATACTAAAGTTATAAATATGTACATACGTATTTCTGCTTTAAAATTTACGATTAATTAGTCTACTAGAGTTAAAGGAATGTGATAATGGAAATACTCAACAAACCCTAGAAAATCTATGACCTCTTCTGAACAAAATTGAAGTAATAACTTTAAAATTTTTGTCGAACAATTTTTCCCCAATTGTTGTGATGCGCAATTTTGTTTTAAGTAATTTAACAATTTCTTACAAACAAATTTCTATTAAATTGTTCTTTACTATTTAAAGATGATAATACGTATTAGACATTAATCCATATTTATGTATTATTTGGTTTCTTTAGATCTTGGTAAATACATTTAAAACTATTTCTAACATCAAAAGCCACCATAATTTTAGTACATGCACATAAACACATTAATAAACACATACATATAATAAGGATACATGAATAAGTTCGAGAACAGTGTGACAATGAATACATTGTACATTATTAAATAAAACTAGTAAAGGTAGGATCACACATGGCAAGTATTTGCCGCGGACGATTATTAAAGTCCCGACAAATCGAAGATATGCATCACCAGAACTATCTGCATCCGAACGTGTTATCGTAGTTATTCATAACTAGCTGTTGTCCTGTCCAAATTAGAAAACAATTTTGTGTTCGCTTTGTGAATTTTTAAGAAGCTGTTTGAAATGTGTAAAAATAATAAAAAGATATAAAATAACGTATTTTTGAATCATATTTTTTATTCATATAGGTTATGTATGGATTTTCAGGGTTAATGCCGCAAAAACGCAATGACTTCCCATAAGATTTGTTAGTTGTAATTGCGAATGCAAGCCGTACCCGAAACTGCAAGCGTTTAAAATCTAATGGCAGAGCGATCGGAGCCAAAATGTCTTCTCCTTTGTACATTCCTTTAATTGTTGTTGCTTCGATGACGTTATTGATCTCGTTTTTTTACCGCAAGTCGGGTGCCATGGCTAGTTTATGCTTCGTAACATTATGATTACCGATCTGAAGGTCGATTCAGTTGGAGATTGTGAGGTGGTAATCCGGGTAATTAAAGCGAGTTTAAAAATTCGGCTGGATACTGGACGACATCATCTTGGGAAGTAACGGAATCCACCGATTTGTACGACATCAATTTGACAGCAATTTCAATTTTTACTGTTTTATTGAACATTTTACCATCAAAAAGTAATTTTCGTGCAAATCAAAGATAGAGGGTTCTGAAATAGTATGTTTTCGTGGTGAATATGTATGAATTGATACAGCTAAATCAAACATACTTACATATGTGTTAAAACAGCCCATTTGCTCATATATTTGCGAAAATATTTGAAAAATTAATTGAGAATCACAAGGAATAAGTGAGACAGATCTGTGGATTAACTAATAAATGTGCTTAAATTAAATCGCACGACAATGTAGTATAGAAGATCATGGCTTTCTATGATATTTCCTTTATACATCTTATTACCAGCCATTCTGTAAACTGAACATATAAGTATAAAAACTCGGTTCTTAGGTATTAATATAAATGTCTTTTATATGGCCAAAGTTCTTAATGGTATCATAACTTTTTTGGTACATTACAATGTCCCTACTTGTTTCAAATAAACGACTCGTTAATATTCTAACAATGTACGTAGATACACATACAGAAGATTTTCCCAAAAATAATTTTCCCAAAAAAGAAATCCTACCAAACTTAAACAACAACCACAAACCAAATAATACAATATATGTATGTACGAGAATATACACAAATTTATACAAACACGCGTATACTCATACATTTAGTTTAAAATATTTGGCAGTATTTGTAGGTTTGTTTGTTGGTTGGCTGGCTGTTGGCTGTTAGCTTGACTTAATGCCTTAATATCCTTAAATAGTCCCGTGTATTTAACGAACCAGCAAAACAATAAAGTATGTTGGGGTAAGTAACAAAGAACAGCAAACAACGACTAAGGAGAAGAAAACCGAAAAGCAAATGAACATCTACAAGGAATGAGGCAGAAGAGGATTCAAACGTGAACACCCACTTTTACTATTTAAGGAAAATAACGATTGAGTATTAATAAATACATAGCGATGGAATTTCTTTGATTTTTTTGTGTAAGTAGCCGGTTTGTGCAATATAAATTACAAATTGTACCATCGAAATAGAAACAAGTAAGAGTACTATATTCGGCGGTGCCGAATCTTAAATACCCTCCACCTAAATATGATGGTATAAAAGCTGAAATAATATAACAATTGTTAGAAAGACTAGTTTACGCAGAAGATATTTTATTTTAAATGTACAAAAAATTGTATCTAATTCAGCAATTTATAACTGAAATTCCTGTTAGAACGTTTGACACAGTTAATTATTGTCTTTTAATTGAGAAATTGTCGTCTAAGTTTAATTTTTCTAAATCTTCGTGTAAATTATTATTTTCTTACATAGGTAACCGTAAACACTTAGTTGGAACTGGGTTAAACGATCTACAATATCTCAGTGTCAAAGTGGCGCACAGTGGTATGAGAAAAAAAAGAGGGAAACAAATCTGTAACTTCTAAACCCTTAGTCCGATTTTAATGAAATTTCACATGCGCAAAGGGGAAGTGTTGTCTAGTTTAAGTCTGGACCTCAAAATTTTTCCCTTTTAACCTCAAGTGAAGAAACAGAGTATAAAAAAGGGTATACAAATATATTTAGACAAATTTCAAAATATTTGGTTGTGGGACTTATGTGTAAGCTATGACCTATTGTCGTTCGATTGTTATAAAATATTTTAACGTGATTTTTATGTATTTATATGAGAGCTGGTGCCAATTATGGGCCAATATTCACAAAATTCAGTATTATGATTTTTGAATACAAATTACTGATCTGTATACTATTTTTATTTAATATATGGATGCTATGACCTATTATGGTCCTAAGTATTTGAGGGCTATTTTTGTAGAATTTCATATAAACAACGCTATTAACAAGAATGGATCTTATGTGGGAGCTATGCCGAATTATGCACCAATATTTAAAAAATCTTGTAGTACGATTCTTGGATACAAATTACTCATCGGTGTAAAATTTTGGTTGAGTGTAGATTTTTATGGATATTTGTGCAGGGTAATGTGTTTTCCTGAAGTAGTTCTTATATGGAGGTTATGACCAATTATGGGCCTATCATCATAAAATTTGGTACATCGATTTTTGTATATATTGAATAAATTTGTTTTGAATTTCAGCCTGATAACTATATTTGTAAGAAATTTATGAGGATATTAGTGATTTTCGGGAGTGGACCTTATATGGGAGCTATGGATAAATATGGACCGATATTCACAAAATCCAGAAGTATGATTACTGGATTCAAATTACTGGATCTGTGCGTAATTTCATTTTGATATCGATATGTTTTTAATACTTTTTAAGGTTCATATATTTTTTCGGAAATGGGCCTTATAGGGGAGCTATAACCAATTATCGGCCAATCTGCATACAATTTGGTACAGTGATATCTATATATATGAGTATAATTTTTGTCGAATTTTAGCATGATAAATGTATTTATAAGAGATTTATGAGTACTTAACTGATTTTTGGAAGTGGACCTTATATGGGAGCTATGGTCAAATATGGACCAATATTCACAAAATCCAGTAGTATGATTTCTAAATATAAACTATGGATGTGTGTGAAATTTTGTTTTGATATTGATATTTTTTAGATATTTATGTAGGTTATTGTGTTTTTCGGAAGTGGTCCTTATGTGGGAGCTATAACCAATTGTCGGCCGATTTTCATAGAATTAGGTACAGCAATTTTGGTATATATGGGGATTATTCATGTCGAATTTCAACTTGATAGCGATATTTATAAGACTTTTATGCTTATTTAAGAGATTTTCGGAAGTGTACTTTATATGGGGGCTATGGTCAAATATGGGCCGATCCACGAACAATTTTGTAATATAATTTCTTTTACCACGAAACTTATTTTCGCTGAATTTCATATGGATATTCATATTCTGTAGGCAGTTATAGACCATATAACCATATTTCGGGAAGAAATTTGTATGGGGGCTTGGAGAAATCTTGGACCGATTCTTATAATTTTAACCAGAGTTACTCCTTTTATCATAAAAGTAACGAGTGCAAAATTGTATGATATTAGCTGCAATATATTTACAAAAAATGTCCAAAAATATATGAAAATTATCAATTTTTTTTTGAGGTTGTCCCACATTTTCATTCATAACTTTGGTTCCACTGTACCGATTTCGCTGATTTTCAATACCAAACTGCTTAGGAGAACAATAAACATTTTTCTTGCAAGTTTAACCATTTTGTTTGTCTATTTTGGACGTGAGCGTGTTTTACACAGACAGACAGACAGACAGACGGACAGACAGACGGACATGGCTCAATCGACTTAAAATTTCATAAGGATCAATAATATATATACTTTGTTGGGTCGCAGATGAATATTTCTCAATGTTACACACGGAATGACAAACTTATATATACCCTCATTCACCACTTATGGTGGTGGAGGGTATAAAAATTGGAATTAAGTTAAAGAATTTGAACACAAATAAAAATATAAACACGAAAAGAATTATAAAATTACGTTATGAAGATTTGAATAAAAAATTAAGTAAAAATTAAGATCAAAATGAAGCTGGTCACCTCAGATGATTATGTTAAAATGTTAATATGGCCAACGAGAATGATTTTAATTCAAATGAATGTTCTGGTTCAGATTATTTATAAATCAGGTTAAATATTAAAAGGGTTACGAAAATAGTTGTTATAAACAATGTAGGATATCTAAAATTGGCCAGTTCCACCCCTTGTCAGGGTGGTTTCCAATAACGACAACGCCAAAGATAAAGCACCAAAATCTGCAAACTTTTCCTCGGCCAAACAATTTGAAATTGATTAATTTAATTAAAATCCGCAGGATATTAAAACAAACAAGGCAATTGCAATTTTTCTATACAAGGATAAAGCCAATTTTCAAAACCCTAATAAAAAAATTACAACAATTAAACTCCAGAATTCAAACGAATCTAATAATCTTACCAAAGTAGAAATAAAATCCGTTTTCGCAAGTAATATTTGCGTTCCTTCAACCACAATATAAGGATTTCTTTAGAATCCGTTTTTTTTTTAAAAAAATTGATGTTGAAAAACAAATTGAAACTAATTTTATCCGTATGTTGAACCTTTTCAATTGAATTATAGTTTTCGTTTGATGAAAATTTTCAAAAATTTTGACAATCCAAAACAAATAAAATCAGTGCCAGCTCAATTAACTTTTAAATATTTTAAAACAAATTTCAATAAACAATTCCTACACCCAGACTAAAACATTAGTAAAACTATTAATTTGTAACAATGAATTTATCAAAAAATCAATTCCAATACCCATGGAAATTGTCACCATCACAATATTTCTGATGAAAATTAATTGATAGACTTTGTTTTCGAATGTTTTTTTATCATTATCAATACCTGAATTGTTAACTTTAAGTTCGTTTTTTGTTTTTCTCATTCTTCATTCTTTTCTTTAAAAAAAATGTAAATTATTCGAATAATTCAATTTATTTTAAACGTGTGATCGAATTATTTGAACAAGTTAAAATCCCTTATTTAAATTATTCGTTTTATTTGAACAAGATAAAAATCGAATAATTTGAATTAGTTAAATATAAACTGATTTTAAGTTTTTGAGATTTATAAAGAATAAACCGAATGGTATATATGATCTTTGTCAGCTTGCGATATATGTGTGTCCAATTTGATAACGATATCAATTATTATAAGACAATAAGGAATCTTCAAGTCATTTTCTGATGGCGACCCTGGTACAAATTTTGCCAGATTTTCGTCATACTTTACACTATAATTTCAGAGTACTTAGAACTAATTTGTGCAAAATGTTATCAGGATTGGCGCATAATCAACATATTTATGACTGCTCGTGGAATCGTGGACCGATATTGCATATTTTCAATACCAAAAAAACCTTATCAACAGAGAGCAGACAGCTAGCTCCTCTCGTTTGGGCCCTATTGTGTTTTCAACAGACAGACTGTCCATCTGTCCGACGGACATAGCTCGATCGTCTTAGAATGTTATGAGACCCAGAATATATATGTATACATATATTCTTTTTGGTTCTACGATCAATATTTCGTTATGTTACAAATGGAATGACAAAATCATTATACCCCTGATCTTTTTGCGTCAGTTAAAAACGTGTTACTTACATCCACCAGAAACACATCCAATTTTGTACTTATCGTGATGCAATCGATTTGATTAACAGTTGTGTGATCATGTCGTTGTATATATTTTTGTGGGGAAAGTAAGAATCCCCAAAAACAAGGTTATTGGTTACACATATCTCAGTAAGATACACGCCATTCTAATGTTTATGCCCATATTATACCATATGTACTACCATTATCCATGTTGTTATTTTCAGAGCCTTGCTATGATTAGTCAAAGTCACCAATCCGATTAAAATATCTACACGATTGTTAGAAGCAGTCGCTCTGTTATGGAAGCTGTAGAATTCATCTATTAACCTCAGTTCACTTGGTATCAGTTGGAGAGTAGCATTCAATGCATATAATAATTCTAGCACGTGTTCGGAATCTTAATCAATCTATAGGAATATGGCTTACAATCCATTAGTGCTCTTTTAGCTTCATGTGGTAGAAAAACCTAATGCCACTTGAATGGATTTAATTTTTGGACTTGCCAGAATATAACAGCGAGTAATACCTTCTCTAGAATCAAGCAACCGATCCTCAGTTGCTTAAGGCGCGAACTTTTCAACTACTTTTTAACATTCCATGTTCCTATTCTTACATGTTATTTTATGCTAAAAGTCTTCAACATGAAATCAGTTTGATTTATATTAGCTTGTTACAAATCAGTCTTCCGCTTCAGCCGCATTATCCAGATGATGATTGGTTAGCTCATTCATCTTCGATAAACCATGCAAATCTTCTAACTACATCCTAGGTGTTTAAGAAATCTTAAGAAATGTAGAATAAACTGATTTTCATTTAGGACACGAACATAGCTAGTTATGTAAATAGTGGTGATCCTAAAACTCCTGGATAATATACAATTAGCAATTATTTACGGATTATTAGTTAGTTATTGTGATATTACGCTTCGGAGCTGAGGTTTAATTCCGTAAAACTTTTTTGCCGAAAATCGCTAACAATGTCTTGGGAAATTGGACTGGCAGGATACACTACTACAAGCCATCCGTGGCGGTCTTATGAATGAAATGTTTTTCCACAATCAAAATTAATATCTGGTCTTTTTAATAAAAATTGAACTTCGTTCTGTTTAAAAAAGCTCTATTTATCGCCCACAAATTTTGCCAAAAAAAGTACAACTGAAGACCGCATAACAAAAGGTACTTTTTGAAAATTTAAAAATTTTGGAAAATTGATTTTTTTAGAAGATTTCAACCCAAATATTATAAAAATACCAAAAAATCAATTGGTAAAAAAATTCTAAAAAGTACCTTTTGTTCTGCTCCTCAATTGTACAAACTAGTTCATCCCTACTATGATGTCGTATTGGTAAAAGAGAATGTATTTAAATTTAGCTGTACGAGTATTTTATCAAACTTAATTTACGTATTTCCAATATCGTAAATTTGTTTCATATTCTCCTTCCATCTTCTTTTCTTTATCTATAAATATTTCCTTGTATTTATATTGTAATACATTTTCTGTTACGAGTATTTTCTTTGAACTATGAACAGTAAATATATCAATATCCTTTGTTATCCCTGTCTATTTTACCACATTGTAGTACATACACACAAGTAAAGTTATTTATCTAATTTATATTGTTGTTCTTTATCATCAACTTCGTCTTCTAAAGCTGATTTGCATTTTTTTTCATTTCAATTTCCACTCCTTGTTAATTTGAAAAGTATAGAATACAAAAAAAGAAAATGTCTCACATTCCGACATTCTGTAGATATTTTTCTTGTTACATGATGGAATGTTGTTATTTGAAATAAAATTAAAAATTACAACAACAGCAAACTAAATTATGTTTTATTTTGTCGTTGCTGTCACTGACTGACGTTGTTGTTGTTTCGCGTTATTAACTTGACATCATTATTATGTATTTGAAAATTCTCTTTCACGTTCTGTTTCATGTCAGTTGCTTCCGTTTTTTTCTAATGATTATTCTTAAACAGATTTTATGCTTTATTAAATTTATGAATTTTAATGAAAAATTATTGGAAAAAGTCACAGTAAATTTATAAGGACGAAAAGCAACAACTTGTTTAATTTCTGAATGTTTATGTTGCTCAGTAGTAATCCGATTGTGTAGGTCATTTTCATAAATTAAAAAGTTTTGTTTTAATAAATTGCCAATTTTCATTTCACATAAATTATGTTATGGCTATGAAAATTTTCCAAAAGCTGGCATAGTTCGCAATACGAGATACTGGAGGTCAATTTTGTTTGCACATATTTCGCGATTATACAATTAATATGTAGTAGAGAATAATTTGTTCACAATTAAAGATGGACATTAGTATTAAACATGGATGTCAACCTACGCATTCAACTAATTGTACCCTACACGACAATATTGGGGAGGGTATAATGCGTTTGTGCAGATGTTTATAATGCCCAAAAATAGTCTAGCACCCACCTTAGAGTATACCGATCGACTTATAATCACTTTCTGAGTCGGTTAAACCATGTCCGTCCGTCTGTAAACCTTGTGCACAGAGTACAGGTCGCAATTTTGAAGATATTTCGATAAAATTTGGTACATATATGTTTTTCGGCCCAAGGACGGAGCCTAATGACACTGGCGGAAATCGGTCCATTATTTCACCTAGCCTCCCGAAATTGGACTTTCTCGGTCATACATGTTTAATTTATAAATGTATCTCCACAAATTGCGCTCCAAATAAGTTTTATATATAGAAAATTCATGTCACCAAATTTTGTTACGATCGGTCTATAATTAGTCATAGCTCCCATATAGACCCGCTTCCGAAAATCACTTTAACATACATAAATCGCTTAAAAATGTTGGTATACTCACAAAATTCAACATAGTAAACTTTCATATAGACATAAATCACACGACCTTTAATCGACTCAAAAAGTGATTCTAAGTCGATCGGTATACTTTAAGGTGACTACGTTAGACTAATATTTTTGGGCGTTACAAACATCTGCACATCTGGGAGGGCCCCAATATGGTGGTGTAGGGTATAATTGGTTTCGAATTTAAAGAAATCAAACTAAATATGGATTTATTTTTTGAGGTTCGGTCTTTATTTAATCATATCCCACATATAAAATCCACATTCGAAATTTAATTAAATATAGGTATAAGGTTAAAATTCGACAAAAATTATCCTCAAAAATCGACGTACCGAATTTTGTGAAGATCGGCCTATAATTGGCCATTAGAGTATCCAAAACCGAAACCGAAAACCGGTCAACCGGTTTTTTCATCTTTGTAAACTCCACCGGTTTCGGTTTTTTTAACTTTTCGGTTTTTTGACAAACCGGTTTTTGTAAGACGGTTAACCGGTTTTAACGAAATATATTTTCTAAAGCTCATTCAAACATATTTATGAAAAACTTTGATACCATTTTTAAAAATATTGATTTATTTTACACAAAATAGTAGCATTTGGCTATATTTCGTAAAAGATATAAAATAATTGCATAAAGATAGAGCCTTAAGAATCAAAAATGTTAAATTTCCGACGATTACATATTTCTTATTAGCGTCCACACATAAAAATAAATCTAAGTAGACCTTTTTCATATTGAATAAAAATTTAATATAAACCGGTTAACCGGTTTTTTTAACATAAAAGACAAAAATCAAAACCGTTTTTTTTTCAAAAAACACACTTTTTCGATTAAACCGGAAACCGGTTTTTTAAATTTGCCGATTTTTTCTTTACTCAATTTTTGATTAAATAAGCAAATTTTTGATTAAATAAAAAATAAAATATTTATTTTATGCGAATTAACAGAATTAATTGGAATCTAAGGAAGGTAAATAGAACAAAGTCTAATGGAAATTGAAGCCATTCCGATACAAATGGTGACAGGTTTGTATATAAATTAAATTTTTATTAGATTTTTTTTTTATCCAATTACATTTTAAAACCATAGAAATTTTTTAGATTTTTAGCGAAGACTAGACGGAAATACCCGGGATCATGGGAAATTTTAAAATTAATCCAAATTTTTCGGGAAATAAAAAAAGGATGGGAAAAGAAAAACTCTATTGAAAAAGTACACAATCATTTTACATGCATTTTTTAGAGTGTTCATATAAAAATCTTTGTTAACTATTTATACCGGTTTTCTCAAAAGGTCCAATAACACAGATCAACAGCAAAAAAGGTTTGAATAACCACTATATAGATTTTATGTACCATGTCTACCTATGTACAAAAATGGTAAAATTTGTCAATTCTATAGTAAAATTATAAATCATCTTAGGCGTTTCTCCACATAATTGATGATAACTCAAAAACGGCTAGTCCGATATTATTAAAATAAACTTAGAAAAATTTAAATTTACATAATCTTTAATCTGTTTGTATATTGCGTTTTAATCGGCTCAGCAGTTTCGGAGTTATAACAACAAATTGAAATTGAGAACCAAAAAATTCGGTATTCTACAATATTTTTTAAAAGCAACTACCGAGTCTCACATGTAATTGGTTTTTAAAATTTTGCTTTATTGTGGACTTTATGATATATTGAGGGTTTTGCATTTCAAAAATATTCAATGTGTATGTATGAATATAATAATGGATGCGTTTTTGGTAGCCACAATCATGAAAAGTAGACAGTATTTTAAGTAAATTCCAACTTTAACAATTTTTTCTTATACCATGGACATTATATATTCCAAAAACAAAAAGGTAAAATATTTGCATGGTAATTCAATTCAGAATCGGCTTTCGCTATTTCGATAAACGATTAAAAAATGTCAAATTCATGTTCAACAAGCAAAAAATAGTAAGAAAACATGTATTGCAGGAAGAAATTATTAAAAACAAGTAAGAGTACTATATTCGGCGGTGCCGAATCTTAAATACCCTCCACCTAAATATGATGGTATAAAAGCTGAAATAATATAACAATTGTTAGAAAGACTAGTTTACGCAGAAGATATTTTATTTTAAATGTACAAAAAATTGTATCTAATTCAGCAATTTATAACTGAAATTCCTGTTAGAACGTTTGACACAGTTAATTATTGTCTTTTAATTGAGAAATTGTCGTCTAAGTTTAATTTTTCTAAATCTTCGTGTAAATTATTATTTTCTTACATAGGTAACCGTAAACACTTTGTTGGAACTGGGTTAAACGATCTACAATATCTCAGTGTCAAAGTGGCGCACAGTGGTATGAGAAAAAAAAGAGGGAAACAAATCTGTAACTTCTAAACCCTTAGTCCGATTTTAATGAAATTTCACATGCGCAAAGGGGAAGTGTTGTCTAGTTTAAGTCTGGACCTCAAAATTTTTCCCTTTTAACCTCAAGTGAAGAAACAGAGTATAAAAAAGGGTATACAAATATATTTAGACAAATTTCAAAATATTTGGTTGTGGGACTTATGTGTAAGCTATGACCTATTGTCGTTCGATTGTTATAAAATATTTTAACGTGATTTTTATGTATTTATATGAGAGCTGGTGCCAATTATGGGCCAATATTCACAAAATTCAGTATTATGATTTTTGAATACAAATTACTGATCTGTATACTATTTTTATTTAATATATGGATGCTATGACCTATTATGGTCCTAAGTATTTGAGGGCTATTTTTGTAGAATTTCATATAAACAACGCTATTAACAAGAATGGATCTTATGTGGGAGCTATGCCGAATTATGCACCAATATTTAAAAAATCTTGTAGTACGATTCTTGGATACAAATTACTCATCGGTGTAAAATTTTGGTTGAGTGTAGATTTTTATGGATATTTGTGCAGGGTAATGTGTTTTCCTGAAGTAGTTCTTATATGGAGGTTATGACCAATTATGGGCCTATCATCATAAAATTTGGTACATCGATTTTTGTATATATTGAATAAATTTGTTTTGAATTTCAGCCTGATAACTATATTTGTAAGAAATTTATGAGGATATTAGTGATTTTCGGGAGTGGACCTTATATGGGAGCTATGGATAAATATGGACCGATATTCACAAAATCCAGAAGTATGATTACTGGATTCAAATTACTGGATCTGTGCGTAATTTCATTTTGATATCGATATGTTTTTAATACTTTTTAAGGTTCATATATTTTTTCGGAAATGGGCCTTATAGGGGAGCTATAACCAATTATCGGCCAATCTGCATACAATTTGGTACAGTGATATCTATATATATGAGTATAATTTTTGTCGAATTTTAGCATGATAAATGTATTTATAAGAGATTTATGAGTACTTAACTGATTTTTGGAAGTGGACCTTATATGGGAGCTATGGTCAAATATGGACCAATATTCACAAAATCCAGTAGTATGATTTCTAAATATAAACTATGGATGTGTGTGAAATTTTGTTTTGATATTGATATTTTTTAGATATTTATGTAGGTTATTGTGTTTTTCGGAAGTGGTCCTTATGTGGGAGCTATAACCAATTGTCGGCCGATTTTCATAGAATTAGGTACAGCAATTTTGGTATATATGGGGATTATTCATGTCGAATTTCAACTTGATAGCGATATTTATAAGACTTTTATGCTTATTTAAGAGATTTTCGGAAGTGTACTTTATATGGGGGCTATGGTCAAATATGGGCCGATCCACGAACAATTTTGTAATATAATTTCTTTTACCACGAAACTTATTTTCGCTGAATTTCATATGGATATTCATATTCTGTAGGCAGTTATAGACCATATAACCATATTTCGGGAAGAAATTTGTATGGGGGCTTGGAGAAATCTTGGACCGATTCTTATAATTTTAACCAGAGTTACTCCTTTTATCATAAAAGTAACGAGTGCAAAATTGTATGATATTAGCTGCAATATATTTACAAAAAATGTCCAAAAATATATGAAAATTATCAATTTTTTTTTGAGGTTGTCCCACATTTTCATTCATAACTTTGGTTCCACTGTACCGATTTCGCTGATTTTCAATACCAAACTGCTTAGGAGAACAATAAACATTTTTCTTGCAAGTTTAACCATTTTGTTTGTCTATTTTGGACGTGAGCGTGTTTTACACAGACAGACAGACAGACGGACAGACAGACGGACATGGCTCAATCGACTTAAAATTTCATAAGGATCAATAATATATATACTTTGTTGGGTCGCAGATGAATATTTCTCAATGTTACACACGGAATGACAAACTTATATATACCCTCATTCACCACTTATGGTGGTGGAGGGTATAAAAATATTGAAGAGTAATTTTCAAATATATAAAATAGAGAAATAACAAAAATTCAAAATACACAGCAAAAAAAAAAATATGTTCATTATGAAATTCACACCATAGATGAGGGCTATTTTACCATCAAAAAGTAATTTTCGTGAAAATCAAAGATAGAGGGTTTTGGATATAGTCCCTCGATATTTTTTACTTGAAAATAGCTATTTTTTTTAAAGAAATTGTTCAGGTTTATCGCAAAGCAACATATAATAGCAAAGGTTATATAAGTTTAAATTTTTCTAAGTTTAATTTAATAATATCGGACTAACCGTTTTTGAGTTATCATTAATTATGTGAAGAAACGTCTAAAAAAATTCATAATTTTACTTAAAAATTTTGTTTTTAAAAGGTTAAACTCTCCATAGAATTTAAAATTCTGACCATATTTTTGTACTATTGGAAACATAATACATCAAAATTGTGTAGTGGTTTAAAAATCCTCAACATTTTTTCGATTTTGTTGCCCTGTGTAATCAATCTTATTTTGTAAAAAGCTGTTTTTTTTAACTTTAATTTTAATAAGTTTCGAAAAGAAAATAGTTCGAATTTATAGAATTTCAAAAATGTTTTTTCGAAACTAATTACACAACAACCCCCTGCAAATGTGGATTTTATTCTACCTTAGATTTGATTTTTCGCAATAATTATTATTAAATTTATATTAAACTTTATTTAGTAAAATTTGATTAGAATTAACAGATGAGTCATCAAACAGCTGACACCAACGTATATCAAAAACATATATTTACTTTCATTAAAAAAAATTATTTTTTTCATTTCATTTATGAATCTTTAAAAGTTTATGACATTTACTGGTATTTAAAATGTATCGTTAACATCATAATAACAGTTTGCCACATCTTGCTCATGTATACACGTACATCTGTTTGCCCCATAAAATAATATGAATATGTAGTCAACCTACATCCTTCTTATAACATTTTAACCAAAGAAATAATAAGATAAATCAAGGGCTAAATCAAATACATACACTATGAGTTTATGTATATTTACCATTGGGTAGCTCATGTATTTTTTATTATGTTAATAATACGCATAAAATGCCCATTAACTATTATGGCTACACAAAAAAAATATTATTATTATTACTATTATCATTACATTCAAAATAATATTCGTATACACATCATAATATTCGTATACACTACACATACCCAGCCATTTTGAAGATAGTCAGTGCATCCCTTAGAGACAGTAATTGTTACTAATGTCTGATAACTGGCTGACTCCAATTTATATATTCTTGCTCATTTGACACGTCCTAGGTATCCTAGTTTAAAGTGAATTGTTACTTAAGTGTCTCTAAGTAATATAAAGTTACCTAACCGAACACAACTTTTTTGTGAGTGATACGAAAAAACAGTTTTCATACAAATTGTGTTGATACAATTCCCATACAGTTTATTTTATTTTTGCTTAAGTATACTTACGTCTCTGGTAATCTGGCATGAATTTAATTATCACTTTAGTTTCTCTAAGTAAAGTGAAGTGTAGTATTATTATTATTGTATACTGTAGTATAGAAAGAAGAACTCTATTGGAGATGTGGTTTCAACTGACTATTTTCCGCGTAGCACCAGTTCATGTTAAAATAACTAGTTATGTACCTAATCAAGTAACCGGTATGTGAATCCTATTGGTATATTTGTAATCCTTTTAGGATCATTTAGAACACTGCTTAGAACACTTACAAGTTAAAATAACTGGTTACATAACTATTTATGTAACTACTAGTGGTTACCTTAAATGATAGATAAACTCACTAGTTCAGTGCAATCCCCAGAACTACTGGGTATTGAATGAATGAAAAACATACAACTATGAAGAGTGCATGTGTAAGTTTGTATGTGGGTGTCTTTTATTAAACCTCATAAATGTTAATGGTGTTACACTAGCCTTGTATTTTATACAAAAAAAGCCTAAATGTATGCTGTGATTTCATTGAATATTTTTCATGACTCGTATTGTCTACGCTTCCGGTATGTCCATGATACTACATACATATGTATGGTAAAATGCATGATTATTTTTATGGTCAACACGTATAAACAATTTGCGATGTATGCATAATAGAGTTTCTTCGAGAAATGGTCATTTTGTAAATACATATTAAATTTTAAAGGAAATTTGGTTTGATGATTTATATTAAAAGTTATGCCACATTTATTTGAATTTTTTACTGTTCATCCCCCCATCTATAAATGTAATAAAGATTACTTATCCCCAAGTAAATACTTACATATGCTGGAAATGACTTCCATTGTACATTTACTTGTAATCATAATCAAACCGCAATAAAATCGGTTTTATGCAGTTACAAATTTTAGTACCGAATTTTTGAAATATGTCTGGATAAAGATTATAAATCTTGTGAAGTAACCAGATTTAGTGATTCGATTGCATCAAGGTAGCTAAAGCTACTTTTTCACTATATGAGCTCTCATCTCAGATGAAAACTGGGGTGCGCCTTGGTTGAATATATGTTCATTAACTTAAATAATATATCGATACCTTCAAATAGAAAGGCCCTAACTAACTATTTCCTTACTCTAAAGAAGAAAGAAAAATCTTAATAAAAGTTTTGTAGTTGCGATTTTTTTAACAGAGTTTTTTGGGACTTGCATTCTATTTTTTAGTTAAATTAAGAAATTATCTTATAAAATATTTTCTTTATTTTTATTTGCTCTAATAAAGTTATTGCTAGGTAGGCCTAGGTGAGGACATACTACAACCGTAACTCTAACTCACACGTTTTTATACCGATTTAAAAATTTGAAACAATTATGGATAGTCAATGAATTAAGCATTCATAAATTGTATGCACAAAATGTTTTTATAAAAAGTTTCGCTGCATTTTTTTTTTCGTCATTTTTCGAATTCTACAATAGTTATTTTAATTTATTTCTATGAAAACTATTTTAATATAATAATTATTTATGCTTAAGGTCTTTTTTATAAAAATATTTAATTTTTATTTCAATATTTCGCTACATCAATGTGTAGCATCTTCAGGAAAAAATGTTGTTTTTGTTATTTCAAAATATTTGTCATTTAAAAAAATTATATGAAAATTTTAAACATACAAACAAAAAATATTAAAGTTAGTTTTTTAAATGAATATAACATAACAAACAAAAATATTGTATTTATAATTAGTTGTGTTATTTCTTATGTATTAGATGTCTGTAAATTTGAGCTACATTCTCGGTATCTGCTTTAAAGTTAATTCTTTGTGTTGTTGGTATATTAATTATTTGTAACATTTCTAACATATAACGACGTTTATAGTTATTTTCTGTATTTAATACTGATACATTTTCAAAGTTTGGATAGTGATTAAATTTTGCACAATGAGAAGATAAAGCAGTTTTTTGTGAATTATTGTCTCTGTATTTTTGGTCAGATTTATGTCCAGCTATTCTTGTTTTTAGTTTATTTTTCGTTGTACCTACATAAACTTTATTACAATTTTCTGTATCATTTCCGTTACAAGGTATTTTGTATACTATATTTGACCTATCCCACTTTTGCATTTTATCTTTTGTCCTACTGAATAATTTATTTAATGTGTTATACGTTCTATATGCCATTCTATATTTATTAGTATCGAATATTTTTGATTTTTCTAATCTTTCTGAAATTTCTGGTACATAAGTAAATGATTTGTAAATTTTTGGCTCTAATCTGTTACTTGTATTATTTATATTTTTATCTTTGTATTGTCCTATTAATTTATTAATAAGTTGAATTGGAAAATTATTGTCACTTAATATATTTTTAATCTTTTCTTTATTCTTTTTGTGAAATTCCTTATCACTTATCGTTAATATTCTATTTATTAAATTTTTAGCTGTATTTATAATGATTCGTTTATTGTGTTTTGAGTAGTAGTTAATGATTCTTCCAGAAGCCGTAGGTTTTTGATACCAATCCATTACTAAATTATTATTCTTCCTAATCAATAAGGTATCTAAATATGGAAGTTTTGAATCACATTCTTTCTCTATTGTGAATTTAATATATTGATTGAAATCATTTAAAGTTATTAACATGTCGTCAATTGCATGTTCTGAAATAACACAAAACAAATCATCAACATACTTTGTCATTATTCTTGGTTTTATACTTAATTTTTCAATACAGGTGTCTAGTAACTTTTCCATAACAATATCTGCCACAATTGGAGAAGCAGGAGATCCCATTGGAAGTCCTTTCTGTTGTATATAAATATTATTATTATATTGGAAATATCTATTGTCTTCTATACAGAATTTTAGTATTCGTAAAAATAACAATTTTTCAATTTTAGTGTATTCTTCTATGATATTCCATTTTTCTTCTATTATATTTATTGCTAAGTCAACAGGTATACTTGGGAATAATGATACTACATCAAATGAAATTAGTCTTTCATGATCCTGTATATATTGGTTCTTTATTCTTTCCTTAAATTGTAGTGAGTCTTTTACATTATATTTTGAATTTTCAGTTATCTTTTTTAAAATGTTCGTAATATATTTACATAGTTCATAAGAAGGGGAATTAATAAAAGAACAAATCGGTCTTAATGGAAAGTTTTCTTTGTGAATTTTTGGTAGTCCATATAACCTAGGAGCAGTGGAAACATTTGTTTTAAGATTGTTTCTTTCTTTATTTGTTATAATTTTAAGTTTATAAAGTTCTTCTACTATATCGTTATTAGTTTTCTGTAGTTTATTTGTAGGATCTTTATTTACTAATTTATATTTTGTAGTATCGTCTACAATATTTTTAATTCGTATGTCATAATCTTGTTTGTTTATTGCTACAGTAGCGTTACCTTTATCTGCTTTTAAAATAAATATATTTTTATTTATTTTTAAGAACCTTTTGGCTTCATTTACTTTATTTATCACAAATCTATCTCTATTTGTTAACTTAATTTTATTTAAATGGTTATCGATAACTGTTGTTAACCTAGTCCTAGCTATTTCCTGTTCTTCCTTTTCTTGTAATGTTTGTATTAAATCCTCTCCGTCAGTTATCATCTTTAAAATTGGAAACTCTTCTTTTTTAATAGGTAATGCGTGTTTTTGTCCTAGTGAAAGAATCCATTGTACATCTATCGGAATATCTAAGTTTGTCTTATTTACAAACCATTTTTCATTGAATTTAATTCCGAGTTCTTTCTTTTGTAATTCTAGTAAAGAGTTAAATTTCTTTTTGTGTGTCTTTTTTACCTTCTCATTGAGTAAAGCGCCTAATCTTTCTTGATATTGTAAAAATTCATCCATTTCTTTATTTGTAAAATGTACATTTAGTTTTCTTTTTATCACTATTACCTCACTTTGAAATTGTTTCAGTAGTTCGTGTTTTTCTTTTAATGTTAATTTCAAAAATTTTATATGTAAATCTTGTATATATTTCTGCATAGTTTGTTGAATATTTGGTATTTTCATCTTTTCAAAAATTGTTGACAAATTCTTTGTTGAACTGCTTATAAATTTTGGAATAATTCCCGCATTTCTGCAACGAATTAGAAATGTTATTGTTGATTTATATTTAATAATTTTATCACTTATGTTTTTAAATCTGTTAATACATCTTTTGACTTCTTGATTCCTCTTATAAGTGATAAGGAATTTCACAAAAAGAATAAAGAAAAGATTAAAAATATATTAAGTGACAATAATTTTCCAATTCAACTTATTAATAAATTAATAGGACAATACAAAGATAAAAATATAAATAATACAAGTAACAGATTAGAGCCAAAAATTTACAAATCATTTACTTATGTACCAGAAATTTCAGAAAGATTAGAAAAATCAAAAATATTCGATACTAATAAATATAGAATGGCATATAGAACGTATAACACATTAAATAAATTATTCAGTAGGACAAAAGATAAAATGCAAAAGTGGGATAGGTCAAATATAGTATACAAAATACCTTGTAACGGAAATGATACAGAAAATTGTAATAAAGTTTATGTAGGTACAACGAAAAATAAACTAAAAACAAGAATAGCTGGACATAAATCTGACCAAAAATACAGAGACAATAATTCACAAAAAACTGCTTTATCTTCTCATTGTGCAAAATTTAATCACTATCCAAACTTTGAAAATGTATCAGTATTAAATACAGAAAATAACTATAAACGTCGTTATATGTTAGAAATGTTACAAATAATTAATATACCAACAACACAAAGAATTAACTTTAAAGCAGATACCGAGAATGTAGCTCAAATTTACAGACATCTAATACATAAGAAATAACACAACTAATTATAAATACAATATTTTTGTTTGTTATGTTATATTCATTTAAAAAACTAACTTTAATATTTTTTGTTTGTATGTTTAAAATTTTCATATAATTTTTTTAAATGACAAATATTTTGAAATAACAAAAACAACATTTTTTCCTGAAGATGCTACACATTGATGTAGCGAAATATTGAAATAAAAATTAAATATTTTTATAAAAAAGACCTTAAGCATAAATAATTATTATATTAAAATAAATTTAAAAGGTCAAATAAAATTAAATAACTATTAAATAAAGAGTGCACGTAATAACTAAAATAACAAACAATGAATTTCAACAATTATAAGAGGAATCAAGAAGTCAAAAGATGTATTAACAGATTTAAAAACATAAGTGATAAAATTATTAAATGTAAATCAACAATAACATTTCTAATTCGTTGCAGAAATGCGGGAATTATTCCAAAATTTATAAGCAGTTCAACAAAGAATTTGTCAACAATTTTTGAAAAGATGAAAATACCAAATATTCAACAAACTATGCAGAAATATATACAAGATTTACATATAAAATTTTTGAAATTAACATTAAAAGAAAAACACGAACTACTGAAACAATTTCAAAGTGAGGTAATAGTGATAAAAAGAAAACTAAATGTACATTTTACAAATAAAGAAATGGATGAATTTTTACAATATCAAGAAAGATTAGGCGCTTTACTCAATGAGAAGGTAAAAAAGACACACAAAAAGAAATTTAACTCTTTACTAGAATTACAAAAGAAAGAACTCGGAATTAAATTCAATGAAAAATGGTTTGTAAATAAGACAAACTTAGATATTCCGATAGATGTACAATGGATTCTTTCACTAGGACAAAAACACGCATTACCTATTAAAAAAGAAGAGTTTCCAATTTTAAAGATGATAACTGACGGAGAGGATTTAATACAAACATTACAAGAAAAGGAAGAACAGGAAATAGCTAGGACTAGGTTAACAACAGTTATCGATAACCATTTAAATAAAATTAAGTTAACAAATAGAGATAGATTTGTGATAAATAAAGTAAATGAAGCCAAAAGGTTCTTAAAAATAAATAAAAATATATTTATTTTAAAAGCAGATAAAGGTAACGCTACTGTAGCAATAAACAAACAAGATTATGACATACGAATTAAAAATATTGTAGACGATACTACAAAATATAAATTAGTAAATAAAGATCCTACAAATAAACTACAGAAAACTAATAACGATATAGTAGAAGAACTTTATAAACTTAAAATTATAACAAATAAAGAAAGAAACAATCTTAAAACAAATGTTTCCACTGCTCCTAGGTTATATGGACTACCAAAAATTCACAAAGAAAACTTTCCATTAAGACCGATTTGTTCTTTTATTAATTCCCCTTCTTATGAACTATGTAAATATATTACGAACATTTTAAAAAAGATAACTGAAAATTCAAAATATAATGTAAAAGACTCACTACAATTTAAGGAAAGAATAAAGAACCAATATATACAGGATCATGAAAGACTAATTTCATTTGATGTAGTATCATTATTCCCAAGTATACCTGTTGACTTAGCAATAAATATAATAGAAGAAAAATGGAATATCATAGAAGAATACACTAAAATTGAAAAATTGTTATTTTTACGAATACTAAAATTCTGTATAGAAGACAATAGATATTTCCAATATAATAATAATATTTATATACAACAGAAAGGACTTCCAATGGGATCTCCTGCTTCTCCAATTGTGGCAGATATTGTTATGGAAAAGTTACTAGACACCTGTATTGAAAAATTAAGTATAAAACCAAGAATAATGACAAAGTATGTTGATGATTTGTTTTGTGTTATTTCAGAACATGCAATTGACGACATGTTAATAACTTTAAATAAAATTTTATATACAGAAAAAAGTTTCAACATAAATATTATGATTTGATTTCATTGATTTCAATTCATAACATTAATAAATAATTTCTTAAATATTAAGATTTGGTTCATATTTTATTTTTTCATTTACATATGTATATTTTTATGTTGTTGAAAAATGTTTGAAATTTTCCTTGGAAAATTTTTTCTTTATTTTTATGATTTTCAGCTACAAAATGAGCAAATATGCGCGGAATTTGATAATGTTTATTTATATTTTATTATGTTTAATGATACATATTTTTAATTTTCAGATATTGTTGATTCATCTTAAAATATTGGCCAATATATGGCTATTATGTAAATAGTTATGAATTAATTCATTAGATAGTGCAATTTATTATAAAATATTATTAAATTTATGCAAAAAAAGCAAAAATTTCCGTCATGAAAAATTATATAATATTTATGAATATATTCTTATTCTGAATGAAAAAAGTTTCGGAATAAAAAGTCAACTTCGATTTTTTCTGTGTATAAACAAAAATAAAACTAGGTCCGATTAAGTGAGCCCTGTTTTACTTTCAACGCTTTTGCATTAGGTTCTCTTTTCGGGTCTTATACAAATTTTATATAGTCGCGAAGAAAATTTTTTTCTACAAAAGCAAAAATATGGGTACTTTTTTGGGTAAAAAAAACTTAAAAAAAAGTGCATTTTTACATCTTCCAAATTTGGATGCCTGTAACATTTTATAGGCACGAGACAACTGTTAGAAAGTTGTTTTTATTGTAATTTTATCGCATATGTAAATGATAATTACCAGGGCAACCAAAAATATGCAATATCATATTTTTTGCTGTGCGTCGTATAAACATATGAGTTAGTTATTTATCCGTTTCAGACAATTTTACAAATTTTGGCATCGATTTGTTAGTGCATATTTTGATCTTTACTGCATATTTTAGTTTTATAGCATATTGTTGCATATTTAATTGCATATTTTTGTTGCATATTTTGTTTAATTAATATAATTTTATTGTTTGCATTATAATTTTTCATTTCTATATTTTAATATTTTGTTAAGGTCTAATGATAATTGACCTAAGCTACTTAAGAAAAAAATTATAGTATCTATAATCGACTTATCTTCATTACAATTTCGTTGACTTAAGACAGCTTAGTTTCCATATACAGGCAAATCCCGGTATAACGAATCTCACTTTAACGAAAATCCGATTTAACGCACGGTCAAAATCGTAACATTGACTACCTTATATAACGAACGTTTCAAAAGTTGTATGCTCGATATAACGAATGGTGAGAAAAAACAAACAAAATCAAACAAACGACCTAATTTTTAACATTGGCAACCTTATATAGCGGACATTTCGAAAATTGTACGCTCAATATAACGAACAGAAAGTATAAAAAACAAAAGTAGTAAAGAATGTAAAAATAAGAAAATAGGTCGTTACAATACATTTTCAATGGTTACTCTCTTTAATAATTAGAATGCGAACGAAATCTTTCATTCGATATTGTGAAACAGGGTATAATTGTGCAAGTGTTCACCTGAATAAGGTAGGGAAACTGTAGTAGAATTTCATTGAAAGAAAAAGTAAAAAATTTAGATGAATGATTGAAATATGGAATAACAAAATTCTCAACATATATTTTGAAGAAAATAAAACAAACATTTATTCGTGACTAAGTGTTTGCTGTAAATTATCTTCATACAAATTAAGTGGAATCTTCAAAACCTGTTTTTTTTAAATGTTTGTCCCTGAGTTTAATTTTCTACAGGTTGAATCATTTTCAGAATCGAAATCCTTTACAATGAAGGATTTATTAATCGTTGATAATTCACCAAGCCATCCTCCAGAAGAACAATTAGTAAAACTACTAAAGATATACATATTTGGACAATTTTAATTCCTCCTAATGTCGCACAGCTCATCCAACATAGGTATCAAAAAGCCATGCGTTTAATTAAATTCCAATACAGAAAAAGTTGTCCAAAATTAGAAAAAAAAACATCTCGATATAACGAATTTTTCAATTTAACGAATGGGCCTGACAACATATCGTTCGTTATACCGGGATTTGCCTGTATTTGAATTAAATTAAAAATATACCCACAGAAATATCAAAATTTAACAAATGGTAAATAATACGTAAAAAATTAAAAGAGAATTCAAAATTGTATGTTATTAGGCCAACTTCTTAAGTACTTAACTCTTTAACAAAATTTTGGATACATTAAAAACAAATTAAACAACTATTCAACAAATATTAATATCCATCGAAAACCTCGCGTTCAAAAATTGTTTTTTAAAGCTTTATGTAGAATAGAAACGTTTCGTCGTTTTATGAGGAACATCCTCTCCCTACTGATCTTATAAACATTGGGGCACATGGAATGAGAATGAAAAATATTATGCTACTAATTACTAAAAAACGGAAAATTCTAAGATATTTTCCCTAAGAAACCATACAGTTACATGTTTACGAACTACCCTTATACTTTCTTTTTCTCTTTATATTTACATTCTTTAATATAACTTTAATTCTTCTTATTACTTAATTTATTATTACTTACTATAATTCGTATATTGCTTTAATTCTAATTGTTAATAGTTTCTATCATACAAAATTATCAACTATTTTCTTTTAAATTATATTATCGTTATTTTTCATTATTTTAAACCATTCTTGCCGTTATTTTTAAACTATATAAAAGAGCCAAATATTGTAACAAGAATTTAGAATTTAAGTGTCGTTTGAATAGTTAACGTCAATTTTAAATAATAAAAATCATATAATTTTGAAAATCACACTTTTGTTTTAATCAATTAAGTCTAGGTCTAAAATCAAATCCTATCTTGCGCATTTCGTCTTTTATCCAATAAAAAAAACTATTAAAAATAAATACTGAAATATCATTGGATAAAAGACGAAATATAGGATTTGATTTTAGACCTATGGTTTCTTGGAGAAAATTTCTTAGAATTTTCCGTAGAATGCGTTTCTGCTATACGATTTTTCGTGAAAAAATCTAAAAAATTTATATTTTTTTAACGGCTATTTTGAATCTCGATTTTTAAATTTTTAAAAATTTTGTTAAACAAATTTCAGAATTTTTTGATTATCACATTGGGATTTATTGAGATTATATTAGAGAATAAAAATATGAAAAAATTATGTCAATACCTCCTACAGTTTTTCCGTAACTACGATTTAAATTTTATGATTTAGAGCCAGTTTTTGACTTTGAATTTAAATATGAATTATATTTAAGTTCTATTTAAATACGAAAATGAGTTTCTCAGTGTTTTTATACCCTCCACCACCATAAGTGGTGAATGAGGGTATATATAAGTTTGTCATTCCGTGTGTAACATTGAGAAATATTCATCTGCGACCCAACAAAGTATATATATTATTGATCCTTATGAAATTTTAAGTCGATTGAGCCATGTCCGTCTGTCTGTCCGTCTGTCTGTCTGTCTGTCTGTGTAAAACACGCTCACGTCCAAAATAGACAAACAAAATGGTTAAACTTGCAAGAAAAATGTTTATTGTTCTCCTAAGCAGTTTGGTATTGAAAATCAGCGAAATCGGTACAGTGGAACCAAAGTTATGAATGAAAATGTGGGACAACCTCAAAAAAAAATTGATAATTTTCATATATTTTTGGACATTTTTTGTAAATATATTGCAGCTAATATCATACAATTTTGCACTCGTTACTTTTATGATAAAAGGAGTAACTCTGGTTAAAATTATAAGAATCGGTCCAAGATTTCTCCAAGCCCCCATACAAATTTCTTCCCGAAATATGGTTATATGGTCTATAACTGCCTACAGAATATGAATATCCATATGAAATTCAGCGAAAATAAGTTTCGTGGTAAAAGAAATTATATTACAAAATTGTTCGTGGATCGGCCCATATTTGACCATAGCCCCCATATAAAGTACACTTCCGAAAATCTCTTAAATAAGCATAAAAGTCTTATAAATATCGCTATCAAGTTGAAATTCGACATGAATAATCCCCATATATACCAAAATTGCTGTACCTAATTCTATGAAAATCGGCCGACAATTGGTTATAGCTCCCACATAAGGACCACTTCCGAAAAACACAATAACCTACATAAATATCTAAAAAATATCAATATCAAAACAAAATTTCACACACATCCATAGTTTATATTTAGAAATCATACTACTGGATTTTGTGAATATTGGTCCATATTTGACCATAGCTCCCATATAAGGTCCACTTCCAAAAATCAGTTAAGTACTCATAAATCTCTTATAAATACATTTATCATGCTAAAATTCGACAAAAATTATACTCATATATATAGATATCACTGTACCAAATTGTATGCAGATTGGCCGATAATTGGTTATAGCTCCCCTATAAGGCCCATTTCCGAAAAAATATATGAACCTTAAAAAGTATTAAAAACATATCGATATCAAAATGAAATTACGCACAGATCCAGTAATTTGAATCCAGTAATCATACTTCTGGATTTTGTGAATATCGGTCCATATTTATCCATAGCTCCCATATAAGGTCCACTCCCGAAAATCACTAATATCCTCATAAATTTCTTACAAATATAGTTATCAGGCTGAAATTCAAAACAAATTTATTCAATATATACAAAAATCGATGTACCAAATTTTATGATGATAGGCCCATAATTGGTCATAACCTCCATATAAGAACTACTTCAGGAAAACACATTACCCTGCACAAATATCCATAAAAATCTACACTCAACCAAAATTTTACACCGATGAGTAATTTGTATCCAAGAATCGTACTACAAGATTTTTTAAATATTGGTGCATAATTCGGCATAGCTCCCACATAAGATCCATTCTTGTTAATAGCGTTGTTTATATGAAATTCTACAAAAATAGCCCTCAAATACTTAGGACCATAATAGGTCATAGCATCCATATATTAAATAAAAATAGTATACAGATCAGTAATTTGTATTCAAAAATCATAATACTGAATTTTGTGAATATTGGCCCATAATTGGCACCAGCTCTCATATAAATACATAAAAATCACGTTAAAATATTTTATAACAATCGAACGACAATAGGTCATAGCTTACACATAAGTCCCACAACCAAATATTTTGAAATTTGTCTAAATATATTTGTATACCCTTTTTTATACTCTGTTTCTTCACTTGAGGTTAAAAGGGAAAAATTTTGAGGTCCAGACTTAAACTAGACAACACTTCCCCTTTGCGCATGTGAAATTTCATTAAAATCGGACTAAGGGTTTAGAAGTTACAGATTTGTTTCCCTCTTTTTTTTCTCATACCACTGTGCGCCACTTTGACACTGAGATATTGTAGATCGTTTAACCCAGTTCCAACAAAGTGTTTACGGTTACCTATGTAAGAAAATAATAATTTACACGAAGATTTAGAAAAATTAAACTTAGACGACAATTTCTCAATTAAAAGACAATAATTAACTGTGTCAAACGTTCTAACAGGAATTTCAGTTATAAATTGCTGAATTAGATACAATTTTTTGTACATTTAAAATAAAATATCTTCTGCGTAAACTAGTCTTTCTAACAATTGTTATATTATTTCAGCTTTTATACCATCATATTTAGGTGGAGGGTATTTAAGATTCGGCACCGCCGAATATAGTACTCTTACTTGTTTTAGATGATATTAAATGGCCAACGTTGGCCATTTAAATTCTATTTAAGTTTCATAAACTACCATATGTTTTTGACAGCTGACTTTTGTTGTTTGTTTTTTTTATCACTCTATTGTAGTGAAAAAAAAAACTAAAAAACAGCGTCTTGCAAAAACTACCGACCAATAATTTTATTGTATAATAACCTTTTATTCCAGTCGTGGAACATATCTGAGTTGAGGAACAACTCGAGCGTCATCGTCATTATCTCTTAAGGACGGTCAGGCCGATTTTTTGTTGTTTGGCTTTCGAGAGTTCTGCGTCTCACCTCGCATTGGTATTGATCTTATGCGTCGCATAACTGTTTTCACAGTTTTGAGTCGTTTATTTTAATCCACATGCGTTCGTTTTGTTATAACCTTGATTTGAGGTTATGAGAAGACACAGTTGATATACATATTTTGTGAAGAGAGACCTGGTGGAGGACCATTCAAAACTCATTGGAGGAGAACCATTAAAACTCAATTGAAGAAACTCTGGTGGAGGACCACGTAAAACTCATTTTTGATGAAAATCTGGTAGAGGACCATACAAAACTCATTAGTGAAGAATAACCTGGTGGAGCACCATTATACTAAAAACTTGAAATCAAAATTTCATAGTACCTGCTTCTTATACGAAGGTATAAGTTGAGACAGGAAAACTATGGAATATCCTGGCATATAACTTTAATAGTTTGCCATTTAATCTTAAAGTCAAAAAAAAAAAAAAATATTTCTTATTGGGCAAAATGTATATATTTTTGTTTTGGTTGAACAGCTGTTTTAAGCAAAACTATCCATAAATTTTTGATATTTAGTAGTGCTACCATACTTTTATCTTATTTAAATAAGACAAATTATGTAGCACTGAAAAACTCAAACTGTTTTTAAATACAACTTAATTTTAAGTAAAAATTAACTAAATACGTATTTAAATAACAAGTCAAAAACTGGGCATTAGACTTTGTTAAAAATCCAAATGTATTTATATTATAAATAATGCACAAAATCATAAACGTTTGCATTGGTTCCAATATTTATAATTGAAAATGTAAAAAGAGTGTTCGGTTACTTGGTTTTTATAAAAATTTACAAAAGCTAATAAATTTTGACACAAAATACAGTATTAAACAATAAATCATAAATTATTTTACTTTATGCGTGCTCTATTCTTTAGCAACGGGTTAATATGAAAATTCAGCTCCTTTTGCAAGCCGTGTTCAAACTAAAGAAGGAATCTCTCGTGTTACATTCCATGTTGTTTATTTATATATTTATATTTTTTCAACATTCAAAAACACAAGATATTTGAGACTGTGTGTGCTAAATGAGAATAAATGTATAATCATCACGTTTCATTTGATCATGATATATGTTCTGTTCATTACAATTCTCTGCTCATGTAAGATAATCAAAACATTAATTTTAACAAAAAGTAACCCTTTTTACACCTAAATTTACCAGAGTGTTTGTTCTTATTGCCCAGTCGTAAGTTAAGGCAATGATTTAAATGATGATCATGGTAACGATGAAGATGACTGCGACTGGTTTGCGATGACGACAACGAACAGTGTTTTGTTCTCAACTAAAAGTAGACCAAAATAACATGAGTTATTGCAGATAAATAAAATTTAGTGGGCTGGTGCAAAATTAAGAAAAATTAAATTTCGAGCAAAACCTGGTGCAGAAAGTATTATTTCTAAATAAGAAAAATTATACAGAAATTATACCGACTAACATTTGTAAGGAAATATTTACGCGAATTTTTTCAATATTGTTGCATAATTCGCATTTGTTGAGTCAAGTAATTTTTGTAAAAATAAATTTATTAGTTTCCAATTTGTATGAAACAAAAACGTTCTTTTGAAAACATTTATTTGATTTTGTTTGTATCTGAATGAAATAAATAAAAATAAAAATATTGGGACATACAAAAAAGCATTTGAATTTTACAAATACATATGTATGTAGGTCTAATTCGGAAGGCAGTAGTTGAAATTTTAAATTATTTTTCTTTTATAAACTTTTAGAAAAATATAAAAACATTATTTTTTTTGTAAATATTGGGGTAATACGGCATTTTTTAAAATGTTTAGCTTTTATTTTGAAAAATTTGTACAATATATGTAAATTTATTCAAAGTATTGGTCATTGTTAGCTATGACTTTTCCACCTGTCTGGTATCATATGGATTCCGAGCCGAATGAACTTTTGAGGTCAAGAACGAATCAAGTCAATATCGGATACTCTGTTCCAAAGTGAAGCGTATCTCAGAGTGATCGTAAATCGATCGAAACAAAAGTGGGCGGACGGGGCAAGTCTGGACTATAAAGCGGGTAAATCGAAACTTCCCAACCACTTCATTATAAATAGTTTTCATCAGGTATTGCAACATATGAACGATCGTTGTCAAGATGGAATATTTCGGTTTCACATCATTGGGTGTTTTTTAGCAAATTCTCGCTTCAAACTAATTAGTTGCGATTGGTACATATACAGGATGGTCTGACCAGATTTCGACAGCTCATAATAGATTTTACATGGATATTTGGCTTTGGTTTCGATTCGGCCTCAAGTAATGATTCGGTGCAAAAATTATTTTCTTTTATACCGAACAAACATCATTTCGCACATGCAAAATCGCCTTTCAAAGTCTCTCGGCATCAATTCGTATGGTACTTTTGTGTGTCTACTAGGGTCAGTGATGTTAACCGTACGGTAATTACCGTATTGTACGATAATTTAGACCTCCGTACGGTAGGCAGGTAATTTCTACATTTGTAGGGTAATTTTAAAAAATTTAAATTTTTAAAAATTATATCCCAAACGTTATATTTCCATAATGTGTCTACATATAATGTACATATTTCTCATTAAAATAATCTTAAAACTTTGAGGATGATGATAACCAACTACCACTAGACAAAATATATCTACGCGGTAAAGTAATCGCAAGTCTTTCAAGTATTGATATTTCAACATACAAATTAAGTAGTATTAAAAACTGATCGTAATAAATCCCCAATTGTTCGATATCAATATTTCTATAATTCCTTTAGTTTTGCATTTCCCAGAAGCTGTTGAAATGGATGAATTTAAATAAATAGATACGGAATTTATATTATAAGGCAAATAAATGATGTTGATAAAAATGGCATTCTGCTGTTATACAAACATGGTCCTATATTCAAAACCCACTATCTTTGATATTCACGAAATTTACTTTTTGATAGTAAAATGTTCAGTAAAACAGCCCTCATCTATGGTGTGAATTTCTTACAACCTATTGTCTGTTGCAGTTTTATTTGCATTTTTGTTATTTCTCTATGTTAAACAATTATTTTTTTCCGAATGCAAAAGCCTCTATCTTTTCAAATAATTTTCAAATATTTTTTTGGAATAATATCTTCTTGCAATTCATGTTTTCCTACTAATTTTTGAATGCTGAACATGAATTTTACATTTTTCAATCATTTAAAAAAATGAATTATCATGAAAATATTTTACCATTTTGTTTTTGGAAAATATAATTTCCATGGCTTAAAAATAAATGTTTAAAGTTGGAGTTTGCTTAAAAAGTGTCTACTTTTAAAGTTTTATTTTTTTATCTTATGTTGTATTATTAGCCGTTATCTTAAATAAATAACGTTAAAAACTGACAGATGGCATAAATGAAATCAAAATAATTTAATTCTATTAAAATGCAAAATCCTCTATCTTTTCATTTTTATATACACATTGAATATTTGGAGAAGAAAAACCCTCTAGCATACCGAATTTTAATAACGCGACAAAAAACAGTTTTTTGGCTTTCCTGAAAAGTTGTTTTTTAAGATAGAGAGTTTTGAATATAGGCCCTCGATATATTGAATTATAAAAATAAACCTGTTTCAATAAGAAAATATTATTATTTTTGTACTAAACTTTGGATACGGTAATTTTACCTAAAAAACGGTAATTTTTTTAGGGCTGTACGGTAATCGAAATTAAAAAGTTAACATCACTGACTAGGGTATTCAATTAACCTGGTTTAATCGGTTAATCGAGCAAATAATTAATCGGGGTTTAGAATTAATCGGTTAATAATCGGTTAATTTTAATTAATCGATTAACCGAATAAGTATTTTAATTTTATATTGAAGGAAAAACACGAATTTTGTGTACTTTTATAAGCATTTTGATAATAAAAAAAACAAAAACTTCAAAACCAAACAAAACATAATTCAATAAAACAATAAATAGGAAATCTTCTGAAATAATCTTTTAAAAAAGAATATAATTTAAATGCTTTCCTTTTAAACGATTTTTTTACTTTTTAATAAAACTTGACAAAACTTTCTCAGTGATTGTAGAAATGATAAAGAATATCCAATTTCTCAGTTATGTTTTTAGTTTTCTCTAAGCATATAAAATCCTTCATCATACCATTAGATCTTTTCAGATTCTGAATACTTTATTAGTTACATCAAGTTCTGATAAAAGACTCGTTTCAGTAATATCTTCAGTTTCGTCTAATACCATGTCGTAATCGTACTCATTAGGACAAAGTTCATCATAGAAACATTCTAGAAAAAAGGTCATTTCCAAATTCCTCAGTTTCAGTTTTCACACAATACTTCAAAAAACTATTGCTAGAAGGAAATGTTCACGAGTTAAGAAATAAAATGTGTGTGTTTTAAACTATATTTCTATATAATGTGCAAAAAAAAGACATTTCGGTTAATCGACACAAATTATTCGAAGAGTTAACCAACCAAAATTAATCGGTTAACCAATTAACGGTTAATCTACATTATTGTTCTTTTACTTATTGTACTAATTTTTGTTCTGAATCAAAGCACTGTGCAACTTATTCTACGAGTGCCAGTAAACAACAACAATACTTCGAGTTGCAGATGGGATGTTGGTTAATTTGATTTAGGAAAACATGCAAGTATTTTAAAGTAGATAGATTTACAATTTATATATGGGGCATTTCATGTCAAGTGAACCAACTCTTCAAATCGATGTCTTCTGATCGGGATGAAATTTGCACCAAGCTTCCATTTGGATAGTAACTCAGACACAAGATCGTTCGAGAACTCTCTCAGTTAGAGGGGGTCAAAATTTGACATTTTGGCCAAGCAGGTGTTTTTTTGAAAAATATTTGTTTTCAAATATTTTTCGAGTTTAAAACATAATTACATTTGTATTTAAGTCAAATTCCAACAAAATTTGGAAAAAAAATGGCCCATATTGAAAAAAAAGTTCGAAACTCGTATCCCACTAAGCGACCAAATAGGTCTTAAAGGAAAATATCCAAGCTTTATTTTAAGAAAAAAAGGCCCATTTAAAAAAAGTCAAAAAAGTTTTTGATTTCGGAAAAAAATATTAAAAATTTTTTATTTTTTTTTTAAATATTTTTTTTCGAAAGATTGCAGAAAGAGCTATCTAAGAAATTTGGGACACATTTTGCTAAGAACAAAAGAAAATAAGTTACATGGATAAGAAAAAAACACCTGCTTGGCCAAAATGTCAAATTTTGACCCCCTCTAACTCAGGAAATTCTCGACTGATCTTGTTGAAAAATTGTGTCTGAGTTACCATCCAATAGAACTAACTTTGGTGGAATCGGAAGACACCGATTTGACATGAAATGCCCTATATATGTATGTATTTATATACAGTAAAAGCTCTAAATAGTGACAAGTGACAAGTTACAAAAAGTTTGTTTATTTATCGTACTACAAATATACCTAATGATATAACCACAAAAAAATATTAGAACAGTTCTCATAAAGAAGGGTCTATGTCTGTCGAACATCGTATTTAGAAAGATTTATAATTATGTATTTATATTATTTACATTATATTGAAATTTCACTGTACTTATATGTGTCTGAATCTTTGTGTTTGTTAATAATTCTTTTTATTGTTTGCAGAATTTAGAGCCCTTGTATTTAGTAAAATTTAATCACAGTTCAGTACATAAAGGCACAAATAAATAGTTTGTACTCATACGTACAAATGTTTGAACACATAAAATTAAATACTTGTATGCATACGAACTAAACTTGTGCAGGGTTTTTGAAATCTGTTTTATACAGGGGAGATAATTTGGGAATGTGTTCCCAATTCCAAGAAAGCAAATAAATGCTTTGTTTAAATTTAGATCTTATAAGTAAGTAATTTTTTATATATATATAAGTTTGTCATTTTGTCAATTCACAAGGTCTCCTATCATTTCATATTGTCAAAATGTCATAATATGTCATAATGGTTTGAAAAAGTTTCAATTGCTATTCAAGCAAAAAATTTCCTAAAATAATACTACTCTGTATTCTATGTTTATTGTATTATCGTAACCAACCAGCAGAGACCTGCGCCGAACGCTTAAGAGTCGGTTAAGCCGAGCCACCTACTCGTAAAATATTAGGACATTATGACATAATAGGAGACCTTGTGAATTGACCAAATCTGTTTGTTACTTTACAACGTTATAAATTAGCAAAGTCGATATAATGATGTCCATCAGACCGATATTGTTTGAATATATAAGATATACTTAATCATGTGAATTTTGTTATTGAAAATCAACAAAATCACTTCACAGATATCTGTCCGATTTTTCCTACGCTTCACTTTTAGTGAGAAAAACGTATTTTTCACCACTTCTGACTACCCATAAAATAAGTTTAAAGTAAATTTAATTTTTTTGTGAAAATTAATATTTTTTATTATGGAATAAATTATAAATATTTTGAAATATTGTACGTAGTTTTTTCTCTTTTATAATTTCTATAACACTTTGAGATATTAAACATTTTTACGTTTTTGCAGATGAGTATTAAATATGAACTAAATATTTATTATTGCTCGGTAGGAGGAGTAGTTGTTTGGGGGTTTTGTGTAGGTTGGGGTATTTGTGGTGGTTTAGGATCAACGGGAATACCAGCCAAACATTTATCCAAGTCAGCATAAGTCTTTGAAGATTCGTCTACATATTCGCGAGAGCATTCATCCGTGCACCGATTTTGATTATATTCAATAGTTTCAAATCTCATTTTCATATATTCCATTTTATCCTTAGAAACATTTTGCATATTTTTAGCGGTATTCATTGTTTCGAACGACTGGAAGAAAATATTTTACATTTAATAATTATCAATTGGAAATAATATTAAGTAAATGATCGTAACACTTACCGCGCCGTGGTAGCATTCGAAAGATTCATAGGTAGAGTTCTGTTGAGAACATTTTTCTAAAGCACCACAGACATTAATAGTAGAAATTTCTAAATCTCTACGATCACCCTCGACTTCTTTGTCAATAGCACTGCGATTACTAGCGGAATTTTGTAAACAAATTTCGTATTCAAACTCATATTTTGCTGTTAATTCGTTGATTTTAGGAATATAAATTGAGAAGCATTCCATACTGCGTTGAGGACTATCCTGAATTAGGGCACTCGATTTAAGAAGAATATTTGCAAAATTGTTTTCGGAAACACGATTGTGCACGAAAGAATTCGCCTCGAATGCAATGGCACAAAAGAGAATTGTGAATAAAATAATTTTCGACATGATTCGTTTAGGGATGAACTATTACTAGATTGGTTACTGGTTGTGTAGAATATTTTATATTAACTGATACTTTTTGATTAGAAAGTATTTTCCAATTAAAAGAAACGATAGTAATCATTATCAGATTGGAGCACAACATAAACAAATAAATATAATTTTAGCAATGTTTTTAATGTGATTGTATATGTCTAATTACTAATTATAGCAAAGTGAGTGTCTGAAATTATAAAAGGGTTGCGACAATGCGGTTTAATTTATGATTTTACCACGAAAAGTTAAGAATCTTAACAAGGGAATGTACACAAAATGAAAAGCTTTTGTTATCAAATAGCTATGACTTATTTCAGAACTGAAAAAAAGTAAATCTGAATAATTCAGATTTCTCGGAAATTTTGAACATTATATCTTCGATATACATATATTTTATGGAGTCAGTGGCCACTGTTACTATGTGTTACCATCATGTTGCTACATAATGACCAGGGATACCAGAATAATGCATATGCTTTTTTTCTGTACGACATTTTAAGGATTTTTCCATCGAGTTTCTAGTGTATATTTTTTGCTTTGAAAAGCACTAAATAAAATGATATTTGGCTTTAACCATTAGATTTGATCTTTTAGAGTATATTTTTTGGTTTTTATGTCATATATTTAGAGTATGTAACTCTGGTAATAATCAGTGATGGGATTTGTGGCACAATTGTGCCATATTTGGTACTATTACGTTTTGAGTGGCACAATTGTGCCATTTTTGGTACTATTACGTTTTGAGTGGCACAATGGCACATTCGATACTATATTGGCACGTTCTATACTTTTCAAAATAAATAAAAATTGTTTTGAGCAATAATTTTTTTCTTATTTTAAAAATAACGACGGTTTGCCCGATACCATGGATGCTATATTCAGCACTTCTTCGAATGCATCTAGAATTTAAAAAGAACTGTCGTACTGAAATTATTTACTAAGTACTACTTAAAATAATGTCATTAAATTAAACATACAAAGTTCGATTATTCTTAAATAATTGTCTGAAAAACTAAAATGTATCAGTATATTTAGACATGTTAGATTTTCAGTAAAATCTCTGATTGTAACAAAATATACAAAAAAAGGTTGTAGGCTTTTTGAATTCATAATTTTGGTTAAAGTTTGTTGATATTTCTTAATTAATTTTAAGACAAATTGAGTGGAATTCATAAATAAATAATGTAGAAATGTTTAAGAATATTTCAAATTTCATTTCGTATAGCTATTGCATTTAGTTCAAAACTAAATTTAAAAGCGAACATGATTTTAAAGGACTAAATATAAATGTTTAAATCCCATCACTTGTAATAATATGCACATTAGAGTGCACATCAAAATATGTTAATTTATTTCTACCTGAGGAATTTCTTATTCAATTATATTTGTATGTTACAGAACGTATTTCTGCTATTAATAGAATAATACTAAGGAGAACGGTCAAAATTCGCAAAATCATATTTTTTTTGGAGCACTCTAATGTACTCAGATATATGTGTCTTTTGGCGGTGAGTTCATATAAAAATGTTGGTTTAGTAGCAGTCTAAGGTGCATTCCCTTTCGTATATTTTTAATCACAACGCAATTTAATTGATTTATGTATGTCTGTTGATAAACAAACATTTATTTTTGATTGTAATAATTCGACCATAAAAGAAATTATTTTTTGTCGAGTTATGCCCATAATTTCAACAAATATATATCTATCAGTGCTTACTTATGACGTAAAAATATTTTTATGCCCGTAATTTCAACAAATAGATATCTATCATTAATATCAAATCAATATCTACGAGTAAAAATTAACAAATAATTTTACTCCATACATAAGTAGCTTAGCACTGATAGATATGTATTACGGGCATTTGGTAAATATATCTGCTTTTATACTGTCATTAGAGTTAAAGTTTTGTTATTATAAAAATTCAGTCTTAAGGTAGGATCACACGATTGCCGCAATGAACCAATTTAATACAATTTTTATTGTGCTGAATTGGGGCCCAATAAAGAAATTGTCCCAATCAAATTCTCTGCAGTCACATGATTGCTTCATTTTATATAAATTTGATTGTCGTAAATTGGCGCAAAGCGATTTAGTGGCAATAATTGTCGCATTTCAGTCACACGATTGTTCTAGTTTACGGCAACTCGGAGAAACAGCTGTTGTGCTAGATTTTAAATTTTGTTTTGTTTACATAAATGTAAAAACAATCTATTTTTGAAAAAATTATTTGTTAAATAAAAAAAGAAAATTGCGTCGGCCTTAATTATCATATAAAAAAATTAATAAAGAAATGTTAAAAGATGTATGTGGGTCAGAGAGTGGCTCACAAAAACAATTATTTACAAAAATTAATATTGGCGCTAATTGTCTTCTTTGATTGCCGCACTAGAACACAATAAATATTGGTGTATTTTTAACATTTTTATTGGTGCATGTTGCCTATCAAGCATTCACATGATTGCCGCACCAGGGTTGCATTTGATTGGGCCAAATAAGCACAATATTGTTGTGGTTTGACATATGAGCCAATAAGTTGTGAAATCACACGATTGACGTATAAAATAGACCAATAATTGGTGCATTGCGGCAATCGTGTGATCCTACCTTTAGGAATTCAGATTTCTCAATCTTTTGTACCTTCACACAGTGGGGAATTTCGATAAATTGGAAATAAATCTGTAATTTCTAACATTTTAGCAAATATTATAAAATAAAAATAGTTTCAAAATGTATATTACTGCGAACCAGAGATTTCCAAAAAATATATATTTTCTATGTGATTTTTTTAAATGTTTTAATTATTAAAAATTTAAAAAATCCCATTTTCTGTATTTTTTAAAAGTTTTTTTTTTTGAGCATTGCGTGGGATTCATTAGAATAGTTTTATAAACATAAATGATATTACTCTATAAAATTTTAATTTTCCAAAAAAAACAGGTAAAATTATTTTTCAATATTTGTGCAAAAAATGTTCTATGTTTTTTTTTAATTATATTAATGTTATATACAATATTTTTGAACATTCGACACAATTTCCTACATTTTGATATATAATTTGTATATTTTAACTTTTCTATTGTACACACTTTGCTTTCTTTATAGAAACTGGACACATCGTCAACGATCCCATGTCATGCAACTGTCCAATTACAGGAGGAATGTTGTCACGCATTCGACACATTTAAATTACAAGGTCAGGATGGCGTTTTTCCGGTTTTGCTACATAAAATTCCTGATGATGCAATATTTCTTTGGATATGACAATATGGTGGAGGAAGGTGAGCTACTCAAGCGGATGATCTACATATGAGGAACAGTGTTATCTTAAGAGTAATTCTTTTGATGTGGTTCATTATATAGAACATGAATGTGATGGGATGTGTTCTTGGACATATAATATACGAATTAAATAATTTTTATAAATTAAGAATTTTCTAGTTTGCAGAATTATCCGTTCAAGTCTATGGAAAGTTGACCAGACGAACACCACAAGACAGTGTTCATCATCTCTAATGTGGCGGACGACGTTATCCTTAAAATATTTGAAAGCAGATGTGATACTAGTTTAGTAGAAAATCTCAGTAGAATAATACAAATTGACAAAGGGCAAAGTCACTGATGGGTTAAATGAATTCCTTATCCTTTTTTCTCTTTATTACTTTCTTAGAAAATCATAATGGACCCAAACCTAATAATCTGAGTAATCGCAAATCACACTTATTTTAAAATAACATTTTTTTCAGTTTGTTATTAAGATTTTTAACTTTTCGTGGTAAAATTATAAATTAATTTATAATTTTAGACGCTCACTTTGCTATAATTAGAAACTATAGTCCAATTTTGATATACATACATACATTTTTAATCACATTAAAAACATTGCAAAAATTATATTTATTTGTTTATATTGTGCCGCAATCTGTTAATGATTACTATCGGTTTTTTAATTTGAAAATACTTTCTAATCAAAAAGTTTCTCTTAATATAAAATATTCTACACAACCAGTAACCAATTTAGTAGTAGTTCATCCCTAAACGAATCATGTCGAAAATTATTTTATTCACAATTCTATTTAGTGCCATTGCATTCGAGGCGAATTCTTTTGTGCACAATCGTGTTGCCGAAAACAATTTTGCAAATATTCTTCTAAAATCGAGTGCCCTAATTCAGGATAGTCCTCAACGCAGTATGGAATGCTTCTCAATTTATATTCCGAAAATCAACGAATTAACAACCAAATATGAGTTTGAATACGAAATTTGTTTACAACATTCCGCCAATAATCGCAGTGCTATTGACAAAGAAGTCGAGGGTGATCGTAGAGATTTAGAAATGTCTACCATTGATGTCTGTGGTGCTTTAGAAAAATGTTCTCAACAGAACTCTACCTATGAATCTTTCGAATGCTACCACGGCGCGGTAAGTGTTACGATCATTTACTTAATATTATTTCCAATTGAAAATTATTAAATGTACAATATTTTTTTCCAGTCTGTCGAAACAATGAATACCGCTAAAAATATGCAAAATGTTTCCAAGGATAAAATGGAATATATGAAAATGAGATTTGAAACTATTGAATATAATAAAAATCGGTGCACGGATGAATGCTCTCGCGAATATGTAGAAGAATCTTCAAAGACTTATGCTGACTTGGATAAATGTTTGGCTGGTATTCCTGTTGATTCTATGCCACAATGAATTGCCCAACCTGAAACAACAACTCCTTCTACAGCTGTTTAAATATTTAATGTCTCAAAGTGTTGTACATACTAATTATATAAGTTTGAAACTACTCGTATTTACATTATGTAAAAATATTTATTTTGTATCCCTACTAGTATTTTAAGAATAAAGTGTACTACTTGAATATCTATTTAACTAATAAATACTAATTTTCATTATGAAAAAACAATATTGAATAACTGAGAATATTGTGTTCCTCTATGCCGAACCTTATGTACATATACATATAAAAAGTTTTCAGGCAATGTATAATAATACACCCTATTTTTAATATTACTCTTTCATATACGGGCATCGTTTGAATTCAACCCCCTTGTGATAGATGTAAACAAATCAAAAATCTCGAAATTGTAACCATAAATTCTCGATTTAATATACTAGTTCAATACATCTTAAATCATTAACATCTTATTTTGTTAAACATTATAGCATTTTTCCGAAACTCGTCCATTTTTACAAACTAAAAAATATATTTTTTTGTTAATTTTTGATTTTCTATTTGATTTGTGGTAAAATTTAAACTATATATTAGTTTCAGAGTGTGGTATTATGTCGTTTTAAAATGTGGTTCCACGCCCATTTATCCAACTCCGTTCATTTTCTGTTGCTCACGTCATAACTTAATTTGATGTTTAATTGGCAGGAAATTTGATCAATATTTTTAAATGAATTTACAATGTTTCCATAAAATGGATTATAATATGTCTTGCTGGAAGGCAGCATGCTACTTACTTCATCTACAGTGCAATTTAACGAAACCCAATGATATTTTTACATCGATTTGAGTTAAGATTAATTGTTATTCAATGTTGGCTGTTATTCAATGTTGGCTTTATTGTTTTTTAACTATTATATAATAAAAAGTAAATTTTTTTTTTAAGTTTTGCATTTTTCTACTAAAAATAGTTCAAACGGAAAATCGAAGTCTTTGAAAAACCGCGATTTCGGTTACAACCGAACACGAAACTCTAATTTAAACCTATTTTAAAGTGAGTTATTTATGTTTGTCTGCAATAAATACAGTTTTTCTTTTCCCGCACTTTTTTATTTCAAAATTAATTCCGATTGAGGAATTCTCGATATTTCCCGTCCCAGGAATTCCGTGAAAAACTCTAGTAATAAACCAAAAAAAAACTCTTTCATTGTTTAATTTGTTATAGAGGATAGTTTTACGAAATTGCACTATCAATCTGAATTTAACGGTTTTAACATTGGTTTTCACATCCACCAGCTTTTGAATACGTTGTCATAAGTGGATACAGTACAGTGCTGCTAACATTAGCTGTTGAAGCTGCTAACATTAAGGCTGCTGTCCGTTGGAAAATTCATGAAACTTCTAGAAAATGGCACTTTGTATATAAATAAACACAGCAAGTTGCAGTTAGTGAGTTTATCATAGGCGCTGTTAGTTTTTAAAATAAAAAAACGTAACAATAAATGAAAAAAAAGTGAAAATAAATCTATAACATCTAAACGCATAGTCCACGGCTATAGAGGAGGCATAGCTGACTTAAAGGTCCAAATTTAAACTCGGGTATACGAAAAATTAAAAATTGTACCACATTTTTTTTTATCAATCCTATTTGAACGATTTATATACATATACAATCTAAAAGAAGAGACATACAAAAAACGTTCCTAAAGTTATATTTTATATCTTATAATTTACGAAAATCGAATATCTCGTAAACTGTAAGAGATATCGATTTTGTAGGTCTCTTCATGTAGATTCTACATCGTATAAATCGAACCGAGACGAAAAATTTACTGTTACCAATTTGTGAGAACTTGAGGCTCCTTTAAAATCCAAATTCAAAACTTGTACTTAGCTGCACCTCATCTGTAATCGTGGAAAATTTTATTAAAATCAGACCATTGCAATGCATTGCCTTAGAAGTTACAGGTTTATTTCCATTTTTTTTTAATTTCCACCACTGGGTCATGCACAGTAACATTAGAGGAGATTCCACTCAATTCTCCACTCATATTTTCCAGGTTGATCAACAGAATATTGACAGCCTCAATCATTTGGAGGCAGATTTTACTATTTATTTTTTTATTTATTAAATATGGAATCAATATTTTCGTGTTTCTCCATGAAATCCGTAGTGTGAAACTATTTTCTGGATCAACATAAATATCTTATATTTGTTCGTTATAGGGGATTTACACAAGAGTACTTGTATATGTTTTTGTTTTAAACAGTAGGAGTAGTACATAATTATTAGAATCTAAGATTAGATTAATATTTAGTACTTTTTAAGAATTTTACTATTTTATTATACACTTCAATGATAAAAATCAAATTATCATTAATATGTGTAGTATAAGTATTTATGCTGGCTGACTCAATTTCGTAGAAAGTGTTATAATTTTAATTGTTAATAATATTTTCATTATCGTTATTATCAGCAATAAGTACTAGCACGTTTGAATAATGACCTATTATTACTTTCTGACGATTTCCATTCATTTTTTTTTAAAACTACCCACAATTAGTATTTATCTATATAGAAACAAATTTTAACAATAAAAAAGATTTCTTAGGTACTTATAAGATAATAATAATTATTGTATTATTAGAAATCGTAGTATTTCAGTTCTAAAATATCCAATGTTTCTTAGCAACAATGTACTTCCGAAATAGGATTTGTCCCTAAAATAACTTAAAGATGAAAAAATTTAACATAAATAATATTAATATTAGTAGAAATCACATCACATTTTATACCATAAAAAATCACTTTATCTAAGTCAAATTAATATCCGTATTGAGATCATATTGAACTCAAATACGTTTAATGTATACAAAAATCATACTCATAAAATTATATTTCGATCATATATACACTGGAACATATTTCTATTAACGCAAAGCACTTTATTGAAACAACATGATTTGAGGTCGAAAGAGATTCGATTGTCAAAACGCAATTCGGTAGAGAGTTATGGTTAGGGCAGCTTTTTAGCTGTTGGAAAAGTCAGAATATTGTTACGTTTTTACCTTCTAAAAACATGGTTTATTTCCATTAAAAAAGTCGGATACTGTTGATTAAAAATAAAAAGCAGTTTAGTAGTTTAAAATTGTAAAAAATCTTTATTTTAATGTACAATAACAGAATTAGTCACTCAGTGATATTATACATGCAGATGAAAATGTTTATAAACACGATCCGTTAAATTGAAATCGCTAATGCAAATTTGTAACAATATGTTTTATTCCAACAAAAGTGAACAGTACAGTTTATTATGAATTTTTAAAGGTGTTCTTATCTCATTTATTGATGAAAAAATTTGTATTTCAACAAGACGAATCGTAGTTCACTGAACATAATATTCCTCGGTTGGGCTAGTCTAACTAGCAGACTGTATTTAAATGCGTTGAAGAATTTGTGATGTAAAATCTCTGAATGGCCCATAAGTTGTACGCAAATGTCTCCCCGGAATACTGCGGCAATCCTGAAAAATTGTTTTCACAAGTTAATACTCTGGAATTATACTAAGGTTCCCCTCAGATGAATGACTTGAACATTCATAATTGTCTTATAATGAATAATATAGTAATGAAATTGGGCATAAACAAGTTTTATATGAACCTGAATCTTTCTACCAACTTTTGTGAGGATGGCAAAAAGTTTGGTCAATTCACAAGGTCTCTTATCATGTCATAATGTCCTTATATTTCACGATGGTTAAGATAACACAATAAACATAGCATACAGAAGAGTGTTATTTTAGGACATTTTTGCTTTAAAGGCAATAACAACATTTCTAAGCCATTGAGAAATATTATGACATTATGTCATGATAAGAGACCTTGTGAATTGACCAATTGATTCAGCAGACCCGAATATAACACACTTGCTTTTTTAATATTGGATCATTCACTCATGTTTAAAAATAACAAACTGTCTCAAAATTTAAAGTGCGAATATAAGAAAATTCCCCTACAAATTAGGATTAAATCAGTAACATTAAAATTACAAAAAAATAAATGTGCAATTGAATTACTAACACTGCGAAACTGAGATTTGGGTGCCCTAGATTTGAACCACGTTTTGTACACGTTGATGATTACCCTCATTACTATGTTATACTTGTTTTTTTCCAGTCAGCACGCGTTTTCGAAATATCGCGGTTTTTATTTTTCATTGAATACCCTATTTTTTGTGTTTTTCTTCAAAATGTTAAGAATGTGATTTTTTTTTAGCATGATACTGGTCTTTAAACATATGATTCTTTTGAGTATAATAATTCTAATGGATATTTTGGCATATTTGTCTGATCTTTCAGGAAAGTTTGATTTGACTCTTTTAGCTTTATCCTTAATAAAATTGTGCATTATGAAAATTTTAAATAAAAATTTAGCACTGCACATTCAAGGCATTATAGCGAATATAGTTTTTAATTATAATGAAAAATTAGTGAAAAATTTAATGAAATATTTAGATAATTTTTAGAAATTTTACATCTTAAAAACAATTTTTTTAAATAAATTTTTAGGTAGTCATTAGTCTTATTTCTTAATACACATTAAATCTAACAACAGCAATGTAAATACTTAATTTGGCGTTTTTAAAATATTGCGAATTTTGTATTTACGTGATTTACAGCGTTTTTGGTGAAAATATCTTAAATTTTTTTTGAAAACACTAGTATTTCAAGAAAAAAATAAATTTTTACAAACATATAGATTTATTTCTACATTATATATCCAAGAGTTGTCTAAGTTGCGAATTTGAATACCAAAGTAAGCAAAATACAATAGGAGAACAGTGTATGTAATTGAGTTTCGCTGATCTTTTAACATATATTCGTCACAAATGTAACAAAACATATCAGCATCTTTAACATAGCATCTCATCTTACTAGCCATAATGAAATAATATAACAAGAGAAATTATATTTATCAAAAAATAAAAACAGGTGTAAAACATTCAAGTTACGAACATTTATATAATTTTTTTAATATGAAATACATATGAAAAATATTGTAAAACTTTGCCAAATAGTTCAGTATATTTTCAGCGAATTTTCAATATTTCTATATAAATTAGTTTATTGATAAGTTTTTATTGTATATAGTGAAAAAATTTTGAATCCTTTTACCATAGGTAAAAGGACTTATAAGGATGAAACTGAAAAAGTCAATTTTAAACATCCTTGCGATATCACCAATATATCCTGAAACTTAGATAAACAAAATTGATGTCAAAGTAAAGATAATTTTGTGTAGAATATCAGTATAAAAATGCGTTTTTAATTTTAGTCACCATTTATGAAATAACCCAACAAAAAGAGAAAAAAATACATAATAACCAAAAAAAAATTAAAACCGCGATATCTTAAAAACAAGAGCTCCTCAAAAAAACTAAATATAGTTTTGACTATGTAATGTCCCATACATATTTTATCAAAAACATTTTCCGCGGCACCAAACCAAAATGTCAATTTTGTTCCTCTGTGTAATTTTTACTGTGAATTCAACAAAGATTTGTTGAACAAATTTGAAGGTGCTTAATTAAATATTATTTAAACCGTATTTTTGGTAAATAAATTCATAAAGTGAGTGATTATTGATGAACCATTAATTTTAACATGATCTTACCTTACTTTGAATGTAATGTTAGAATTTGGGGCAACCAAACACCTTAAGTATTTCCTTGTATGTATGTTTACTTTGCGTAAATATTAATCGCCATTTACAATAATTGTACTGTAGGAAATTGTTAAATCCCTGGATACGGCTCAACTTTAAAAAGTAACCCTAAATTATTTAAGTATGTAAAATTAAATACATAAATATCCATATAAGTTGAATACACACGAATGCAGCGAAATTCAGTGTTTAAATAATTATTCGTTGTTTAAACTTTCAGCAGGTTATCCAGGGCCATTCATAACCAACTGTGACCAAGTAATTTAGAATACATGAGTATGTGTAAAACAATGTAAAAATGTATTTAAGAACTTCATATGCACGAGTGATGATTTTTTGTATAATGGGCATCTGGTTTTGTATTTTTATGGTGTTACTGATATTGTCCATCTTTTATCTTCGAATTATTGAATTTTCAATTATACTTTGAAGTTTTAACTCCACTAAACTTAAATCTAAGATAAAGCAAAATGTCAAGATATTTTCCTTTATATTATTTTGGTTACTAAATATATGATATTACACAGTACTTTAACAGTATAAGTATTTTTGTAAATTCGATTCTCTTCACATCTGATTCAAGTTAACACAGAATTATCTTTCAAAACATTAAGTAATATATTAATAACAGAGGGCTACACGAACCACTACACAATTTTGATGTATCGTGGTTTTTTTTAGACGTTTCTCCACACAATTAATGATTACTCAAAAACGGTCCTATTATTATTGAAGTAAACTAAGAAGAATTGAAATCCGTTTATATATTGCGTTTTAATCGGCTCAGTAGTTTCGGAGTTATAATAACAAATTTAAGAAAAAAATAAATTTTTTACGTGAAAATAACTAATATTTTTGTTTTAAAAAACTCATGAAAAATCGAAAACGGCAGCAATTTTGTTTTATTGCTTTATCGAAAATCCACATATAATAGCAACAAAATGAGATATCAATCATAAAATCGAATAATTCTTTTCGAATTTATTTAAAATTAAGTGAATTCCCTCATTTTGCTATTTTCACGTAAAATATATGTTTTTTTCTTCAATTTCTTATTATAACTCCGAAACTACTGAGCCTATTGAATGGCAATATATAAACGGAATAATGGTCTCAATTTTTCTAAGTTTATTTTAGTAAAATCGGACTAACCCTTTTTGAGTTATAATTAATTATGTGAAGAAACGTCTAACAAAATTAATAATGTTACTTGTTGCATTGAAAATTTTTACCATTTTTGTACTTAGGTAGCCATGATGCAACAAATCTATATACATAGTGTAATTTATTAATGATCTGATATGAATTTTTGCTTTAACCTACGCTTTACCAATACCCACCCTGGTGACCACTTCGTTTTTATTGGTTTAATATTTTTTTTAATTTTGTTTCGATTTAAATGAAATTTATACTCACTGAACAAATTTTAGAGTTCTATAGAATGTAATAGACAAATTTTAAACATGGTAAACCGTGTACATTAGCGTGTCCCAAAAAAAGTTTTTTTTCTTATTTTCATGGGTGCTCAAGCATAATATGAAAGCTTATAGGGTAGAGTATTTTTGAGAATTTTTTCCGATTTTTCGGAAGTGGTTTAGAGGTCGCTCAAATCGAGTTTTTGCCAAAAATCGGGTTTGTCTGCCTTTTTTGAGTTTTCTCACAACTTTGTCAAGATCCACGATTTTCATTACTTTTGAGGACAGAGTTTAAAAGAAAAATGTCCATGCTTTATTTTTGTGTGCAAACATTTTTAGTTTTTATAATGTATTGGCTCATTAAGGTGCCCTACATTACAATTTTTCGAAATTTTTACATAAATTTTGTAAATAAGGCTTTAAAACTTTTAAAATTTTGATGAAAATGAAAAAACTAACAATGCAGTTTGAAAGATCAATTAATTCTTTAATTTGCTTTTACTGTTCCTGAGTTATATAAAGCAAACGAAAATTTGTACATGTACACAAAATGATTTTTATACCCTACAACACCATAGTGTAATCAAACTACAAGTCACAATTTCAGAGATAAAATTTGGTGCAAGCTTTTCTATTTCGAATTGGATGAAGCATATTGAATTTGGTTGGAATCGGTCCAATATTTCTACTAGCCCCCATACGATTGCCCTATCTGAAAATAGTTAAGCTCTCATAAATCTCTTATTTATATAGATATCTTTCAAATATTAAATTCATCAGAAATAGGTTTCATATCAGCCGAACTCGGCTCACCAAATTTTGTGATGATCGGTCCATAATTAGTCATAGCTCCCATATAAGGTCCACTTCCGAAAATCACTTTAACTAGCATAAATCTCTTAAAAATATTCGTATTCAAATAAAATTCTATACAATTATGTTATATATATACAAAAGTCATGTCACCAAATTGTATAACGATCGGTCCATAATTAGTCATAGCCTCCATACAAAGCCTACTTCCGAAAATCGTTTTAACGAGCACAAATCTCTTAATAATATTGGTACATTTTAAAAGAAAACTGTTAAAAGAAAATTGTTGTCCCTAAATTATTAAGAAATAATTGATATTTCAAACTGCATTGTTAGTTTTTTTAATTTTCATAAAAATTTTAAAAGTTATAAAGCCTTATTTACAAAATTTATGGAAAAATTACGAACAATTTTAATGTAGGCCACCTTAATAAACTGTGTCCTCAAAAGTGATGAAAATCGTGGGCTTTGACAAAGTTATGAATAAAACTCAAAAAAAGGCCGACAAACCCGATTTTTGACAAAAACTCGACTTGATCGACCCTAAACCTTTTCCGAAAAATACTCTACCCTATAAGCTTTCAAATTTTTGGGACACGCTAATGTACATAAAAAAAACCTTTGGTAAAGCGAATGTTAATACTCATTTCTATCAGCGGCCAAATAGCCTTTGCATAAATTTCGCACGTCAAAAATGTTAAAGTATTTTTACTATAATATAGTTTGTGGGTCACTTAGGAGATGGAAGGGCTAATCTCCAAAAGATTAATTTTACTGCACTTTACATTATAATAAATAAATCCATATAAATAGTTAACTTTCCATATATCTGAAAAAGATGTACTGCTTTACAGAACTTCCATTAGAAGTTCTGATTTACAGAATTTCTAATGGGCAACGACCTGGCTCAAATATAAGAAATTTAATATTTTTTATATAACTACTTTTTTAATACAGTTTTTTTTTATTGAATATGTTTATCATTTAAAATTGAAATTTAAGCCTCAACAAATTTTTATTCTCACAATTTAAATTATGTTCTTTTTTTGCTATAATTTATTTTTTTACTTTTAAATTTATGCATTCTTATAGTGAATGATATATGCATTCGTATCAACACTATTGTACATTAGAGGTGTAACTTTCAGTTGATATTAAAAATATTCGAAAATTCACAGAAAACTTATAACTACGCATATAGTTGGAAGAAGGCGACCAAGAGTAGAAAGGAAAGCAAGAAAAAAATAAAACTATAGGTATTTTGTATTCTCACTGGCTTTGAAGTAAATAGTATATAAGATATTTCTAGTTTTCCTAAAAAATTGGGAAGCTGGTCTAAGCAACTAGGGAAATCCACATCGGAACTAGCCAAATTATCGCATTCGTTATCGAATGGGCTATCGTATTGAAAATTGATGTCGATATCGAAATTGTGCTAAAATGTACTAAAATTCTTGCTCGTTGTCGAATGCCATAATCTCAAATAAGAAAATTACTATAAATTTTACCCGATATCGAATGCGGAATACGAAAATACTTTTGGTTTTAGTGAAATCTTAAATATGTTCTTTAGAAACTAATTTTATAACAGTTTCATCTGTTTGATAGTTTTACCTTTGAAACACAAAAAGATTTCTAAAAATCAGATGGAGAATTGCTGAGTAACGGTAGTTTTTATACTGGCATCTGTCAGCTATGTTCTCTTAAAAAATAACAATCACGCATTTGTAGGAATAACCCGAAAATGTTGAAAAACAAGTTATCACAGAAATTTTGCCAATTAGTTTTTTAATTGATTTTTATTTACTTACGTGTTTTGGAAAGCTACTTTAATTTTCAATAAAATAAGAAACAAAAATATTATTCCCTCATCAATTTATAATGTGAAGAAAATTAAAATTCGTTAAAAATTAACTTAACTCCAACCGATTTTCGAAAATTCTATATATGGGCTCTTCTTGGGGTCAGAAAAAAAACTTTTCCTAGCATTTTGTTTGCGATTCGATAGCATTTTGGTAGCTCTATGTTTAGCACAAAAGATGGATTTCTTCGAGTTTAAGTTTTCATAATGCTAGTTATAAACATGTGGTAACGAATGTACGCAAAATACAAGTAAACTTCGGCTGACAGTAGTGAAATGTAAAATCCTGCGATATGGAACGGAATATTAATTAATTTATGGTCGAAACATCTTCAATATAACACGATGATTATCAACATTTTATTTTGCGATCCTGGGACTAATCGTAGGAAATGCCCATATATTTTAAAGAAAAGAAACAATATTAAATAACATACTTATAATTTTTGAAGTTATAACTTTACGAATATTATTATTTCACTACATTTGCTAATGAAAATAGTACTAAACGAAGTGATCGAGGAAAAACATTAGTATTATCGAACTCTATGAAATCCAATTAAAAAGAATTGCGCTTTTTTATTGGAGTACCTGCATATTTTTGATTTAGTTACTGTAATTATTGCGGGGAGTTTAGGAATATTTTTTATTTACTAAAATAAATTTTGGAAAAGAAAAACTTAGTAATATTACGAACAAAATCATGTGTAGTATGAATAATATTCCAATCAAAATAAAATGGTGAAGACAGGTTTATCATATATTTTATTATATTATTTATATTTTTATTAATTAACAATAAAAAATTTACTAAAATTTAAAAAAAAAATATTAAAAATTTAACCAAAATAAATTTAGATATTCTAAAAAAATTTAATTTGTCATACCCCTAGTCTGCGAACGTATCCATTCTTACATACATAGTTAATGAGCTAAATGTGAATTAGAAATTCAGTCTTAGAACTATTTAAAACATTTATCATACTAATTACACTCGGTCTGTGGAAAAAGGTGTTCTAATTGAAAAACTAAAAAATAGAACTTGTAAAGGCGCCGAGCTTCATTTTACCATTTATGGAAGTAAGAAGATTGAATTCCAAAAAACAAAATCAAGAAACCAACATACATTTTCTTAGCGCTTTGACAGATGTGCATCAATCTTAACAAGATAATGAATAAAGTGTCTGATAGTTAACTTTTATTAATAGACGTGTAAATATGCAAAAAAAAGAAAAGAATCAAACAGAAATTCATGGAAAAAAGAAAAACTGGATCAACCACTGAAATGTCGTTTAGTTTTTCATTTAAAAATATGAAACTAAAACGGTTTTTCGCAATTTTCTTTATTGTTATTGCTTCATTTTGATGTTAAATGTTGATGACATTAATGTACGTTACGTTACGCGGCGCATCCAGCCGGTTTTACTGTATTTATTTCTAACCAGACTTAAGGAAAAAAACATTTGAACACCTTCTGATAAATCTAATGCACTAAGATATTTCTTCTTTATTTTTGCTTTACTTACTTCTTTTTTGGCTCTTGTACAAAGACTATGTACATTAAGGTGGCCCTTATATTGAACTTTATCGATTACGCTGAAAATTTGAGCAAAATCAGATAACATTTAGAGGTTGTTCATTTTTTTTTAAATTTCTATTCCCAAAAATCTTCAATATTGAAAATAATTCTAATTAAAAATAGTTTATATTTAGGATTAACGTGGAGACTGATGTAAAATTTTCGGATTTCGAATTTTTAAATGTGTCTAGTAACATTTGATTTTTATTTTATTATTTTCTTAATAAACAATTTTGCTAACTGTCAGTTTTAAATTACACTATGCGACAAATAGTAGGGTCAGTGATCGGCGGGAGTTCTACCAACCGGGAAATCTTAGATCACTACAACGAACGACAACACATGAGAGTTGTATTCCATTTTAGGTCGGATATAAGTGGTGTAAATAGTAAGGAGATCAGATGGAGTGAAATAATTCTTACACCGTTTTAGAAAACCAAGGCACTTGAATGCTTCTTTCGACCCTCGAAAAATGTGTTTTGTCCAGCGGACATCGCACTGAATACTCAAGCCTAGAACATCAAGAGCTTCTGATTCCTTAATATTTACACCACCCATAAAAACAGATGGAGGCACATGATCTGTTGTGCGTTTGTGTGTTAACATACAACAGTGAGTCTTGCGTGCGTTGAAATCGACTCTATTCGCAGAACCCCATTCAGAGATTGTCACAAGATCTTGGTTAAGTGTATCATTAATTTTTGGCCTCATTGCCCCAATCTCCGACAGGCTTGGTCTATAATGGAATGCATATGAATGGCAAATGTTGCTGTCATCTGCAAAATATTAGATAGGGTTAGAAGTTTGACGTATAAGGTCGTTTATAAAGATAAGAAATAGAAAAGGAGAATGAACGGAGCCTCGCGGTACCCCTGATATCTATCAAAATAAATATATTGTAACTCAAGATCTTTCTTTTTTGCTCTAAAGAAAGCGAGTGGGATATCAATATAAATATTTTGTAACTCAAGACATAAAATTGTGGACCTTTTTTTGACAAAATCTAACTTTTTTCCAAAATGTGTACTTTTTTTAAAAAAAATTTTTTGCTCAAAAGTAAGCCTAGTGGGTTTCCTTTAAGACTTATTTGATCGCTTATTGGGATCCGAATGGCACATCTATCAAAATAAATATTTTGAAACTCAAGATATAAAATGTTTGACTTTTTTTTGCATAATCTAAATTTTTTTCCAAAATCGCTGTATTCATTATTTTAAGTCAATTATGAATGTTGAAGTCATTTTCGGATGGAGACCTTGTATCGGGACTAGGATCAAATGTTGCCCGATTTGCGCCATGCAGTATAATTTCAGAGAATTTGGAACTAATTTGTGAAAATTTTAACATGATTGCCTCATAAGCAACATATACATATATAACCTCTCAAACAGTATTCCGGGGAATATTTGTATGGGTGCTAGGTGAAATCATGGATTTTGCCCATTTTACCAAACAAACTTTTTCAACAATCCGTATTTGTAGAAAATTTCAGCCATCTAGCTCCTTTCGTTTGGGCCCTATCGTGTTTTCAACACGCAGACGGATATAGCTAGATCGTCTTATAATCTTATGAGGACCCATAATATACATATGTATGTCTGTTCATTTGTGTTATTGTTTGTACCTCCTAGGCTAAACCGCTGGACCTAACCTCTTGATATTTTTAACAATAAGCTACTCTTTATTTCGAAATTTCAAGTGGGCGTGGAACTTCCTACACAAAGTAAATAGTTAATATGGAACATCTGATGAACTAAAATTATGAAAGCCGCAAAAGTTCTCGGGATTTACTTCGGTACCATTATGCGCAGCTTGTCTGAAAATGGGCATGATTGGATAAATTGGCGTGGCACTATCTATACAAAGTAAATAGTGATTATTGAATATCTGCAGAACTATACCCTTGAACTTATCGAATCAACTCTTATCACTCTATGGAGTTCAGCTAAAAATCGTATGGATCGGAATAGGTGGCGTGGCACCTCCCATACAAAGTAAGTAGTTATTTCTAAATATAATGAGAACTATAATTGCTCGGGATTGCATTAGTGGGCGTGGCACCTCTCATTATAATACAAAGTACATAGTAAATTTTTAATATCTGGGTAAGTAAGATATGCAACATGTAAACGTTAAGATGACGAAAAACTATTTTAGACCTTGGGATCATCGAATATTGACACAGTCCAAGATGAGAGCTACCCTATTGTACATACATAGAGTGCAATTCCTGTCCTCAGTGGCACTTATAGCTGAATGTGTTTGCCATAAGGGAGACACATCATGATTGCGATTACGATTATGATAATGGCAAAAACAATTTACATTAAACAGATTATGAATATTTTAACAAGAACAATTACATGTTTAGATTAACTTCATCTATAAACTTGATACATTATTTAAAATGCTTGTTCAAACATTCAGAAGTAACAATATTTGCTTGAGATACGTTGATATTGATCAAATATTCGACGCGTGAAGCTTCACTATATGTTGTTCAATGGATATCGATTTTTTAGTGGTCACTTTTTTCATGAAATATTTGGTCATGTTTTTCAGTTTTGTTTGCCTAATGATAATCATGTTTTGCATCCGTTTCTCGTTTGAGCTTATTGTAAAAATTAGCTGAATCATTTAAAAGTCCTTTCAAAGACCTAGTTTAATTTTTCATAATAAACTGCATCAAAAATACTGGTTGTAACAATTCTTATTAAAATTAATGTCGTTTCTTTTCTGACACAAAATATTGCCAACATATTTTGTACCATTTACTAAAGGTTACCCATACCATCATAATGTGTTAAATTTTTACCAATCACAAAAGAACAAAAATCATCGCCATTTATGTAATTTTCTTTTAACTTTTAATCAAAAAATAAAAAACGGTTTCAATAACACAAATAAACTTCAAAAACAATAACAAGCTGTTTAAAAAGTGTTTAACATGTAGCATATTATCGGTCTTCTAGGGCAACATTATTTGAAATGAACTCGTTATACGCTTACCAAACTACATTTTTTCAGAAAAGAGCACAAGGAAGGGTAAATGGCATCATTTATGTCAGAAAAGAAAACATTAAAAAAATTAAAATAAACATTTTTTAAGAATCAATCCAAAATTGCTTTCATATAGAAGAAATGAACTCAAAGAGGATAATATTAATTTGGAATTTAGAAAATTAACTTAGGATAAATGGATATTGAAATACGGACTATATTTTAGGTTCAATAGTTTGTTCGGTAATACGGGTAAGATTACACTGTACAACACCAAAAGTAATTACAAGGTCAGACCAATAACTTTTGATAGAGGAGACAAAAAAAGACACGTCTATCGGCGTTTTGAAAGTTTACATCTGAATTTCATTTGAGGGGGGGTTAAAGTTTCCGAACTCTGGCACATTCTTATTGTTAATCGGCATATGAAACCATGTGATCCTTACATTTTAGGTATAAAATGTGTTCAGCAAATTTATGTAAAATGTTAAGGAGAACCTTCTAAATCCTCAAGGCATGGGTCTTTTTTGTCCTTATTTTAAAAAACAGCCATTAAATTAGGGATTTAATTGGTTAGAATGTTGCGCAAAAATATTATCCGTAAAATTTTACTATAAGTCCCTGAATACACAAAATTCAACCAGAAAGTCAGAAATAATACACAACAAAAGAGAGCCTAGGGTTAATTTCGCATTTATTAAGAATTTTATTTTAAAGTACCCCAAAAATTTAGCATGAAAAAAATAGTTAAAATTTAACTAAAAATCACTAATATCTCTATTATTTTACCTTCGATAGCAAATTTGGATAGGAATAGAGTATCCAAAACCGAAAACCGGCCAACCGGTTTTTTCATCTTTGTAAACTCCACCGGTTTCGGTTTTTTGACAAACCGGTTTTTGTAAGGCGATTAACCGGTTTTAATAAAATATATTTGCTAAAGCTTATTCAAACATATTTATGAAAAACTTTGATACCATTTTTAAAAATATTGATTTATTTTATAGAAAATTATAGCATTTGACAGTACTTCTTAAAAGATATAAAATAATTGCATAAAAATAGAGCCTCAAGAATTCAAAAGTGCTAAATTTCTGAAGATTTAGTAGAAAATTTTTAAAAATTTATTAGGGTCCACAAATAAAATTGATAAATAAAAATTTAATATAAACCGGTTAACCGGTTTTTTGAAGACAAAAACCGAAACCGTTTAACTAGTTTTTTAAAAGGAAAATAATCAAAAACGGGTTTTTCATAAACACACTTCTTCGGTTAAACCGGAAACCGCTTTTATAAATTTGCCGATTTTTTGTATTCATTAATTACATTTTTTTTAGCTCTAGGCAATTCCTCTACATTATCATACAATGTCCAGCATATTTCAGCCATAAGCGTTCTTCAATGGGTGTGCATGTCTGATGAAATTGTTCACCATTCTCATCAGATTCTGTTGACAACTTGTTCTCAAATTAATCCATATGGGAATTTAAAAAATAAGTTTTTGTTGAATTTTGGTCAAAAAATACATCAGACATGAGCACCCATTGAAGAACGCTATAAATTCAAAAGCATTCATTCGCTTATCGCTGAAATATGCTGGACATTGTGTGGTAATGAAGTGGAATTGCATAGAGCTTTAAAATAAAATTATTTTGTTATGTCTTATTTCTGACTTTCTGGTTGAATTTTCCGTTTTGGTGTATTCATGGACTTATAGTAAAATTTCAAGGATAACATTTTTGCGGAACATTTTAACCCCTTAAATCCCTGTGTTAATGATATTTTTTGCTCTTTTTCAAAAGAAGGACAAAAAAGACCCATACCTTGAGGATTTATAGGGTTAACATATTCTACAAAAATGTTCTCCGTGACATTTTAAATAAATTTGATGAACACATTTTATACCTAAAATGTAAGGATCACATGGTTTCTTATGTCGACTAACAATAAGAATGTGCCAGAGTTGGGAAACTTTAACCTCCCTCAAATGAAATTCAAAACTCCGATACGCGTGTCTTTTTTTATATCCTCTATCAAAATTTATTGGTCTGACCTTGTAATTTTGGAAAAAATTTGATTTTGTTTGATTTTTCGGAGAACAAAATATATATATGACAGTTGTAACCAACGATCAATGCTATACCGCAATTCTCATTTCTAAAAAAATGCACAGCGTTAAAATATAAACGATAAAATGATACAACTAGCCTAACCACTAATATTTTCTCGGAATAAAACTCTTAAATTAAAATCTTTATTCAAATTGCTTCTAAAATTGGAAAATTAAAAATTTTTCGAATAAAATTTTCGTTTAAAATTTTCAAACAATTTAAAAAAAAATGTAGAATAAACTTTAATAAAATAATTTTTCATACACCCAGATAAATTTTTTTTAAAAAAACCTCTTAAAATTAAAAAAAATACAATAAAAACATTAAATTTTCATCAATATTCTAAATGCTACAGCGTCTTAAAATTACAAATCTCAACTTGAAGTCTTTAAAATTCACAATATGATGCACAATTTTGTTGTCTATCGAGCTGCATTTTTTTAAATTTCGTTAAATTAATGATTGCTTTTTTGGCCATGTTTTCTGGTTAAATTTGTTTTAAGAAATCAAATTTTAAAACAAACCCTACTTCATGTTAAATTTTATAATCTGCATGAACAAATTCACACAAAAAACTCAACATTGTGTATATAACCAAATGTAGGGTATAACAAATATAGAATAATTTCAGTCATATCAAAAAAATGGATCTATAAGTTTTGTGTAAGTTTAAGAACGTTCACAGTCTTAAACAAAAACTTAACAGCAACAGTAATAACAGCAGCCAGTTGTTTTAATTTATAGAGATACAACTTTTTCAATTAAAAACAAAATAGGAAACAAAAACCAAGAAAAACTCAAGAATTACAAGTCTCCATAGATCGGCACTTGCACTCTCTTTCTCTTAAATAGAAGTTGTAACCAGTTGTTTATCTTGTTTTCATTTTTGCCTTCCTTCCTTCATTTTCCCCAAAGTGTCCAATTTAAAAGCTGGAATAAAATAAGACAAAATTATATGAGAAAAACGTAATTTTTTTTATTGCATCCCATTACGAAAAATGCACATACATGAAGTTACTGATACATGGATAGTTTGATAAATATTGGCTGGTGAGCATAGTCAGACTTTCTAAGTATATGATACCCTAGACTGCCATGAGTCATTCTTATTTCAATACTTTATTAGAAAATATTGGCTTATGCACATTAAATTTATTTTCGTTTTTATTCTGTTTATCAAAAGTTTAACTATATTTATTTAAAAAATATATGTATATTATTTATTAGTGTATAAATATTCACTGTGATATTTCAAGGAACGCATGTGAGCTGAGCTGATTTTTTTCTTGATAGCGACATTTATGTGGGATTAATTGCGAGGAGTTTCGACTAAACAAGGACCGATACTTGCAGCATTAGATAATATGATTTAAATTTCAATAACATACACATTATTTATGTGGAATTTTATATCATTTATTAGAGGTAACTGATATTTTTATCGGGAGCGGCAGTTTTATAGAATTAGTATATTGAAACTTAGCTTAGAAATTTGGAAACTGATTTTTGTTTACTTCATGTTTTTGCAAATGTCAGTTTTCAACCTTTTATGGGAGCAAGGGTCAATTACATAACGATCATCCTATAAGAGTGATTTGGGTTGATAAAGTAATTACTTGGTACATATTTCTAGTGGCATGTTCTAATCAATGGCAATTAAAGTAATTTTCGTATATGGAAGCTATGGTAACTTATGGAGCGGTCTTTATATGGGAGATAAGTTACGATCGTTACCAAGTTTGATAGTGTAAGTTTAGCTTATATAGAACTTATTTGTGCATTCAGCATATATATTGTGTATATTTTTGCAATAATCACCGAAACTTGAATCAAATGTTGCTTCCCCTCATCGTTCGTGTACAATATTTTATTGTAGTCCTCCATAATTTTAACGCCTATGTCTGCGGTATCGTTTACAAAGTGAATTTTCTCGACAATTTCCAAGATCGCGTTTCCGGCGGATATCGTATAAATTCATGCAGCAAGTTGAAGTGTTGAACAAAGTTTCTAGTTTTCACAGTTACGAAAGTGCTGAATTCATTCGATAAAAATTTTCTTCTGGAAAATTAACCACAATTTTTTTTGCTTCGGATAGAACCTTGCACGTCTTCAGAGCCATCGGAGGTATCGCAATTATCATCTTCTTTTTCAGTTTCTTCTTCTTATTCTAGTAAAATTTCCTTTTCTTCAATTAGGTAGATAATATGAATTGCATTGTAATTGAATAAATATAATAAAATTGTTCGTCTTCTACAATATTCAATAATTACCAGCTGGTAAGGTATTAATTTCAGTGTTACTCCGCATCTTCTTGTTCTAATTTTTCCTGGGATACGGTTAGTCTTAACTGAAACAAAGAACTCTTCACTCTCATAATATACTTTCTTTTAATAATTTTCTCTTAAATGAAACTTAAAGGCGATCTAGCAATGTTTGTCGATTTAAGTTTGTTGAAATCAAAAATAATTTTTGTCATAAAATTTTAAATTCTTTTTACAAAATTTATCTTATTAGTTATCAAATATTAAAAAATAATTTATTCTGAACAAATTAAAAAATATATTTAAACATTAACTAAGTCTTAACTTAATTTTTATTACAATAAACTTAATTTGAACTTTTATTTTGGTAATCGTATCCACACATTTTTTTCATATGTGTGCGCATTTTTTCCAGTTTTTTTTAGATATTTTGCTTGCTTCTTTTTAATTTGTTTGTGCAGACCTGCTTTTTTATACAATTAAATAAAATGTTACTGAAAATTTTTAATTTTTTTTTAAAATATGCTATTAAAAAATCTTAAAAACTATATATAAATTTTTTTTATTTAAAGATAAACTCAGAATTTTGTTCGAATGTCAACATTTGAACAAAATTCTGAGTTTATCTTTAAATAAAAAAAGTTTCTAAACCACTGTGCGATGGAAAGGCGTATTAAAATATTATTGCTAAAAAAGATTTAAACTAAATTTTTAATTTTTCGTTCCTATTTTAATGTTATTTTTATACCCACTATCAAAAAAATGGAGGGTATATTGATTTTGTCATTCCGTTTGTAACACATCAAAATATTTTTTCACAAACCCACATTTTGGGTCCTCATGAGATTCTCAGACGATCTAGCTATGTCCGTCCGTCTGCCTGTTGAAAACACGACAGGAGCTAGCTAGCTGTAATTGCTCTGTGTTAATAAGTTGTTTGGTATTGAAAATGGATAATAGCGGTGATTTCGCCTAGCCACCATACAAATGTCTACCCGGAATACTGTTTGAGCAGTCATAGAATGAGTCATTGATGGTGGGTGTACAATATTCGGCACATATAACATTCTAACTTGTTAGTATTTTCTTTCTTAATAAATATCTTAAATGGTCGTGAATTTGTTCCAATATTTTTCCTGAAGTTAGATGGCCTAAAATAGTATGTTTCACATCCTTCTAATTGTGTTATTTTTTATATTGTGAACTTACCTTGCAGTTTGTTTACATTGAAGGACGGACATAACTTAATCGACTCAGAAAGTAATGCTTAGCAGATTGGTGTACTTTAAGGTGGATGTTGGTACAACTTTTTGGCACGTTACAAATATGAGCACTAACCCACTATGTTAGCGTAGGGTATAAATAGTAAAAAAGTAGTTCAAGGTTTGAAATTTATCAAACTACCTACGAGCTTACTTACAACTTGCTACATCTATACATACATACATACATACATACATGTTGGGTTACCGTACGAGAATGAATTTATGTTGGCAGATTCGTTTGAAAGCTGTACTTGGATGTGAAAAGAGCAACAACAACAACAACTTCAAAACAGAATAACAATAACAACAAATAGAAAACAAAATACTAAGCAAGAAAAACACCACCAACAAACAAACAAACAGACAACAGCAACAACAATGCGGCATAGAATGAAAACCAGTGTAAATGGACATACAATCATGTTTTGCCACATGCTGCAATATTCCACTCGTACGTAGTATGTTGTTTGTTAGTTCTTGTTCGTTGTCGTTGCTGTTTCTGTATTTGTTGTTGATGTTGAAGGTAGGCTGTCATGCGGCATGATACACCGATATCATATACATTTTGTTTGTTGTTAGTTACTTTAGGTGAGCGCGCCGCGCGTAAAGTGCTCCACAAAAAGTCCAGACTTAAGGCCACAACAAAATGATTGTGAGCATGAGAAAAACAGTGCAAAATTAATACTCAACGCGAATAGATTGAGTTGGCTCCTGCAACGCGCGCAAACGCATGAAGCGAAATCTGAAATAAACAAAGTGAAACGAGTGCAACGCATCCAAGATACAACCAACAAAAACAACCTCAAAATGTTATGAAAATAAGATCACATGCATGTACTTACATATCGAACATTCACTTAAATTAATCTTGAAAATAAAAATCATCGTTTAGACATTGCGGTCGATTTATGAATTGGTAGTATTCAATATACCCTGAATTTTGGCATTCCACTACTAAACAAAACGTAATCCCACGAATGCAATGGAAGAAAGGAATCATAAACATACTTACACGTCCTTTTTTTAAACAGCAGTAAATAGTGCTCGGGTGCTCAGTGGAGCAAACAGTCATGCCAAGCCCCAGCCAGCCAGCCCATTGTGGCAGGCATCGGATGTGAATGTTCAATGTCTTATCGTTTAATAAACGAATTAAAACCAAAACAAAGTTAAGAAAATTAAAAATTAAGATTAAAAGAAATATAAATGCACATTGAATTAAAGCCCACTGCTGCAAAAGTGCGAGTATCAATACTTACGGAATACATCGTCTGACAGTCTGTCTGTCCCTCCATTTGCAGTCGTTTGTTTATCATCGAAACAGATGGAGAGTAAAGAGTGAATTGTGTTTTTAATTTTTGTTGTGTTGTGAAATGTGTTGTTGTCCTAAAGGGCTCATAAATTACTTAAAACCCTAAAAAGAGAAATATAAACCAAACCAAAAAATCTAAATGCGATACATTTATTACGATACGAAGCGATACGAGCACCTCAGGTTCAAGTAGTCAGTCGCACACAATCACACAGTTGCAATTTAAAAAAAAAAAAAAAAAACAACAACAGTAAAACCCACTTTCGCGTTGCATAAGGCGATGACGACGACTACGACTAATCTGAGTTATCCAATCCAACCATATGCGGCAGCATTAACCAAACGGTAGGCAGAGTAGAATTCGAAATATTTAAAATTTTTTTTTAGTTTTTGCCCTTTGGTGAGATGTGAGAATATCAAAAGCAGGGAAATAATTACAAATGCGTATTGTTACAAAAGCATACAATACACCGGACGTGTAAAACGCTTGCAACTTCTGTACCGCCTTCGCCACTTCATTTTAATCGCTTTTCTGCTGTGCGAAATATGGCGGCGCTTAAGAATCGGTACATTGCTGAAGGCAAACTAGTTGTAACCATAATATTCTACATAATAGAGATGCCATCTAACACAAAGCTGGACTTTTTTTTATATATTTTTTAATTATTTCTCAAAATTTGTTAAATGAATTCAATGTTTAAAAACGCATTTAATGCATAAAATGATTATTAAAGGAACCCAAAAGAAAAACACAATCACTTCAACATGTTCGACCGCCTCTTATTATTGTGAACATGTTTTAGCAGCATCGTCGAGTCGAGCTTTTATATTTCATGAGTTGTGAAATACAAAACACTTTCCTCAAAGTGTTTATGAATACACACTCCGGTCCAAAAATAACACTTTCTTTCTTTAATACCCTCCACTAAAAAGATATTTTGATTTTGTCATTACGTTTGTAGCACATACACGCAGAGAAAAAATATAGTTGGGTATGGTTACTGTAACCATTTCAATATTGTTACACGTTTTACTATACTATATTATTGTCACAGTAACCATTTATATGATTGTGGTAACCATAATATGGTTAATTTACGATTCACATGATTGTATCAACCATATATATGGTTACAGTAAACTAATTTAAATAAAAAAATTTATAAAAAAAAATTTCACAAAAGAAAAAGTTTTCAAGTCCATTGAATAAATTTTTAAAACTAATATCCTCCGATCGGGACGAAATTTGCACCAAAGATATCGGATAATAATTTAGACACAATTTTTCAACAAGATCAGTCAAGAACTCTCTGAGTTAGAGGGATTCCAAATTTGACACTTTGACCAAACAGGTGTTTTTTCTTATCCCGAGTTACCTCACTTTGAGGCGCGTATTAGTGATTTAACTCCTAATTCAAAACTTAAACTCAGCTATTCCTCCTCTATAGTCATGGGCAATTTTATTAAAATCGTACAATACGTTTAGAATTTACAGATTTATTTCCATTTTTTTCATTTATTTCCAGTTTTTCATTTCCGCCACAGTGCATCTCGAATCTTTTAATAAAATCTTAATTTTAAGAAAGGCGCGCAAACATGCGGAACATTTTTTTTTGTTAAAATAAAAGCTTAAATGTTGTACTTTTTTATTATATAGTTTAAAAACAAACAACTACAAACATATTTAGTTATTATCCATCAAAAATTAAAAATACTCTAAATTTGTAACATTTAGAAAAAAAAAATAAAAATACTTTTCCAAAAAAAATCTAAATAAAGGATTCTTATTCATATACTCAAATATCTGAAGTTGATGGTTCCATCATAAAAAGTTAGCTTTTAAATGTTTTAAACAAAAAAAAATATTTTAATTGTGTTTAATTTAAATTTTTATTACTTTATCTAAAAATACGAAAAGTTCCACTTTGACAGTATACTACAAAAAAAGTATACAACCTAGAATAACGATTGTAGCTATTAGTGATGTAGAATTTTGTCTACTTTTACCCGGTACCAAATTAAATAAATAAATATTAATTCTAAAAAATCAATTAAGCGCTACTTTGAACATGATTCAACCCAACGTGCGTGGGTGGATCCAGAAAAAGGTTTTGATTTAAATATATTAAGAATTTAGTTTGCACTTACCACTGTACATAAACATATACATATGAATCCAGAAAGGTGAAATTTACCACTGATATTTTCTACACCATTTCCTGATGTGTGCTCGATGAAAAAATGCTTGAAAAAAAATTCTAGCGCTGAACTAGAAAAAAGCCTTGAGGGTTTTGTTATGGAAAACGTAAGCTTTCATTTGCTTTTGGTTTCATCCCATTCCGATTTTGGTTGTTGCACAGTATTATTAAACGGGTCAAAAGGATAAAATGTGGAAGATGCATATAATATATTCAAAAATTAATTTAGTCACCAAAATTTTTTGGTTTTTGATCTTTGCGAAATGCAAAGTTCCATATTTGATATACTAGTATTATACCTCAATATATTACTTGATGTTGGAGAGCAATTAATTGCTTTGATATTGGCCCGTCTAAAGGTATGGTAAAATACTGGGGTGCAATTTTCATTCTGTATTAATTTAGCTTTATCGAGGAATAAAAAGGCCTCCGGTGGAACAAATCCTGTTTGCAAGGTATTGATTATGTATTCTTCATTTGTATAGTATGGTGCCAATATTAAAATAAAAAAAACAAAACAAAAAAGAGTAAAGAAAAATCATAACAAAATTAATTTCATTGCATTAAATATATATATTGTGATTTAAAAATGTTTTAAATAAATATATTGTTAAAAACAACAAACATATAAACTAATAGAGGTTATGTCACATGCAATTACATATGTACGTTTGAACGTGGAAATTATGAATCATATGTATAACGTGAATTTTGACATACACATGGAATTCCATATGTATTGAATACATGTCCCAATACACAAGCAATACATGCCGTCTGACCCCCCTATAACATTACAATGATTATTATTTATATGTAGAGAAAATAATAACAATAATATTGGTTCAAATTTGTTTATCTACAATCAGATTTGAAAAATTTCTCTAACTACGCATGTTTTATAGATTTAACACTGTCGAAATTCTTAAGTTTTTTAATTTATCAAAGAATTTATTGATTTTAAACTGATTAAATCTACGACTGTGACAATACCGATCAAATGCCACTATTAAATTATCAACCCTTATAAAGATTGGACCAATAACCAAATAACTACTTACTAATTCACGGTGATAGTTCAAGGGAAATATTACAAAGTAGAATTAATAGAGTATTGGATTGCGTACATTCATGGATGACTTCCAATTGTTTAATACTGAATTTAAATAAGACGAGAATAATGAAATTTGGTTCATTAAGTCTGGATGGTTCAATGATACAGATGAGAGTAAGGGAAATTGAAATTGTTGACAGAATGAAAATATTGGGTGTTATATTAGACGATAGACTTGACTTTTCTTACCATATAGATAATCTCTATAGAAGAGTTTGTTTAACTCTACGTCGCCTATATTGCCTCAACATTTATTTACCATATCATGCTCAAAGTTGCTCATGCTCTGTTAATGTCACAAATTTCATATTGCATGGAAATATTTCTGTGTACAACTTCTTTTAATATTGGAAGGGTCAGACATTTAGTAAACAAGATTGTACGTTTTGTCTTTGGCATTAGACTTCATAATCTTAATCACAACCAACTTCAGAACAATCAAAGAAATTATAACCATATATCGCCACACGTCGAGCGTTTTCTTAAGTGTTCCTTTAAGAACTTCATAATTTTAAGATATTTATTGATATTTTATAAAATCATTAAAAGCGCCACACCACAATTTTTGTTAAACATTTTTGATTTTATACATTCAACTAGGAATGTGCAGATATTAATTCCTAGAATAAATATTTCACTGTTTGAAAAATCATTTCTTATCACTATTGCGCGTACTTGGAATCATTTACCAAATGATTTACGATTATTTTCTTTTTCACACAACGTGTATCGAAGAAAATTGACTGAATATTTAAATCGGAGACAAAATTGATTTGAAGTCATTTGGTGGTCCATTGCTGATACGGATTTACATTCATTTTAACAGATTGTATATTTTTGTTGTTACAAATTAGAGGTTGATTAGTTATAAAGCATTAGTATTAATATCATAAAATTTTATATATTATATACTCAGATAAATATTTCTACAATTACACTATGCAACAAATGGAGACTTTTGGAAAAACACAAGATCATGACAGTATAGGTTCGACTCTACTACCAAAGGGTAGTACAACCCTATACTCAGTTTGCCCATTTTGGTGACCGATTTTTTTTTATGGGCCCCCAAAGTTTCTGAAAATCAGTGGGGCCTCTAAAAAAGGTGTCATCAGGTTTTGGTTAACAGCTAATTCAGACTTTGTGCTACGGCTTAACTTTATATGGCAATAATATAGCTAAGAGTCCGCCAAATAAATTTTGTTAAAATTTGTTTCCAAAAAATAGCTTTTTCGTGCACTTTTGTTGAAAAAATATAGGAAGAAAATTTTTTTTTTTTACTTTTTTTAGAATAACTTCCAGGGACTCCTAATTTTTCAATAACAATATCTCGCAAAGTTGTAGCTACGGTAAATTTGAATAACTCTTGTGAACATATCAATGCATTCTGAATGTGTCTAGTCACTCTACATAGCACATAAAGATCACTTTGTACCTTAACAATTTTCGTTTTTCCTATTTTTTGACGCTAAAACAAAGATTTTTTTGTAAAAATAGTATTATCAAGTCCACACTTCTATGTTGTGCTGTATTATTTACTCGGCTGAGGTGTTCGGAATGGGGATCAGTGGGTGGACCTTCAATGTCACACATTTATAAAAAAATTACCAAAAAGTCATTTATGATCCGAATGAGCTGCAATTTCAAATATAGATAGACCTTGAGAAGGTCTACAAAAAATATGATTTTATCTGTAGTTATCTCTTTTAGTTCAAGAGATATTTGGGTTTAATATTTTTTTAAATTTTGCCCGATCTTTTTTTCGTATTTTAAATTTGATGGGCCTACGAAAGGTCGAAATTTGTTTTTTTATATATGACGTATATTTGCGATAAAATTCTAAAGAAAATAAAACAAATCTGATAACAATTATTTCGTCCCTATAAAAAGTTACACGCATCCAAAGTTGAAGCATCTTTTTATATATTTCAACTTTGTATGCGTGTGTTTTTTAAGTTTTTTCCCAAAAAAGTCCCCATATTTTTTCTTTTATAAAAAACTAATTTTCTTCGGGACTATATAAATTTTTTTATGATCTGGAAAGAGAACTTAATGCAAAAACATATAAGGTAAAACTTGACTAACTTAAGCGGACATTGTACCCCCCAGCCCTATCCAAACTTGGGCAATTTTGAAAAAAAAAAATTAGGTTTGAGTAAAAAATTCTAAAAACGCAAAACACCGACCCTCAAAAGCTCATCACATTTGTATAGCCCCATATGTTGTTTATATACATACAGAACGTTTTTACTATCATGCTGTAAATAACGTCAAAGTGGGCTATTTTCTAAAAAAAACTTCGTTTTTGGAACAAATTTTCGCCGTTTCAGGAATTTCGGTGTTTAAAAACAAAGAATGGCAACATTAGTGATGCCATTGACTTACGAATATTTAGGTCTATATTACTTCCAAATTTTATTGTGATGTCTGTAACTGTTCAAATTTTACATTAATTCAAAGTTTTTATTTTTCTTGATGGAAAATCACCATTTTAAAATATTATTAGTTTTTAAGGTAAATGACGTCACAAAATTATTCATTTCACTAAAATGTCAATCTTTAAGTCATAAGGTTTCCACCGATATCAAAAACTTATATAAAAAGCTTATATTTACACTTCAGAAGTTCCACAAACCTTGCCCACTTTCAAAAATTTTAAAGTTTTTTCATATCTTGCATCAAGCCGGTCTTGCATGATCAAGATTGGATAAAGTTATGCGCCCGGATCATACCGATAATGATTTGCCCATTCTTCGTTATTCCAGCACAATAGAGAAGTATACACTCGAACATACATTTTTAACAAAAAATTATTGTTTTAGAGTCAAAAAGTAGTAAAAAAACTACAAATTTTAAGCTACAAAGTGATTTTTGACAGCTATTTAGAATACCTAGGTATGTTCGGATTGCATTGATATGTTCACGAGAGTTATTCAAATTTACCGTAGCTACAACTTTGCGGGATATTGTTATTGAAAAATTAGGAGTCCCTGGAAGTTATTCTAAAAAAAGTAAAAAAAAAAAATTTTCTTCCTATATTTTTTCAACAAAAGTGCACGAAAAAGCTATTTTTTGGAAACAAATTTTAACAAAATTTATTTGGCGGACTCTTAGCTATATTATTGCCATATAAAGTTAAGCCGTAGCACAAAGTCTGAATTAGCTGTTAACCAAAACCTGATGACACCTTTTTTAGAGGCCCCACTGATTTTCAGAAACTTTGGGGGCCCATAAAAAAAAATCGGTCACCAAAATGGGCAAACTGAGTATAGGGTTTTACTACCCTTTGGTAGTAGAGTCGAATCTATACTGTCATGATCGTGTGTTTTTTTCACTGTTGCACTGTGTTATTAATATTCATTTAAACTAAAATTTAGTTTTCTGTGAATGTATAATATTAAGTAATTTTAATTTTTTGGGTTGCTATGCAACTTTTACTATTTTTCCATCATACCATTATCGCAAACGCTAAGGCGGACAAGTTGTCCAGAATGCGATTAGTTTTGGATACCGTAAATCTGGAAAATACCAAACCCTTCTCAATGTTTAAGGATGAACGTAAGGAGTTGTCAATAAACGAACGTGTCAGCGACTGGTAGAACTCCCAAATTTAAAGAGAACATAGGAGATTCTGAACCTGAGGTCCAACATTCTGGTGACACAGATCCTCTGGCTCGTATTGGTCTATTGGACAATACGATTTGCAGAGCATGTGACGAAACACAGTGTCATTGTCCTGCATTTATTCGAATTACAGACGAACATTTTTAAATTTACACCATGCCAAACCTGGAATATCTTAGGAATACTGATTGGAAATTATATTGAGAACACTAGGTACTTAACTTAACCGACCATGGTATTTGGGATTTTGAAAACGGAGAAGAATACTTCCTCAAGATAGGCATGTCAATATATGGAGATGGGCCATAAAAATATGCTTAACAAATCTTGGACACGTGTGACAAATAATAATCGAGATATATGAGAAAAATCAAACATTTTGAAGAATTTGACTAAAAAATTAATACAAGAAACTATGGTTTCTTGTTGCCTGAGACACGTTAACGGCCTGGCGAATTTTTAATAACTTTAAAATTTTTTGACCAATTTCCGTTTTTTTATGTCTCATTAGAACGACAATTACGTACACATTTCTATTCTTTTAAATTAAATTGCAAAAGTAATTTTTTAATGGCAAAATTTTTACAAAAACTTTAAAAAATTCATTTTTTCCCCTTGTAAATGTATCTCAAAACTTCAGAGGGCTTGCGGTTTTAACCCTAACCGATTTACCTAAAATTTTTTCAGGATGATTTTTTTACTAATGTTCACCAAACTGGGGGGTGAGAATGGCCAAAATCCAACTTTCGTTTATTAAGGGCCACCCTTCACAAATTTTGCTCCAAATAAGTTTTATATGTATATACAAAACTCATGTCACCAAATTTTATTATATTCGGTCCATAATTAGTCCTAGCGTGCATAAATCTCTTAAAAATGTTGGTATACACACACAATTCAACATATATAATTTTCATATAAGGCCCACTTTCGAAAATCACTCACGAATATAAATTATTGATATTTTAAAAGAAAAATGTTTTTGATCATTCTCTTAGTGTAGGGTACTTACTTTTTTTATATGGGGATATGTAAAGTCATAGGTCTATGCAGATAAACCAGAAACGATCGAGCAATTGGAAGAGAATTTTCGACGAAGAGTGTGTGAAAATTGGTTACGTCATATACGCGCTATCATGTTTTATTTAAATTTAATTAAATAACAAAACATATTTTAAAACTAATTTGGGAATAGAAGTTTTTTTCACATTTTTCCTATTGAAGAATTTTTTAAGGAACAAACTTTGCATGATATAGAAATTATATAATATTTTTGCTCTCCTATGTATGAATATGACAAGACACGTAGCACTTTTTGAAGGAGCAGTCAGAAATGAAGTAGAATTCGAGTAAGAGGGAACTAAGTGATACTAAAGGAATTGTTTTACAATAATAATGTTGATAGTTGCACAAATGAAGTTGCGGGTTAAATGCTAGTACAAAGAATTAATTAAGAATTGATATAAATTTACTTGGAATTAAATTCAATTTCGTTCATTTTATAAATCTCTATAAAAAGGAGTATTTTTAAATGATTGATGGATGAACGCGGTTTTGTTGAAACAGCAACACACAACTTTAAATTTTATGGCGTTCATGAAAGATGCCCATCTGATTAATAAAGTCTCATTAGTAAATTGAAAAGTTTGTTATAAATCAACAATGTTAATTAAGGCATAAATACATAATAAGTATATTTACTAAGAATTATTAAAAAGAAATTTAAATCGAAAAGAAGCTGGGTTTTTATAATTTTGCAATGCTTTTATTGTTGCTGCTTTTGGAAAATAAGCAATGGAAAATACGAATAAATGACTTTATGATCATTAATTATTGCCCTAAAAAAGGCTCAAAAACGTAAAGACGTAATAAACTTAAGCAGGAGGCATGCAACAACATGTTGCAATGCATCTGTAGCATAAAGACTGAAAGGCATACAAATATTTAAAACAAATAGTAGTTATTTGGCAACCCTACAAGTGTAAATTACAGAAAAAAACATTAAAACAAAGAAACTGAAAATAAAACAGAAAACAATTCGTTGCAGTTGCTTTAATGTTCATGTAGAGTCTTCTGAATTCTAGGATTTCATTTTAATTCACAACAATGGTAAAGTTGCAAAATTGCCCGGTGATGATCAAACTACAATTTTTATATATAGATATAATCGTAAGACTAAGAAACAACTCGTAGTATATATAAATGTATGGTGGACATGCCACTTTGCTATTGTGGCCGTGGTAATTAAAGCGTGAAAATCACAGTTTAAATTGTCATAAATTTGTGGTATTTACCGTCTTCTTCGTTCATTCGTTCGTTTGTGGCAACTGGTACTTACAAGTTACCAGTGGCCGTAATTTGTAAATACAATTTATACAAAGTAGACTCATTCTGTTTTGGTTTGTGCCCCTCTTCGGAAGCTACAATTTCATATGTTGCAGTAGATTCATAGTTGGTGGCCATTATCATCATCAAAGCCTTTAATATTTACCTGTGTAAATTATTTCAAGGTAAGTTGAAACTATTTCAGTTGCTTTTTCTCTTCATTGTTCATATTAACTTGAAGTATTTTTTTAATTTTAATGTTTTTAAAATGAATTTAATTAAAATAAAATTGTGGATTTTTGTCAATGCAGTATAATTTGAAGCACCTCAAAAATGTTCGACATTTAATGTTAAGTCTTCAAATAGCTCTTGATTTTTTCCGCTTCTACCACAATTTCATAACGCTTCTATACATATTTAGGTCGACATTCGTTAAAATGTTCAAATAGATTAATAGTGTGTCTTCTTATTTGTTACAATGTCCTTTAATAAAAATAAACTCACATAAATATTGTTACGTATTTGCAATAGCGATTTGAATTTATGGGTCTGTATCGACTGCCTGCAACATTAATCATGTTTATACACATGTCCATGTTGATAGCATGTGATTGATTAGCATTGTTTGAAAGTATGGCAACACTGAATGTTTAACATCGAAAGCTCTAGAATTCGATCATTGTAGAAGGTTCACGAGAGTTTTTAAAAGGTAAAAACGTAACAATATATAACGAAATGATAATACTAAAAAGTTCACTTCTGTACGCTCATCTTGTATTTAAGTTCACATACATATATTTATAGTCCTATTTCTAAGTTTATTAATTATTTTGTTTAATAAAAGGAATTTGCAGGACTTTTGTTAACTTACCTCTTTTAAGGTTCTTACTTCAGGATCGAATGAACCAAATTTTATGTTTCTAAGTTCATTAATGTAGTAAATCCAATAAGTGCCATTAGAAGAAGAAAAGTTCCATTCTGATCTAAAGTGTCAAATTACATATTTCCATGAAAAACAACATTAACTCACCTTCGTGGTTTTTCATTCATTCTGGACTATTATAGGTACATTATTATAGAAAATTCAAAAAGTACAATTATAAGGAAGAAAATTACCATTATTCGCTTAATTTAGTTTGCTAGTTTTATTATTCTAAGGATTTAAGAAATTACCATTGAAAGGAAAATCTCCACACTTGTAGATTCTCACTTAGGACCAAATACGTTTCTTGGTTTATTATTATAGAAAATTAATAAAGTATTATTGTGAATTGTCACTTAATTAGGACCATACAATGATAGAGAAATACACATAGAGCGTATACTAGAAAAAACTTCATAATCACACATACATTGTTTTAAATAGTTTTCACATATTTTTTTTTTACAATACACCAATTAGATTTTTGACAGCACAGTTTCCGATCAATGTGCATTTATCTATGATTTCATGTGTCTAATATGGTATCCATTCGAATATTTATAGTTCGATAAATCGAATAATTTCTTACGAATAATTATTCGAAAAATTTAAAAATCACCATTTTCTAACAATTCGAAAAATTGTGTGAAGATTAATCGAATGAAATAATTAAAGAAATTTGTTTTAATTTTCATAATTCTAAATTAAAACAAGTAATATTGATTTCTATGACTCACAGTGGTATAGAAAGAAAAAACTCTGTAACTTTTAAACCCTTCCTCCGCTTTGAATGAAATTTAGGATGCGCAATTTAGGTCTGGTAATTACACTCTAGGATAATGAATAACTATGGGCTCATACATGGTAATGTCGATTACTGCATCGCAAAACCTTTTTTCGATAAGCATGATCCCGAATAGGGATTTATGGCCCGCTGATGTCATACGGATATATACTGATGGCTCTAATAGGGGAAATAGGGTCGGTGGATGTTTTTATATTGAAAACTTTGGGATAAAATCCTACTTTACGCTACCTTACTTCTGTACTGCTCTTCAGTCGGAAATTACTGCCATTAAACGCGCATCCAACTGGCTGAGGTATTATCGAATATCTGGTGATATATGTATATTTACTGACAGCAAGGCTGCCGTTAACGGAAAAGCGGGTGTCTTTACGACATCTAAGTTAACCGAGGAATGCCAGGTATCCCTAAATGAGATAGCGAGACATTCTAGGATAACGCTTATATGGGTACCTGGACACGATGGAAATCAGGGTAATTGTATAGCAGATGATCTGGCCAAAAGGGGTGCGATGATGAGTGAGGAGCAGATCGAACCCTGGTATTTCCCTTGTTAAATGCAAGATGGCTGTTCAGCAGAAACTATATGAGACTGTACAAAACAGGTGGACTAATGAACCTTCCTGTGCTACAGCGAGGTCGACTTGGCCCGTATATGATGCCAACAGGACGAATCTACTTGTAGAATACCGTCGTGAGCAAATAAGGCTAAATGTCTCCTTTATTACAGGACACTGTTTAATCGGGACAGATGCTAGAAGATTAGGCCTACGGTACAATGATTACTGTAGAAGCTGTCATAATGAATAAGAGGAAGAGACTGTGTATCATCTTTTCTGCCAATGCCCGGCTCTTACAAATCTGAGGGAACGCATCCTCGAATTTCCATTCCTATCATGCTTGGACGAGCTATCGAGGTTAAATCTTAGACGAATCTATCCTTTATCCGGGAATCTGGCTGGTTTAATTTGGAGGCAACGGAAGTATTGAAAATACCCTGATGTCTACCCCTTGGGTATCACAATGGGATCAGATTTGAATGGACCCAAGTGAGCTGCTTGAGGAGCAGAAGCCCATGGAACCTAACCTAACCTAGGATGCGCAAATAGGTCCGCAAAATAGGTCACCACGGGTATTAAAAGGATACTATTTCTTCGTTTGTGCTCCGATTTAAAAAAATTACATATATCTCCTCATCGAGCACTCGTCGTAGCTATCAATTATCTCATATAACTTAGGACATATTCGCATTTGAAAATCAAATTTTCAACTTTTTTACCCACCCTACTCCAGTATTTTTATAACAGCGGGTCCAAATATTTCCCGATATTCTCCATTTTTCCGTTATTGGACTAACATATATATATGTCAACCCAAAAAAGAATTGGTTAGAAATCGTGACGACCAGCTCCATCCATAAAAACGCCTATTTTTTATGTAGAATTCAACTTTATGGCAAAAAGTCTCAAATCGCATATTCGATAAACGATTTCTAAGAATATATAGGAAGAAGAATAAATGTGGGTCCTACACATGTTAGGTTACTAATGTAGGCTGCCGATATCGTAATTTTAGCTGAACAAGTTTTAAATCAACTTGAGAGGTATTGTGAGATGTGAAACCTGCAAGTCAATTTGAGCAAATCAGAAATTATGATATTCAGAAAAAGAGTAAGAATCTCAAGACGGAAAAGGTGAACCTTTAAATCATATCATAAATGAATATACATAATTGGGAGTTACTTTATCACCCAAAACGTTTTTCAAATAACACGTTGAAAGAAGAAATTTATCCGTAAAAATCATCACTAACGCAACATGGAATGATTATTTTGGTGAAAAATTAGATATGCTTAAAAGCAAAATATAATTTATTTAAATCTGTATCCCGCCCAATAACGCATAAGTAACAATCCATTTTTTTATATTTTTTAAGTTGTTGCTTTAAAATAATTTGCTAAAATGTCCAAATTATTGGGTACAAATATTTTATGGCGAAAAATCATGTTAAACAAATAAGAAATCTTTTATTTCGTAATGGGTTAAACAATTCAGTTTGTTTCCCATTAAAGTTTAAACAAATGTGTACGAGGATTGCGGCAAGAGGGTAAATGTAGAACGAGCGAGTATTCTTTTTGTTTTCTTAATTTTCTTATCGCTGATCAAGTGCCAACACTTTACAACAACTGTCGATTTTTCTGTTGTTGTTCCGCCAATCCAAACAGTTAAATTACATGCAAATCCAATTAAGTTGTTAACTTAACTCTTTCGTTCGTTCTTTCTTTCTTGATTATTTCTTATTTTATTCTGTCGGAGCTGTTGCTGGTGATTTTCAAACCTAAATGTGCTGAATGTGAATGTTTTGCATTGATTTCAAACAAAATCGTGTTGAATGTATAGTACAGTGGGTGATGGAATTGAAGGTACATGCATAAGTTTAGGGTTAATACAATTACTGTTATTGAGTAGTCACATGTATAAATATTAGGTAGCCAGATTCGATTCGTGAACTATTTTCACATTAGCGAAAAACTAACTTGATTTTGAAAAAATGACACGACAAACTAAGAATAGATACGATATCATCAGATTATCCGTTCGAAGTCTGAGTTAGTTTCGATATTTGCGAGGAAAAGTATTTTATAGAGAAATTGGATTTAAATTTATTTCCGTTTTTATAATGAGTAAAAGCAGAACTTCATCAAATACGTTATTAATCGAATCACATTTCAAACTATTTATCATTGTTTTCAATATCGACTTGTAGATCATATTCTGGGAAACAATATTGTGAAACTGAGGTACTTTTATAGGGTATATGACGGATTTGTAATAGATTCCATCAACAACACGCTATGTCCGTCTGTATGTCTGTTGAAAACATGATAGGGCCCAAACGAAAGGAGCTGATATTTTCCAGCTCTCTGTTGATAAGGTTTGTTTGGTATAAAATGGGCAATATCGGTCCATAATTTCACATAGCTCCCCGCAATACTGTTTGAACAGTCATAAATATGTTGATTGGTCTGATTTTTTTTTACAGTGGGTCAAAGTTTTAATATTTTGATCGAAGTGAGCATGATACTAAATGATAAAAATGTTGTAAGTTAATGTCTGAGAGAATTCTTATTGTCAGAGTTATATGGTGGAATTTTATGGGGATCATTTTTGTGGAAGATCTTAACCCTTTAGCTCCTCTCTTTAGTGGTAAATTTTATTGAGAAAAAATTTTCTTCGGGACTATATAAAATTTGTATATGATCCGAAAAGAGAACCTAATTCAAAAGCATGGAAAGTAAAACTTGGCTCAATTAAGTCGTCCTAGTCGCCTTGAGACCTATCCAAACTTTGCAAATTAAAATAAAATTTTGGTTTGAGCAAAAAATTCTAAAAAGGCAAACCACCGATTCTCGAAAAGGCTCCATGCATATATAGCCTTATATCTTGTTTAAACACGTACAAAGTTATTTTACTATCACACAGTAAATAACGTCGCAGTAGGGTGTTTTCTAAAAAACTCTGTTTTTGGAACATATTTTCCCCGTATTTAGAATTATGGTATTTAAAAATAAAAAGTTTTAAAAATTATAACTCCATTGTTGTAATATATTTAACAGTTAAAACTTTACATTAATATAAATTATATATTTTTGTTCATGGAATATCCCAATATTAAAATTTTTTAGTTTCTAAGGTAAATGAAGTCCGAAAAATTCATGAAATTATTTCATTTCACTTAACTGTTTATCTTCAAAACCTAAGTTTTTCACCAATACCAACTACTTATTCAAAAAGCTTATATTTATTCATCAGGAGCTCCATAAACCTTGCTCCCTTTTCAAATATTTTAATGTTTTTTTATATATTCCATGCAAAATGTGTTTTTGAAAAAATGTAAAAAAAACGGTCATTTTTATATGCTCCATATTTGGATGCGTGTAACTTTTTATAGCGACGACATAACAGTTACCAAGTTGTTTTTATAGTATTCGATATTTTATCGCAAGTATTGGTTATAATTTAAAAAAAAATTTCGAACCACGGTAGGTCCGACATATCTAAAAAACTAAAAAAAAATCGAACATAATTAAAATAAATAAATAAACTTAAATAACTCTAGACCTAAAAGTGATAATTTAAATATGTATATATTTTTTGTAGATCTTCTCTAGGAATATTTATATTTTAAATATCAGCTCATTCGGATCATAAATAGATTTTTTGTGATTTTTTTAAAAAATGTGCGACCCAAGGTAATTTTGCTAATTAAGCGTAAAGAGCTTTATTTACAACATTGGTGACCCCCACTGAAATTTTCCGGCAAAAATTTTCGTAGAATATTTGAATCCTTAAATGTCCCTTTTGGATGGACTTTTTTTGATTTTGTCAAATTGACCAGTAAAGAGAGGAGCTAGGTTAAGATCTTCCACAAAAATGATCCCCATAACCTTCCATAATATAACTCTGACCATAAGTATTCTCTCAGATAATAACTTACAACATTTTTTTCAATTAGTATAATGATTCCTTCGATCAAAAAATGTAAACTTTGACCCACTGTAAAAAAATGTTCAGACCAGCTGGACTACAAGTTTATTCTACAAAAATGATTTACTCAACATGCTCTTTCAGAATTATAGGGTCACTATTCTGTTCCAATCAAAAAGTCTCAATTTGTTGGACAGTGTAATTATTATGGTGATAAAATTGGACATAAACATGTTTTATATGAAGCAAAATTTTTAATTTTTGAAGATCGGTCCATAATTGCACATTAACACCTATATTAGAAAAATGTGTAAGTATGAGGGTATACAATAGGTATGCCAAAGGGGACAGGCTTTTACAGATCCCGAGATTCGGGATTTTAGAATTATAAATCCGGGGATCCAGGGATTTTTCGGGATTTAGTTAAACGTCGAAAAACATCAAATTCAACAATAAATACTATTTATTTCTTTAAGATTTGGGGCCTCTGTGTCATTTTTGCAAAAAAAGTGATAATTTTCTCATGCTCATATCTTGCAAACAGTTAGGAATTTTGATTTTTACTCTCTGAGGCAAAGTTGTAGCCCTTGTCATAAAGAAAAAAGTAAAATAAATCGATTTTTTTAGTTTTTTGAGAATTTGATCTTTTTTGTTCTTTATGACAAGTTTAGCATAATATGGTTAATTTACTATTCACATGATTGTATCAACCATATGGTTACATTAAACAAGTATATGATTGTGATAACCATTTTTATGATGAATGAGAGCAACATAATATGGTAAGTCCTTTATCATCAAAATGGTTTTCACAAACATATACTTGTTTACTGTACCCATATATATTTTTGATACAATCATGTGAATCGTAAATTAACCATATTATGGTTACCACAATCATGTAAATAGTTACTGTACCTATAATATGTATTGTTAAAAAACTTGTAACAATGTTGAAATAGTTACAGTGACCATGTGCAACTATATTTTTTCTGTGATACGTTTTATATCCAAATTAACTCCCTTATCCGATCTGACTCCTACTTATTTAGCCAGAATATGTAGTTTTACCAAGTTTTTTATCACTGTACGTTTACAATTTTGGCTAACTGTAATGGTATGTAGTTTTCAGTCTGATTTGTGTTTGAGAGAGCTTGTTTTTGTTAATTTATTGAAATGAATTTGGTTTCTTTCTGATTGTGAAATGAAAAATAACAACACAACAATGACTTGATTGTTTGTTTTTGTCTGTCCTCACGTTTATCATTCTGTCGAAAAGGGTCAATATGGTAGTAGACCAGATGTAATGCGTTTTAAATGTTTAATCATTAGGCTTGCATAATCGTCATTATTCACATGCAAGCCATAACTACTGGCTACATACAGCTGAAACTGCCTTTTTACCTTCAGGCATTAATATTTATAACGACTGCAATATTTACTTGATGGATTGATTAAACTCGTACGACTGACTTGCGATTATTTTATTCTGGCCATGACAATTTCCACTCAAAACTTATAGAATTTAGAGTTGAAAAATTCGAAATATTTCAACAAGCTAATAATTTCTTTTAAGATTCTGTGTGTCTTGGTAATTCCGAAAAAAAGGTTGGAGTACAATACAAAGGAAACATAAATAGTTGACGATTAACTAATGTCCCTTTTATAATGAGCGGCCCCTATTAGCCCTAATTGCCACAGTGTTTCGTATGTATGTTTTTGTTCCATCATTTCCATTGGCGACATTGAGCATGTGTATGCCTATCAGTGTTGCCAATTCAGTATTTTTGCTAGATCTAGAACTTTTTAAATTCATTTAGCATCAAGAAAATGTATCTAGCTTCTAGCACATTTCAATTTTGTTTTGCATTTTTTTAGCATAGTTCAATTGTTGTTTGTAGTTTTTAGAATGTTTTGCCAAAAATTTAGGTTTTTTAATAACAATATTACTATTATATAAATAGGTGTATGTTTGGGGCTATGTAAACGCACACATATCGTCGCACGTAAGTCCATATACATATTTATTAATTTATGACACACATAAAAACTATGTATTTAGTAAGCAATTAAATAAACCATCAATCTTATTTTTGTGGTCGCTCTGAAAATGTTATGGCTAGTTCTAAATTGTATTTTTTAAGCCGGAAAGAAATTGTAAAAAATTCCACAAAAAAGTAAATTTTAATCAAAAAAAATTATTCAAAAAACATAGTATTAACATTTAAAAATGATTTCGGGCATATGGCCACCATGGCTGCTTTTAATGAAGCGCATTATGGACGTCCAATATTGTTGAAACCACATCTCGTAATCCATATTTTCAAACATAAAATCATTGATCATGATTCTGTAACGATCTTCATTGAACGCAATGCGAGCTCCTGCTTCATTTCTGAATAAATCAGGTCCGATGATGCCACCAGCATGTAAAACGCACCACGGCAATTTTGTTAATTAACAAACCCGTTAGCCAAAAATGAGCGTCATCGCTGAACGCAATATTGCGATAAAACTGTCGTCAATAAGTTGCTGACAGTTCATTTGACAGTTAAATGCCCAACTATAATATGCATACACATACAAAACGTATGTGACAAACTATAATGTACTTATGAGAGTTTCGTCAAGTTTCGTCAAATTTTATTTGCTTAAGCAAAGTGCGAAGCTGGTTGCACATTCCGTACGGAATCAGCTGTTTGTTTATTTTATACAAAGAAAATAAAGAAATAAATGAAAAGAGAGAAGAAAATTAATTTATTTGGATAAAATAATAAGAAATACATATATTTTTAATTGCGTAATGCACATAAATGTGCAAATGGGGCTAAATTGTTTTGAATGCACGTAAGTACATTATAGCCACTTAAAAGTTTCTTGGGATTTCCTTAAGCATTTGACAGACTTTTCGTTCGCTTTTGACACTACCTTAAGCTAGCCTATTATAGTTGGGCCTTAACCCTTTCGCAAGTTCAGTCGGGCTTTAAAAACAACCTTTATTATTAAAATTTTGGAATATGTATTGCAAGATTTTATTACATTGAGCATAATATCGCACACCCAGTTAAAATGTGATACAACTCAAAATTTTAATATTTCAGAAATCGCCAAAAATTATTTACCAATTGAAACAGCAACAGCAATGAAAGAGCAACAGTTAACAACAAAATACACTGCTAGAAAAATACACGAGCTAGAAAGCTAGTTTTGGCAAACTCAGAAACAATTTTTAAAAAAAGAACCAAAACAATATGGAACTTTTTCCTAATTAAGTTTTGGCAACACTGACGCCTATAGACATTCACTAACTGGTAATATGATGTCTTTTTGACTTGATTTGTGTTTTACCTTAATTTCTTGCCAGAAGACAATGAACATACACTTGGGTTTGTTATTTTATAATCATTTTGATTGAATTCAAATCAAACATTTAGCTGCTGCTGATGTTGATGTTGAGTTCTGATGGTGCTCCTGCTTTTTTTATTGTTACAAAAAAAACTTTTGCAGAACATTCAATTCTCCATAAAAATAAATGGTAGCGTACAACATTAGTAACATTTCTTTGCAAATGTTTTTCCAGCTAGTCGCAATCTGCTGTATATTTTGCGACTTGTCACTGGAGTTAAAATGTTTTTGTATTTATAAATTCCAATAAGGTATACAAAACGGTTAAGAGGTAACGCTATCGTTAAGTTGTATTTTTTTGGTAACGATATTTTTGGAGTATCCGAATTTTAAAAAGTTGAAATGTCCAACTCAACTTCTTGGGCGGGAAATGTCGAACAGTCGATTATATTTCATTACCTTAAAATACGGATGTCGTATGTAGTAAAAGTTAACTTTTCAACAGACGGCTTTGAATGTTTAACATTAAATTTCTTCAAAATAGCCCTATGGATTCTCTCCAGTTTTGGATTGAATATAACTGGAATATGTTATTTATATTAGCCTAAGTCAATTTTATTGTAATTATAATTACAAAGACGTTATTAGCCCGTTTGTTTCAGAATACATTTAGCTGGGTTTCAAACAAAAAAGTTATAAACTAATAAGACTTTTTGAACTATGGTTATTAGTCGTACAATAACACCCTTTTTGTTTGCAGCACAGCAAGAATTTGTTTAAACTAAAAAAATATTTTACGACATTATGACAATACAACATAATAGCAGACCGTTTGAATCCCTCAATTATCAAATGCTACAATTTTCTATAAAATAAAACAATATTTTTAAAAAGCTTTACAAAAAAAGCTTTTATCGTCTTACAAAAAACGATTTCTCAAAAAATCGAAAAGTTAAAGAAAACCGAAACCGGTCGAGTTTACAAAGATGAAAAAACCGGTTGATAGGTGACTATGTTTATTGTGTTATCGTAACCAACCAGCAGAGACCTGCGCCGAATACCTAGAGGCGGTTAAGCCGAGCCGCCGAGTCTTGAAATATTAAGACATTATGACATGAATTGGTCATAAATATGTATCTTTGAATAATTCTTCAAAAAAATTCCGATCATTCTCGGCGGAAAAATAGCACACCATTCTTTTTAAATCATTTGATTTGTTGAGATCAAGTTTTTTGGGTTTTAATATTGCTAATTTTATTTGAAAGAAGTTATTCGGTATCTCTCTCCCCTACTATGCGTCGCAAATTTTCTTTTTTTAACAGTTTTATAAATCAAATCATCCTTACATGCATAGTCTATAGCCGACTTGATAAATGCACAGAGAAAACATATTCGTGATACCAATCGAATTTGTTGCCAATCGAATGATTCGGTTGAACACATCGAATTTTTCAGTTCTATCAACAGAAAGTCAGTTGATAGTAGGGTATTCAATCAATTAACCGTTAATCGGTTAACCGATTAATTTTGGACGGTTAACTGTTCGAATAATTTGAAATTGCCGATTTTCAAATAACAAATAAACCGATTAGGTTGTGTCGATTAACCGAAATTCCCTTTTTTGCAATTTAATTTTTTTTTTGTATTTATTTTTCCATTTCAATTCAAATACAAATTTCAAATTAAAATTAGATATTTTTTGAACATCCAATAAACATGTTTAGTGAGTATGTATAAAACTGACATATTTAATTTACATGTCTATGCAACTTTGTTTGTATTTACATGTATAGACGAAACTTTTTTTTGAAATGAGTCTTTTTTCATAACTGAACGAAACTATTAAATTAATCAATATCTAAAACAATCCAAAAAGGAATATTCTTGATTTCTCCAAAATATACAATCAGCGAGAAAGTTTTTTCCAAGAAAAGTTTTATTAAATCTAAAGAAAAAAATCGTTTAAATTATATTCTTTTTATAAAAGATTATTTCAGAAGATCTCACTAAAACTATAAAAAACTCACACTTCGCTCATTTGCTGCAACAACGTCATAATTCAAAAAAACATCTTTGAATATTTTATGACATCTTACTATTTCTTAAATAAATGTTCAACAAACAAGTCATGCGATTTCAGAAATTTAAATAGGAGATTTTAATATCTTTCTAACCTGTATTTAACCCAAATTTTTACTTATCAAATATTCGAGAAAACATGAATTTTTACAATGTTTACTACAAAAAAACACCCTCACACAAAAAATAATTTATTTTTTTGAAGACTGATAAAACTATATGAAAGATTATAGAACAGCGCATATTTTGTATTACTCAGTTCAATAAACACGGATTTTGAGTAATGATGTTGTTGCAGCAAATAGGCGATATGTTTACAAAAATGATCTCAAATACCTTATTTGCCATTTTTTATGTTTTTGTATACAAAATTCGTTGTTGCATTTTCAATTTGAAATGAAAATATAAATTATTCGGTTAATCGAATAATTTTAAATTAACCGATTAAATCTAAACCTCGATTAATTATTTGCTCGATTAACCGATTAAACCAGAAACCCGATTAATTGAATACCCTAGTTGATAGAGAAGAATTTCTGTTGAAGAAACCAAACTTTTGTTACCCTTTGCAAAATTCTGTAGCCACAACTGTAAAATTCGATCACTAAGGTAGAATCATTCGATTGGCAACACATTCGGATTCTATCACGAATATGTTTTCTCTGTGTGGTTGTATTATTATATTCAATATATTTTATTTTACTTAAAGGAATGCATTTAAAATTCCATGTGTCTGCTTTTAACGTAAAATTTTGAATTTCTAAAATTGTAAGCTACGTTTTTTCGTATTCAGCATTCCTTAACTTATGTACACAGAAAAAATTATATTTCAATTCAAACATATATCCCATATTGAACTGGTTTCAATTATTTCATAATTAAATCAAGTATTCATTTGCTCAAAAACAAAATTTCTTGATATATTCTATTGAATTTTGAGTTTTGGATTTGATTTTGAATATGAATATACAATTTTCGTTATTGGTTGAATTTCAACTACAAAAATTATTGAATAGATGATTTTCGTAATTGAAACACAAAAAATAACAAAAATGTGATTTCAATTACGAAAATTATCTATTCAATAAATTTTGTATTTGAAATTCAACCAATAACGAATATTGTATATTCAATTGTCAAAATAATCAAATTCAAAACTCAAAATTCAATAGAAAATATCAAGAAATTTTGTTTTTGAGCAAATGAATACTTGATTTAATTATGAAATAATTGAAACCAGTTCAATATGTGACAAATATTTGAATTGAAACGGTTTAAGAAATAGTTTTTTCTGTGTATGTGATTTCTAAATCTTTTAAATACTTCTTTTAAGAATTTTATCAAACTAAAAAGTTACTTTATTATTATTATTATCTTTATTAGTTATTTTCTTCACTTTTTGATTAAAAAATAATAAAATTGTATGACGAGATTCTAAGACGATCTGACTGACAATAAGAAAGTATAGTCGGTCAAACCCGACAATATGATACCCTACACCGAGTATATCAATATAATCACTTTTAAAATTGATACGAGAGCTATGAGACAAAATTATTATAAAATTTGGTGAAATTACTGTAGTATATATAACTTAATTGTATAGAATTTAATTTGAATGTCAACATCTTTAAAAGATTTATGATCCGAAAGTGATTTTCGGAAGAGGTCCATATAAGGGAGCTATGAATAATTATGAACTGATAGTCACAAAATTTAGTGGCGTGATTGCGTATATATGAAACTTATTTGTGTGGTATGTATTATATTTGGATACTAATATATTTCAGACATTTATGCTCATTAATGAAAGCTTCCAGAGTGGTCCATATTAGGGAGATAAGTTTAATTATGGACCTGTCGGTACTAAATTTAATGGTTTAGATATCTATATAATTAAGATATTTATGAGAACTTAACTATTTTCAGATAGGGCAGTTGTTGGGGCTAGGAGAAATAATTGACCATTTCTAACCAAATTCAATAAGTTTTGTCCTTGGGGCAAATTTTGTCGAATTATTTTTGAAATTACAATCTGAAGTTTGATTACTCATGTAAATGACTGGTAAATGAGCAGTTATATATCAGATAGTAAGTAAGTAATAATTCGACTACTTCTAATGCCCGTAATTTCAACAAATAGGTATCTACGGTGTATAATAACCAGTAGATAAATTTACCTATACGGTAACTTGGCATTGATTTCAAATCAGTATCTACCGGTTAAAATTACCAAATATTTTTACTCCATAAGTAACTAAGCACTAATAGATATCTATTTGTTGAAATTACGGGCATAAGTAATGCAAATGGTATGTAGCAGCAAAGAATATAAATAATATGATTTATATTCTTTGGTAGTCATTGAATGCTATGATATGCAGTACAGTAATTTTGACATACCTGCACAACCAACTTTGCACGATATTTTGTGCAGGTAAGATAAAAATGCAGTTAACCTTAATGCACTTACGTGCTCATTGATGCTGGTAAGTGCATTTAAGTTTACTGCCCAAAAAAGCAGCTAACGGCAAATAATTTACATGTAGCTTTGTGATTTTTCCGTCTAAACATAACGACAAATTTGTTATTTTAGCTACGTTTCAAATTATTAAGAAGTTGAAAACTTCTCATTTTTTCAAAATCGTATTTTCCTTATTTTGTTTTGATTTAATTTTGTATTATTCAGCTAAATGAAATTTTTTTCATGAAAACCAGTTATAGCATCTAAATATATTATGCACTTATCTAAATGTGCAGGTATGAACAATGCACTTAAATTAAAGAATTTATATGGAGTTTGGTAAATAAATATACAAAACACAAGTTTTGTGCACTTATATGCAAAATGCTCTTAAGTGAAAGGCAGATAAGTCAAAACTACTGTATTTGCATTTCATTACAATGTTATTGCTGGGATGTTATGAGTGAGACGAACTCATTTACATTTAGAATGTGTTTGTGTATTCATATATTTGTTACTAATTTTAGTTTTAAGATTTTTGATCCAGCCTAGTTACCCTAATTATCTCTAGTTCATCGCTATCGAAAGAAAAGTTAGTCTGTAAACAGTTTCAGAACATTGAACAAATGTAACGAGGATGGTTATCAGTTCCTTTCAATGGCTCTCTTTAGAGTTGTTTTAATTGAAAAGAATCGAAATTTCATAATTTAAAGCTAGTAAATTTATTTTAATTTTGGATTGTCCATTTGGAATTCCCTGGCTGAAGATGAACACAGCATTGGCCGTAAAAAGTTTAACGTTTAAAAAACTGCATGTTGAAGAATGTCAAAGTCATTTCAACAGGTTTTTAATGTTGATTTAACCTAAACACAGAGACTTAAGATCCAACCAACACATGTGTGATGACAATTCGTATGAAAAACAAAGATGAAAAAGACTTTCTTGCTGCCAAACGCAAAAGTATATTTTTATTGTATTTCGTATTGGTACTCTTAATGGAATAAGAAAATACATAATAAGAATGAGAATACGAAAATGCACATTTGAGTTGGATAAATGGTGTTTAGAAATCAAGTACAAGAAGAAACATCGATAGTCATTCGAAAAAAAAGTGGTAGAAGATCGGAGAACATGTAGTCGTACTGTGGACATGGGACTAACGACCTCGTATACAACAACTTGTCTTCAGAAATTGAAAACGTAAACAGTAGCGAGTATATAAATTATATAATGTGTCAATATCGAATTCAGGGTACTCTACAGCATGAATTTAGTTCAATGTTGTTTTAACTCGAACATGCTTTTCGAAATTGAATAAATGTGATTTTGAAGACTGAATAAATGATTTCTTTAAAATCATGGCGGTAGAATTTTTATAATATTTTAATTAATGTTATTGAAATTAGTCATGATATGATAGCCCATATTGCAGGCGCGGATCCTGGTCACCCATTGGGGGAGGAAATAAATTAAAATTTATTTTACATTTTTCTTTTTTTCTGTTTATATTAAAACTTTAGGTTTAGGTTCCCGAACTGTTATTGGCTACTGTCCCGAAGTAGTAATATTACCTATCACTTAGGGTTACAACTATTTACATAAATAGTTAAGTGACTACTTATTTTAACACGTGCATTTCCTAAGCATGGAGTCAAGTAACCCTTTTGGATTACAATGAGACTGTCTGACAGTTTGTACAAAGTAGTCAACCCATTGGATTCACAAACCGGTTACATATAGTAAAATACATATTTATTTTAACATGTACGGGTGCTAATTGGCCTCAACTGGTCAGTTAAAAAGACATCTGAACAGTCAGTCCAAAACCCGATTGCTTGTAAAAAAAACATATTCCGACAACTCTCCAATAGATTACTTCAGGTGTGTAAAATAATTAAATAATTAAAGTTCAGTACAAAATAAGCGTTCTAGATTACTTAGATACATAAAAGTGAAAAATGACTTCCCGCTAGGTTACATAGGATGTATAAAGTAAACAATTGATATAAAACTGCACTACAGAGTTCACATACGGGTGAAAATTTATAAATTAGATGTAGCCAAGTGATCAGACATTAGTGACAATTAATGTCGATAAGGGATACATTGACTACTTGCTTAACTGCTGGGTATAGAACTACCAACACTCAATGTTGAATGTAGGATAACAAATTAAAAATGCTTGACAAAAATCAAGCTTAAACAAAGTTTTTAATCAGTCATAACTACTGAGTATATTATTTCAATTATTTTATGATTGATGAGACTGCAAATAAAGTTGTTTAGCTTATAAATAAAAAAAGACTTCTACATTCATACATGTGTACAAGTTTTTGATAATTTATTTGAAAATTTTCGAAAATGTTGAAATATTCTTAGATAATCACGACATTTTTCACAGTTACAATTACAGCTACAATGCGAAAATTAACAAACTAGGGTTTAGCATACAGACACCAGTTAAAAATAAATTGAATTTTAATACAATGATTTAAATAAAACCGGTATAGATTTTAAATTTATAAAAATTTCATCAATTAATCTGGCAACAATATATTTAATTAATTTTAACTTAATAAGTTGCCTTTTCACAAAGTAGCAGATGTCGACTATTAAAAAATGTTTATATTTTGGTGGTATCTTATCAGAAGCTTTATAGAATAAATTAAAATTTTTTCGACAGCAAAGCTTAACGCCATTTTGAAAAAATGTCTCCCAATGCAGACGATTCTCATTATTTCGAAAATCGTTATGATTTTAAAATAAAATTACCGAAAGACTTGTCAAGCGATAAAATGGGGTAGAATTCATCCCAAAGCGAACAGAAAACAACACTTTTCGGATTTGTCTTCTTATTATTTGCAGTTTTATATGTAGACTTTTGAACAATTCGGAGATGACTAATACGACATCTGAAAGCTTTGGAATGGACCATCCGAACAAACTTTCAGAGGCATCTTGTAACGGTTTTCAAAAATTTTACAAATTTCTAAAGTTTTAGAATTGGCTAAGGCCGTAAGCTCAAATGTGAAATATATATGACAGAAAGAGTTATAAACAATGTCATTCAATTTGTGGAAAATACTGAATTGGAAATGAACAATTTATCTGTTCTTTTAAACTTTAAGTATTATTTTAATTCCTTGCAGTTTCTCATAAAGATCCAATATGCTGATTAGGAAATACAATTTTGGAATTTTTTTCTATTGATATCGTAAAATTTCGTAAAATGCAAGATTTTTTTTCATTTTATTAACATAACGTATTTCATAGATAATATCAAAAATGTTGTAGCTATAATATTAAATGCAATTTACGAGTATGATTTTACTTTCCTTCGAATTCTATTGTGCAACAAAAACACAAAGGGATTAAAAAGTTTTTGGCAATAAATGCTGCCAAAAACAATAAACAACCAAAATACTTGTTACGAGAAGTTCTATGAAAATGAAAAAAGCTTAACAAAAGCCACAAAATTATTGCACATTCAGGAGTCCCTTTCAGTTGCAAAAGCCAAAAAATTAAAAACTTAAGTATGGGGTGGTAAAATGAAGTCATGTTGCCATTGAAAAGGGTATTTCTTTTGCTGAAATGTTGTAGAAAGAGGTAATTTTCTTTTCAATAAAAATATATTTTAATAGTGCTTAAGTCTTACAGTAGCGGCTAACTGATGTTGTTAAAGTGTGCCTACAGTAAAGACTTTACAGAGTAAGGTATAATTGATATATTACCCTAGATCTTTGATTCATTTCTTAAAAAAAAATCTTAACGTTTCCTAATAATTTTTAGAGTGGATTTCTTTTACTTTTGCAACCCAAACATGGGTTAAATTTGATAATCCAAACCCATACCACATTGGCTCTAAAGTTTGAAAATGCGTTAACAAGGTGAAAATTTGAATTCTTATTCATGAAAATAAATGTCAGAAACATATATATATTGTTGCTGCAGTCAAATAAATGGTAATTGTAATATAATATGGTTGCGATGGTTATATGAGTGATTACAGGGGTCATAATATTGTTGAATAATATTTATTCATGTTAAAAATGCATATGAAGATATTGCAACCATAATTTTTCTAAACTCCAATTTCAAACTATTTAATACAATAATTTGTTAAATCTATATCGTTACCTCAAAATATGAATGTCTTATGTGAAATTTTTCGATTTTGAGATTATTATATACTTATTATATACATTTGAACCAAGACATTTCATTTAGGAAATGAAAAGGTTATATTTGCTTTCATCTGCAAAAATAACGGACTTCCTGAATGAAATGTCATTGTTCAAATGTTGTCGACAAAACTCGATTCTTCGTCTTCTATTAACAGCATTTATCAAAGGCCTATTTCGGGCAGTCCTTCCATCAAAATTTGCCTCGCGCAGAACCCGTCAAACCTAAATATTTTTCAACTTCTTTCATAAACTTTGGAGCACTTAAAATTGGGTTTTTCTTTAACTTTACGGACAATACATCTCTTATCTGCATTATTAAGTATTTAATTTGGCGCAGATCTACCCTAATCGTCTATTCTATTTTCGTGGCGAAACCTTTCTGTATTCTGCTGGACAGTTGGGGAACTAATTGCAACAATTTCAAAAAATTATCGTTGGATTTTACACTGTTTAAAATGACGAATATCGTCTTTTCTTTTCTCAACTGAACATTGTTTTCCCATTTTAAAATTTAATATCTTTTCAACTTATTTTTATAAAAATTAATATAATATAAATATAATACACTTCGCAATCTATTTCCAATGGTATCATCACTTTTATCCAAAATTGTATAACTACCGAGATATTCAGTTTGAATTTCATCGTATTTTGTATTTTGTCGTATATCCACCAAAAATAGACATACGACATTTTTTGGTATGCAAAATGATGATTTTTAATGAAAAAGTGAAAAAAATAACTAATAAAGAAAGTAAGGCTGACTTCATAAACGCATTTTGCAAAGCAACACTGCAATGCATAAGCGGAGTTCAGTATTAAGTGCGAATGGTATTGCATCATTGCAAATGCGAAATTGTAAATGTTTTTGTGTGTATTTTGTTATTGGATTACGGTAAAATTTTGCATTTGCAATGATGCTAGACCATTCGCACTTAACAGTGAATACCGCTATAGTGTTCATAAACGCAATAGATTTTGTTTTGGCAATGTCGCAAGTTCATTATTGCATGGCAATGCTTGTCCAGCCGCAGCATCTGTCAAATTTGTGAACTGCTTTTATTTATGATTCTTTACAAAACATTTATGCGTTCATGAATGTCACAAAGTATTGCTTTGCCTAGTAATTGCTTTGCATTACTGCGTTTATGAAGTCGGCCTAACTTTTTAGTTTGCTAAAATTCTTAAAAGAAGTATTTAAAAGATTTAGAAATCACATACGGTGGCTCCAACGCATAATCGGACAAGGTTTTGTCTAATGTAAATGTGCTCTAAACATCAAAATAATGCACCAAAAAAATAGTTTCTTTCGCTTATGATTACACTCCACATTAAAATATATCTAAAAAATAACAAAAATTAAAATTTGCATAACTAGTTGCATATCCTTTGTTATCTAGAATGGCCTGTAATCGCTTTATGGTCGATTTTACTAAGTTTTGGCCCACTTCCGGCTCTTTTGAGTTCCATGCTTCTAGTAAGGACTCTTCTAGCTGAACTAATGTGTTACTTTTTATATGATGCACTCTCCTAACTAATTCCTGCCAACGATGCTCAATTACATTAAAGTTTGGAATCTGTACAAGTGTTTGGAACTATTAGCTAAGCAGCACTTGATGTGTGCTTGGGATCATTGTCTTGATAAAAGGCAAAGTTTTTTTCGATACCAACTTTTTCGCACATTGCTTTACATTTTGTTTCAAAATTGTGAGAAATAAAATAAAATTTAAATTGCGTACTCCGGCATTCTACATCCAGCCCCAAAATATAAGAGAGCCCAATACAGTGGCTTTTATGTTTTTATAATGGAATTCGGCTTTTGATTTCCGCCACTGAAACAGCTTGCCATCTAATTTTGAACCATTTACATTAGACAAAATCGTTGGAGCCACTGTATGTTAAGGAATGCTGAATACGAAAAAACGAAGCTTACAATTTTAGAAATTCAAAATTTTATGTTAAAAGCAGACACATGGAATTTTAAATGCATTCCTTTCAGTAGAATAAAATATATTGAATATAATAATACAACTTATCAAGTCGGCTATAGACTGATGCATGTAAGGATGATTTGATTTATAAAACTGTTAAAAAAAGAAAATTTGCGAAGCATAGTAGAAGAGACAGATAGCTGATAACTTCTTTCAAATAAAATTAGCAATATTAAAATCCAAAAAGCTTGATGTCAACAAATTAAATGATTTAAAAAGGATGATGTGCTATTTTTCCGCCGAGAATGATCGGAATTTTTTTGAAGAATTATTCAAAGATACATATCTAACACCCAGTTCAAAAATGACACAACTCAAAATTAATGTGTCGGGTTATATAAACCCGAAAGATGGACTTTACACTTAAACTATGCACAATACACTTGTTTATCTATACAAAAGATATCAGTGTATTCTATTGTTGTTAAATATGGCTAAAAAACACTAATGACTTTCATTATGATTCAATTGATATAAATTTATTTTCAATTTCTGAAAAATTAAAATTTTGAGTTGTGTCACTTTTGAACTGGGTGTGCGATATGTAAGATCAATTCACAAGGTCTCCTATCATGTCATATTGTCATAATGTCCTAATATTTCAATACACGGTGGCTCGGCTTAACCGCCTCTAGGCGTTCGCCGCAGAACTCTGCTGGTTGGTTACGATAACACAATAAACATAGTATACAGAGTAGTATCATCTTAGGACATTTTTTGCTTGAAAGGCAATAACAATATTTTTAAATCATTGTGAAATATTAGGACATTATGACCTTATGAATTGACAAATAGATAATATTATTCGCATATATTTTATCACATTTTGTTTTATTTATTTGAAAAGGGTAAAAATTGTTAAAAAGAAAAAAAAACGTATTATTGAATGACATAGAATAAAATATACATAGAAGCGCTACTGAGAGACTTGCAACAACAAAATACATATAAATCAATGTACATATTTTGAGTTTTTGTATAAGTAATTGAATTTTGGTCTGAAAAATGAGTGATCACAGATCGAGCTCCTTTTCTTGATTAAACGCTTATTGGCGAAGTTATTATCAATTTTAGATATTTTGAGTTTTTATATAAAAAATCGATTTTTTGTCGGAAATATGAGTCATCACCAGGGCAACCAAAAATATGCTCTAAAAAAAGTGTTTTATGCGCATAAAATATGCACTTAAAAACGAAAAATATGATCTTAAAATATAAAAAATATGCACTTAAAAACAGTTGGTTATTGTTTGATTTCAAAATTTCATTAAAAAAATATATATGAATTAAATAATATATTGAGCTCATAAATAAACATTTTTTATTATAGGATTAAATTTCGATTTTAGTGAAAATGAATATACTTAATTCATTTTATTATATTTAGCAATAAATTACTATGTGTTTACAAAAGTTTTAATCTAAATCTTTGTTTTAGATTTCCGAGTTTCTTAGACAATCATAATCAATTGATTTGTCTCATCTCTTAAACTGCCTAATACTTCAAACTTTTTTTTAGTAATTAGTGGCATAATATTTTATATTCTCAATCCATGTGTCCCAATGTTTATAGGATCCCTATGGAGGATGTACCAAATAAATTTCTCCAAATGTTTCTATTCTATATGAAGCTTTAAAAGCTTTTTTATCATTTGAATAATGTTTCAAAAACTCTGTGAATAGCGTGTAATTTTTTGGTAAAAAAATTGCAAAGGATTTTGGAGCATTCATCAAGTATCTACACTGAAAGAAAAACACTTCGTAACGCCAATGAAACTTTTACGTTAACTTGTTTACGTTAATGCAATGATAAGTTTCGTTAATGATATGAAATTTTACGTTGTATTTACGAAAATTACGTTAATATTACGATTCAGGCAAAATGAGTATTTTTTGGCATTTCGTAGAGTCATTGATGCTACGAAACTTTTTACGTAAAACTTCAACGTGAGATTCAATGTATAAATTGAATAACGAATGTGTCCCAAATTAATTTTTTGGAATAAAAAAGGTTTAATTGGCAAATCCTAATTGTTTTTGTGTAAATATAGTAATATTTGTATGAAATACAGCACCCCTTAAAAATTCAATGAAATATTTACGTAGCCATAATGAATTTTTTGTTTTCCATTTTTTTGGATTAAATATTGAAAAATAAAAAAAATAAATTATATAAAACAAAATTATATATAAAGGAATCGAATTAATGTAGTTTTTAATATTTAAATTGCTTAGTTCTTGTTATTTTGCTAATATAACAAATTGTCATTAATGAGACGAAAAACGCCAAAAATTATGTCATTTTACATTAATATTTTAAACAAGTTTTTTAACAATCACGTAATTATGACGAACGTTTAATGAAAGCATGTCATTAAATTAATGAACTTGTAATCCATGCAACGTAATGTGTCATTGCATTTCTTTGCAAACAAATCATAACTGGACTTTATGGCAAACATATTTTTAATGAAAATTTTGTAGTAAATACAATGATTTTATCATTAATTTAACGTAATGTGTCATTCAATAAAAAAAAATTAAGTATTTAATATAATAAAAGTAAATACATAATCTATAGATTAACATCTCAATTCGGCTTCTAAAATTTAAATAGAATTATAAAAGAGCCTTACAATAGTGGAATGATTAGTTCTATTTAAGACTGCGGCAATTAAAAAAATTAAAACAAACTTTTTGTTCCAGTTTTATCATTGGGACTCAAAATACCGTGACATTTCCTATGTTTCTTCCTTTCTCATCCATTGTATCGTCTATCGATATCCACGTATATTATTTTTTAATGATTTCTTAATAATTTTTTTTACAAGTTGTGTAAATATATCAACGGGTTTTGAATGTATCCAAATTTTAAATGTATCCGAAAATGTTTGAAGAAGTTGCCCATAATAACATACAGTTTTGGAATTTTCTTTTAATTTTTTATGTATTTTTACTATTTGTTAAATTTTAATACTTGTGTGTGTATATTTTTATTTTAATTGAAATATATGGAAACTAAGCTCCCTTAAGTCAACGAAAACTCTATGAAGATAAGTAGATTATGGGTACTCTATTTTTATTTAAGTAGCTTAGGCCAATTATCATTGGACCTTAAAAAAATAGTAAAATATAGAATGAAAAATTACAATACAAACAATAAAATTATATCAGGAAAATAAAATAATGAAAAATAAAAGAAAATATCCAACAAAAATATGCAGTTATGAGTTTAATATGCAAAAATATGCTATAAAACGCAAAATATGCTAAAATATGCAGTAAAGGGCAAAATATGCAAAAATATGCACTAACAAATCGATGCCAAAATTCTTAAAATTGTCTGAAACGGATAAATAACTAACTCATATATTTATACGACGCACAGCAAAAAATATGATATTGCATATTTTTGGTTGCCCTGGTCATCACATTTTGCTTTCAGTAAAAACTTAAAATTGGTTACTATGATCATTTAAACAAAAAAATAGCCAAATCGGTGTAGCCGTTTTCCGATTTTAAATAAATCGAAAAAAGGCGGCGTAAAAGTAGTCGTGGTCAAAACCTAAGTTAGTCAAAATTATGCTTTTGGTGTATTTTTGAACGATGATCTTTCGAACTGTTTGTTATGGATTTTTACAAAAGAAAAGCTCTATAATAGAGTTTTAGAAATTATTAATGATATGATAGAAAGGTTTAAGCCTCTATATTTAAAAGTGCCTCTTATTGGACACATTTGTCTTTTACAATGAAGTGTATATGTGTGTATAAATATGCAAATATATTTATTTTATGTTGTAAAAGACAAAAAAAACACAAATAATCTCTATGTTTTTTTTTAACTTAAAAGAGGATTAAAATCCTTAGATTTTAAATTTATTAAGTCATTTTGCCACAAAACATTACAAAACATTTTAGTAGTAGTTTTTGGCAATGAAAAAAGAAATTTGTTTGCAATGCTCTTACACTCATATATTGAAGATAATTTTATGATATGTACATATAAACATTTCTCCTAAAATATGTATTTTAAGTCTTTTTAAATTAATTTCTACGTCATTCTGGCAATTTGCAATAGCATGTCCTTTTTCATAGAGAGTTTAAAATAAAGAATTGTATCCCTTGTGAAAGAAACCCCACACATGAATTAACGGATCATTGCCTTCTTACAATAGTAATATAAAGTGGTAGAAAATTATGTATTTTAAGACAGATTTGTGTTTTCTTTTAACAAGTTCTTTTCAAGGTTGGCTAATAAAATGTTAATAAAATTGTTGGAGTACGAGAACGACTGCAAATGAATTTCTATTGTTTAATACAAAATAACCTTTAGGTAACTTTATATTGACAGTAAATGGCAATTCAAAGGAATCAACAAATAAATTTTAAGGGTAGTGAGGCAAATTGTCATTGTCAAAATCGCCATCATACACAACATCCACCCACCCTTTAGAAACTCTGTCACCCACCAACACTTGTTTCCCCCTGTTCACTGGTTTTGTCCACAATTTTATGTGGAGTTGTTTGTAACACTTGTGCAAATGGGATCTTTTATTTTTTTTGTGTGCACTTAAAGTCATTTAAAATAATAATAAAAATAAGAAACAAGTATTTTTTAAAAAAAAAATCTGTTTAGGGGACTTCCTTTGAATGTCCTCCTTGTTCAGTTTATTACAAGAGTGAAAATCGAAATAAAATGAAATTAAAGTTAATTAATGTTTATCTTAATTGCAATCTATAAAGTTAAAACTTATTTGTGAGCTTAATTACAAAGACTTCTATTCTACATGAATTATGGTTTATTTATAAATATCTTGAAAATATCTTGAAAACAATGGAATAGGGATTCGCTTTATTTTACTTTTTTTTAAATAAAAAGCTTAAAGTTAACAGTTTAAAGTGCCTCATGATCTTTATTTTTAATATTTTTTGATCTTTATTTTTAAATTTAAATAACATACTATATAGCATAATTGAGGCCATCAGTGCAAAAGTGGTATAACCCACAATTTTCTGGTTCTACATACATTCCGTACATTACCAACTATTAATATAAAGTTGAATTAGTCACCTTTTAGTATTCAAAATCAGTTGGTGCTGAAAAAAATAATTTTTGCAGAGAACATAATACATCTATCGTTACTAAAAAAATCGTGTAAATCGAAAAAAGACCCAAATACGAATAAATTTTAAATTTTGTTTAGAAAATTCATTTATTTTTTAGTAAAGTATACATTGTAGTTAAAGCATTTAATAAAGCATAATAAATGGAAGTCATAAAAAACATATCACTTTATTAAAAAAAATAATTAGAAAGACATATATTTCTATTATTTATAGTATTTATCACTGTTGATCGTATCTTTTGGAGGGCGACATATCACTTTCCTCACTAGATAATTTTTCATGGGTTTCTTATTCGATAGTTGATAAATTGGAGATAACATCAGTTCGTAGAGATTTATAAATATAATTTGTAATTAAAACTTGTGTTGATTTATTGTTAAAGTCCTTATAAACCTCCCTAAAGTCTCTTTAAATAGGAATGCGAGGGCTCTATTAATATTTAAATAATTTTTACAATTTTTTTCCCATTTTCAGCCTAATTCATGCCCTTCACTAATATTTTTTGTTGTCAGTGCTACTGATTCCGTAACTACTTCATCGGAATCGTTGTCATTTGTTTCGGTCATCATATTTATTCTTCAATATCACCGTCTCAAAAGTCATCAAAACCTTAACATTTTCTCTTACATCTGGCGACAAATTTTTCCAACAGCCTTTGAGCGTTGAACAGTGGTATCAGAAAAAAAAAATATAGAAATAAATCTGTAACTTCTAAACCCTTACTTGGATTTGAATGAAATTTCACATGGTCAAAGGGGAAGTGCTGTCGAGTTTAAGTTTTGAATCTGGGCCTCATGAGCCCACCAGGAGCTGGACCAAGGGTCCCAAAGTAGAACACCTCGGGTATGATCAATTTTAAAAATGATACTATTTCTTCGTTCCGATATTTTGTGTTCCGATTTCAAAAAAATTACATATATTTAAAATATTTGGCGTAAAGTTACCTTTTCAAAAAGTACAAACTCATTATACATCCTCTTAGAAAATTTTTAGATTACTTAAAAAGAATAAAAGTACTTTTTTCCCAAAAAAATTGCGAAAAATCGCCTTTTTTAATTTTTTTATATTCAAATGCATATAACTTTGGACTCAGTCATGATTTTTAAACACTTCTTTCTTTATTTGATATATAGATCTATTGTTAATCCTATAAAAGAAAAATGTATAAAATCGGATAATATTTGGAACCGCGGTCACCAAAAAACTGGTGTAGGGTGGGTAAAAATGTTGAAAATTAAATTTTCAAATGCGAATATCTCCTAAGCTATAAGAGATAATTGATAGCAATTTTTTTAAATCGGAATTTTTTTTAAATCGGAACATAAACGAAGAAATAGGATCATTTTAAAATTGAACATACCCGAGGCGTCCTACTTTGGGAACCCTGGTCCCCGATTTTGGTATTTTTGATAGTTACGTTGCATATGAACTCATATTAAAAAAAAACATTTACATATTACACTTAAATTTTGTCTAACTTGTTGAATTTGACAAACCATTATTATTCGTAAAACGACTGAAAATCTGTTACAATTTTCATTTGAGAACTTGTGGATTATAAGAGAACCATGTAATGCGCCTGACTGCTCACAACATTTAAGGACTCCAAACAGTTTTCCGTCGAACATTCAAACTCTCAAATATTCAATTGTTTACATTGATTCTATGAATGAAATGAAAATTCCACCACTTGTTCAAGTGAAAAATGAAAACAACAACTTGTGTGTGAGTGCATCACATCCAACGTCCTAAACTTAAATAGTGGGAGTATTATGAGTGTGTGTGTATATATGTATAAGTTGAAGCTAAAGGTATGGACGACATGGAATTTACCACACACAGACTTCATGTCTCCTTTGGGACTGTTGTCAAACATCGTCAACAAACAAAGCACTTGCCGCATCCTTCTGCTGTTCGTTGATTTTTCCAAATCAGTTGCGGTTTGAACGTAAAACATTGCGTTACGTACAGTGCGGACATTTTATTTTATTGTATTTATATCTGCCGATTTTTCCTTAAATTCTATTCATATTAAATTAGCTGCTTGCCAAAATTAAGTCGTCATAAATATTCTAAGTGTTCATAAATTCGTGTATTTAATATTGGACATTTTATGTTCAGCTTGAAACAAAATTTCTAAATATAAAATAATATTAAAGAGCTTTTCAAATATTAATTAACACGCTTGTTGGCTTGTTTGTCCTTGTTCCTTTTTAAATCCTTGGTGCACGTGTTTATTTGTTTTCGTGTTTTTAGTAAGTGAAACAAAAAATATTTAAAAAAAATAATACCTTCTACTAACTTTCATTAAAAGAAATTAAAAAAAATTATTCTTACGTAGAATCTTAAATCTCGCAAAAAAATTTAAAGTGAATAATACTTTATTGGGTGCAAAATTCATATTAAATTATAACATTAAAACTTAAACATCATTTGAAACCTTACCTCAATTTGGATTTATATCAGCCTCCATATTTAAACAACATTTTGGATTAAATTAAATGGTAAGTGTGTGATATTAAATATGTCATAATTTCATTGGATTTATTTAATTTTTTTCGCTTAAATATTTGAAATATCATACTTTTGGGGATTATTGTATAATAATAACTTATACAATTATAAATGAAATATTTATCATTTCTATATCAATTTAGTAAACGTTCGAAATTTATTTAATAATTTCATGTAAATACTCCCACCGATCGAATGTGGAATTTATTCCGTACTTTTCTACTTCGGTAAAAGTAGAACGAAACATATTTTTGAAAAGAAATCACTTGCAGTTTTTAAAGTGGAATTAGTATATTCCCTGGAAAATGTTTAGAACTAGTTCCAAAATCACTAGTTCTAGAAGGAATAAGATAAGAATCTGAAGTGGGTGGATTCTTAGATAACATCTATATAACTAGTGATATTGCAACCAATCCTGGAATCCGTAGAATTTCATAGGATCTAGTTATTTAGAACTAGTGATTTTTGAAAGTGGTTTTGAAAGAACTTCATTGAACCCATGACACAACAATATAAGTTACACTCAGTAGAAAATAAATTCTCAATTATACAATTCCTGTAACGTCAAATAAAAGAAAATATAAAAAAATATGAAAAAAAAACAAAATCAAAGTTTGACGTTAAAGAGTAAATATTGAAAACTCTCCCTAGTGGTTGTACCTTCTACAATTATTGTATCATGATTGAACCTAAATGTTACCCCCTGTCTATACTTGACAAATATTTATCATAACAATAAATGACATTTGTTGTCAAGACAAAGTTGTCTTAGCAAAAGCACTAACAATCTTGTCATAACGAAGCAATAATACTAATAAATGGGGACTATACCTGATCATTTTTTATCTTGACAACAATTTTGACGTTTATCATGATAAAAATTTGTCAAGTATAGACAGGGGGTTAAATAAAAAAATTTTATTTTGTTTTGGAAACAAAATGTATACTTACATATGTTCCTATGCGGGAAAAATTTCCCGGGAATTCCCGGAAATATATTTTTGTTAATTTTCGGTAAATATTTGTCGAGAGTTTTCGGGATTTTCTTCATAAGTTTTCTTCTAAAAGTTACAATATTCAGATTAGTTGCGATGACCAAATTTGTTGCTAATTGAATTATTCTATTATATCCATAGATTTTTTTTCGGTTTTAGCAAAAGATAGTCACTTGGCAAAGAAATATTACTGTTGAAATAACCGAATTTTTTTCACTCAACTCAAGCCACAGCAGAAAAATTTGGTTATTATGAATGAATCAAATTTAAAACTTATGCTTTTAAACGAATTATTAAGATGCCTAACATTACAAGTTTTAGGGATATTCAATGATTATTATTTATATTTAGAGAATATAATAACAATAATAGTGGCTTAAATTTGTTTATCTACAATCAGATTTGAAAAACTACGCATATTTTATAGATTTAACATGGTCGAAATTCTTAAGTTTTTTAATTAAACAAAGAATTTATTGATTTTATACTGATTACAACTACGACTGTGACAATACCGATCAAATTCCACTATTAAATTAGAAACCCTTATAAAGGCATGACCAACAACCAAATATAATTATTTTATACTTCTTTTAAAACCCTGGTAAAATTATGTCAATTTATTTAGTGTTAAAAAATTACCGGGAATTCCCGGGAAAGAAAAAAGTCCGGGAAATTAGGACCCTAGTATGTATGTCAAATAATTTTATTATTAAATTTTGTTGTTGAATAAAACTGCGTGTAATTTTTTAAGTCTTGGATATATTACATTATATACGGACACCAGTACGTGATAAAAAACCAAAAAATATCCCTGTCTCCCAAAGATTTCGGTCATTGGTGTAATTTTTTCAAAAATGTGATCATTTTCTCGGGCTCATATCTTGTAAATAGTTCGGTTGTAGTACTTGTCATAAAGAACAAAAATTGTGAACATATAAAATCAAAAAACTTCTTCTTCAAGATCAAAATCACAAAAACTTTAAAAAATAGTGGTGTCTGTGTTTTCGTGTTGTATTGTGTAATGAAATTTTATAATAACAATGGCTTATGTATCTGATGCATTTGTAACGGATTCGTATTGGATTCATTCAATGAATTGGGTATGTTAAAAAAACTAAAATGTTGTGTTACCTTTTTCAAACAAACTTTATAGGATTTTATGGTGGGAATTCTTGCATTCCAGAATCTATAAGCAAGCTTATTTCCATGAAATATATGTATAAGTCGTTAAAAATTTTTCTGTAACATAATGAAAAAAACAATAAAATATCCTCAACTGCTTCTCGGAACTAGATGTGTCAATTTTGAACAGAAAACATTGATGTAACTATTCCTAGAACCTAGTTTCAATGGTGACAATTTCAGACAAAAATAATTGATTGTAAAACTGGTTCCATAACCGTTACAAGGCATAGATACTCCGTAACGCTTCCGTAGATACCAAACTTGAACGAGTACTAGCTATATCCATGCGTTCTGGAAGTAATTGTCGAACTACTATAGGTTTTTCTGGGTCTCTCTTAATTTTTTACCAAAAATACGGTTTTGTTATAGATATTAAAATCGTTGCCAAAATAAAAATGATAAAGCAGAATAATAAAAACGTTTGCGAATTTACAAAATTTAGCGAAATCAAAAGAATCTTAAACAAATGTGAATAATAAGTACTGAATCAAAACCATTCCAACAGGAATGTGAGGCAGGCCTGTCTGAGTAGTAAACTTTTACATTACAGGCACTAAACAAAAATTGATTTCATATATACATAATTAGATCTGTCATACTTAACGTCTGAATGGTTTCAATTCCGTAGTATTATTCCGAAACTTAGATTTTAATTTACATAGTTACATCTACAAAAGCACAATATGTTCGTTGCAAAAAAAATATTAATTCCACTTAAAAAATTTCCACTTTCGTTCGGAAACAATTGTATTTTTTTGTATGATTTTTTTTTTTTTTTAAAGTGTTAAAAATTAATATTTTTCTTATTTTCAATCAGACAACAGGATCGTGACCATTTTTTTAAAGCATTTTATATAAAATCTTGTCATAATTTGTTTTAAACTATGTAGGCAATTCTTTTAAGTAATATTATGTAAATGACAGTATCCCGTAAATGATTTTGTTTGGAAGCTATACACGTACCTTTAATTAGCATTGACGTAGGTTAAACATCAATCAGAAATTATGTGACAGGCGTTGCGTTTATGATATTTTAGCAGCTGTGATGTACTTGGTTTAAATATAATTGTTTTTACCAAATTACTAAAATGTATTAATGAATTATGAATATTTCAAACATTTAAATTATTTCACCATTAGTATAGATTTTTCATTAAATTAGTATAGATTTTTTAAATATTTCAATGGCTTTTACCTATGTTTTTAAAGTTTTACTTGTTTTATTTACCATATTAAATTGGTAAATAAAAATAGACTTTTAAAACTTACCTCTTCTGAATTCCTTGATATTTGTTATACACATTTTTTTAATTTGTGGGTGTAAAATGCGTAAACTAAAATTTGCCAACAACTTTTGCACTGTTAGTCAAATTGTGTAATTCTAGATTTATATTAAAGGTATTGAATTTTATTTTAAACGCTGAAATCGTTCTCAAAAACTATATAATACAAATTTAGGATATATTTTTTTGCGTTAGGGTTTTTATTTGGGGATTGATTTTTTATTTAATTTGTTTTTCACTTTTGTTTTTTAAACTTTAGTTTGTTTTTAAATGATCTGGCAATGATACCATTGTCAGATGCATTAACTACGCCTATCTGACAATATGAAATGTCTGACAAATATCTAACAATAACCTGACAATGGCAACGTAAAATGTTCACACGATTGTCAGATGTCTGACAATGCCTTTTCTGACAACGTTGCAAGACAAAAATTGTTAGTTCACACGGTTGTTACACATTTTCTGAATATTTTTCTGACAATATTGTAAAATCTGACAACCGTCTTTTTTATTAATATCTGAGACTTCATAATTATAATGTATTAGCAATAAAAAATTTGCAGTCACTTGCATGCCACTTTTGCTAAAAATAATATAAATGTGTTAAAGATGTTTGAAAAACATATTTTTTTAATATAATATTCAAAAATTGATTCTTAAAACCGCTAAAAACTAAAGAATTGTCAATATTTTTTGGAAAAATATATATGTAAGTACCACAACTAATTCTTGAACGCATTTTTATAGCCAGTACTTGTTCTAGTTTGGCGTTGACATTCTTAGCAATCGTTTGAGAATCAGTTTTTTCACCAGTGATTTTAATTTTACATTTCAATATTTTTAACTACTTCAATGAAGTAGTTTGGAATATTTTATTGTTTGTTCTGTTCAATTATCATAGGAAGACTTTTATTTAGAGCTAAAAACGCTTTATAATCGAGCCTCCGCCACATTAGATTCTAATCACCCTTACATAGATACACCGAGAAAACAGATTCGAGATGGCAACCGAATTTGTTGCCAATCGAATGATTCTACCTTAGTAACCGAATTTTACAGTTGTGGCTAAAAAATTTTAGAAGGGATAACAAAAATGTGTGCAACCGAATCATTCGATTGGCAACAAATTCGGTTGCTACTACGAATCTGTTTTCCCTGTGTAAGTAATATTGAATTGTGTTTGAATAATTTTTGTAAGATGTTTCGTTTGTTCCGAATGCAATATGTTATCAATTTATATATTACTCGTGTATTCGATCAACTTCAATATTTAATTTTTATTATTAATTTTGAAAGTAAAAGAAAGTAGTATAATTAATTTTTATTTGATTTTAATTTTATGAGATTAAATCACAGATTAGTAAAAGTGCAATAAATGACAGATGTCAAAAAAGTAATATCGAACCGTATGGTTATTTTGATTTTCTACAATAATGTTCTATTTCAATGGTTGTGGTTTGCAGAACGAGAGAAAATATAATATTTTCAAATGTCGCTCTTTTCACACCACGACCATTTTGATATTTTCTTTTGTTCTCTATTTTAATATTATTGAAATCAGCTGATTCGTATCTGTATATTTTGTGATATAAATTATTTGATTTTTCACTACTGTCAAAGAAGTGGTGTTGTGTTCCGCAGCACGCATTCTAGACGTAATTGTAATTGAGTTCATTAGTTAGAATGATGTCATTAAATAATCTGAAATGGTTTAACACTCTTTCTAGAATTAATTAATTTAGAACATGTTCTAAAACAGTTGTGGAATTTGTTGTACGAATTTGTTGTCGAAATTAAATTGTAAATACATTTTTTTATTATATTTTTTTGTTGGTTTTGCAGTTATGAAAATATATCTTTTAAAATAATATAACTAATTTTGGTGATGGCCAATGTTGTATAAGTAATGAAAACCATTTTTTCAGGTCATTTGGAATCAAAAGCATCACGCACCAACACCAATTTCTAAAATAAACCAATTTTTTTTTTGCAAATGTGAGGAATACTTCTCTTATTTAAAAATTGTCTTTTGAAGTATGTCCGCAGTTATGATTAAAATAAAATACATTGTATTTCAAAATAATTGAAAATATTTAATGAAAAACTTTATTGCGTTTGGTGCGTGAACTTTTTTAACAACCGCGAAAAATTTTTATAATTAAAATTTGTTCTACATTTTTCTTTTTTTTTTCATTTTATATGAAAACTTTTCGGTTTTGGGGGAGTAAATTCATAATTCACGCCCTCTGGATCCACGTCTGCGTTAGAATCTATTAATGCCGAAATGGGTAGAAAAATACCCAGATGCCACAGGTTCAGGAGTAATAGATAAAAGGAAAATCAAATATCAATATTAGTAACTTTGTGTGAAATTTCTGCAAATTTCTTCGAGAAATTCTAGAAAATGTGCTAGGATGTATTATTTGGTGCTAATTGAGATTAAAAAGACCTAGATCTAGTACTAAAAATGCTATATTGGCAACACTGATTATATCTAAGAATTAATTCGGCAAACTCCTTTATTGTCTCTAAGATATACATCTACCTAAAGTACTAAATTAGTCTCATTAAAGAAAATCTTATATCAAATATAGTTCTAATTTTCTAAACTAATTTTAATAAAGATTTTTTAAATATATACATATAAGTAAATCCTAAAAGCCAGAGAAAAATAATAAGTGGCACTATGAATATTAATTTTCTAATTTAAACCATAAAAAATTTAAATTTCCTGTTACTTTTTACTTGCCAAAGTAACAAAATTGAAGTAATAAATTATTAAATTTAATTAAATGACAACGACAATGTCACACAACATTACAACTTTTAAGATACATCCGCATCCATATGCATATATGCACAGGCAAATATATACATTCACACATACGTATGTATATAAATACATACATATGTATGAGGGTGTGTGTGTATGTATTTAACTATGCGGTTACTTTAACATAAATATGCGAATAACACACGGGTGAAGGAGTTCATAAAGGATAATAATGGGCTAATAACTAAAATCTCAGAAAAAAACCTTAAAAAAAATATAAATGTCAGTTTCATTAAACATACACAGAAGGAGAGATGTGTGCGTGCATATATGTATGCATGTATTTTACAAACCCATACAAATACTCATATTTTACAGTTTATAAATGAATATATGTATGTGTGGTGTGGTGGGGTGGGTGTAAAAGTTTTTGTGTGTTGAGATAATTAGGAATTTAATTATTTATAACACCAACACACAACTGACATGCCGACATAGAAACAAACACAACAATAACATTGCATACATGTATGCACACATACTCATATGTATTAAGACAATGGCTGACGTTGAATATGAAGATGAAATTTTAAATAAATTAAAATGAGTCTGAAGTTATACAAAACACCTTTTGTTTCCTATTTGAACTCTTTGTAAACTCAGATACAAATACATGCTTTGTATTGTTATTTTCTGCTGGTTTCTTTGTGGTGTTGACTGCTAAAGAGTGAGAGTATATACTTTGATTCGTTAAAGATTATTTCCAAAAACAATGATTATCACAAATTATTATAAATGTTGACGATGGCAAAGACAGCAACAACAATTTATTAAATAATAACAAGATAAAATATTATGATCGAGTTTAAATTAAATAAATTGTTAAGAGTTTCTGTTATAACAAAAACAAATAGAGGATATAACACTTAGTTACCGTTTGGATATAAAATAAAATTAACTTTATTACTTCTAGGCTTATTTTGTATCATGTATAGTACTTAAATTAAAGCCTTAAGGTATGTTATACTTTTACTAAATTAAGAGTGTCTCATAGACATTCACCCATACATATTACCCATCTCCATATTAAATTAAACGTATCTCATCAAGTTCATAGATGTAATTATGATACATCTTTGTTAATAAATATTTCAACAGTGATTAAAACATTTATAATTTAAAGTCAAATGAAATATGTTTTCTGGAAAAGCTGATTCATTCCTACTTAAACAATTGTTTTCACAGTATAATCGCGTTTTGGAATTTCGTTTTTTTCGAAAAACAGAAAGGATATATCATTTTGTATTACTAATTTGTTTAAATGATACCAATGTAAGCTGAGCATGTACTCTCCATATGGTACTGGAAGGAAACGTATTTGTTGTTCATCCATTCGATATCCCTTGAGGAAAACATCGTCCTACAATAAACAATACAAATATTATTTAATTAAACTCACTTATAACGAAATCAGTTATAACGAATTTTAGGTTAATATGAATTGCTTTAAAAGTCCCAAAAAGATAGATTTTCATTGACGGACGGAAATTGTTAAATCAAAGATTCTTTAATGCAGTAGTAAGCAAATAGAGCAGGCGCGGATCCAGGTCCTATTTAACCGCGCCATACTGGATCCGCGCCTGAAATAGAGGCATTTAATTTGTATGCACGTATGCGTAAAAAATAAAATATCTGCAACAACATAAAGCAACTGAAAGAAATATTTGTATTTTTACGCTCTATTGTTTACCTCGGGTTGTGTACGTGTAAATTGACGAAAATCTTCGTAAGCTGAGCAATATGAACGCGCACCCCTGCTTTAGAGAATCACTTACTGGATCGAATTATTGACTTTGTAGTCAAACTACAGGACGCAATTTTTAATATACTTAAATCGATGAAATTTCGTACATGTAACTTTTTCACACCAAAAAGTAACTTATGAATATGGTCGAAATAGGTATATGACCAATGTCATTCCGGAATTGCTTTTTAGTGAAAATTTTATAAAATATCGAAAATTGCTTATAGTGATGACTAGGGGGCGGATTTATATGCAAATGCATTTTTTTTCTCGAACGTCCAAATACATTGTAGACTAATTATCTATCCGAATCGCACATTTTACTGCAAAATGGCATCGATTTGTTAGTGCATATTTTTGCATATTTTATTGATAATGCATATTTTGTTATATTTTACTTCAAAATGCATATGTATATATTTTTGTCATTAATGGGCAATACATTGTTTCGACAAAATTTTTTTTGTCGAATTTGTTATAGAAATAACAGTAAATTTTATCGACTAACTTCTTTCGACATCGAGAAACTGGCATTAAGTTCTTCATTTCTCTATCAGTAATTTAAATTTATCATTTCAAAACATTTTTCATCAAATAAGTTTAATTTTAGTATCAAAAATTCATTAAATGTGTCGAAAACATTCATATTTGTTTTCATTGCACATTCGATTTATAAGAGATTTCGTTATCGAAAGATTTTGTAACTTCACCTACACAGTAACCGCTTCTGACAGTCATTTCTAAGCAGTTCTACGAGACTGTCGTAAACTTGTGATTTTGGATAACTTAGAGACAAATACACTATACAATTAACGTTTAAAGTCCCTACACTATAGATTACATAGAGACACTTAAGTGACAATTGTCTTTATGCTAGATTACATGGGATGTATAAATTAACCAATTGACGAGATAAATATTAAGGTTGGATGCTACATTACAGCACGATCAAAATATTGATGATTTTAAAGGGAAAGTCACAATGCAGAAGCTCTTGGCTTTAAAGTTTAAACAAGTATTTATACCAAGATATTACAATTAATATAAATATCCATCGTTTTTTAGATGAAAAGTTATGTTAAAAATAGTTTTAGAACTTTAATTGTTTAATACCTGGTATAATTTAAAGAGTTCTAACTGCTGGCAACAGTGTTGTGTATTTTTAAGACATTTCGAAATCCATACTTAATTATTTTATGGTTCTACACAAAAATATAAGTGCATATTTTTTAAATTTTTACGTCATATTTTGATTTTTTTGAAGCATATTTTAGGCGCATATTTTCCAATAATAAATGCATGAAAATCCGCCCCCTAGTGATGACATTTTCATAGTTTCACTGAGTTCGTTATAATCGACTGCTTTCCCAATAAGTATTTTTACCAGAATTCAAGTTGAAATCAAGTGTAATTCAAGCCTTGAATTATAGTCAAGCAATTGAATTACAGTTGTATTAAACTTTATATCAATAAATTCATATGTTTTTTGCTTGAAAAATAAATAATTTTCAAGTTTAAAACATAATTATATTTGCATTCAAGTCAAATTCAAACAAAATGTTCAAGTGCTTGAATTTTTGGTGCTTTAGTGCTTATTGGATTAATACGTTTATTACATAGCGAAATTAAATAGCGAATTTAGACCATGCACGTTCTGTAAAATATTGAACTTGATATTTTTATCGACCATACAATCATGGAGCACTCTAATTTATATATAAGTATGTATGTTTCTATAAATTTTACCTTATAAGGACAACTGTGATTTACATTACTGTACAATTCAAATCCAAGCATTTTAAAAAATATAACCTGATTTGGATACTTTTTACGGTTTTCCAGGAATTTACAGCAATCGATGGAGAAATTGTACATTTGAGCATTCCCTCGTTTATTGATAAATATGTTTAGCTGAAATCACCATTTAAATATAAATTAGTTTTAATATGTTATTTTAAATATAAAAAATATAATTTTTACGTTTAAGAATTTTAGACAATATTTATATCAAATGAGAGGTATTTCATTTTATTTATGACTCGTTGGTCTTGTTTAAATATATTTTTCTTATTCGATAATTTTTTTAAAGAATTTCAAAGACATACCAGTAGATTGCCATTAATTGGTTTCATCAATTTAAAATGCACATTAATTTCACTAACATCTCTTTTAATCGGTTTTACAAAGCATTCTAAAAATTGTCCCAGTTGTCTATCCAATACTTTGCAATAAAAATTACGTATTTTCACTTGCCTTGCCTGTAAGAAAAATATTTTAAAATTTTCTTTATAAGTAAAGTTCTACTTACACCATTTGCTAAGGAAACATTATTTAACAGAATTGTTATACCACCGACAATTTGTATAAAATTGAAAGTCGCGAATTTAAACATTCTGTAAAATTTTAAATCAAAAACGTTGTGGTTAAGGAAATGCAGAATTATGTAAGTTTATGTTGAAGTCTGAAAGAGATTTTAAATTATATTGAGAATTAAGTAGATTTGTAACTATTAATCCAGAAAATTAAATTAATACTAAAAATAATAAATTTAATATAGCAAGACTTTAGAAGAAATCTATGTATTACTTTATATTGAAATAATGTAAAAATTGTTATTATTTTTAAAAGAACATTCTTTACAAACCATCTCCTGAAAATTTTGAATCGAATAAAAAATTAATTTTTATATATACAGATGTCCAAACAAATTTTGTAAAATACTAGTACTTATTATCCACTTTTTAAAAAATTTTTCGATTACATTAAAATTTCTTAATTTCAGTTCAATTTACCTAAATATTTAGAGACCCCATACTCCAGTGGGAGAAAGGGATGACAAATGAAGTGTTTAGCTGCCATAAGCACAATTAAAAACAAAAAACTAGGCTAATACAGGGCCTTTAAGCAAATTAATTTTATATATATATATATTTGCTGAATATAATAGTTTACCTATTACTTGTCAGCTTAAAAATAACACAATGAACTGAAAATGAAAGTTGATGAACTGAATTTATAACAACATTTATAAACTAATTATATACAGATATTCAATATAATGTTAATGTTTTTTACACAACATTAGGCAAATCCAGCTTATTATAATAAAATAAACTATTAAATTTATCTTTGCTAAAGGTTAATTTAAAATATTCGATCAAGATTTTGAGTTCAGTTATCTTTTATTTGCATACATATTTGTGCTTATACAGGGCAAATTTTTCAATATTTTTTGAAAAAGAAAATTTCAGTCATATTTAAATCTAACCCGTTTTTGAGCTAAGCGAATATATTTTGTGCAACCTCCTCCATTTTCAAAATAACGGTATATGTCGAAAACAATACCTAACATAAAAAAACGGAATTAGTTAGGTTAACCCTAACTAATTCGAGTATTTCTTCCCCGCTTGACAGAAAAAATTTGTGTATAGTGTTATTAAATGTTAATATGTTAACCAGAGACCGCAACTATTATGAGTTATATTATGAAACGTACATCCTAACTATGAAAGAAATTTTAAAGTTAACTTTTGTTAAAGTCGACTTTATTTTAAAATATAACTTTTGTTTTTATTTGAAAAAAACTTCAAAACTTTTTCCAACATATACATTCATATAATTGAAAATAATTTTCAATGAATGTAAATAAAAAAAGGGAATTTTAAAAAATTAAAAAAACAAAATGTACATAAAAGTTCAAACTAAAAAGCTTTTTTTTTGAAATAATAAAACAACATTTTAAATTATATTTCAAATTTGTTTTATGGTACGAAATTTAAAATAATAGTCAACTTTATGGACTTAAAATCGACTTTAAGGCTTTTATAGTTAGGCTGTTAAATTTTAATTATTCTTTTTCAAGAGAAATTTTTTTCCTTAGAAAAGTTATGTATGTGAGTTTTATTTTTTGTTCAAAAAAAATATTTTCTTGAACGATTACTTTTTTATTGTTCTATTCATCATAAAATTGCCGCAATCATATACATAATAACAGTAACCATAATATTGTTAAAAAACAAAACTTTAATTGAGTTTTGTTAGATGTCTTACGAAAAAAATTATTGAAAACTGATTTTCCAGGTTCCCACTCAATGACAACCAAAAATACCACTTTTCTTACGACATTGACCATGCGGCGATGCTGAACATAACTTTGCGATATTCGGACATTTAGATGATCAAAATGCATGAAAAAAGCAAACAAAATTACAATTTTCCCCATACGATACTTACTAACTTCAAAACGATATATCTCGATTTTAACCTGACCCAGAGAAACGCAGGGAATATATAACTTTTTTTTACCGATATAACTTTTCCGGTATTCAGAACCCCCGCCGATCACTGACCCCTATCATTTGTCGCATAGAGTCTAATCATTGTGTTCTGTCCCTGATTTTAACAATACAAGATATTAAAACTAATATGTAAATTGAATTATTTAAATGTGATGAATCCAATCGGAAAAAGACTCATTTCTAGGAAAATACAACTCTAATTTGTAGATTTTTAGTATTTTGAATTGGTATCCACAGTTAATTCTTTTTTTTTTACAAAATAGTTTTTAATGAGGTTTATCAGTTTGAATAAACCATGTTTGCGTATGAGTAATATGAATCCATCATAACAAGTATACTTAAGCAAAATAATTATAATTTCTTTTACTCCCTAATTCAGAGACACGGACGAGAAATTATTTTTATAAGTTTGTATAATAAAAACACTCAAAAATATTTAAAAGGTGAATGAAAATAAATATTTGTAACCATATAATAATTACGACAATATTTCGACAAAGTCCTTGCTCCGATATTTTTAAAACTGTTAGTTTTTCTTAATTATCTAAATATATAGCAGTATATAAAATTATATAAGACTTGGACAAGTTCTTCTTTCACTACCTACCGCACTGTTATTTAATATATGGAAACTTTGTAATGAGTCAATATAGTTTAGACTCATAGACCACTTAAAATTCATAACAGTAAGGAAATTGGTATCATTCGCCCAAATATGGCCAACAAATTAATTTTCCCCGAATATTACTAAATTTAAATCGCAAAAACTGTAGGAGGTATTGACATATTATTTCCATATTTTTATTTCCTATTATATTCTTAATAAAGCCCAATGTGATGATCAAAAAATTCTGAAATTTCTTTAACAACATTTTTTAAAAAAAATTAAAAAAAATAAATTTTTTGGTCATACCTGTGACCAAATTTATTTTATATTTTATGTAAATATAAGCTTTTATTTTAATATTTCTCAAAATATGTTAATTTTGTTACTACATTTCTGGTTTTAGTGGCCTGTATTTTTGTATTTTTATCTTACGTACACATTTCGATTATTTTATATTAAAATGCAAAAGTAATTATTTAATGGCAACATTTTTAGAAAAACTAAAAAAAATTGCATTTTTCCCCCAATTTCGTTCTCACGAACTTTAGCACTCGTGCGGCACATCAATTTTTAACTTTTGCCAATTTGTTTTATCGTGACCTAACACAAAATTGCCTGCCCTTCATTTTTGAAAAATCAGTGGTATATCCTACACCACTATGGTGGTGCAGGTTATAAATACTCAGTATAAATTATATATTGTACTTAACCGATTTTAACCAAAAAGAATTTAAAAGTATTCTCTTCTAACTCATGCAAATATAAAGAAATATGATTTTGATCCCGTTGTATATAAAATGTAAATAATGTTAAATTATATATCGATGGCTTAACATAAAAAGGCCCTAACTCGTGTTTTTTTATGTCGTGATTTTGTTGGCTAATTATGATATATGATCGGACCATTAATCGAAATAAACGAAAAAATATATTAAGCCATCGATATGTATTATTATATTCCTATATAAATATTCCCAGCAAAAATTACTTGTTCATATACATTATTTAGTAATGAGTGGTCGTTACCCAGCACATTATTAAAAAATTAAATATAGTCAGTTCAAACTATTATGTTTGCCCTTAAAATGGTGTAATAAGCTGTAAATACCTTTACATAGTAACATTTTAGTGTTTTCCCCTATTCAAATCATATTGAATAGGGGAGTTGTGGTTGTCATTCTCGTGGAATTGCCCATATGTATAGCTAAAAGTACAATTGTATCAACTATTCGATATCTGGTTTCCAATGCATATATGTATTTCAGAAATACGTATTAGTTTATTTTGTAGTTAGTTTTTCCGTTTTTAAAATAAACGACTTAGGCCGTCAAAATATTATTTTGAGCAAGATTGAATTTAAAAAAAAAATTATTTTAAAGTAATACAATATTGCATTTATTTACACACATCAGTACAAATTTATAAATATTTTATAAAATGTTTAATGTTTTTTTTGAAAATATTATATTTTTATCTTCTGTAAATATTAAATATTTAACTCTCCGTAGCAGAACGGCAACGTTACATAAAAACTAACGCCATATACTACTACCTATAAGCTAAAAACAATTCGTTACAGAATGGAGCTAACAAACTAATTAGGCCTTAAATCGTAAAAACTAGCGCATTCGAAAAACCACTGAGTCGTTTGGTCGTAATGACTTCAAAATTTGTTTAACTAAATTACATTAATTTAAATGTCATTTAACTCAGTTTAAAAAACTATTCAAACTAATATAAACAATCGACGGTGAAACATGAAAAGAGTCAACATTTTTAAAATTATTACGATTCTTCATCTACTTCTAAATTATCAAGTGCAGTGTGTAAGAAATTCTTTTTAATTTTATTCTTTACACAGTTTTTCTAAAAAGTCTTTCTATAAACAGTTTTCAATTTCTTACAGCGTGTAAATATTAAATTAATAAATTTTCAGTGCAAATCATTGGATATAAAATTGGGAGATTTCGAAAAATGTGTTTTGAAGGCTGTCAGGCGTGATGTAACTGAAATATCGGTGTATTACAAGTTATTAAAAGCTGTTAATGAAACTTCTGTATGTTTTACTTTTATGAACTAATCGAATTTATTTCATTAGAAATTTTTACTTTATTAGATTAGTTTAAAGCTAATAAAACGTGGAGATTTGACGGCAAAACCAATTTATCAATACAGAGTAGATCTGTGTGAGTATTTTCGCAATAAAAGACGTAATCCTGTTGCAGAGATATTTTACAATATGTTTGGATTTGCTAAATATTCAAATTTGAATCACACTTGTCCCTATGATGTAAGTTATTGAACTTATTTGTTCTTTTTTTTTATATACACAATCTGTATTTTAATTTCACCTCCACTTAGCATGACTTGATTGTTGATCGTTGTCGCTTGGATACAAAAATATTGAATATGCTTAACATTGCTCAGGGTGAATATACGATTACAACGATTATTTTTGCCCGCCATAAACCAAGCATCGGTGTTAATTGCACTGTTCGAGTTTACTAAGCAACATTTTGTACTGAGGCTTCTACTAATCCATTGCATTTTATTTTTAGCTTTATAATATTTCTGCACAGAAAATAATACAAATTAGTCTTATTTTTATATTATATATTTTTTAATTTTATTCCAGTCAATTTTTAATTACCTATTTTTATTTTTTTTCGTGAAAATTATGTTTTAAATATTTTAATCATTTTAACTGAAATAATTAAGACATAATTACATAAGTATTGTGTACCGTTGTACATAATTTAGTATCTGAGGTATTAAATTGTTTTTAAAAAAATTGATTTATATTAATGACTTTTTGATCATATCTCAATAAATGCCAAACTCGAAAAAGCCTAATTTTAAGAACAAAGATCCTTATCTTGAATACCGATATTGAAAAATTTTTAGTTCGAATTTCGAATGGCTACGCTCACGTCAAATTTTATCCCGATCAGAACAGATTTATTTCCAACAAATTTTCATTCTGCGCCACTGTGCATCATTTGATATCCATATTGTTAGTAGTTGTGGTCAGACAGACTGACATCGCTATATCGTCTTTGCTTTATGGTATTTATTATATAAAATTTGGTACAATATTTCTAACTATCGAATATCATATGAATGCATCTGGAATATCGGTACTGCAGCAGTTATTATACCCTACAATACTATAGTGGGGAGGGTATTATGCGCTTGTGTTGATGTTTGTAACGCTGTAAACCTTATTACCAAAGTACAGGTCTCAATTTTGAAGGTATTTCGATCAAGGACAAACCTGTCCTCCCGAAAGAGGACTTTATTGGTCATAAATAATTAATTTATATAGATATCTAAACAAATTTCGCTCCAAATAAGTTTTATATATACGGAACTCATGACACCTTTATGATGATGGTTCCATAACACTGTGTGTAATTTTTTGGAAATATAACCATATACGGAAACCACTACGTCATAAAAGACTAAAAAATAGACCCGTGTCTCACAGTTTTGCCCAAAGTCATGCACTTTTTTTTATGGGACCCCAAAGATTTATGATTTCGGTGTCTCAATTTCAAAATTTTAGTTCTTTATGACAAGGTTTACAAGAGATTAAATAAAAATTCCGAACTGTTTGCATGATATGAGCCTGAGAAAATTATCACTTTTTTTGCAAAAATGCCAAATCTTTGGGGGCCCATAAAAAAAGTCCATGACTTTGGTCAAAACGGGTTTTTTATCACGTAGTTGTGTCCGTATATATTTATTTTTTTTCGTGTTGCACTGTGTAATTAGTCATAGCTCCCAAATAAGGCACAATCATGAAAATTACTTTAACGGGCATAAATCTCCTAAAAATTTTGAAAACTTTTGTAGAAAAATAAATCACGCGACCTAGTATCATGGCGATCGGTCAATAATTGCTCATAGCTCACATTATAGTTAATTAGGGCGGATTTTCATGCAGTTATTATTGGAAAATATGCTTCAAAAATATCAAAATAAGAGCTAAAAATTTTAAAAATGGCACTAATATTTTTGTGCAGAAACATAAACTAGTGATCGCACAATACACAACATTGTGTCAGCAGTTAAAGTTTTGAAATAATAATTGTTCATCTGCGAAAACGATGGATATATTAATTATAAAATATTGGTATGAATAGTCATTTAAAGGCATAACCTTTGCAGCTTCTATCTTGCGACTTCCCTTTTAAAATCATCAATATTTTGATCGTGTTGTAAAGTAGCATCCAACCTTAATTTTCATCTCGTAATAAGCCAGCAGTTAAGCTAGTATTAAATGTATCACTTATAATAATTGTCAGTAAATTTCATAAAAGTGAACTTGACACGTTTGCTCACTAAGCTAACGATATGAATGAATGAATTTCATACAATATAGATACAGGTACAAAGGTTGTAAATTGAAAAAAAATATTTTTGAATTTATTTTAACTGTGTTCGATTATAATATAATTAAATATTTCTATAATTTACCTTAAATAATTTAGCAAAAAAAAACAAATAAAATAAAACTTTTTCTGCAAATATGAAATTTTGTAATCGATCATCATTATTAAAATTAGGAAATATTTATACTTAAATCAACTTTAGCTGCTGGCCTTCCATACAAGTGCCAAGTTGAGTACAATGTATAATCGCCCAGAGCAATTGAAAGAAAACTCAGTGGCTTCGTATCGACACGGCAATTTTTTATAATTAAATCATGCTGCAGAATTCATTATACACTTCAACTATTATAATTATACTATTATCATTATTATGGATATATCATTAAATACTTACATCGTAGGGACATGTATGATTTATATTCGAATATTTGAGAAATTCAAAAAACTTGAAAAATATTTCGGCCAAAGGATTTCGACGTTTATTACGCATAAATTCACATGCATCCACCCGATACTGATAAAGGGACCTGCGTGTCTCACCGCGTCTTCTTAAACTCACTTTAATCTAAAAGTGAATTTTAAATGTTCATTTAAAACGATTGAATTGCATTTGAAATAAATTAAATATACTGAAGCATTATTTATGGGTTCCGACATCAATTTAAAATAAATCGAAATTTCAACCAAATCACGTTTGATGGCCTTCAGGAAACATTGGCGAACTTCGGTTGCTTTCTTATCCAATGATTCGCAGAAAAGGTTGGTCAATTTCACATTGATGCGCTGGATAAAAATAAAACAAAATAAATTGATTTTAGTATAAAATGGAATTTTCTGAATTTTCGTTAAAAATTACACATTGGACGACTGAGTTGTTAACAAATAAAAAAATAAAAATAAATATGATTTTTGAAGTTAATGATTTGAACATGTTGCTGCTGAATGTGAATTTGATTTAATGTTCCCATATAAAAATTTAATTATTTGTACAAACGATTATTTAAAATGTCTCTTTCATCGCAATTAATTATTATTAAAGTGATTAATTTACAAAAAACAAAATATCTCTATATTTTTGTCAAAACCACTTATCTCGATATGAAGCGTTTTTATGTTATATATTTTCCAAAAAAAAAATGGTTATAGAGCGAACAGTATTACCAAATTGCTTATAAAATCAAAAACATGAAGAGACTAGATAAATATTTTTATGGATAATAAATGAAATGATAAAGTTGGGCATATTATTTATGTTAAATGAAACCATTAACTTAAAATTCAATTAATAACATAAATAATTAGAATTGTAAGAGTTCTAATACAAAACATATTCGTGTCGACATTTATCCAGATATGTACTATTATTTACTTGGTGTTGGCAATGTGTACTTGGATGGCCCATATATTGGATTTTTTCGATTCTCCCAAGATCTATTAGATTCGAGAAAATATTTTTTAAAATTCTTTATGAATTAACGAAATTAAAAGACTTTTGGAATTAATAATCTGCTGATTTTAAGCGGTCACCGTATTAATTTGCCTTTGTTAGCTTAGTGAGCGAACCAGCTAAGGTAAAAAAGTAAAAATATAGCGTTTCTGCGGTACACAAAGTGCTCCATTTCTTTTTTATCAAAATTGCGAAATTATAATCACAGTTTAATGGATTTAGTAAAAATTAGTTATAAAAAATTTAATGGTGCCAAACTTCTTTATTTACACAGGTCAAAAGCAAAAAAGGCATGAAAAACAACTATGTAGATTTGATGCATCCTATCCAGAAAATTTTTTTCATGCTAAATTTTTGGAGTACTTTAAAATAAAATTCTTAATAAATGCGAAATTAACCCTAAGCTCTCTTTTGTTTGTCTTATTTCTGACTTTCTAGTTGAATTTTCCGTTTTGGTGTGTTCGGGGACTTATAGTAAAATTTCACGGATAATATTTTTGCGAAACATTTTAACCCCTTAAATCCCTGTTTTAATGGTGTTTTTTGACCCATGCCTTGAGGATTTAGAGGGTTAACATATTCTACAAAAATGTTCTCCGCAATATTTTACATAAATTTTGAACACATTTTATACCTAAAATGTAATGACCACATGGTTTGGTGTATACTTTCAAAACGCCGATATACGTGTCATTTTTTTGTCTCATCTATCAAAATTTATTGGTCTGACCTTGTAATTTTGGAAAAAATTTGATTTTGTTGTATAGTGTAATTAATTTATCCATAATTTTCTCAGAAGAACAATTATAATTTTAAAACTTTAACTATTTAATTCCTGGTTTAATTTATCTAGTAATAAGATTTGCTTCAGTCGAATAGAGCGCTCAGAATTATTTGGTTTAACATATTATGAGTTTTTGTCAAATACTCAGATGTTTTTGATTACAGTTTATTTTCAGTTAAAAAAAAATAATGGTATTTTTTTTACTGAAATTTTACAAAGCAGAATATTTATTATTTCATATTTATTTTAACAAAGTGTTAACTGTGTTACTACCTACATACTCATATTTCTATGTTGATGTTTCTTTTTTCTCGTTTATGGCGCTTAAATTCAAAGATTTAATGGGGACATCTCGTAAGCGCCATATTGTTGTTAGTACTAAGTAGTTACTAGTATCTAGCGGTAGCATTTATACTCATTGTTCTACTCAAACAATTGTTTCGTTTGGAAGTCATCTTGTACCTCCCATGGTGAATGTTTTCAATGATTTCATTTTTGTTTGTTACATTTTGAGGTTGTGACAATGAAAGTAACGTGTAAAACACGTGTAACACTCTTTTGGTTCTTGTAGTTTTTTTTTATTCTCGAACAGATACATTTTACTGCTTGTAACGAATGTGTGGATATTTGGGATGGGACGAGATGTCCCCGGTATATGGCTGGAGAGTGTGAGTGTGGAGTTATATTTAAGTTTAGTGGATGGTTACATGTACAAGTAAGTACTTCAATATTGCTTTTGTTTATAAACGTTGTTTAACGGCAATTTTAAATGGAAATACGACGACAACAACAGTTCAACAATAACAAAAAGAGATGAAATGGAAAAAACCTTAACATATGTGTTTGTGTGATGGTTGGTTGCCTGACCCATCCGTTCTGGTTGACTGTCCCGAACTAGGGATTTTTTCATAAATAGCTACGAGACTAGTTATTTTAAAATCTGCCTTAACCGTACATAAATTACAAAGTTACAGTCTTGTAGATGGTCCATAGAGTCAGTTACCTTACTAATTACCTAAGGACAACCAAATAACCGGTATTAAATAGTCTGCGAATAAAATTTTATAATTGCATTATTATTAATCGAGTTAATCAAAATTATTATTATTAAATTACGTATGGTGGGTAAAATAACTAATTTCTAAAGTACGGTATAAAATTAACGTTTAAAGTGATTACACTCTAGATTACTTAGAGGCATAGAAGTGACAATTGACTTCACGTTAGATTACCTGGAATGTATAAAGTAACCAATTGACTTTTCTTTGGAATACAAAGCGCACATATGTGTCAAATGATCCAAAGTATATTAATTTTAGTCAGCCAAGTGTTCAGACATTAGTGAAAATTATTGTCTATAAGGGGTACATTGATTACTTGTAAAACTGCTGGGGAATGAAACACTTGTTTTACAAAAACTTCCAATGTTTTTTCTTGCTGCTCTAGAAACCAAAAAAAAAGTACAATAATAATGAAAGAAGAAGCTCTGTTCACATTCGCAAATTGCTTTCGCTGTACAACAACTGGCAACAACAATGAATGTTGTTAGTGATGTTGATGTTGGTGATAAAGATGATGGTGATGGTTTTTGTTTTTTTCACATTGTTTTGTGGATTTTGTTATTGTTTTGAATTTTTTCCCTAAACATCACACTCAAGTGAATTTGTATAAAAGCAATATATTTGTATTATTTATTGTACATTATTATGCATTCATACTAAAGAATAAATGCTGGGTTCTAGGAGACTGTCCTGTACTAGTGATTTTACCCATAATTTAGGATGGCAACTGGTTACAGAACTAGCTTCGTGACTAGTTATTTTAACACGTGCATGTCCAAATCAGGGGTCAATTGACCCTTTTTGATTACAATGAGACTGTCTGAGAGCTAGTCCAAAGTAGTTAACGCATTGGATTCACATACCGGTTACATAGATTCAGTTATCTATGTAACCGGTATGTTTACATAGATAACTGGTTACTTCATCAGCTACTTAACTAGTTATTTTAACATTTACGGTTGCTAATTGACCTCAAATGTCAGTTAAAAAAACATGGCATAAACCGTCCAATAACCGATTGCATGCAAACAAACCATCATCGGACAACTCTCCAATAAATTACTTCTGGTGGGTAAAATAACTATTTTCTAAAGTGCAGAACAAAATCAACATTTAAAGTCACTACACTTTAGTTTACTTAGATACACTAAACTGACGATTGACTTCACGCTAGGTGTCATGTCAGTATACTTAAGTAAAAACAAAATAAACTGTATGAGAATTATATCAACATAATTTATAATCAACCAGTTTGTACGAATTACTCATAAAAAGATACAGTACACAATTAACGTTTAAAGTGAGTACACTCTAGAAACACTTAAGTGGAAATTGTCTTCACGCTAGATTACATGGGATGTATAAAGTAATCAATTGATTTCATAATGCACTACTAAGACCACGTACTTGTGAAATGACACAAAATATATAAATTTTGTTCATGGTGAGGTTTTATTTAAAATTTGTTTGTAAAATTGTGATTTTTTTAGACGTTTCTCGACATAGTTAATAATTACTCAAAAACGAAAAATAAAAACGAAATTTACATATCCTTTAATGAGCGATTCACTTAATTATGAATAAATTCGATATGTTTTGCGATAGAGCAATAAATCTGAACAATTTCAGCAGCTTTCGATTTTTCATGATTTCAAAAAAAATAGTATATTTTCACGTAAAAAATATAGTTTTTAAATTTGTTATTATAACTCCAAAACTAATGAGCCGATTAAAACGCAATATATATGTGAAAATTTGTACCTAGCGGATAACCTAAGGGTTATCCGATTTTGCTTAAATTTTAGCATTTGCTTTTTAGATGACAGAGAACAATTTTAGAACTTGGGATCACCGAAAAATATGGAGCACCCTAAGTTGATCTCTTGTTTTATTTCATAGCATAGTTTTAGGAGTCAGTATGAAAATTGTAATAATAGTGGTGTTTTATTATTAATTTACATGATACGAGTATTTTAAACGTAAATTACAAAGCTAGCAGCATTAGCTTCTAGAGCTGTGAGGTATCTAGTATTTTAGTACAAATGGAAATTAATAAAATTAAATTAAGTCAAACAAATAGAAAAAAAAGTATATTTTTTGATAAGTGACTTTAATTATTTGATGTAGACGTAATGAAATATGTATATAGACTTTAAAAACTGATTTATGGCTGTAATTTCAACACATGTATACCTATTAGTGCTTAGTTACTTATGGAGTAAAAATATTTGGTAATTTTTACCGCTATATATTGATTTGAAATAAATGCTAAGTTACCTTTTAGGTTAATTTATCTGATGGATAGATATTTTACACCGTATATATCTATTGATTTAGGGGTACATGAACCATATGTAATACATATGTATGTAATTTTTTAAGTATATTAGCACCGTAATACAGTGTTATAATTTAATAAGAGGTAATTTTTTATATTTACCAAATTGTTTCGTTACAAAAAGCATATAGATGGTCACGCTAGTTGCACAGCCCTTTTTCAAATAACCCACACTGTAATGTCATTTACTAAATAAATGTAAAATATGCTCGATGTACGTTCAAGCGCTAAATGCTTGTTATTAAAAATCACACAAAAAAAAACATCAAAATACGTGTAATTTTTATTCCTCATACACAAATTGTCAAAATGTTGACATTTTCCTTTTATGATTGTGTGTGTATTTACGTCTATCTCCTTGCGTCTGACGCGACAGTCGTTTTCGAATTCAGTCTTACGAACATACATATATTTTTTATTTAGACAAATTTTAATAAAAACAACTTTTAACTTGTTTTGCTTTACTCCCATTTATTCACTTGCCGAGATTCCCCATTTGCTTTATTTTATTTGAGTCCTTCTTTTTTGCACAACTTCCTTCATTCATTCTACATTGTTTTCAAAGTTTTGTTAGGTTGTTGTTTTTGTTGTATATTTCTTTTTTACTTTCTAATTGAAATACTTTTAATGTTTATTTATTTAATTAATTGTAAGTAAAAAGTTGAGACGTGATTTTTCCTACCATGCTCGTAATTAGTTTAATTAATTATCAACACCTCCCAAGGAATAAAATTTCAATATCGCAAACTTGACAGCAGAAAGAATAGAGGAGTTTTACCTAAAATGTATCCATCTCAATTTGTTTTTGTTTTCTTTTTTCTTATAGATAAAATGACTGCTGGAACCGTTTTGCAAAGTAAATAAAACTTTTTCTTTATTTAATACGAAAGGAAATGGAGTTGTGAATAATAAGTCTTTAAATGTAAGTTAAACAACAAATTATTTATTTTTACAAAATGTTTATTTAATAGTAGTATTAATAAGTTGATAAATAAAACTTAATATAACAAAACTTTCGCAAGAAGCAGTTTAGTAGTTTTAAATTATTTAACAAGTCCAACTTATACAAGTTTATTGAGTAGTAAAAACATTTCTGTCACCTGAAATCCAAGTTCAGAAAATTTAATGTTGAAAAAAATCCAATTAAAATAAGTTTTATTTTTGATTTACCCATATACATTAGGCCAATAACTAATTTTGACGAAATTTTTGGCATACCACCACGTGATGGCCAATGTAACATAAGTAATGCAAATCATTTTTTTAGATCATTTGGAATCAAAAACATCACACACCAACACCAATTTCTAAAATTAACCAATTTTTTTTCTCTAAAATTATATAAATAATTTCAACTTTTTTTTGCAAGTGTGAGGATACTAAAATTATCTTTTGGACTATGTCCGTAGTCATTATTAATTATAAAAATAACTTATCAAAGGATTGTATTGTATTTTAAATAAATTTTAAATATTTAATGAAAACTTTATTGCGTTTGGTGCGTGAAGTTTTTTAACAACCGCGAAAAAATAATAACATGGGTTTTCATATTGTTTAATGCTCTATTCGACTATGCTATGCCAATTTTCATATTTGCAAAAAATGTCAACAGTTATATCCGTAACATACATACATATGTTTAAATATATAGGCCTGTCACACATTTCGTTCGGAATTGTTTCAATTCCGTAGTTATTATTCCGATCGATTTTATTTTGTACATAAGTATGTATCCTGTTTTGTTATACATATCTTCTTTAGATTCTATTTGATTTTGTTACTTCCCAAAATAATTTATAATTCTGAATTTCCAAATTTAATTACAAACTAATATCAATTCCAGTTAGAAAGCTGAAAGTGGTTTAAATTTTTGTTTTAATTTTTTTAAATTTTACAACAAAAAATTTTATTTGGTAAAAAAAATCGTGTTAAAAAATATTTTTCCCGATTTAGACCAATTGTAGATACCAGTTACTATGACCATATATTCGTCGTTTCAAATGTCTTTGAAATACATATCATTAGATATTCTATATTGTCTATATTAACCCTCTAACCGGCCAAATTTATTTCGAGGTAAAATAATATACCAGGTTATTGTTTGAAAAAAAAGAAATACGTTTGAATAAAAACAAACAAAAGACAAGTGCACGTTCTTGTTTATCACAATTAGTAAATTGTTTGTCTCTTTACACATATTTACCGTTATAACGGCATACATTTAACATACCCGCCTAAAGGCAGCCTTGCCGGTTAGAGGGTTAATGACTTAGTAATCCTGAAAATAGGTTAAGAATCCTGAGTGTCCTGGTTTTTCCTTATATCTCAGCCATTTGTGAGCCGATTTTATCGATTTTAAATAGCATCCTAACCGGATCAATGGGTGATATATTGATGTATAAGTCATGTTTGTAAGCTATCTATAACGATCCAAAATATATACACTGTCTTAAACAATTGTCCGTACCCCAACAGCGAAAATATATTTGATTATAATTCGAAAAATACTTACCCGATTCGAATAAAGTAAATAAAGTAAAGTGGTAGCTCGGTGATGGTGTAGGGTGCAACGGCAGCTTTAGGTGTGGGAAATCTCATGTCTGGGGAAAGGACGATGGACAAATTTAGTTATTTGAATATTTTAAAAGAAATTTAAAATCTATCGCCACTAATTTCGGTATACCATCAGTTCTTGCACGGCAACGACCCAAAGCCCACTTCCATGGTTGTGCGAGAATGGTTCCTCTACACGTTAAGGAAGTGGTGCCTCACCCTCCCCAGAGCCCAGATATAAATATAACATAATCTATGAGTTATTTTGGAGAAAAAAATTCGCCAGCATAAAACAAAGAGCGAATGCTGAAAGATGTCATCGTTCAAGAATGGTGGAATATTGGTTCAGAAACTACAGAAAAACTGGCTTTATCGATGAAACACCACTTAAGACACGTAATTGCTACTAAACGACACCATATTCAATAATAAGGACATCATACATCATCATAATAAGCATTTTATAAATAGATATGTTAATTTATTTATAGGGTACTAGGGTATTCAATCGATTAACCGTTAATCGGTTAACCGATTAATTTTAGACGGTTAACTGTTCGAATAATTTAAAATTGCCGATTTTCAAATAACAAATAAACCGATTAATTTGTGTCGATTAACCGAAATTCCTTTTTTTGCACTTTAAAAATTTTTTTGTATTTATTTTTCCCTTTCAATTCAAATAAAAATTTCAAATTAAAATTAGATATTTTTTGAACATCCAACAAACATGATTAGTGAGTATGTATAACCACTGACATATTTAATTTACATGTCTTTCAAACTTTGTATTTGCATGTATAGACGAAACTTTTTTTTGAAATGAGTCTTTTATCATAACTAAACGAAACTATTAAATTAATCAAAATCTAAAACAATCCAAAAAGGAATATTCTTTATAATGCTTTTGATTTCTGAAACATATACAATCAGATAGAGAGTTTTTTTTCCAAGAAAAGTTTTATTAAATCTAAAGAAAGAAATCGTTTAAATTATATTCTTTTTATAAAATATTATTTCAGAAGATCTCACTAAAACCCTAAAAAACTCACACATCGCTCATTTGCGGCAAAAACGTCATAATTCATGTTTAATGACATTTTACTATTTCTTAAATAAATTTTCAACAAATCATGCGATTTCAGAAATATAAATAGTAGATGTTAATATATAAAATTCTAATCTGTATTTAACCCAAATTTTTACTTATCAAACATACGAGAAAAAATCAATTTTAATTTTGATGTTTACAACAAACAAACACTCTCACACAAAAAATAATTGACCTTTTTGAAAACTGATAAAACTATATGAAAGAACATACAGGGAAACAAAATCCAAAAAAAAAATTGGAGGCTTTCTAAACCACTACCCAATTTGGATGTATTGTGGTTCGTTCCAGTAGTACAAAAATGGTAAAATTTTTAAATTCTATGGATAGATTTTTTTAAAATTTTTTTTTTCCAAAATTGTGAATTTTTTTAAATGTTTCTCCACATAATTTATGATTACTCGGTTAGTCCGATATTATTGAAGTAAACTTAAGAAAGTTCAAATTTGCATAACCTTTAATCCGTTTATATATTGATATAACAAATTGAAGCAAAAAATATATTTTTTACGTGAAAATAGCAAATTTTTGTGTTTTAAAAAACTCAGGAAAAATCGGCTTATTACTTTGTCGCAAAGCCATATGTAATAGGAACAAAATGAGATATCGATCATAAAAATCGATGGATTATTTTCGAATTTATTCACAATTAAGTGAATTCGCTTATTTTCAGAAGTTCGCTTATTTTCAAAGTTTACTTCAATAATATCGGACTAACCCTTTTTGAGTTATCGTAAATTATGTGGAGAAACATTTAAAAAAATTCACAATTTTAGAAAAAAAAATTAAAAAAAAATCTAACCATAGAATTTAAAAATTTTACCATTTTTGTACTTACGTAACCATGATGCATCAAATCTTTATATTGGTTTTGCTGTTGACCTGTTTTATAGAACGGCGCATATTTTGTATTACTCAGTTCAAAAAACACGGATTTTGAGTTATGACGTTGTTGCAGCAAATAGGCGATATGTTTACAAAAATGTTCTCAAATACCTTATTTGCTGTTTTTTATGTCTTTGTACACAAAATTCGTTGGTGTATTTTCAATTTAAAATGAAAATAGAAATTATTTGGTTAATCGAATAATTTTAAATTAACCGATTATTAACCGAATAAATCTAAACCTCGATTAATTATTTGCTCGATTAACCGATTAAACCAGAAACCCGATTAATTGAATACCCTATAGGGTACGGACAATTTTTTGACTTAATATTTTGAACTAGTTTTAATTTTGTTGTTAAAAATAAATGTGACCCTTATTTTATTTTACTATTAATTGGCAATTTTTATAATCACTTGTTGGAATTTTAAAAAACATTTACATACTTTATTCGAATCGGGTAAGTATTTTTCGAATTATAATCAAATATATTTTCAGCTGTATGGGGTACGTACAATTGTTTGAGACAATATATATTTCGTAGGGTCGCAAATGAAAAATGTAGAACGAAAAATACAAACAAAAATTATAGGATTTCATTGAAAAATTAAAATAACTATTTTTGAATTAGAAAAATTTTGAAATTAAAAAAATTAGAAATCATTGATAAAAACATCTGCAGAATAATTGTAATTGCAAGAACTTTTGAATTGTATCAGGTCAACGTCACTAAGCATAAAGCCCACGTTGTTCGTGAGTGGTTTCTTTATATTTGTCCAAAAGTGATTAATACGCCTGCTCAGTCCCCAGACATGAATCCCATAGAAAATGTATGTGACTATTTAGATCGCCGAGTCCGCGGAAATCCCGTTTCTTCGAAAAACGAACTCTAAAAATGGCTGCAAGAAGAATGGGAAAAAATCAGTGTTGATTACTTTTAAAAAAAAAAAATTATAACATGCCAAATAGTCTTTCTGCGATTATAAAAAATAAGGGCTATCCAATTTAAATTTAAATTTGTATTTAAAGAATAATGTTATATGTGGCAAAAAAATGAATTAATGAAGTGTGATATGTCTTATGAATAAAAAAATAATATCACCGGTTTCTTATTATTTTCTATTAATTTTGGTGACTTTTAATAATTCGAATAATAAAACCGAATATTAATGAGAGTCACTGTACCTAATTTCTTGGAATATACATTTGGTTCATTTATTTTTTGAAAGCTTAATTCTTCCAAAACAGTTTAAAATTTGAAATTGGTCTGAACATGTGTGGTTTAGGGGTATTAATGTACTACGACCTGCCCTAAAACGGTTTTTTCAAAATAACTCAAAATTTTGAAAACGGTTTTTGTATGTCCTCACTTAGGCCTACACCCCCAACAGGTCGCTTTTCAAGTTCTGACAAAAAGTGATGTTTTGTAGCAGTGTGTTAATTATTTTAAGGCAAAAATAATGTACATACTCATATAAAAATCTTTTATTTTTATATGAACAAAACTTTATTGAATTTTTGGTTAGTTTTCTGAGTTACCTAAAATGAAATAGCTATATGAATACTGGAACATACATTTATTTAATTATCTGGTTATTAAAATATACTTCACAAAATGTTTTCCCATCGATCTTTAGTACACAATCTTCTCATTCGTGAGGAAATCAGTTCATGACACGGAACTAATGGTAGCAGTTTTGGTTTTCACAATAAATCAGTTTTTCTGTGCATGATTAGATATTAATAAAAAATCTAAACTTCAAACAAAAAACAATCCGGCTTTGCGAGTGCAATCATATAAATAGTAAAACAATGTGAATAAATAAGCTCTCCATGACAATCCATTAAACTATATTTGCAAAATGGGAGAAAACTTATTGATCTACATTTATTTATTGCAATATGTAGTTGTGTAAAATTATTGAAATCTATCTTACACTCTTGCATATTACAACATTCCTACCTACATAAGAATTTGTGGCATTGAGCGGAGTTTTACTCTCATGCAGTTGCAATGTATAGTCTAAGTACATGATTCTAATGTTGCGATTATCACCTGCCGGTGAAAATCATAAATCCATTCACAATAATTGACAGACATTGACACATATTATTATTCTCAATAAATCGGTCAATTAAAAGGTAAAAAGAAGAGAGAAAAATAAATGCTTTTAATGTGCCAGAAGTCCCCCAAGGTATTTTTCTTTATTTGCTACAATTGCAATGAAATCCAAAAGGAAAAACAAATGCAATTGAAAAGCATAACAATAATAAAACCATAATTTAATGATTCCACTCAATATTTTTCAAGAATTGAGTGATTATTGAGACTGGTTTGCTGTTAACAGGGTTACCAAGGTTTGTGAAATTTTAATTAGTATACAGTATATTTCAAAATTCATAAAACATATATTGAAGAAAACTGCTTTAATATCGTCCCCTCAATAAAACAATTGCGTATAAGCATATATATTGTATAATAAGAATCTACATAACAGATTCTGTATGTGGTCAAAATTTGATGAAATTCTACTTCCACAAAGCGGGTCAAAAGATCAATTGAAACATTACTTTTTTTCTAGATGTCTACTAACACAAAAATTTTAAACTCAATTATTTCGAAATGGCAAAATAATTATACACTAATGTTTTATTAAGGGGACGATATTAGCTTTTACCGAAATCACTTGTTTGACATATAAAACCTGATATACATATTTAATATCGATTTATATACACGATTTTAATTGATTTAAATAAGTAAATAAAAACTTAAAAATCTGCTTTAATTTTGGCAACATAATCCCAATCTAGGGACAGTTACGGTCTAATTTCAAGAATTATTATTATAAACTGTTCTGGATATGTTTATTTGAGGTAAATAATTATCAATTCTGGACATTTTTGTGGGAACACCTACGTATTGAGTACCAATGGTTCAAGAGAATATATAAAACATTAATACAAGTGTTTGTAAAAATCAAATCAAACCATAATATTTGTACCCTACACCAATTGAGGTAATCTTTATCTCAATCAATTCGTTATATCATATAATTTTCCATATATGTTTATAATGCGTATTAAATATGGTATTCATTCGATTAATGATCGTTCGATTAATCGAATAATTTCTTACGAATAATTATTCGAACAATTTAAAAATGTTCGAATAACGAATAATTCGAACAATTTTATGTAGAATAATCGAATAAAACGAATAAATGTACATATAAATTCCAAATTTTAAATAAGTAATAATGACTTACAAAAATTGTATTGTTTCTGAAATTCGACAAATAACTAAAGATAAAGGGAGACTTTCGATCACTGTAGATGAATGGCCCGATGGCTCCTTCTATAAATATATAAATATTACTGCAAGAAGTTACAATTCTAAACAAGTCTTTCAAAATGTTTAATTTAGGACTTGAACTAATGAAAATAAAAGGTACAGAATAAAGTATTTGCTATTTAGTAAAAAAGGCTAAATAATTTTAGAATACATTGCGAAACAAAAATTTTAGGGTGTTAACATGACGGGGCGGCCTTAGTGTGATCATCATGTCCAACTAGCTCCAATTTTTTAAAATATAGCTCCAAAACGGAAACTAAAGAGTTTGCTAGTCAATTTTTTTGTAGATTGTTCGGTAGGGAATCTGATCAGAATATTTCTAATGAAAATTTAATGAAAAACTTTGTTTTCGAATGTCTTTTAACATTATCAGCACTTGAATTGTTAAATTTAACGTTATTTTTTGTTTTTCTTTAACAATAAAATATTGAAAGACTTACATCCAAACTTAATTCTATATTTTTTTAAAAAAATCTAAAAATTTACTATTTTCAAAAAATATGTTATGTAAAGTACAGGGAGTTGAATATACTCATAGACCTGTTCTTAAACAATTTATTTGCTTTGGATGGGTTTTTTTTTGTTCTTTGGTATCTAACGAGAAGCGGTGACTGAAATCGATTCAGTCGTAAACAGTGGTATTAAACAAATTTTAATATTCAAATAATATTTTTAAAACTTCTGAAATAAAATGTATATTTTAGAGAAATTATCTTTCTAACAAGGTGTAACACATTTATTTCAAATACAAATTTAATTCTAATATATTAAAAAAGTAATATGTAGCTATATAGTTTTACTTGTACATATTTAACCCACGATAACCTTCAGTTTAAATTACTTGTTTTTCTCTATATGTATACACTGCTCCATGAAGATGAGCGATCCCGTGATTTTTGAAGAACCTTGTTCTCTTGTGACCCTATGCTCCAACGACGGGAATAAATATATATTGTTCTCTGTGAACAAGATTTATAAATCACTGTTCTTTTAAATAGTGAACGTGATCACGTTTTTTTTTTGTCTTTGTTAAGCAAAATAATAACAATGCACTATAGGTAATTTCACCCATTTTTGTGGCCAAAACTATAAGGAATCACTGAACAAGGATGAAAATCGGTATACGTCGGTTTTCAAGGTTACTGATTTGGAATCTGAGGTAAAATTTTTCAAATTCAAAATGGCGGATCCAATATGGCGGCATACATTTTAAAATGTCTTCTGATTTATATGCAAATCGGTATACGGGGGTATTCAAGATTGCTGATTTCGAATCTGAGGTAAAATTTTTCAGATTCAAAATGGCGGATCCAATATGGAGGCGTAAATTTTAAAATTTCATCTGATTTGCGTGTGGAAAAATGTTAACTGTATAAAATGCAAACTTTTTTATTTCTAAAACCTCAAAAAAATATATATTTTTTTTAAATCTGCTCACCCAACCTAACTTTCGCAAGTCCGTTATTTTTCAAGCGGAGGCTACCTACGAAAAATTATATTTTGAAATTGTCAAATTAAACTCAAAATTTTTCATTTAACACGTTTCTGTTTGTTTAAAACCGATTTAAAATTTAACGTTGTAAGATTTTAGTAACACTTTCGGGGTATATTTAAAATTATCTGAGTCATAACATTCTGTATTATTATATTTATTTAATCAAAAATCATATATATAAAAGTTCATAAATTATTTTATAAAGAGATATGGCTTAAATCTACCTTACATCTATAATAATTTTAAATTTTTAAGACGCAAGAATTAAAATAACGAACAACGCAAGGAAAAGGAAAATATTTACAAAAATCTTCAATAAAATTTGCATAAAATAACATTCTGTATAAGTATTATTTACAATTTATAACAGTATATAAATTAGACATATAGGTACAACAAACTGTGGCAGATATTGGCAAAATGGTTCACAATTTTTATTCCCTTATATATCCTTAATATATTACAAAGTATTCTAAAATTTCTTTAACAAAATTTAGTAAAAATTCAAAATGAAGGTTTGAAATTGCCGTTCAAAAAATCAACTGTTTTTGGACATACCTAAAACAACAACTCTTATAGAATTGTTATATTTAAAGTAAAAATATGCTTTTATTTGAATAATTACACTGTCCAACAGCATTTTTGGAACAGACTAGTATAATGCTACCTTCGTTAAAAAAATTAAATCTTTGACCCACTGTAAAAAAAAAATCATACCAGCTGGACTATAAGTTTATTCAAAGAATTATAGGGTCGCTATTCTGTTCCAATCAAAAACTCTCAAATTTGTTGGACAGTGTTATCAAAATATATGTTAATTTGTTAAATATTGTTTGTTAAATATATGTTAAAATGGCCTGGGAAATTTTAATACATTACATTATTATTTAAAGCCAAAATGTTTGCACAAAATTCACAATTTCACTTGTAAGTACCAGGTGTAGAGTATCAGTTGGTCTGTATGGCTCTGCCACATTTTCTTACTTCTTTGTACTCAACACAAGAGCATGAATGAAATTATAACAAGTGTATTTTTTTTAACATTTGAGTAAAAGAGGCAAAGTACTTATTAATTCAAATGGTGAGAAAGAGAATAGAAAATATCTGTAGTTTTTTTGTGGCCTTTACCTGCATTAACAATTTTGGAGCACGAACAATCAACACAACAACAAGTAGCGAGCGATTCAGCCAAATGCAAACCGGTGTTTGATCAAACAACCGAGATATACTTACATACGAACACACCCAACAATTTCACATGATACGTTTCTGTTGTTGGTGGTGGTATCTTGTGGATGTTTTTGGTTATTAACTTTCTTTCGTTCGTTTTTCAGTTTAGTAAACAAAACATCAGTTCCAGAGCTCCGATCGAAATGATCGTGTACATAAAATGATCATCAGCAACAACCAATTTCGAATGCATGTTTTGTTTATATTTTTCTTGTTTATTTTTGTAATTTAGTTTTTAGCCAAACATTGTCGTGAATGGTTGTTTCGCTCGTACGGATAAATAAAATTTGTTCTTTTAGTTTTAACGTTCGTTGTAAATTTAACGTGTTTTTTGTTGTATCGTTTAAACGTGTTTATGTTGCTTTTGTATGCGATTATTGTTTTGGGCACGTCTTGATGTCAATACGCATAACTGGTGCATTAGACGACGACGTTGACTCAGACGATCGTAGCTTTTGTTAATTCCGCGAAACAATTTGTTTTTCTCTATTACCATTTTTGTGTGTAAAATAATTAAATGATTAGATAGATACATACAAAGATAAAGATTGGCAAGAACACAAAACGACGAAACGACAAAGAAACCAATGCTGATCACGTATGTAGAACAAACGGACTACATACATGCATGCAACCAAATCATACAATATAAAAAATACAAAATACAACCTGCCACATTTATTGTGCAAGTAATTACAGTAAATATTATCAACTTACCACTCACTCACATGTCGTTGATTAACATGTTGATAAACTCCCTAATGGAGTAAAGAAGTGCATTTTGTTTTGTTTCGGTCGGGTTTGATCGGTTTTGAACGATTGAATGTGAATTAGTTTATACACTATAATGACCCATATTAAAGTGTAAAGTGTTTAAAGCAATTATACAAATTAGATTTAAAAAAAAAACATAAATCAAATAAATAAACATGACAAATAGTGATAAATCATCAACAGCTCTAACTCCCAAAACAACTTTGGGAAAACGTGCTGCCAAGAAATTATGGAAATTATTAACGATTAATCCAAACACCACTACCAACATCTTTGCGAATCCCTCCTTATTTGAACATGGCTCGAAGGCATGTCGTGACATGACAATGCAAGAAACATATCTCAATGATAAAGCCTCCACGGTATCCAACATTTCTACGAAATATTCCACAACCAACTCAACGATTGATTCAAATTCTCAAAAATCCTCCTTATGTACACTTAATGAGGCAGCAAAATTATTTCCACGCAATATGCCAAGCATCAGACGCAGTCGCCGCCGCTTGCAGCAACATGCCACCACACAACGTAGCCGAGAATCATCGGCTACCACAGGAGTCTTGAATACGTCACACAAAAGTGCTTTTGCCCGAGTTGCACCAACTCAACGGCTTCAGGAAACGACTGATGTGCAAGAAAAAGTCAAAAAATCATGCAGCAAAACCAAAATGACACCGAAGAAGCTGAAAGCAAATTGTTCCAAAAATCGCCTTCAATCACCTACAACAGCAACACTCAAGAGGAACACTGGCAAAACTAGTCAACAACAAGTGTTGTACGCCAAGAAAGCACTAGTCACACCAGCAACACCAACCACCTCAAAGAGAACAGCAGCAACAACATCTTCATCATCAAACAACTCACTTAATTTTGTTCAAGAGCAGCAACAGCAGCTGCAGCAACATAAACATTCTCGAGATCTTTCACAACAATCGAGTCTCATCAGTTATGATTTAAGTTGTGCAACCAGTCAGCAAAGTCTGCAGCAGACACATGTGGCCATCACAGCAAATGACAATGTCAAATGCCCAGTTGGCCAAAACATGTCAGATGACACATTTCTATCATCTGGCATTTCGTGTCCCAGTGAAACACACTCCGAAGCCAGTGCCACAAATTCGCCAACATTTTATCAAACGTCCATTACACACCAGACAATTGGCAAAGCGTTTCAAAACACAAACGTCAGTGGCAGTGGTGCAGCTTGTTGCAACTACAACGATATTCATGTTCTCAACAATAATAATAGCAATAATAACAATAATAATGAGGTTGTTAAACACACAAATAACAATGCAAACAACACAGATGATGAAGATGAAGAAGATGTTTTGATTTCAATGGAACTGGCTATGATAACAGGTTGTGGTGGTGGTGGTGTTGTTGGTGGCGACTGTAAAAGTAACACAAATTCTTTCAGTTCTAATGCATTGAATAAACCCACAACAAAGTCAAATACAAGTACAAACCCTGCAAACCCATTGGCCGTTATGGATCTACACAATTTAAATAAATGCCGAAATCGTAATGCTGTTTGGATGCATGCCACAAACGATGATCATCAGTTGTCTGATATTGAGGAGCAATTACACAAAATAGAAATGACAGCTACGACTATGACCACAGCAACACAATCACTAACAACTCAAAAAGCTAAACCAAACATCAATCCCCATAAAATGGGCCATAAAACTGCTGCTGCCAAACAATCGCTTCTAACAAAGTGAGTTTATGTTGTTTTTTTTTTAATTGATTTTTATTGTTATAGTCTGGATTCGGTTTCTATTAAGGTAATCTTGTGTATTTATTTCATTTAGTAGTTGGTTAGTAGTTCTTTTCCATATTAAGCAACCAATTTAATTTGAATTTGTCGCTGGTTTATGGGTCATTAAAAGATTTGAAGATTCTTTTACGATTATAAGTAGTCCCCTGTAGATTGTTTTTATTTTACCAAGTATTTTAATGTGAGCTTATGTAAGAATGAATAATTTTCATTTATTTATTAACGATTTCGTATTAGTTATCATTTGTATTTGCTGCTCTTTAAATAACTTGTTTAGAATTGAAGCGTTTATGACATAAAATCATATTTTCCCATAATCATTAATTTCATGTGATTTTATTCTCATATATTTTTAGTCATTTTCTTTATCTCGGCAGAGCTTTTAACTATTTAGAAAAACGATAATATTTCTGATCATAAAAGGGTTTAATTAGGTGAAATTAATCGGAATAATTAATAAACAAAGCAACGAATATTTTTGGAAATAAAAAATTCTTGGTTTTCCACTTAAGGTTATAATATTAAGAATTTATTAGATTAGAACTTTATCGAATGCAGATCTCCATTCCGTTTTCTGATCCCATCTTTGGGATTTTAGAAAATGTTGTAATTTTGATAAAAAAAAATAGGTCACATTCCGAAGGGCGTCCGGACGACATATTCGAAAAATATGACAATTTTATTATACCAAAATATTTTCCGTAAAGATGCCTTACAGAAAAACCGAAAATTGTTATATCGAGCCCTTAGCGTCAAATTATCGTAAGCGACAAAACACAAATTTTACAGGAGAAGGTTTTATTTGATTATTTTGAAATTTATACATAGAATTAAAAATGTTATGATGCGATATAATATAATTTCGTTCAAGCTATTTGTCTATTTTTCAAAAATATTGATAACTTTTGACAATTAAAAACTCATGGAATACTTTATAGAAATTTTGACAAAAAATGTTTTATATTGAATTTTTGCATAGATAAAAATTTTTCGAATTGAAATTAAATTTTTATTTATAAATAGTTTTTAATGAAATTTCACAGTTATGTAGATTTTTCTATTTAAAATGGAAAAATAAAAACCAAATTTGAAATTTGTTATCAGCAATCCCGCAATTCCCAAAAAAGTGTTGAAAAATACCAAAAATGGTAATTTTTAGTTTTTTGGCTATAATATCCATACCATATCGGGACTCTTTACAAAATAATTAGAAACATATTGAGCCACCTATAATCCGTTAATATATTTTGATATCGGATACGCGATTTGAGAATTTTTGCCCTAAAGTTTTATTTTACATAAAAAATGGGTATTTTTTGAAAGGACCTGGTCCCCTCGGTAACAACAATTTTGAAATTGGTTTTCCTTTAAAATATTTAATGAAAACTTAGCTTTCAGAAAGTAGAAATTCCTTATACATCCTCGAGAACGCTAAAATATCAGTCGGTCCATAAAATTAAAATTTCTGCAATAAAACAAAAATGCCGTATATTTTTAAAAAAGGGAACAAGGTATGGCAAAATTTTAAAATTTAAATTTTGAAATGCCAAATACACGCATACATGTTTTTTGAAGACATAGCCGAGCGCTTTCCTGGGACACAGAAAAATGGAACGTGTTTAAAAATGTTACATGTCGAAGGTACATTACTTTGAGCCCCCATAGCGCCGCCCCTGGAGCATTTGTAGGGTGCATTTTAATAACTTAAAGTCTTTGTCTATGCCCAACGCAGATTTAATCCCGATAGGACCAGCCATTTAGAAATGTCACATTTATTTTCAAAAAATGTTGATATCGTCGGCATTGTTGATCATTGCCTCTCGGAGCTGGAACATTTCTCGACTGGCACCGACAAAATTCGTTGCGTTGTCGCTGTCTATTCGCACTGGGAGCCCTCTCCTACCGACGAACCTTTGAAGACAGAGAATAAAAGAATTGAAGACAAATCAGTAACCAGTTCAATATGTAAAGCTTTTGACGTAAAACACACAAATATACAAGTACTGTACATTTTAATATTTAAACTTTTAGCCTGAATTGTATGATATGGACAACAATGACATGTGGGTTCAACAGGACCCAAGGAGGAGTATTACTGTTGTGGAAATTGTTTATGAACACTCTGTTCACTATGTTAGAAAATAGGGAAATGTAGCGGTATTGATATCTGGTTAATTTCTAGAAAATCAGAAATTTGCATCAAATCAGGATTGAGTCATTGTTTGAATGGACTGATTCATATGGCCGTAGTGTGAACCGCTTGAAAACGAAACAGTTGCTTTTCATAATGAGATATAAGATTGATATTTATACTCCGCCAAATGTAACTGAATGGAATCGTACTGAAAAATACCGGTTTTGTTAAGTATCTCGGTATTATTCGTTATATATTAGTAGTATATTAGTACCAATATACCGAATAGGATTAACAAAGGGTCATAACTCATGAAAAAGGGTGCTAATAGTTCATCTGGATCTCCAGGTTCAGATCTGGTTTTACTGAGTATCTAATGATCTGGTAGCATGTTTTACATCGTATTGATGGCAATACAATTTTATTTCAAGTAATTCTAAACGCTTTAGACTCATATTCTATTAAGTGCAGTTTTTCACACTTGACTCAGCGGATTCCACCACCTGCAGGAGTCATGAGGGTATATACTGTGGACCTTAAGTATTAATAACCTGTCATTTATATAGCTTATGAATTGGCCAGACAGAGGCCATACCAAACCATTATTTGGTATGCCCCTGAGTATCGAAATAATATTCAAATAGTATTTGTTTCACCCTCAGATTAATGAAATAAAATGTTTAAAGTATTTTCTTTAAATAAAATTTATTACACAGTATTATTTTTTTATTTAAATACAATCACCCTAACCATAAAAGAAATTTTTAAGTTAATTTTTGCTAAAGTCGTCTTTATTTTAAAATAGAACTTTTGTTTTTTTCGTACCATAAGAAATATTTTAAAAAAGATTTTAAAACTTTTTCCAACACATACATTCAAATAAATGAAAATATTTTTCAATGAATGTAAATAAAAAAAGAAATTTAAAAAAATTAAAAAAAAAACAAAATGTACATAAAAGTTCTAAGCAAAAAGCTTATTTTAAAATAATAAAACAACATTTTAAATTACATTTGAAATCAGTTTTATGGTGCGAAATTGAAAATAATAGTAAACTTTATGGACATAAAATCGACTTTAAGGCTTTTTTGGTTAGTGTGAATAATTTTTCATAATATAAGAATTTCTTTATTTTTAATATATTCTATAAATGCTCAATCGAAGTTTTATATTTTGGTATTTGTACTTTTCATTTCCTTGTTTTACTTTTTCTTAGTATGGATAATTGTCAAGACAAATTAATTACAGGTTTATATTATTATTACGAATTAAAATTATATATCAACTAATTTAATTTTTAAGAAATATTTTAATAATATTTTCTAATCAAACTAATTAAGAAGAGTAAAAAAATCTCAGTTGCTACTTGTATACTTGACCAACTAGCCCATTTTTAATTCCAGTCATGTTTGCTATTTGTTATAAAATCACAGTAAATGCAACATGTTTCTCACCTATGGAGTTAACAATGCCTAATCAAGCGTTTACTTTAGCCAATAAATGCAATAAACTTTCAATTTTTTGTTCAGTTTGTAATCTTTAATCTGTAACGTGTAAAACAAAGACAAAAAATTGTATCGGTCAGGAAAATTTAAACAGTGGCATACACACATTCGAGATTGAACACATTCGATACAAGACGTTCATTTCATTTGATTCAAAAAAAAAAAAAGTTGATTAAACATGAAGTTGGGGTCTTTATTTATAATGCAATGATGTGAATTTCATGAGTATGGTGGTACGCTTGATTAAATCATTAAGATTACAACAGAAACCCAACATAACAAACAGACAGATCAGATCATTTATCATATTTATTTTTTTGTTTTATTATTTCATTTCTTATCTATGAGTATGTAAATTTCAATACAAAATTTTGCAACAAATAAATACCTTATTTCGATATTTCTCTTGCGTTAGTGAAACGAACAATACAGAATAAAAATGAACACAAAGATGTTATTAAAATAATAATGATAAATTATTAGGTTTTGAGTGATTTAAATAAATAATTTAAATAACAAAAAATTTTTAATTGCGTTAACTTACCAACAAACTATATACGCATATCTATATTTCTAAAGTCAAAATTTAAAACCTTTAACCTACTACCAAATCAAACCTGCCCAGACATATCTGTCAGTCAACAAACAAAGGTGTAAATTACTATGATTGACCATCAACTGGATTTTTATTTTAACTTTTTCCGTCTCTTTAATGCTTTTTAAATAAATCGCATAAAAAGAGAGAAAGATATTCGTAATTTATTAGTTTTAAAAGGTAACACTCAAATAAGCACATTATAATTTAATAATACCAATATTTCTTGCCCACTTTTATGGGACACAACCAAAGTCAACGCAAGAGAAGGCCACAGTCTCTGCTTTATAAATATTCTCTACACACTGTCAGTTTTCAAATGCCAGTAAACAAGTTGATCGGGGTAGAGCAGTGTGCGCGTTGTTTGTATGTTTAGCCAAGACATAATATCAATTTTTTCTGTTGTTTTGGTACATATTTTATTTAATGTGTCCCCTCGTATTATGTGCAACACATTTAAGTGCCGTACAGTGTCTTGCAACAATAACAAATCATGTACGAGTATATATCTTATATTGCTAAATATTGAAATACCCAATAAGCAATTTAGTCATAAAATTTAGTCATAAACTTATACCCTTTCCCGAGCATATACAAAATAGATGACTTATTCTCAGGAAAAGCAATTTAATAAACCTAGAGTCAATAAATATTGAGTAACCCTAATTTATTTACTAACATTTTTTTAAAATTTTTGTCTTTTTAAATTGTTTTTCAGAAGTAGGCCCTTCATTATAAAATAAAATCCGAACAGCAGAAAACTGCTACTTCGGATTTTACATCTTCGATGTTAATGAAACATATACCACACATGTTAAAAATTAAAAAAGTACATGTCATGAGGACACCTAAACGCTCTACTAAAAAGGGAGAGGCTAACAACCCTGAAAATTATCGCGCAATAGCAATTTGTTCTGCTCTTTCCAAAGTCATGGAGAGTATGGTTAACTACCATCTAGTTTGCTTTTGGTGTCGGTAATAACTTCTCTCGATTTATATCGAGCTTTCTCAGAGATCGCACTATACGAGTTGTTATAGATGGAATCTCACCAAATGAGTTCAAGATCAATTCAGGGGTACCGCAAGGCTCCGTTCTTTCTCCTACTCTATTTCTTATCTTTATAAATGGCCTTCTATGTCAAACTTCCAACCTTATCTTCTCTTTTACAGATGACAGCAACATTTGCAATTCATATGCAATCAATTATAGACCAAGCCTGTCGGAGATTGGGGCAATGAGGCAAGACATAAACGAATGTGCGAATAGAGTCGATTTAAACGCACGCAAGACTCAATGTTGTATGTTAACACACAAACGCACAACAGATCATATGCCTCCATCTGTTTTTATGGGTGGAGTAAATATCAGAAGCTCTTGATGTTCTAGGCATGAGTATTCAGTGTGATGTCCGCTGGACAAAACACATTTTTCGAGTGTCGAAAGAAGCATTCAAGTGCGGTTTTTTTAAACGGTGTAAGAATTACTTCACTCCATCTGATCTCCTTACTATTTACACCACTTATAACCGATCTAAAATGGAATACAACTCTCATGTGTGGGCCGGTGCTTCGAAGTCTATTTTGGAGTTACTCGACCACGTACAGGAGAGGGTGAATGTTCTTATCGGTGGCAGTAGGGTATCCAACTCACTGGAACATCGTCGCAATACTTTGTAGGTTGTGTTTCACTGTTCTTCCGATACTACAATGGTATATGCTCTGCTGAAATTAGGGAACTTGTTCCCGAAACCCGTAGTTTTTTACGCAACACACGTTCTTCGGCAAGGGCTCATTTATACTGTCCGTATGTGGAATCAGCTTCCTCCTGAAGTCATTCCTGTCACTTTCAATATAGGAAAATTCAAATCGAATGTCCACAAACACTACTCAATCTATACTCCCTCCCATTACCTATTTTCCTAGTTCCAACACAATGCTTTGCATGAGTAGAGGTCATCTCCTGAGTGCTGGTCCAAGAAAAAAAACTTATGATCTGGTTACTATCCTGTACATTATTCCTTTACGTATTGAGGTATATTGGGATCTCGAGAATTGTGGCTGGTATATATTTCGCACATGCGAAATCTTGGAATCTTTAAGATTGACTATTGAAATAGAGTATTGGACTGTATGTTACCGACTCTGGTGTAGTAAACGAATTTTAAAGTCTTTATACCCGAAAGGGTTAAGTGGCTGGCTCAGGGGTGGTTCAGCGATGATCCTAAACAGAACAATAATAACACCATGCAAACGTTTACGGTACTTATGGTTTATTAATAGTCCGTGCTTATCTAATGTCTCGAGTATTTTTCGGATAGTCAAACTGCACTTAGGCCTATTTCTTCTTATGGAGTAAGCTCTGGTATCTTCAGGGACTGTACTACATCACTGTCAGATCTCGGTCTTCACCGATGACTTGAGGGCCATGCTGGGAACGAACCGACTGTTCTTGTTTAAACCTGAATTCCCTGACAATGTGGTAACTTATATTGGCCTAGGCATGCCAAACTATTCATAACTCGGTCAGGAGGAAGATTTTAAAAAACGTTATATTGATATATGGGTCTAAGCGCGCATAGATCTAGGATTTTTAACAATTGGGTTACACAAAACTCTTACCTACAGACATATGTATATAAGTATTTATGGATATTGGACGTGTATGTAAGTATCCATCTATATTATGAGTTCTAACGACATACATACAATAGAATATAATACTGTGGAATAAAGTGAAATGAACACAACATACAAATATATTGAAATATTAAGAAGATCCTCTTTGGCTTTATGTATTTGATATCTTTGTTGATAAATCATATTGCGGCCTTAACTCATGGCAAAATAATTTCTTGTTATTCTTATTGTGTTTGTGTGTACGAATGTGTTCTTTAAGCCTACTGTTTGGCGGTATTATCAAAATGCTCTAAGGCACAAGTTAGCCAGCCAGCCAGCCTGGTGAGCCACAACCAGTACAAATATTCATGGATGGTTAAAATGAAATATCATGTGTTTGGGCTCGATATAAACGATTATCAGTATGGAGTGTGTGTTTGCGGGTTTGTGTTGCTTTAAAGAAAGATGTTGGTTGGCTGGTTGCATTTGCATTAATTTGTTTTTGTTCATCTGGCTGTTGTTACTGCTGCTGGTTTCTATAGCTGTAGAAGTTTTCGTTTTGATCTCAAGATGTGTAACTCATTTTTATCGCTTTATTTGCATGATTTTTCAAGTGTAAACACACTTGCCAAGGTCCAGGGTGCAGCCAGAGATGAACGGACAGACAGACATTCAAACAACAAGCAATAACAACAACAATAAGAACAACAACATCACAACTGATTTAGCAAATTTGTTTTAGAGGGTGTTCTGTCAGTGTTCGCATAACAAAAAACTTTTGTTTGCATGTTACCAAGTAATTTCTTTTCAGTTGTTGTTGATGTCGTTGCTTTTTCCTTTTTGTAGTAGCAACTTGCATTGGCCATAATGTATGCCTATTAACCCCTTAAGAGATGGTGGTTACGATACAAAAATTTAATTCATAAAAATGTAACAATTTAACTAGTTTAGAGAAAATTGTGATTATTTTATGTATGTCATTAACATATCGTTTGCTTAGTAAGCAAATGTGCTAAGTCCACTTTTCATTAAAATTTGTTTGCTTAAAAAACTCAAAGTCCATTTTGGTATGTAAATGTGCCAAATCCTCTTTTTGTACAAATTGCAAAAATAATTATCGTATTCAATTGAAATTGAGTATAACTACGTTATTAAATTTATAACAACTTATAACACAGTGATATAAAAGAGAACGCAAAAATTTTGGAATAATTTACCATATCGTCTACTTATTAAAAACGTGATTGACTTTTGAGAGACACGAAAAAAATAACAATAAATACGATAAATACATACATATATAAAAGTAAAGTCAGGCGACAATAAAATACACCACATTAACGTATTTAGTACATCGAAACTATTATTCCGATATCATGTAAATATTCTTACAAAACCAATCCGTTGCGATTCAAAAAAAAATAAAGTTAAGTATGATTAAGTACTAAACGCTTGATTTAATAACGGATCCATATAGTACTAAATAATTAATTTTAGCTTTCCTTATGCCAATCTCATCTCATAACTTACCTGTTCTTCGTATTCTCAGCTTAATTTTAACTTGATGTGAACTTAGAATAAAACTGATTTAAGAATGACTGAGGTTGTGTTAATCCCTACAAGCTCTTTTCTAAGAATTATGAACTTGGTTTGAGTTCGTATATGATACTAGATAATGACAGATGTTAAATTTAATAATAAACATATGTTTCTTAGAATTTCAGAACTTACTTTAAGTTTCAACTACTTAGTAGTTAATATGATATAAACCTAATATTGATTTATTTAAAAATAATAATTTATGGTTGCATTATATGAATCTATTACTCAATGCATGTCTTGAAAATACGCTTCTTAAACGGATAAATTTGAAGTTAGTTTTTGGTATGTCAATTGGTATAAATTATTTTGTTGTTAAGAATAATTATTGTTATTAGTTTTCTTCCCAGTTTTCTGTTTTCGTGCATAATAATGACAAAATATGAACATAATTATGTACATTTATAAGATATGTATTTACTTGCTTTAAGAAAACATTTCTGACTGAAAAACTTCAAAGGTTTTCAGCTGTTGCCAGACTTGTGGATTTGTCCTCAATTTTTTTTGGGAGATATTTGAATATTTAGAGCTTTTATGAAAACAAAGTGTATATGGAATATCGTTGTTTTTGTTATCGATATTTAATAGAGTAACTTCGGGTAATGTGGACTACCGTTTTGTTTTTTCTAAATTTTGGCCACAATATATATGGATATTAAAAAAGTTGTGAAGCAATAAATTAGCTAATGTATTCTCTAATTGTTTTTGCAGTTGAAAATTTTTTACGTCAAAGGATAAAAAATTTATGTGAAAATATTGAAAGGAACCCAAAAACCAGCATTAAAAAAAATTGGAGGGTAATATGGACCACTATATGAGGGTAATGTGGACTAGTATTTGATACATAAAATTCATGAATCAGCTGATCATGAATGATTAAAAAATTTAATTTTAATATATTATTATTAATACAAACTAAAAAGTCGCGTTCTTGGCTTAGATAGATGGCATACAAAGTACATAGTTATTGTCGGGTAATGTGGACCAGTAGTACATAATCAAGTAATTTAAGTGGTCCACATTACACGAACTTGGGCTACAGTGGTAAACAATTATTTTTACCTAATAATCTAAATGTGCTTAAATTCTTACCAAATATATGCAAAACTACGTGTCCACTTTAACTATATAAAACAACCAAACATTAAATTCTGCCAAGTAACTGTACCAAATTTTGTTTCTTACTTGAGCCGAAAAAAATGTTGAGCACGCGCATTAATTTCAATACAAGAATAAAAAGCCAATATATCAATTACTCATGAAAGCAGATGTGCAATTGTCGTTTCAAACAAATTGTAAAATGTACGACAAATCAGTGTTAATATACCTTCAATAGTTTCTGAAAAAATACACTGGTCCACATTAGACGCATAGTCCACAATACCCGAAGTTACTCTAATATCAATGACTACATCTTATTTCACGTGAACGTGAATTTGTGGTTGTATAAACGATGTTCGGAACAAGGTTTGAAACTGAAATTGATTGAAAGATTGAAACTGGCTGAAATCGGTCCATTATTTCACCTAGCATCTATACAAATGTCCTCCCGAAATATGTTTTTATCGATCGTAAATGTTTACTTTATATAGATATAAAAACAAATTTTTTCACAAATCAGTTTTATATATACGGATATCCTGTCACCTAATGATAATCGGTCTATAATAGATAAGTCACTGCTCCAATATAAGGCACACATCTGAAATTCACTTTTACGAGTATCGACATAGAATTCAACAGAAATTAGTTTCATAAAGACATAAAATAACACCACCTAATTTTATGGCGAACAGTGCATAATTTCTCCCAGATTTCGCCCACTTCCGAAAATCACTCACGAAAATAAATTAACGAAATTTTAAAAGAAAAATGTTTTTGCTCATTTACCCAGTGTAAAGCGGGAAAGGTAAACCACAGTACCGCAAAGGACTATAGACCGATCAGTCTGTCATCGTTTTTATTGAAAACACTGGAAAGATTGGTCGATATCCACGTCAGGAACATCCTCTCCCCTGATAATTTCTGTAGGGCACAGCACGCATACCTTAAAGGCAGGTCGGTGGAGACAGCCTTGCATGACGTTGTCGGAACTATAGAGGGGACACTTGACAAGAAGGAATATGTTATGGCATCTTTCTTGGATATAGAGGGTGCGTTTAATAATGTGAACATATCCGCAATAGTTGATGCACTGGGTGACTTATGTGTTGATCAGCGGATAAGGAATTGGACAGAAAATATGCTTAGGAGCAGGGCCATTAACTCTAATATGGGTATTGGTAGGACAAGGAAAGTTGTGACAAGAGGCACACCACAAGGTGGGGTCATCTCTCCACTTCTGTGGAATCTTGTCGTAAATAAAATCCTTTTCAGGCTCAGTAGGATAGGTACCAAAGTAGTCGCATATGCTGACGACGTTGTGCTTCTTATTCAAGGGAAGTTTCTTCCCACAATAAGTGAACTCATGGAATCAGCGCTCAGCGTTCTGCTATCATGGGCCAAGGAAAACGGTTTGGGTGTTAACCCTGCCAAAACCGAACTGGTTCTTTTCACCAGGAGATATAAAACTCCAGAATTTAAACCTCCACGACTGGATGGTACTTTTCTGAAGTTTTCAAGCGAAGCCAAATATCTTGGCGTAATTTTGGACTCTAAGCTCTCGTGGAAACGTAATGCTGAGAGTCGAATGAAGAAGGCATTATGTGCCTTCTATATATGCAAGAAAACCTTTGGGAAGTGATGGGGTCTTAAACCATACATTGTACACTGGATGTACACCGCGGTCATAAGACCTATTTTGACCTATGGGGCTCTTGTTTGGTGGAGAGTGGTGGACACTAAGACTCACCTCTCTATTCTAAACAAGGTACAAAGATTAGCATGTCTTGCAATTACTGGCTCTATGAATTCCACACCTCAGGCCAGTCTAGAGACGATGCTGAATATAACTCCCCTTGATATATATATCAAATGCATTTCTGCTAAGTCTGCTCTACGACTCAAACAGTCGAGCGGACTGAAGCACGATCGTATTGGTCATGGCACCATCCTACAAAAGATAGGCAGGCCAATCATAGGGAGGGAAACGGATTATATAATACCCACACCGAATTTTGATAGAACATTTAGGATCAGAATACCGACAAGGGATGATTGGGCCGCGAACTCTGTCCTAAGAGATGACGTGATCTCAATCTATACTGATGGTTCAAAGACAGAAAGAGGCACGGGCTCGGGAATCTTCTCAGATGAGCTGGACCTTTTGATGTCTCTTCGATTACCCGATACCTGCACGGTTTTCCAGGCAGAGATTTATGCTATTGATACAGCCGCGAGAAGAATCCGGGAACTGAATCTCGAAAATTCGACCATACATATCTACTTGGACAGCCTGGCATCAATCAAGGCTCTTAACTCCAACGTGATTAGGTCGAAATGTCTTCTCAATTGTATCAAATCACTGGCACAACTGACACAACATCACGTGGAGTTGATATGGGTTCCAGGACATGCGGGCATCCGGGGAAATGAAGTATCTGATGAGTGCGCAACCAACGGGTCGTCCCTGGACGTATCTCTTGCGCAAAGGGATATTCACACTCCCTTGGTGACAGTATCAAAATTGATAGATGAATGGGCTTTGAGCGAGACGGAACTCAGGTGGTCAAATATCATCACTTGTAGAATATCCAGAATGCTCTGGCCCAATCTGACAGAGGATAGAACTAAGACTCTTTTGTCTCTTAGTAGGAATTCGATTAGACTTCTCACGGGTATAATTACTGGGCACTGCATGATTGGACATATGTCTGAACGTATGGGTTACCCACGTTATGGCTATTGTAGAAGTTGTTTAGATGAAGAGGAGGAGGAATCGGTACAGCACCTTCTATGTGAATGCCCAGCCTTACAAGAGCATAGACTACTACATCTTGGTAGAGCTCTTTTCCATGATCTGGACTGTCTCAGGGATGTGTCACTAGTGAATATGATTGGGTTTATTAGAAGTACCGGCTGGTTCCCATAGGGACCACAGAAATCACATAATAGACGAAACTAGGGAGGGAAACTATTCTCACTTTATGTGTGACATTTTCAGCATAAGGGAATAGTACTTCTAAGGGTACCACAATGGGCCGCAAGGCCTCCGAGTGAACTCGCTAACTTGCGAGCAACCCACGTAACCTAACCTAACCCAGTGTATTTTTTGCTACTTAACCCATAAACTTGAAACATTAAATAAAGTGTGCAGCATCTAAACGTTATTAGATTTATACCCTGGAAGCATCGAAGTCCAATATAAAGACCACCCTATGTACATACAATCACAATATGCGAGTGTGTATAATTATCTATAAAAAATAACGAATATTTAGAACATTGCAAGTATGTATGTACCTATAAATATTGCCTTGAGGACATGCATTAATCTTAATCGATAAAACCCAACTTCTTTCAATGCATTTAATGTAATTTACCATTCAATATATTTGACGACCGGCTTGAATTTCGTATCTGCTGATAATTGCCAAATGCAAAATCACTTAAGAGTCAGCTGATTATGATTCCTTTAGGTGACTGTCTTCTGCAAAACATTAACTTTTAATCATTGGCTAGTTTTTTTTATCTGTTCCATACTCGTGCAGGCATAAGTTCTGTATTGATTCCTTTTATAAATGTTCATGCTTATTGAACTAAGACAACAAAACTATTTACATCAGTTTAATCAATTGGCCGTAAATATTTATCAGAAATATTTAAAACTCTGCTGTGTATACCTGAAGATACAATACTTGCAGACGAATGCTCTGTGATGCATACTTTCATATTCGTTGAATTAAAATTACTACAAAAAAACCCTTTTCGCTTTTATGGATGTTATTCGGTTTTAGAGTAAAATTTCATACTCGTATGCAAACAATTTTAACGTGTTCTATAGAAGATTTTGGTTTTAGTTTCTGAGTATGAGCATTTCGAATTGCATAAACGAGAAAAGAAAACTAATTAAAACTGGCATTGAGGCTTGAAACATAAGTATGTGGTCTTGGGTGGTCGCATGTCTTTTTTGTTAAAAAAAAAGTTAAGCTTTTTGTGTTTTTGTTTAGAATGTCGCTAAAATAGTTGGTTGGTTTGTTGGCTGCCATCCTGACTGCTCTCTCTCTGCCTTAAAACTTTTCCGTCTGCCTACCAAATAACGAATTTACGCATCACAAGTCCCAGTGTCTGCCATCCGACATCTTCTTCGCATTAAGTTTTCAATTTTTATTTTATTTACGCTGATAATTTAAGTTGAAAACGCACTGAATTGTGGATGATTTTAATTAAAAGTGAAATAACTTTCAGTTGAGTTTTTATTTTTTGTTTGCAAATGGTAATACAAACGTATTTAAAAATTTTTTATTCACCAAAAGAATGAATATAAATTTTTATTGCCAAAAAATGAAAATAAATTTTCATACTTTTACTTAATTTTCATTGTGGTCTGTGGAGAAAAGTAAATACCAAAGTATGTATGTATGTAAATGTACATTTTACAGAAGTTCAAAGAAATCTAAGAACTGTTAATTTAATACAATATACTCTACAGCACTCATAAAACAATTTAAATTAGATAATAAATTCGATTATAATAGAATCTGATAATTATCAGATAAAATTTCAATGCAATAACATTGATAACTTTAAATTTTGCAGGGTTTTACACAATAAAAAGTAGAGCGATAAAATCCTCAACTACATCTACCACCTACATTTAGTCAGTAATTTTTTGACAGTCAATTCAATTTGTTTTCAATTTTTAATTATATTTAATTGTTTAAAATTGTTGGTGTTGAAAATCAAATAAGATTCAAACAAATTTAATTTAAAAAAAAGTTTATACAACTTTACCATAATATCTAATTGTTTGTTACTAACACATATTTAGATTTTTAGTCTGTATATAAGTACTGTGGTGTATAGGGTATCAATAAATAAGACAATCACTCTTAAAAATTAATTTAAAATTTCCTGGCAATAATGTTAAATTTTTGCTTCGGTTTTGTTTGCGGTCACTTGTTTTTTTTATTATTATTATTTTCTCTTCTTTAACATTCAACAAATCAATTGTGAAAATATTCTTAAACCATACGTAAAAATTCAACCATCACGAAATACATACTTTTAGCAGGTCAAATTTACTTACAAAGTAAAACAGAAATCAAAAACCAACCAACCAATCTGCGTTTAATATAACTAAAATACTTTTGTTTTTTTTATCGTGGAGCAAAACTATAAACGTAATTGGTTACGCCTTGACTTTTATAAATAAATATTATTGCAAACAATTTCGGTCCAAAAGGTCCATTGAATAGATGGATGCACTTATTTCCAAATACAAAAACACAGATACACAACACTTACAATCAGTCAGACGACGACTTAAAGTCTTTCTTTGGCCATTTACTGAGTTTATATTTATAATAATTTTAAGTGCATTTTTGGTTTATAGTCTTTTTTATTTATTTTTTATAATGGCCAAGATTAGGTGCCAATGATATCACTGCCAAGGTTTAAACCATAATTTGCCATAATTTTAGCCATAAAATACCGACATTTTTCTATAGGTATAACATGTATGTATAACGTTCATACATAATCTTTAACAATTTTCACATGTTATTTAAACCTTGAACCTTGATTACGTTTTCTTACATACACTTGAAATTATGTTTGAAACCTCTGTTTAACCCACGCACGTCTCTGTACTGTGATGGGAATTTAGGTAATTGACTGTTTTTTTTTCTTCTTTTTGTAGCGAATATAAGTTAAAACGCATTATTTTTTGCGTTCTCTTTTAAATGAAAATAATGTACATATGTATGTATTCTCAAACAAATTATATAAATTTGTATGTAGAACAGGAATGAAAAAAATTATTTCAGCTGGAGAATATATCCCAAAACAACAAAAAACTGATATCTTCTGATTTGTAATTTCCGATTTCAATGAAATGTATCACAGATATTATGTGTATTTTTTTTATATTGACGTTTTTGGTAATTAATATGACAATTGATTCATATTAGTTAAATTAGATGGCCTAACTCTAATTAGCAATATCAAGCAATATATATATTAAAATAATATAAATCACTTTGCATTTCAACTTAATTTTTTAACACATTGTTAAAGACAATACTGCAAGCGCTTTGAAATAGGGACTTAAACAAGTCATTGCTTTGATATCTATAATATACATAACTAGTTATATGTAACGAGTACAGGGGGTTGATTCTGGTTCTGTGAAACAGTGAAATGAAAAAAAAAAAACTTTTAATTTTTGTTTTCATAAGAAATTTTCATATTATCATTTCACAATTACACAAATTGCGATTCCCGTTCTTTCAATTGATTTCATTCCACTTTTTCTTTTCATATGAAAACATTTGAATTTATTTATCATATTTTCACTAAACGAGAATCAGAAACTCTATGAAAATTTAAAAAAAACTTTTCATTTCACCGTTTCACAGAACCAGAATCGACCCCCAGATATGGAAAATTAAATTTTTGTTTGATATCAAACAAATATTCGAGTAGTACTTTTATCATTCTTAGAGTACTTGACGGGAAATTTCTAATTACACTATGCTAGTTGAAAAAACTATCACTATTCGGGTACGCTAAATCCTGTGGTGCTAACCGGTTTTTTGGTTAGCTCTTGTTTCGAGATATACCGTTATTTCGAAAATGGAGGTGGTTGCACAACATAAGCTAAACAGGTTTTGAGCTACTCGAATATATATTGTGCAACATCATCCATTTTCGAAACCGTTAGCACAGTGGGGAAACTGAAAAAAGAGGAAATAAATCTGTAACTTCTCAACGAACAGCCCGATTTAAAAAAATGGTTATAGAGGAGGTGTTGATAAGTTTAAGTTTTGAATTTGAACTAATAACACAAAGGGGCTGAGCAACAATGCCCCAAAGTGGGGCAACTCGGGTATATCAAAAATTAAAGATTTTTATATATATGAAATCTGCAAAAAACATTGCTTTAGCTATATATTATCTCTTATAGTTTACGAGTTATTCGAATTTGAAAAGTAAAATTTTATTTTTTTTACCTACCTTGGTCTGGTTTTTTGCTAATAACGGATTCAATTCTTTCCCGATTTTCTTGAAATATATATATATAAGAAATTCCAAATATTGAAACATTTGACCATTGGCCTCCATGATTTAAAGGTTGGCGTTTTCCGATTTTAGTAAAACTTTCAGACTATATTTAAAATTACCTGGACTATAATATACTGAATAGTTTTTAATTAAACTTCATAACACTAAGAAAATTCGGCTCATTCGCCAAAATATGGCCAAAAAATTTGTTTTTCTCGAAAATCGCAAAATTTAAATCACAGTTACGGACAAACTATAGGATGTATTGTCATACTTTTTTCGTATTTTTATTCCCAATTATGTTCTCAATAAATCCCAGCATGCTGATCAACAAATTATGAAATTTGTTTAACAAAATGTTTAAAAATTTGAATTTGGAGTTTTAAAACTGCAGTTAAAAATCGTTAGACACGAACCGGATGATATACGTATGAAATTAAAATAAATAAAGTATGAATATAAATTAAATGGAGAATAGCTGCATTTTCAGTTTTTCATTTCGTGATCCTATGTCATTTTTAAAGGACTTCAAAGTTTCAAAGAAGTACATTTTTCAAAAAATATTTAAAAATACTCCTGCTAATCCAACAATATCAAATTGTATGTCAAAAGAACAAGAAGAGTTGTAAAATATTTAGTATTATTTTTATTTTATCCTATAGGATCAAAAGATGTCAAAAATGTCCTTTAACCTTTTTATCCTTTAATATCCTAAAGATTGCCAATAAATTCCTTTTAACAAAATAGTGCGTTAAAGACCCAACTATTCTATACTAAATGTCAAAATTTCATCCTTTATATATATAAAGGTCAAATTAAAATATAAAATTTATTAGTATACAAAAAAGATTTATTAAGAAAAGTACATGTTTATATCCTACAGCACCATAGTGGGCAGGTATAATGGGATAGGGCCGATGTTTGCTACATACAAACATATTTTCCCAACAGCCACCTTAAAGCATACCAAACTGCTCAGGATCACTTTCTGGGTCTACTAAGCGATGTCCGCCCGTCCATGTAAACCTTTTAATCAAACTACAGTTCGCAAGTTTAAAAATTTGACACAAACCTTTATAATGCCCCAAGGACAAAGCCTATTGAATATGGTTAGAATCGGTACATTATTTCTCCTAGCTTCCATACGATTGCCCTGTTTGAAAATAGTTAAGCTCTCATAAATATCTTAATTGTAAACATATTTAAACCAAATTCAGCACAATTAATTACTCTCACGACATAATTTTATGAAGATTGGACAACAATGTTCCATAGCTCGAATATAAGCAACATTCTCGAAAATGTCATTAATATACATAAATCTCTGAAATATGTCAGTATCCAAACAAAATTCAACACAAATATGTTTCATATATTCGCAAATCATCCCACCAAATTTTGTGACGATTGGTCCATAATTAGTCATAGCTCCCATGAAAATTTGAAGTCCTTTTAAAAGGAAACAGGATCACGAAACGAAAAACTGAAAACGCAGTTTTTCTCCATTTAAATTATTGTTTCAGACGTACAGTGGTGGCCAGGAATTTAAGACAAAAATTGTTTGCTAAATTCCACGTAATTGTCAATTATTTTTTCAAATATTTCCACAAATATGTAAGCATGACGACTGTTTTTACACACAAGTGTGTTTTATTCGACTGTGTCAATTCATACATATTCACCATGAACACATAAAATTTTTCTACAACTTGACCAAAATTTTTTTTTTTTAAATAAACATATTTTCTCACATTTATATCATTATAATTTTATTATTATAAAAAATTCGGACCAAATTTCGTATTTTTAGTTCCATTAGTTTCGGTCATATCATGTTATTAACAGCGGATGTTCGCTGAGGTGGGTCAACGTATTTCCACATATCTTTGTCCATACATGTTTTACCGATTTTTCCAAACATTTTTCAGAAACTAGAAACATTAATAATAAATTTCATACCCTTAGAGGTCCTTTTATTTTGGCTCTATCGCACTAAAAATTCAGTTGATGAAAAAAATTCAAGTATTTGTCTTAAATTGGTGGCCACCACTGTATATCATCATATTGAGTGTCGTATGGTGTTATACCTGCGAATAGGTAAACGGTATCTTACGAAGACAAAAACTCATATACAAGTAAATATGGATATATTTTAAGTTAAAATAAGCTTTTATTTTAATATTTCTCAAAATATGTGAATTTTGTTCCTACATTTCTTGTTATAGTGGCCTGAGACACGTTAATGGCTGGGGAATTTTTAATAACTTTAAATTTTTTTAACCAATGTTAGTTAGTCTTTTATATCTCATTAGAACGATAATTACGTACACATTTCTGTTATTTTAAATTAAATTGCAAAATTAATTTTTTAATGGCAAAATTTTTACAAAAACTTGTGAATGCACCACAAAACTTTGGGCGACGAGCGGCACTTATTCTCATATTTCGGCTATCTCAATATCTGGAAAGGGGAATCGTTTTATGGGGTCCAGACGAACAAAATTTAGCCATCGATTTTTGTGGTCACCCTAGTGAAGATTTTGTTTATTTTTAAAGATTTGTTGAGAGGCTAACTAAGTTACATTCACTTTCATGAAATTATGGCGAGAATATAAATGTTAGCAGAAAATCAACGCCATTATAGGGCAATAAAAAGTATACCTATAGCAAATTTACAATCCCTTTGGTTCTATAAGATGAACATAAACATTTATTTATTACTAATCATTTATAGTGAGCGTAGGTGTCTTCTCGAGTGCTTTTTTAACAAAAAATTGTATTTATTATTGTGTCAAAATCTTTCGGAATGAAATAACCCGAAAAATTAAACAAAAACATGTCAATAATTACAATAGATATTGTGCACAAGTTAATAAGTACTTTATTTTTCGTCTACACATAAAGTAATAAAAAAACTCTTGACCAAACAAATTGTTGATTTCCTTTTAACAAATTGATTTTTATTGTTATTTCTTTCTATTTTTTATTTTACGATTTATTTCTTCGACAAAAATGATTTGTCATTATATTAAATGACTGACTGTTGGTTGGATCAGTTAATAGAATTTACAATCATTGTGGCATTTTATTATTATTATTTGAAGCAAAAAAAAATACAAATTGTTTACAAATTTCGAATATCTTATAAACATAATCTTATAATTTTTATTTTTATTTATATTATTTATCGAACAGAGCATAAATAAAAATAAAACACAGGTTTTAAAAATGTTTATTTATTTTTAAATTTTATGCAGATTTTGTATATTTTTTCTTAAGTGTTATTTAAAAGTGTGTTAATTTTAGTCTATTTGGTTAGAAGCTTAAAATCTGTTTTTCATTGCACAGATTAACTTTCATTTTATAAAGAATTTTAAGCAGTTTTATGCTAAGAGCCAGCTGAAAAATATGCAAATGCTGAGAATCTGGGGAAAAACATGGAATTTATTAATAAATATTTTTTAAGCATTTGTTATTAAGCATAAACAGTGAGTTTTAGTAATGTTGATAAATATAGCAGTGTATTAAAAATGTATTAAACGCAGTTGCAAACTACAAAGTTTTGAGATTCTGCTGGAAAATTTTGAAGGAGATCAGTAGATTTCACATTATTCGGTTAGCTTAGATATAAAATTATTATGCTACGCTATGAGATCGTGCTATTCATTTTCACACCACTAATTGAACATATTTAAATTAATGAATGTTTGGATTGATCATTGGGATGTAGTAGCAACAAGCTACCACAACAACAAGAACAAAAACAAAAAGACGTTGAACATTTTTATAGATACATTTGTTGGTAACGCAAACTACAAAAATAGTATTTAAAATCTTTATGCAAAATTGTGAAAGTGTAAAGAAACAGCGCAGATAAACAAACATACAGGTGTGTGAATGTTAAAAAAAAATTATTAAAATATTTCTATAAATAAACACTGGTGTGAGTATGAGTTTGATGTATGATGTAGAAGAGATAAAAAATAACAACACCATGGACCTACTTTTAACATACTTTCAGTACATCCATACATATGTCATCTTCTTTATATGGCCATGCGTTTTTTGCTGTTTATTTTTAACATTTTTTTCTAGTTTGAATGATTTAAGATTTGTCACGATTTCCTTTTTTCTTATTTTGATAATTCTATATTTGTAACAAATTTATAACGAAATTAAGGTCAATCATGTGGAGAATTTAAAAAGTAAATAACAAAATAATATCCAAGAGACCAAGACATATTTAATTAAACAAAATTCGTTTTAATGAAATCAATTATCAAAATTATACTAGAATAGTAGACAGACACTTGACGTTTTCGTGTTTTATTAACAAAAAAAAAAAACTCTTGGGAAGATTTCAAAACCTTCTGTAATCATCCAACCATTACTAACATTCTTAAGAGTGAATTCGTTTGTCTCTTGCTTTTAATCATCATTATATTTCTTTACCTTAAATTAATTTAGTTCCCTTTTGTTTGTAATTCAACTAAACAAAACATCAACACTAAAAATTTTAAAATGGCAACAGAAACGACATAAATAAAAGAAATGTATAATTTTTTTAAATCGACATTTATACGTAAATACAGATAAACATTTAAACGAATAAATAATGTAGGTATCTGTTAGAACGTGGGAATTTTTTTCCAGTTTATTTTTATTACTTTGTTTTCAATTTATTTTGTCATCTTCTTGTTTTTGTCATGATCACACGGAAGTTACACAATATTCGTACGTTCCGTATTACAAAACTAATGAAAACACACATATAATTACAAATTTTGTAGCTAAAATTTCTCACATTTAATGTGTTCTGTCATAAAAAGACTTAAAGAAATGTAACTGATCTTTAAGCACCTCATTAGCACATGGTTCTTTCTTTAAACATGCTTTAAAGAAAAATTTAATTCATCCCCTAATGTACGATCAAAGATGTTTTCATTTGAGGATTTCCCCTAAATTATACAAACAATTTTAATTAATATTCTTTTTCGGTAAATAAAAAATATCAAAAAGTGAACAATTTATTTGGTTATTTGAAAACAAAATGCATTTCCATAAATATTTACGCTTCATGTCATTTCACTTGTCTCAGGGGTGTGTTCTGCATACTAAGAATATGTATCATTTTATTTGAATACACTGGGAATAATAATGTCCGGTTACGTTTAAGAAACAACAGGTCTTTGAAATATCAATTCTCACAGGTAATTATAATTCGTAGAAAAACCTAATGAATTCAAATTGACTTCTCTTGAGAAAAAACATAAGGGAATTGACCTTCTTTAAATGAAAATTGGGAAATTAATTTAGATTTACATAAAAAATATTGAAAAACATTATATGTGTTAAAATATATGTAGTTAACATGGAAAAAGTAATTTTAGACATATTTCATATCAAGGGAAAGGAAATTGAATTAACTTCTAATAAATTTATTAATAAGTAGTTGTTATATTTGAATGTATTACCTACCATGTTATTGAAGATTTTTTATATAGGCTCAAATTTCATCTTTATATATGAAATTTTTACTGTACAATAATTGTCAAAGCCGCAAAACTCCGCGCCATTTACTTCGGAAAATGGGCATGATTAGATAAATGGGCGTGGCACAGCCCACAAAAAGTAAATAGTTGTTTTCGCATATGTGCAGAACTATACTTTTGACAGTCTTCCAACCTTATACGAATCAACTCTATCTTGAGGACTATAATTGCAAGATTATTCAAACAATTGTTAATACTTTCAAGAAACTTTAATTCTGGAAGTATTTGCCCGAATATCATTTTCTTCATAGTTTGGTTGAAAATGGGCGGTATTATATTACATATAGGGTTTTTAATTTCCCGATTTTTTTTTTGATTCTCGGGAATCGGTAAAATTTTTCTCTACATTTCCTGGTACCCGGCTATTCCCGAAATATATAATAATACTGTAAACTATGAATATTATTGCAAAATTTCATATAAAAACTTAGTGTTATAATCATTATCCATGGTAGGCGTTCATATTGTTGAGGTTACGATGATTTTCGTCAAACAACCCGAATGTGAACAAAAGAGCATAATAGAGCGTAAAAATACACACAATTCATTCAGTTTCTTGATGTTGTTGTGGATATTTTATTTTTTACCCAAAAGAGCACACAAATTAAATGCCTCTTTTTGCCTACCAATGATTCATTATACATACAGCTTCGTATTAATTAATTCAATTTGAGCTTAATTCACTAAAATCTTAACCCGTAATTAAAAACTGTCAGCCTTTCATTTCATAAATCCATTCCCAATATCTAAATTTTTAGCTTCCTTCAAAAGCTTCATTTAAATTGAATTAATTTTGAAATTAATTAATAACAGATTTTATTCAAACTTTGAATGATTAAATTGTTGTTGATTCAAATCTACTACAAATTGAGTAAAATGTTTTTTATTCATTCAGTTTTATTTAGCTTTTAATCATTTTCAAAATGAATTGAAAAACAAATTCTTAAGTCTTTTAGTAAAAGGAATGAATAATATATTTAACTGAATAGTTAAGAGATAAAATTTATGTTGATCTCGAAAATTTCCAAATTATTGGATTCAAAGTGAATTTTTAAAATACAACATCTGCAAAACACATTCATTTTAAAGCTGTCATTGTTACCAAGGACTATTGCTGTGTTTCCTTTCAAGGCCAAAATCAATTCTATCAAAAGTAGGGGACTTTGTTCTACTAGTGCTTTCTGGAATAATTCGCACTGGTCAATCTTGGCATTGAAGATTATTCACCTTTATTTCTAGATCGTGTAGTTCTCAATATGTTTTTTTAAATGTTCATTCGAAAAACCCCAAATAAATAATAATAAGCGGTCTATTATTGCCTAGATATAAACGAAAAACTGTAAAAAAAAACTTTTCACTTTTTTTTTAAAAAAATAGAGTTCAAACTTATTTTCTTTGTAGTTTCGACTGTCTTTAATTCCCGGGTATCCCGACTAAAAATTCCGGGAATCGGGTAGTAAAAAATTGACAAAATTCCCGGAATAAAATCCCTAATTACATACAATGTAAATTATTAATTTAGAATATTTAAAGAACTATAACCGTAAAATTATTTAAACTTAGTATGAATCAATTTTTTATCACTGTACGGAGTTTGGCTGAAAATGGGCTGGATTGTATTAGTGGGCATGGTACCTATCGTACCAAATAAATATGTATTTATTTTCGAATATCTGGAGTACTATTATTGTGAAAGTCTTCAAAATGTATACGATTCAATTTCTTATCACAGCATGTGTTTTAACCATAAATTGGTGGGATCGGAACAGGGGGAACCAAACGAAGAAAGTAGTTATTTCTAAATATCTCAAGAACTATAATTGCAATATTATTCAAACAATTGTTTATATTTTCCAGAAACCAATATTGTAAAAATAGGGTAAGATGTTTAAAAGTTATATACAATTGAAATTGATTGTTTTTTAATTAAATTTTGGTTTGCAAATTTAAAATTGTTGAGCAACTTCAAATTTATTATGACCTTGGTACACAGGTTTTAACAAATTTTTAATGATATGCAATATAAATATCCTTTTCATCTATGGTAGCATAGCACATATAAATATTTGGCCGTTAAGCTTTGAAACTCGATAAGAATTTTGCCGAATTTCAGTAGATCTTCGGGGAGATCCAGAAACCTTTGAAAGAAAACATCTAGATTGATCTATTAAAAAAAAATATTATTTGGTAAATTTAAAAGAACCAAATAACTGCTTATTATGGTCCCGCTTGTTTGCTTAATTATTCTATGAATTTTAATGTAGATTTAGTAAATATTGCTAGTGTTTAATTAAATTATAATTTGAAAAATTAAAATTAAAAATATCTGCTTTTACGATCCCGCTTATTTCCTCAATTATTCTATCAATTTTAATAAAGGTTTAATAAATATTTGTCTGTTATTTAATGTAGTACGAACTCTAAGTTGGAAAATACAAATTGTATTCAACTAAATCCTATTTAAACGTTTTCCTAAGTTCGAAGAAATTCAAAGCATTTAAAGTACTTTTTATTTAAAAAAAAAACAATTAACACACAATTTTTCTTAAGTGTTTTTTTCTTTTATTCCATATTAGTTGTTTTTTTATGAGGATAATATGACTTTTTGTTATTAAACAGAAAACTCGCCAGACCATTACGGCCAACATTTCTTTTAAATAAACAGGTTCTATTCTTGTTGATTTAGGGCCAACATTTTTTAATTTGTTTTTATTGTTTTATGGTTGGGTTTCTTGTTTTTGGTTAAAATGTAATCGTTCGTATCCGTGCATCTACATTTGTTTATAATTTTAAATGTATGTATAAATTAAATATGTTACACTTGTTGCATTGTGATTGTTGCAAATAGATTAAAAACTTTGTTTTATTCGTTTTATTCTGGTTAAATGTAGTATTTTGATGGAACAGTATTGATAAACACAGGGAACAAACTGAATTTGGTTAACATTTTAAACCCATAAATAACCGTAAAAAATTTAATGCTTGTGAAAATAATTAAATATTAATGAACATACTTGCCAACAAATTAAGATACCTTAATTTGAATTTCCAAACAAAATTTGAGTCAGATCGGATAATGTTAACTTTTTTAATAAGCTTTAAAATTATATTTACTTAAGGTCTTTTTATAAAAATCTTTATATTTTTATTTCAATATTTCGCTACTTCATTATATAGCATTTTCAGGATTTTATTTTTTAATAATATGACAAAAATTTGAAAAAAAGTAATTTAGTGGGACATTTTTGCATAATAAAAAATTTCCAAAAATTATAATGGTCGGGGGAATTTTTAATAATTCGAACATTTTCCAACAGCTTTTTGACTTTAACATCTTTTTAAAATTTAAAAAAATCTTTTGTAGATTACTATTCCGTTATAACAAAAAAACTAATTTTCCCCTTGTATATTCATTTCAAACTTCAGAGCCAATGCTGAATAAATCAATAGTAGGGTATTCAAATTATTCGATTTTTTCTCTTGTTCGAATAATTCGAATCACACGTCTAAAATTCATCGAATTATTTGAATAATTTAATTTTTTTTGAAAAAATAAAGAATGACGTTTTGATGTAGGTTTTTTAATATTTTTTTGTTAAAGAAAAACAAAAAATAACGTTAAAGTTAACAATTCAAGTATTGATAATGTTAAAAAACATTCGAAAACAAAGTCCATCTTTAAATTTTCATCCGAAATATTCTGATCAGATTCCCTCCCGAGCTATGCTTTGAGCTAGTTGGATATGATCCTGAATTCAAGTACAACATAAACGTATTAAGAATATTTTTATGTCGTTCATTAATTCGGGTTTCAAAATGAGTAACTAATTCTTTAGTAAATGAATTATTCACTTTTTCTAAATTATTTATAACATATTGTATTATACCCTCAAGCTCTACCAACGCGTTGCAACGTTGCCGAATATTTTCTTAATCGAATGGTCTTAGGGAATTACACAAATCTCTCCAAAGTTTGATTGTCAGTGAACGTGGCTAATTTGAAGTCAGATAGCGCTTGATTGACGCATTTATAAATACAATGATCCAACGATGTTTAACATCATGTATAAGACGATCTCCATGTTTTCCTTGCAACAAAACGTAAGTTTGCAATATTTTGTGTTTATCATTAGATTTATTAAATACTAGTTGATCGCCCCGCCCCGGCTTCGCTCGGTAGCATTTACTAATGTTAGTTCTTTAAGTTTCTCCAACCCACGCACATCAGCATGTTGTTATTTATTTGCAAATAAAAAAGCTAAATGTGTACTGCATACTTTAGGGAGCTTTTTTATTACAGTTGACTGGACTCAAAATATTTTTAACTTGTTTTCTTTACAAACCATCTCCTGAAAATTTCGAATCGAATAAAAAAAAATCAGCCAAATCGCTCCAGCCGTTCTCACGTGATGACATTACATACATGGACCATTTCATTTTTATATATATATAGATTTTGCAACACTTACGTACTCATTTTAAGATCATGGTCTTCGTCTATTTCAACGTAATCATTATAAATGATTATATTTATAATCATTATTATAAATGATCAATTCTAAATTACAAATATTTTATTCCTAAATTAAACATTTTGAAAGACTTGTTTTTAGAATTGTAACTTCTTCCAGCGTGTGCTACTACGCTAAAAATTCTTTATTAATTTTATACCATATTAATGTATAGAAAGTACCAAAAAAAGGGATCAATTTAACCCCTTATACGTTCAAATTTCTAAAAAGTGACAAAATCCATTTGAATTTTTTTTAGAAGGACTACAATTCCATTTAAATTAAATTTCTTGGATATGGGAGACAAAAAAGTACTAATGCAAAATTCGAAAACCGGTTTTACGAATGAAACAAATGGTGTCTAAAACCATCTTCAGAAAATTTCCATTGCAATGAAACCGGTTTGGAGCTAATCGGTTGGATGGTTTCAGAGTCTATAACAGACATAGATAGAAACATTTTTTGTGTTTTACATATATAGCTTTATAGAAGGAGCTATCGGACTACTCATCAACAGTGATCGACAACTCCCATTATATTTAGCTATTCCAAATTTTAATTTGGAATTATGAAAAATTTAAAATAATTTAATAAATAATTATTTGTAAGAAATTATTCGATTAATCGAACGATCATTACTCGAATGAATACCCTAATCAATAATCAAAACAAAAGTTTAGCAACAGGTCATGACTTAAAATTTCACAGAGTTATCTTGTGATTTATTCACAAAAGGAATGAAGTAAATCAACTTTTTTACTTAGCACTTAGTTAGGCAAGTAACTAGTTCCATAAAAAAAATATTTTATGCTAATATAGACATAGAAAATTCATTACGCATCTATTTTAACAATTTGAAATACCTATTAAATAATATTTTCACAAATGTCTATATAACTGCATTTCCAAAACTGCATTAAACCAAAAAAAGTATAAATGTTATGCAAATGTACTCAAACGCTCGCATACATTATGTAAAGAATCTTGATTTTTTGCCCCAATTAAGTTAATATGTTAGAAAGACTACATTGAAGTGGTTATATTCTTCTACATACATATGTACATATTTCATCAATGAGCAATAAAATCTTATCTAATGGATTTGGCCACCATTAATAAGATTTTTGCCAACTATTTAACTAACTAACTCCAACTTACTTATTTTTCCGCTAATCAACTCATTTGCTTTTAATGATGACATTTCTCTCTGAGGCCATCTGAGACGCATCTTTGCCCAACATTACACTCTTCAGGTTGTCTAGTCCAATTTATGTCAAAAAAATATTGCCAGTGGAAATGGAAAATAAACAGTAGAACGAAGAACCCAAGTTATGACTGTGGCAAGTGGGCTGTGGTGTGTGAATTGTGTGAGGTGCATAAATCTGGCCATAAGGAAACAAATTATGTATAAGAAAGAGTAAATCCCAAAGTAGTGTTTTTATGATTTTGCTTAAAACAAAATAAACATGGAAAATGATTAAAATGAAAACAGGAATTATGTACGAATGCGAATTTTTAACGTCAGCTCTACTTGCGGCAACTACTGCCTACAGTGAGGCGCAGTCAATGAGCAGAATAGAATCGGTAGCATGTTACTAGGAGACAGAGAAGATACTTGGGGTTCTCTACTATTTTTTCTACATCAACTGTGGGTAATTTTTCTTCACATGTGCTGTTAAATTCATTTTGTTTTTCTTGTTTTAAGTTTCTTTTTTTGCCTTTAAAACCTGGCTGTTTCTGACTGCCCGAATGATGCTTGAGGTTGTTTGTTTATTTTTTTGTTTTGCTTTGTTTTCCATGCATCATCTTGCAGTCTCTGTGTGTTGCTTTTTTTTGCAAGCTGTCTGCTGGACTTGAATCAGTTAAAAGATCGCAAATTTAGTATTTAGCTTTGTGGCCAACATGTTTCATGTTTGCAAGAAAACAAACTTTTACTTTGAGAAATTTGTGAAAAACTCGTTCTGACAAGGATTTCCAGCATTTGGCATGTTTTAAGAAGTGTTTTTCAATACAAACACACGCATTCGTATCCACATGTTTGTTTATTTAAACTTGTGGTTAGACACAAGAATTTAACCGTTAAAACAACAGGTTTAAACTCCACTCTTTTCATCTTCTTTTACTTCTTGCTGAATAGAAGCCAAATTCTAATTATCATGATCGTTTAATTAGTCTAAAATTATAAAATGGTTTCAAAAGGCAGCAACACGAAAAAAAAACACACATGACAAAATCACAAATCACTTGCAATTAAAAACAATTTCAAATGTTTTGTCAGACTCTATCTGAATGCTGTCATTTAATTTTGCATAGTGCAAAAGTTCATGGAAACTGTTTTGTTTTTACTTTACATAAATACCCGATAGCACATGGACAAATTATATATTTATAATTATACAGTCAAACTAACTAAAACTCTACTTTAAATAGTAAGTTTATTATACCCTACACCACAATAGTAAGCAGGTCATATTTCATTTGTGCTTTAAAGTATGTTGAATCGATTTATCGATGTCCATCCGTCGTGTTTAATTTTCAATTAGATTTGACACATGCATTTTTTTTCGGCCAAGGACAAAGCCTATTGAAGTTAACAATCGGTCCATTATTTCACCTAGCTCATACAAAGCTCCCATACTAGATCCATTTCGAAAATCACTTTAACGAGCATAAATCTCATAAAAATCTTGGTATCGAATTTAAAGTAAATAAGTTATATATAGAAATAATTCACGTGACCCAATTTCATGGTGATCGGTCCATAATTAGTCATAGCTCCCATAGGAGACTCACTTCCGAAAATCACTCACTAAAAAAAACAAAAAATTATTGAAATTTAAACAAAGAAAATTTGATCAAAAAGTTATACGGGAATACAAAATTAATTTGTTTGTTAAGAATTAGTGTGCTGAATTCCCAATAATTAATAAATTCACTGAAATTTATTGTTGGGGGGTAAGCTATTTCCTATGCGCATTTCACTGGTTGCTTAGGCCAGATCATCAGGAAACCATTTCCCAAAAGGCTTTAGAAAAAATAAAGATATTATACAAATAAAACACTAGAGTGAATGAGAATTACAGACACTCAAGCTTTATTTGTAAAAATATCAAAGCGTAAACAAAACACCAACATTTATTCAGTGTTAGGTATTATTGTTTAATTTTAAAAATATTTGAATCGTCAGTTATGATGAAAGTCCACCCCATTGGTAGATCTTTAAAATCCAAATTGAAAACTTCAGTTCCTAAAAGCCTGCCTCAAAATGAAATAAATATACTGAAATTACAAGCCTTTTAAAATATTGTTTAAGAAATTCCAATAAATTTACAATTTCTCTTCAGGATTTTACGAGATAATTAGAGTAACTGCGTTTTGAACTTAAAATATTTCAGAAACAATTTAATGTTTAGAAATAACTTTGTCAATATACCATCATTTTATACTATGGCTCAGATTACATAAGTCATTGGAAGTATTTTTGGGAAACTTCAAACAGGTTCAGAAATAAGATTAAAAGTGATAAATATGGATTGTCAGTTATTCGAGAATTTAATAAATGTTTATAATTTGTTTAATATTCGGGTGATCGAATACTGTTCTACCTAATGACGAGCAGCAGAATACATCTAAAAGCAGGAATTTTCCGAAAAAATGGCCAGAATATGAGGCCAGACATGAAACCATAATATTCTACTATAACAACGATATGCCACATGTTAAAAAGTATTTAGAATAATTGGTTGGGAACTTTTGCCCCACCCGCTTTATATTTCATACCGTGCAGAACACTCTCACTGGGATACGCTTCACTTTGGAACAGAGTATCCGAAATTGGCTTGATTCGTTTTTGGCCTCAAAAGATGAGTAGTTATTTTGGCTAGGAATCCAGATGTTATCACAAATGTGGTAAAAGGTCATAGCTAGCAATCGCCAATACTTTGAATAAATTTATATTGTACAAACGCACTGTGGTTCCAAATCAAAATCTAGGTGGACAAAATTATTTGGCGATCTTTTTATATAGAATTGGTATCTCCGATTCGAAAAAAAATCTTTAAAATTTCAAATATCAATATAAAAAATTTAAAAAAATACGTTTTCATGTCTTTCTGAAACTAAATTTTTAAAAAGATCTGTATTTACTATATTTCAAGTTACAGTAGCGTCTAGATATATAAAAATCAATAATAAATAAAGAAATATTTCTAAAAATTCCATTCCGTAAAAATTAAAAAAAAAGTATTTCGGCGGGTGCTGGCGGCTACAATTTTTTTACAAAGGCATTCCCCAGAAGTTTCTTTAAATGATGTATATAGTAGGGTATTCAATCGATTAACCGTTAATCGGTTAACCGATTAATTTTGGACGGTTAACTGTTCGAATAATTTAAAATTGCCGATTTTCAAATAACAAATAAACCGATTAATTTGTGTCGATTAACCGATTAACCGAAATTCCTTTTTTTTGCACTTTAAATTTCAATAATACAATTAAAATACAAATTAAAATTAAATATTTTTGAACATCCAATAAACATGATTAGTGAGTATTAGAGTGACAGCCGATTTTTTTTTTTTAGATTTCAAAGAGTGCCGGGTGGAATATTGTGACACTAGGCCTAAATGTTAAGTGCTGAAAATTTGAGTCAAATCGGGCAACGATTTCTGGACGCGCATCGAGGTCAAAGTTCAGATATATGCAAAATTTTACTGTTAATATGGAATAAATAGGTGAAACTCGTTAACTTTCTGCATTGTTTTCTAGAAATGTGTAGATTTATTTATATTAATGAATATTACATTAAAAAAAAATTTTTGGAAATTAACCCTGTATCTACTTTGGTTCAAAATGACCCAAAAACTGTATTATCGCCAAAATTAGAGAAAAATGCAAATTTTTCAGTTTTTGAAAAAAATTTGCTACTAAATAAATACTTTTGCAATTGAATGCAAAAGAATCGAAATATGTACGTAATTATCGTTGTAATGAGATATAAATGACAAAATTTGACTAAAAAATTTTAAAGTTATTACAAATTCGCCAGACCATTAACGTGTTTCAGACCACTTGAACAAAAAATTTAGGAACAAAATTAAGATATTTCGAGAAAAATTAAAATAAAAGCTCATTTTTACTTAAAATATGTCCATATTTACTTGTATATGAGTTTTTGTCTTCGTAGGATACCGTTAACCTATTCGCAGGTATGGCCAAAAAAAATAATTTTTTTTAACGGCTGTTTCAAAACTCCATTTTCAAATTTTTAAAAATTTTGTTAAACAAATTTCAGATTTTTTCGATCATCACATTGGGGTTTATTGAGATCAAAATAGGGAATAAAAATATGAAAAAATTATGTCAATACCTCTTACAGTTTTTCCGTATCTGCGATTTAAATTTTGCGTTTTTCAAGAAAAACTAATTTTTTGTCCATATTTAGGCGAATGAGTCCAATTTCCTTACTGTTATAAATATTAAGTAAAACCTATTCATAATATTATAGTCCTTGCAATTTTAAATATGTTCTGAAAGTTTTACTAAAATCGGAAAACGATAACCTTTAAATCGTGAAGGTCAAAATTCAAAATTTTCAATATTTCGAATTTCTAATGAAAAGATAGCGAAATGTTATATATTTTTGGGCCGATTTTCATGAAACTTGAGGAAAATATATATTGGTGTCTAGCATTTACAACAACAGTACAAAAATGGATTTTAATCTTTAAGAGGACTTGGGGTCAAAATGGTTGTGTTTTTCGTGATTTTAAAAGTTGAGGGTAATTTGAACCCCAAGTGCTGCTAAGGGTTAATTTCCATTTTTGTGCTGTTGTTTTAAATTCTGGACTTTATGTTATATTTTCCTTAAGTTGCATTAAAATCGGGGCAAAAATATATAACATTTCGCTATCTTTTCATTAGAAATTCCAAATATTGAAAAATTTGACTTTTGACCTTCACGATTTAAAGGTTATCGTTTTCCGATTTTAGTAAAACTTTCAGAACATATTTAAAATTGCAAGGACTATAATATTATGAATAGGTTTTACTTAATATTTATAACAGTAAGGAAATTGGACTCATTCGCCTAAATATGGACAAAAAATTAGTTTTTCTTGAAAAACGCAAAATTTAAATCGCAGGTACGGAAAAACTCTAAGAGGTATTGACATAATTTTTTCATATTTTTATTCCCTATTTTGATCTCAATAAACCCCAATGTGATGATCGAAAAAATCTGAAATTTGTTTAACAAAATTTTTAAAAATTTGAAAATGGAGTTTTGAAACAGCCGTTAAAAAAAATTATTTTTTTTGGCCATACCTGCGAATAGGTTAACGGTATCCTACGAAGACAAAAACTCATATACAAGTAAATATGGACATATTTTAAGTAAAAATGAGCTTTTATTTTAATTTTTCTCGAAATATCTTAATTTTGTTCCTAAATTTTTTGTTCAAGTGGCCTGAAACACGTTAATGGTCTGGCGAATTTGTAATAACTTTAAAATTTTTTAGTCAAATTATGTCATTTATATCTCATTACAACGATAATTACGTACATATTTCGATTCTTTTGCATTCAATTGCAAAAGTATTTATGTAGTAGCAAATTTTTTTCAAAAACTGAAAAATTTGCATTTTTCTCTAATTTTGGCGATAATACATTTTTTGGGTCATTTTGAACCAAAGGAGATACAGGGTTAATTTCCAAAAAATTTTTTTTAATGTAATATTCATTAATATAAATAAATCTACACATTTCTAGAAAACAATGCAGAAAGTTAACGAGTTTCACCTATTTATTCCATATTAACAGTAAAATTTTGCATATATCTGAACTTTGACCTCGATGCGCGTCCAGAAATCGTTGTCCGATTTGGCTCAAATTTTCAGCACTTAACATTTAGGCCTAGTGTCACAATATTCCACCCGGCACTCTTCAAAATTTTAACAAAAATTTGTTTCCATACAACTGATTGTCACTCTAGTGAGTATGTATAACAACTGACATATTTAATTTACATGTCTTTGAAAATTTGTTTGTATTTACATGTATAGACGAAATTTTTTTTTGAAATTAGTCTTTTACCATAACTAAACGAAACTATTAAATTAATCAAAATCTAAAACAATCCAAAAAGGAATATTCTTTATCATGCTTTTGATTTCTCCAACTTATACAATCAGCGAGAGAGTTTTTTTCCAAGAAAAGTTTTATTAAATCTAAAGAAAAAAATCGTTTAAATTATATTCTTTTTATAAAATATTATTTCAGAAGATCTCACTAAAACCCTAAAAAACTCACACATCGCTCATTTGCTGCAACAACGTCATAATCCAAAAAAAGTCGTTTCGAGAAAAACGTCTTTGAATATTTTATGACATTTTACTATTTCTTAAATAAATTTTCAACAAATTATGCGATTTCAGAAATATAAATAGTAGATGTTAATATCTTTCTAATCTGTATTTAACCCAAATTTTTACTTATCAAATATACGAGAAAACATGAATTTTAATTTTGATGTTTAGAACAAAAAAACAGTTTCACACAAAATTAAAGATTAATGAACTTTGTATTACTCAGTTCATAAAACACGGATTTCAAGTTAGGACGTTGTTGCAGCAAATAGGCGATATGTTTACAAAAATGATCTCAAATACCTTATTTGCTGTTTTTTTATGTTTTTGTACACAAAATTCGTTGTTGTATTTCAAATTTAAAATGAAAATAGAAATTATTCGGTTAATCGAATAATTTCAAATTAACCGATTATTAACCGAATAAATCTAAACCTCCATTAATTATTTGCTCGATTAACCGATTAAACCAGAAACCCGATTAATTGAATACCCTAGTATATAGTCACTGGACGGGCTTCGACGGTCTTTTTTTTTGGCAAGCTATATAACATTCTTTGAAAAAAGGACTATAACAGGAAAATGGAGAGGCCCATAAATATAAGATATACATTTAATAAAAGCCTATATCAATGCTTATCTATGTTTTGAAGTATGAATTTCTAATAATTTAGTAAAGCAGTAAAATATTAAAAAAAATTAACGAAAATATGATTCTAAATTTGTTGAACTTCTGGCGCTTCTGTCGAGAAAACGAAATGTCCAATTGAAAATCCCATTTGTATTGGAGGAGAGCAGATTGTCAGCTTCCGGAAAAACTTAGTTTTTCCAAATTCTGAAGATACCGATTTTCATAATTTTGTCCACCTTGATTTTGTTTTGGAACCACAGTGAAATGTTTTAAAATAAAAATATTTTTAAAAAATCCAGAATTTTTAAATCATATATCCAATAAACTATATTTTTTTAATTTTAACTTGAATATAAATTTATTCGACTATTTGATTAATCAACAACTTTTTTGTCTTAGGTTTTTCATACCTAATTTTTCATCCTTAAACTGTGATAAGTATATTTTATAGATTATATAAGGTTAAGCCAATTTGTTATTAATTGTTGAAATACTTATGTAAAATCTCATTATTTGTATATTTTAAACTTGAAAAAGTAATTTGAATAAAGGAAAAAATATATAATAAAACAAAATTGACAACTTTTGATCGAAACAGTTGTTTCATTTAGACTTAATCTTTAGAACATTTTCAATAAAAATTTATTTTCAATATAAAAAGAATCCGCTTATAAATACATAAATCAAAAATATAAAAGTATACATCAATGGGACAATGAGTCCAAATTATTCCTAAAAGTAGTTTTTCTCCGAAGTCGTTGATTGAAAATTTATTTTGTCATTCAAAATTATAAAAATATTTTCTAAATTAATACAAATTTACACTTAACAAATCAGTAGGGTATTACTCAAATGACCACATACTACTTAATATTAAAAATAAAGTAAAACAAAATTGCAAAAAAATTTGTGTTGGCAAAATAACCACTAACCTTAAATTTCATTTCATTATTTCACTTACTCATAGTTTTCAAGTTTGTTTTCTTTTTTATTTTATTGTTTGAAATTTTTAAATACCATTTTATGATTAATGACCTTATTTGAAACACTAAAACTATTATAATTAAATTTTAACTTGAAACACACAAAAAAGCCAGCTATAAGTAAAAGTACGAGTATGTTGTACATTTCTAAATGAAAAGGGATGGTGTTAGGTAAACTTTAATTTTGACTAAAATTAACAGAAATACAAAGTTGAGATACGATTACAAAGAAAATAGTAAAGTTTCAAAAAGATTTAACACAACGAAACCAAAGGTGTTGTACATGTGGTAAGGCTTAATTTCTAAATACTTAAAAATATTTGAAAAATAATATACTCCAACACATTTTTAATTGAGTGCATGGAACCAAAAATGTCTGTCATTTGAATTTAACTCTATTTTGGCTGAACGAATAAAATTCTTAACAATTCATATTTAAATTTCATATAAAATTCCAAGAAATTTCAATTTACATTAATTATAATTGTTTGTTGAAATGTCATCTAAATTACACTCACTAGTACTACATGTTTATGTGTTAACTCTTTATGATCTTTTTATTTTCGGGCGTACATACTTACATAAATACATACATTTGATTTTACGAATATTAAAATAAAAAAAAAACTACTAACGTAAGAGTACAATGATTATCATTTATTTCAATCACCAACATACAAAGAACATTTTAATGCAACCCACGTACTTGTCGTACATCGTACAACCGACATTAAAAAAAAAACATTTATTTGTTTTTCAACACAAAATAAAACGTTTTTTCCATTTTCCTCTTCTCAGTTGCATGTCTTATTTTGAAATCTCTTTGCGATTTGGAAGACAACGGAGCAACAGCAACAAGAAACTGAATTCGTTTAAAGTTTAAATGTTGTCAGGAACAGGAATATGTGAAACTTATCTCTTTTATCTGTTTCGAACTGCATGCGGAACAGGTACTTGTGCAGATAGCAACGATTATGCTTTCAACATTGTAGGGAGTGTGTAAATTTTTATAAGTATTCGCGACCTTTAATCGTAAAATGTTTATTTTCGGACAAGCTGATTGTAATGACTGTAAAACACTTAAATATCTTGTCATTTTGTTTTTGCCAGTCCACTAAATCATGGCTTCTTTCATTTTCGCTGCGAAACGCTCATGAGCTCGTGTTAGCAATAGCAATTAAACATATATTAACCATTAATTTGTTTAGTTTTCAGCTGTAGTTATTAGCAAGTGTATGCATACCTTACAATTTAGTGCATAATTTCTATTCGTGTTCACTAATTGTAATGTTCTTTTCTTTGATGTGCTTTTTATTCAAAGTAGTCCGTAAAAGTAAATGTAACGAATGTTTTGACCAAATTTTAAAACCTCCCAGCAAAGTTTTGCATTAGAAAGTAATGGGTTAAAATGTAATTTTATTACGGATTTCTTTCCAAAAATGCTTACAAGTGAGAAGTCAGCAAAGTCAATATTTTTACATGTAACGACTACAATATTTCACCCGTGCTGCAGAGGCTCTGAAGTTTGGCAAAGCGTTTACAAAGGCGAATATGGATTTTATGTTCCTTACTATATACTTAGGTGGAGAGTATTTACAACTCGACACAGCCGAATATAGCACTCTAACTTGTCCGAAATTTTCAGTAGCTTCCTAAAAATCAATTCTAAGCAGTTTTGACTACTAACACGTTAAAAAAAATAATTTGCAGCTCCCCACAGGCCCTACTACAAATGTAGACTACAAACGTAGACACCACTCATCTCAAATTTTTTGAAATGCGGCATGTCGAACATGTCTTTTAGTATCAGAAGGCATATTTTGAACAGCGTCTTTGCGCGTTGGTTCAGAAGACAATACTATCAGGATTTCCAATCTGCCTAATCAAGCAATTCGAATCGCTGGTCATGATGTGTTTAGTGGCACTGTTGGCTCATCTCGGGCAACCAAAGAGCTCATCGAGTCAGCCGAATTTTATTTGATTTTCTGATTGATACTAACGCAAAAGCCATGAAAACCTTTCAAAAGTGGAATGAACAAAACCGCACCGCAAATTAGAGGGTGTGGAATAAGGTGACAAATATTGAATTGAGAGCATTCATTGAGCTTTTATTTTGGGCAGGCGTTTATAAATCAAACAATGAAGATACAGATGTAGAACAACTATTTGCATATCGCGGAAGAACTAGATTTAGCCTGCAAAGTAGGAGATAGTGTCGTGCAAAAACTGGTCTACCCTTGGAAAAACATCGGAAGAACCATAATCTGCGCCAATTTTTTCATATCATTGAATCTGGGTAGGCATTTGATGTCCAAAAATCTCGGTCTTCTTTCATTTCATTTGGCACAAATGTTTTGTTTTGACGAACAGTACCAAGAAGACAGTTTTTTGTTTTCTCGAATCAAAGTTTGCGTTGGTGTCCTACGCAACAAAGAAGGGGAAAGCAGCTGTACTACTTTCCAGTACGCCAAAAGAAAAACAAGCCACAATATATGCTTGACTACAACGCTGTCGAAGGAGGCTGCGTTGGATAAATGCTTTCGCATATTCCACTAAAAGCAAAACTTTGTTCTGGCCTTTGGATATCTTTTTTAACTTGCTATATATAAGCGATCTAGTCATATTCGTTATATATTTGGAAAACAACGACCACATCCACCAAACAGACAAACGTCTAAAGTTCCCAAGAAGCCTTGCAGAACAGCACTCTGAAAATCCAAGGGTATTAGGCCATGCTCCAACTTCCCTGGCTATTGAAATGGCACTCGGTAGTAGACTAGTATTTTTTTCATAGGTTGACATAGTTTTCCATACAAATACGTATTTGCTACAAATGTAGACTTCCGACCTAATGCCACCTAATTTTGTGGCTATTGGTCCATAATTAGTCATAGCTCCCATATAAATTAAAAAAAAAACTTTATAATTATTTTCTCGGTGTAGGGTATCATATGGTCGGGATTGACCGACTGTACTTTCTTACCTTTTTTTTAGTATACCTTAACTATTCCATGTATAAAACAATCTTTCGGTTCGGATCAAAAACAAAAATTGGGATCGTTTTTTGCTTAAACCAGAGGGACCACAGTGGGTCCTTGAGTCCCCTCCTTTCGACTTCATTCTATTGACAACAAATTACGTTGCCACAACGAATCTGTTTTCTCTATTTATATTTCTATTTATTTATTGAGTTACAGTTAATTGTGACTTCGATATAAAGGATTGCATGATCAAATCGTTCTCACACTCGTGCATTTATCTAAATACTTACCATGTAGAATGTCACTCAAATGATCATAGACTCTGCTCACAATTTCTTCTCAAACAAACACGCAATATTCTTTATATTGAATTTTTCCTTCATTCAACTTTATAAAGCTAACTTTCAACTAACATATTTATTTTCCCTTTTTTAACAGGAAAGCATAGTCAGGAAGGCCACAGTGACCTTTAACATTTCAACAATTAGAATACGGAAGTGATCATTTTTCACCTATTAAATTTTTCTCTGCCAGCAAATGTAATTAAACTAGAGCGGATAGAGAATGTTTAATAATTTTTTCCAAATCAATGCACATGGTCACAACTAAGTATAACAGCGAGTACTCATTGATAAAGATTAAAAAAGCTAAATATCAATAATTTTACGATGATCTTAAATAGAATGAATGAATGTTGCATGTTAAGAAACATTTTATCAAACTTTCCACACAAATATTGAAAACATTTACATGCAGACATCCACATAGAACACATACATACATATAAACCCAATAAACATTTCTTGAGCAAAAAAAAAAGTAGTTTAAGCTGCGATTAAAAAATGAAATATCAAATAAAAATATCAGCAGTTGTAGTGTCTTTAAATGAATTTTAATTACAACTCTCGTTAAATATGAATCAAGTGAATAAATACATACATAATAAATAATTAAGTAGCATTTAGTTTCAACAACAATATTTAAAGCAGAACTCAACTAAATAGCTGTGAATAAATGTTTTCCATTAATGCCACATTACGAATTGTCTACTATTTATTACAACTATTTTATTGCTATTTTTTTGCCCACTTCCACTTGACTGCTTGCTGCCTTAAGGAAAAGCTTACTGAATAAAATCGAATGCATTACATTATTAATTATTTTTATTTTCTTCATCTTCAAATCGTCAGAATTATAAACGAGCTGAAGAGATTATTAGGCAGAGAAAAAAACATAAATCAAAAGGAAATACATGCTTTAACTGTTTCTTAACTGATTGAATTGCAGGTTAAATTTTTTTCTTTGGCAAAAACAAAAAGAAAACCAAACGAAACGAAACTAAAATAAATTATTTCGTGCTAGTTGAAATTCTAGTCTTGATTAGTTCTGCTGGTAGAATTGGATGGTTTTGAAACTCTTAAAATCCAGCCAACAACTCACTATACATACATACATACAATTCAGCTTATAAAGATGTTACAATTACAATTTCTAAATACAAAAATATGGTTGGCAAGAAATTCTAAAATATTAACCTTTAAATGTACTAAAAAACGTTTTAAATGGTAAATTTAGAGTAAATAAAAATAAATATTCGGGCAACATGATCGGATGATTAGAATTGGTTTATTATTTCTTTGAATAAATTTATATAAAATTATGAGTATTGGTTAAAGTACCAATATTCTACAATCACTTTAATACATTAATCCCAAATATTAAAATAAAAAATATTTACCTTTGACCAAAAAACCGGTTAAATGGTTTGGCTTTTTTGCTGCAAAAACCGGTTTATATTAAATTTTATTTTGTGTTAAGAATTGTATACTAAATCAGCGGAAATTTAGCATTTTTGAATTCTTAAGGCTCTATATTTATGCAATTATTTTATATCTTTTACGAAATATTGTCAAATCCTATAATTTTGTATAAAATAAATAAATATTTTTTAAAATGGTATCAAAGTTTTTCATAAATATGTTTGAATGAGCTTTAGAAAATATATTTCATTAAAACCGGTTAACCGTCTTAAAAAAATCAGTTTGTCAAAAAACCGAAAAGTTTAAAAATATGAAAAAACCGGTTGACCGATTTTCGGTTTTGATAGTACCTGTTAATCTGAATTTGCTTTATTATGTGATGTTTTTTGAAACTGAGTTCCATGATACACTATTGGCGAAATGATGGAACAAATTTCTAAATCCATAATGATGCCAAAATTATGATAGATATTGTCCTAATTCTTTAAGGCGTTTTAAGGCCTATGATCAGAGATACCGGGGGAATAATGTCCTGGCCGATAAGACCTACCTCATACAATATCCTAATGTGACAATAAACTCAACTATAAAAAACAAAAATTAGATTTTTCATAATTTAAGTAAATTTATAAAATTAATCGTCACTGTAATTTTTAGAGGAAAGTTTCTATTATTTCGGTAACGTTAATTGGGTATTTCAGGGACAATGGTAGCTTGGTGGTAACGGTAGCCAATCTTGGTTTATTTAGAAAGTTTGTATTACATTAAATTTAAGCACTGTGTTAAAGGTATTTTGTGCCGAAAGTTTCAATCATTACAATCCGTTTAAGTTTGAAATTGGAGTTTTGAAAATTTTATAAAAAATGTATAGCTTTTGGATGCAGATGGAGATCAGAACTTTTATAAATCTTAGGCATTGAGTTAAAGTTTTCTGTAAACATTAGTTTCACTATCAAATACGAAGAACATTGATCCATAATTGTACATGGGTATAGAGTTTTTCAGGGGAACATTTTCAATCCCGAAATCCCGAGAATTCCCTGGAATTATTTTCATTAGTTTTATGTGATGTTTTTGAAGTTGACTTTTTCTAGAAGAAGCTTAAAGCTCCAAAACAAATGCAAAATATTCATACAGCAAAAAAGATTTAACCCAAATAGACCAATAACAAGTTCATTATTCAAATTATTCTCAAAAATTCGTGAAACTTCAGGGCTGTCACAGAATTCTATTCCGATCGAAAGTGGAATTATGTTTGTATTTTTCAGTTCTCTTGTAACTGTCAGCTGTGTATGACGTGTCTTTTTTTTCTGCGCTCTGTGACTAAATTATTTTACAAAAATTGCATAAAAAACAAACATTTCAAAACGACGGGCAATTACTAAACCTGAGGACTTAAAGTCCTCGGTTTATCCTTCGAACTCTAAGATGAGTAGATATAATTATTGGACTCCTTTACAGGCATTGAATACAGATGACAATGCTCAAAATACAGACACTTCAGTGCAAAATACAAATGTTAGTGAATTTATTTCTCCAATTAAAGTTCTTTCACATAACTGCGAACAATTTCATAAAATGTTTAAAAATTCCGGTATGACTAAATACTGCATAAAAAAAATTTCAATTGGAATCAAAATAATTTGTGAAACTATAGAAACTTTCAATATTATTGTAAAAATTTTAAAAGAACACAATTGTCAGTTTTTTATTCATGAATCAAAGCATGATAAACCTTATAAATTTGTTTTGTTCGGCTTGGACGGTAAAACAGCTGAAGAAGTAAAAGACGAAATGGTTCTAAAAAAATATAAATGCATAAATGTTAAAAAAGTTGAAAAAAAATATAACGAGTACGTTGATACTCTTTATATCATTTATTTTGAAAATGGATCAGTAAAATTACATGACTTAAAACAAAATGTTAAAACTCTCTTTTATATGGTAGTCAAATGGGATTATCAAAGAAGAATTAAAAATAAACCAGTGCAATGTTATAATTGTCAAATGTTTGGGCATGGAGAGAAAGGTTGTTCTATAAAAACCAAATGTGCACTATGTTCAGGTAGGCACAAAACATCAGAATGTACCAACAAAGATAAACTTAGATGTGCAAATTGCAATAACACACACGCAGCAACTGACATCTCATGTCCAGTAAGAGAATCGTTTATACATATAAGAGAAAATATTCAACGCAAAAATAATCACTCTTCGAATCATAGAACAAATAATCAAAGAAGAATCAACAATAATGTCACAACAAGATTATCTGATAATAACTCTTTCCCTAACCTACCAAACACAAACAGTAGGAATGAAAGTGCTGCAAATATTTGGCAAAGTTCTCAACATAATAATAATTTTAAGAGAAACAATAATCAAAACTCAACTGAACTCTTTACTGCTGAAGAAATAAGTCAGCTGACCTTAGATGTATTGAATAAATTAAAAAATTGTAAATCCAAAGAAGAACAATTTCATGTTATCACACAATTATCAATACAATATTTATATAATAAATAAAATATAATGGCAGGCCAATTAAATATTATATTTTGGAATTGTAGAAGTATAAGAAATAAATATTTAGAACTTTATGATTTTTTAATAAATAATAATGTAGATATATGCTTTCTATCAGAAACCTGGTTATCGAATAATGTAAATATACCACAAATAGACTATTATTGTGTTCGTTATGATCGGACCGATCGCATTGGTGGAGGAGTTGCTGTTCTTGTAAAAAAAGATATAAGAAATTTTAGAACCATTTTTGCTAAAACGGAACAAATTGAGAATGTAGGTATTTGCTTAACGACTACAGATAATAAACAAATTAATTTATTTGCAGTTTATTTCCCGGGTAATGTAGCAAACTCTGAAACAAAGGGCTTATTTAGAAAAGACTTAAGAAAACTTCTTAAAGTGGATAGTAATGTTATAATTTGTGGAGATCTTAACAGTAAGCATAGAAATTGGAATTGTAATCGTGCAAATGTTTGGGGAAATATTCTGGTTGATACTGTGTCTGTCGTTCCGTACAACATTCTACACTCGGGCTCGCCAACTTATATTCCTACTGCTAGAAATAAGACACCATCAGTTATTGACATAATAATTTCAAATATTCCACAATGCATATCTCACCCTAAAACAATAAATGCTTTAAGCTCGGATCACCTTCCAGTGTCTTTTAAAATAAATATTGATCTCCTAAGAAATAGGCAACTGGTTTATAACTATAAGAAGACGAACTGGCATCTTTTTAGGTCGTTAGTTAATAGTTCAATTTCACATTTACATCGTGATGTGGGGATCATTACGAAGAAAGAAACTATTGATGTTTGTGTAGATTATTTAACAAAATCTATAACAGATGCAACAGTCATTGCAACGCCGAGAATAGATATTGATTTTCATAGAAATAAGTTACCACCTTACATTAGACAGTTGTTAACGTCACGCAACTATTATCGGCGTTTGTGGGTGAGGTATCGAAACATATCCGATTTCGACACTATGGAAAGATATAACAGAACAATTCGAAGTGAAATATCAAAGTTTAGAAATAGAACATGGAACACAAAGATTAGAAATCTAGATCAAGCTTCAAAACCGTTTTGGAATATTGCAAAATGCCTTAGAAAAAAGAAAATATTTATGCCACCTTTAGTGGAAAACTCTAAAACATTTTATGCGGATGAAGATAAAGCGAATCAACTTGCCACAAATTTTCTGGAAAACCATCATATTTCTACCAACTTAGGTAATCAAGATCATACTTCAATGGTTGACACTGTAAATGAACGATTTTCTTTACTCGATATAAGCACAGATGCAAGTGAATACACAAATGTCAATGAAATTGTTGCAATCATTAGAGAATTGAAACCTAGAAAAGCCTCCGGATTAGATGGTATTAAAAATATAATGCTACGGCAATTACCACACTCTGCTATTACCTACATCACCTTTGTTATAAACTGTTGCTTGAAACTACAATATTTCCCTAAAATCTGGAAAATAGCTAAGATTGTACCTATTTTAAAACCAAATAAAATTCCAAATTCAGTTCAGAGTTATCGACCTATTAGTTTACTTAGCAGCCTTAGTAAGATTCTTGAGAAAGTTCTCAAAGCAAGACTATCCATCTTTATTGAACAAAATGCAATTATTCCAATAACACAGTTTGGGTTCACACCTTTTCATAGCACCGTTCATCAAATCAAACGTATATACAACCATATAAATACTGGGTTTAAAAATGGACATTCCACCGTTTTAGTGGCACTAGATATCGAGAAAGCATTCGACTGTGTATGGTATAATGGTTTGTTGTATAAGATGATTCAGCTAAATTTTCCTCTTTACCTTATAAAATCTATTGAATCGTTTTTAAAAAATAGAGTTTTCTGTGTAAATCTCAATGATAAATATTCAAATTTAATAGAAATCCCTGCAGGAGTCCCCCAGGGCTCAGTTTTGGGGCCAATTCTTTACAACTTATATTGTTCAGATATGCCTACTTTTAATGGAGTTGAATGTGCAGCATATGCTGATGACACCTGTTTATTTTCTTATGGACAAAAAATTGTTAATTGTTTGCAAAGAGCTTTAGACCAACTAGTGACTTACTTTCATAAATGGAAAATAAAAATTAATGAAAATAAAACTCAAGCTGTATTTTTTAGCCAAAGACGAAAATATTGTTTTTATCCCACTAATCAATTGAAAATTAATAACACAGCAGTACAGTGGAGTGATAATGTCAAGTACTTAGGTGTATACATAGATAGAAAACTTATTTTTGATTTGCATATCAAAAATCAGATTAAAAAATTTAACATGGCCAAATGCATGTTATACCCCCTCATAGGGCGTAGCTCATTTTTAAGTCATGAAAATAAGATAATCTTAGCTAAAGTAGTGTTTCAATCTATTATTTTGTATGCTTGTCCTGTTTGGGGAGTTTGCGCAAAGTCCCACATTAAAAAATTACAAATTGTTCAGAACAAATTGCTAAAAATGATGTTAAATTTACCATGGCATTTCTCCACCAAAGATCTACACAACCAAAATAATATAAATATGATTCGGGATAGAATATTTGCTATAACGGAACGTTTTAAACTTTTTTGCAGGTTATCAAATAACCCATTAATTTCCAGTTTATATAATTAAGTACACATATGTATGTATATAAAACTTCAACTAAGTAATATATGTTTTATAGACTTTGTCATAGTATATATTAAAGTTTATCAAACGTCTATAAAACAAATTTTGTATTGAAATCTTGTTTATAAATCTTTTATAAATCTTTTATAGACTTATAAGCTACTAATAAATATGTGGGTATATAATTACTCCGAAAATAGTAAATAAAGTAAGCGCAGGTATTACTAAGTTATTTAATAAATCAGAGGTTTTTTAAAATTATCACTTTCCTCTGAAAAATAATTTTAGCTTGAACAAATTACACTTGTATAAAATTAATAATATTTTTTTTTTTAGATGAAAAGTTAATATATAACTACAACTCTGTAAATTGTGTGATAACTTAGATTAAGGAAATTTTTACAAATAAAAAAAAAAAAAAAAAAAAAAAATGTTTGTATTTAGCTCTTTCACAAGGAGTAAAACGAAAATTTTTGGAAAATTTTTCTTCAAGTTTTAATTAAAATCTTTACTTAATATTTGATTTAATAAGCAAAACATTGCCAATTCAAAATTAAAAAAAAATATTTATTTTTTGCGAATTAACAGAATAGATTGGAATCTAACGAAGACAGAACTATATATAGTGGAAATTGAAGACATTCCGATACAAATGGTGACAGGTTTGCACATAACCAAAATTAAAAATCGAGTCAGTTTATCTCAGTTAAATTTTTATTGGATTTTTTTATTTATATACAATTACATTTTAAAACCAAACACATTTTTTTAGCTTTTTAACAAAGTCTAAATTCTTAAATTCGAATAATTTGTTCTAGGCGGGAATTCACGTTATCCTGGGAAATTTAAAAATTAATCCCGATTTCCCGGGAATTGAAAAAGTGCAGGAGCCATTTACGAATATCATATTAACTTTTATATATACAAATGGTTCTGTACATTCTAATACTTGTTTTTTCTCGTCAAACTATAATGAAATTTAAAACTTGATCAATTGACATCTTGAAGTCGACAAAGAAAACCCTTTTAACTTGTTTCTTATTTTCATGGAATCAGATTGACCAGAAATTCTAAAGCAATAGAAGAACTAACACAAATCACAATAAATATTTTATTTATTTTATATTTATTTATATATGTATAAAAAAGACATACATACATAAATATTTATAAAAATAAATAAATAATGTTTTGAATGTTTTGCGTACGTAGTAAATATAGTTACTACAATTTAAATAAGTAAAATAAATAATAATTCGAATGTGGCCGTGAATTCTTCAATAATTATAAAATTAAATTTATTTAGTCACGTAATAGAAGAAAGAACCAACCACCAACAACTTGAAAGAAATTTATTCTTTAAAGGTCTGGGAATGTTGTTGGCTTCGCAGAGATTATGATGGTTTTTGTTGGATGGATTGTGGTTGGTCGTATGGTAGAGACAACAAAAACAACAACAAGTGATTTAGTACTCGTACACCGTTATTTCCATTTTTGCTGATAAGCAGCAACAAGTTTGCAACATAAATTGTTGCAAGATGTAGATCAACTACCAACTTAACTTTTTGTTTTTTTGTGCCGAATCACCTTTTTGTTCCCCCTCCATTCAACATGTTCTCGATGAAATTCATTATGAAAAGAGAGGATCGTAAAGCAAAATGCATAATTAATAGTTAAAATTACACTGCAGATTGTATGTTGCAACTTGCATTGTAAGAGTAGCAACATTAACTGCCACGAACGTGAATTTGTTGTAATTACTAATTCCGTTTAAAACATTTTTAGTTGTGGTTTTTCATTTGTCTATGGATCGTATGAATGAGTGTTCGTTCGCAGCTTTGATTGTGTGCCAGCCAAGCCAGATGAGATGAGCCAGGCGACGATGATGGTTCCAAGTCTGGCTATGACTTGTGGACTAACTGCCAGCCAGCCAGGCTGGCTGAATGGCTGGTTACCCGGGTTACGTGCATCTGGCATGCACGCCCAATCCGTTTAAGCAGTGTCGATTTTATGTCTATGTTTACTCGTACTGCAAATATATATTGAAGATTTAGAAATACATCCATACACTCGCTTTGCACTTAAATACACACTTACTCACCCATAAACCAGCCTGCAAATGCCCACAAATACTTGTACTTAAATATTGAATTTATGTTCTTTTCTTTTTCTTAAGATTTTCTAGCAATTTTATGATTTTCTGTTATTGTTGTTGTTTTTGTACTCATCATCATCATTATAATAGTTAATAATAATAACAATAATAATGGCAGTATGTGGCATGTACCTACCAGCAGTACCTACTAACGTGGCACTAACAGCAGTAGTGCAACCAGTTGTCTTTATTATCTTTGTTCTATTAACATGTTGTTGTTAACAGTTTTTTTTCTCTTCTATTGGTTTCTATTAAATCGTGTCTTTACCCTGCCCACCAACCAATACAAATGATTTGAATTTTTGCATTAAAATTATTTGAGAAAGAAAATTGTGATCCTTTTCATTTAGCTAGTTACGTACGTGTATTTCCAGATTGATTTTGTGTTTTTGGGAAATTAAATTTCATAGTCTTCCTATAATTTTATAATCATGTTGATCACTGTACAAGACAAGGTCGTGTTAAAAGTTTATGGTTTAGAAAAGAAAATTATTAAGACGTACATAACACAGGGCAACAGAAAAAAATATAGAAGCTTTTTAAACCACTATACAATTTTGATGTATTGTGGATCCATTAGTACAAATATGGTCCAAATTTTAAATTCTATGGTGAGGTTTTTTTTAAAATGTTTTTAAGTAAAATTGTGATTTTTGTTAGACGTTTCTCCATATAATTAATGATTACTCAAAAATGGTTAGTCCAATATTATTAAAGTAAACTTAAAATGTATAAATGTTTAATCGGCTCAGCAGTTTTGGGGTTATAATAACAAATTTAAGCTAAAAATATATTTTTTACGTGAAAATAGCAAATTTGCTTGTTTTAAAAAAATCGAAAATGACAGAAATTCATGTTTATTACTTTATCACAAAGCCACATGTAATAGCAACCAAATGAGATATCGGTCATAAAAATCGATTGATTATTTTCGAATTTATTCACAATAAAGTTAATTCGCTCATTATTACAAAATTTTAGTTTTTTGTTTGATATGCATAATATTGAGTAGTTAATGTCCTTCTTTTGAATGATTAAATTTTAGAAACATTGTCCCCATGCTATATAAAAATTGTCATATAAGTATTGCGTTTTAATGGGCTCAGTAGTTTCAGAATTATAATAACAAATTTAAACAAAAAATATATTTATAATTTTTTTTGTTTTTTACCTAACAAGGATAACGTTTAGCCATTTCCATTTTCCATTTCCAAAACTTTCAAAACTTTAAAACGTCTCCAGTTCTTTAATTTTTAAAAGTTGTGTAACAAACTTAGGATTTCATTAGGGATATACGTCAGAATAAAATTCAAAAAAATTAGGTTAAAACTTCTTATAATTTTGCGTTATGAACTTTACCCCCTGTCTATACTTGACAAATATTTATCATAACAATTAATGACGTTTGTTGTCAAGACAAAGTTGTCTGAGCACTAACAATTTTGTAATAACGAAGCAATAATACTAATAAATGGGGACTATACCTGATAATTTTGTATCTTGACAACCATTTTGATGTTTATCATGATACAAATTTAATAGGTATAGACAAGGGGTTAAGGATTTCGAATATAAAACTTTATGCAAACGCCAAAGCGTTAGCTTTGAGTTTCGCGATACAATTTGACCTAGTTAAGTGTGCTATCGTAATAATAATAAGAAACTATTTCTATTTCATATGTTAATGAGTCCAATAAATTATATAATTTCATCCTAATATTTTAAAAAATAATTTACTGAATATAAACACTGAACGCCACACAAAAAGTCAGGAGATTTAAACTAATTTTGTCAATAAAATTCACCTCGTCTATAAATGCATTTACTTACATGTAAAGTAATTTACTATTTAAGTGCAACCAGTGCACTATGTGTCAGAATTACCAAATCTTGAGCAAATGAACAGTTAATTTATTTAAGGTTTATTAACGAATTTTGTATGGATACATTATTTTATAAACCTTTTAACAGGCTTCAAAAATATTTCAAACAAAGGATTTTAGAACTTTGTGTCTCCTATAAAATTTGGAATTTATCACGTTTGCACGCTAAGTTTTGAATTTTTTTTGAAACGGTTCATTTAAAATGTTTATTTTCGGTTAACCGGTTTATCCGATTTTTAAATTTGACTACAAAATCAATAAATTTATTTTTTTTTATTTAAATTCATTGTTGTCCGGACTATATCAAACAGATTTAACAGTTAAAGTTCTGTTATAATGACCCTTTCGATACAAATTTTTAACCATTACAATAATTTTAAGTAATAGAGGATGATGAATTTGCTTACATACTTCCAGAATCAATTACACATAATGAAACTACTAAAAACTATTCGTATTCTGAATTCAAAATGAATTGATGATTTTACAAAACACTAAATATCCATAAGTTTTCACTTGTATAGTTTGTTTGGTTCTTGAAATGTTATTTGATTAATCCATTGTAAAAGATAATATTACTCATCAACGAATGATATACATGTAGTGATCAGAAATCTAAATATTGGTAAAATTTCTCAAATAATTCCTTTGAAAGTCAGTTGACGGTTTTCTAATATAGACAAATTTTCGATTAACCGACAAATTGCTTTTAAAAAAGTCGGCAGGATCATACGTAATAATAATTTCTACTAAAAATCATTACTGAAAAGGCACTTTTTGAAATCTAATTATTTTTCAATAATAATTGAATAAGTGCGATCGATATCGATATGTTAAGGGTTCCATAGTTGAAACAAAAAGTCGAATCTTCGAACTTTCAAATTTAACTACATATTTATGAAAAGTTGACTTCCTTCAAATTTTGTAGATTATTCGACTTTTTTAGATTTTTTACCCTATTTAATGTAAAAAATATATGTTTGCTAAATTTATTGATGAAAAAAGGTATTTTTAAAATTACAACAACAACTAAAAATAAAAAAATCTAATTTTTCGACGTTATCTACTGTTTGACTTACAAACACCCCTTTTTGCAACGGTTTTAGGGCTAGTTCTTTCATCTAGGGTTTGTTAATTGTTTTTAAGAATTTGATTTCATAGTCGGAACGAAATTAGTATTTTCCACACCGAAAAAAGTAATCTTCCTAATCCGAAACAAACCGAAACTTTTCAAATGTGCTGTTGCAACACCTTTACATATTGGACTCCATTTTCCTTCTATCTTCACATCAAAAGAAAATTATTGTTTTAAGAGAACAGTTTTTAATGTCTATTACCTGTTCTCTTTAAATTTATTGTATTATTATTTAAAATATTTATTTATTTAAATATCTATTAGCTTTCTCGGATATGAGTTTTCAAAATTCCGAAATCTAAGAGTTTTTCTTTATAAATGTCGGACCGATCACCAATTTTTGGCCTAATCTGATATTGAAACCGAATAGACCTGATTTTTCATAGTCCATTGAGCTCTTCAGGAGAAACTAGGTGATTTAATTCGCTTGAATGTTAAAAATGAAATATGAAATTCGTATTGGGCGGCTTTGAAAACAGCAAATTTTTTAGATGCATGAAATTAATAATCTCAAAATTCTAGTATTATGGCCCATTGTGCAGAGTGTCAAACCACTCACCATGAGAATGGGTAACATTTTATTTAAATGTATGTTTGCTTTTTAGTTTTGAACAGTTTTATTGAAGCGATTGAATTTAAATTTATTTGAATGTACTGCACTTTTTGCAATTTAGATACAAATATCAAAAAGACAAAAAAAACTAGTTTCAATTAATTGAATTTTATTAATCTTAATTTAAGATCTTTTGCTAATTTATTGCTGGCAATACGATATGAAAAACTTATATGCGCGTTATACATTTAAAACATTGTCGAATAAAAAACCAAACTTAAATATTTAACATGCACAAATAAATGCACTACAAAATTAAAGTATTTCACAATTTCTTTAAGCAAATACATACAATTTAATGAAATTAATTTAAATGTTATATTTTTTTAAGTTTAAACATTACAGTTGACCTATTCATTGATTATGGTGATCCCAAACAATCTCTATTGTTGCAATATTATGAAACAACTTCTTTTTAAGTTCCAATAATCCCAAATTAACACAATTTGTTTTTAAAATATTTCTTATTCTTATTTATGTAAATGTGACATAAATAGCTTTAAAAAGACACAGATTAAATCTATGAATTTATCATTAGAGAAATATGAATTTTAAATTTAGTAGCAGTATACGATTCTATAAATTTTATAACACAATTTAACTTTAATTTACAGTATTATAAATTCGTTATAGACCGACAACATGTTTCTTTATAACATCTACGAGTTAGTTCACAAAACTGTCAAAATTACATAAAAGTCATAAAAAAAATATAAATAAGATTATGAATGTCGAAATCTAAAAACACAGGGGTATTTAACGCTTAAAAGGTATTTTGTGACAACCATTAAATGATTTGTCAATATTTTTTTGTATTTTGTATTTAATTTACAAACATGAGAATTACATGATTCGAGTCTTTTATTTTTCTATAAACAAAAATGCAGACACAAGAGACAGACAGACATCAAAATGAAAAGATAAGATTAATAAAATTCAGCAGCAATAATGGACAATAATGGACTGAATTGAATGTATGAATGAAAATGTAAAGGTGAACATGAAATTGTACAACATTTGTTTCATAGAAAGCGAAAGGCATTTGAACTCTGTTGACCAAAATCTGCTCGTATCTAAACACAGACACAATCAATTAAGAAACAATCGTTAAAGTTGAAAAGCCATTTAACTCGAACATGAAACCCAAAACTAATGAATGAACAATTTTATATGATTTTTAGAGTGACCATTTTAGTTTCTACTAAAACTAAAAAAATAAATTGACAAAATTTTATTAATCATAAAAAATGATTAATTAATTTAAAGTTACGAATTATTTTATAGCTGGTCTCTAAAGCATTAGTGTTATTAAAACAAAAAATTTCCCTGTTCATTAAAAAAATTATATTTCTTTATTAGAGAAAGTCGACAAGGAAAAGTTTTGTAAATTTTACAAGTGTTTAAGTTAATTAAACAAGAAATTACATACAGAGTGTGTTACAAATGTATGTATATTTAGTAGTTTCGTGTATTATACTTATGTGTTTATTTGTTTGTACATACAAAGTCATAAAATAGATTTGTACTCTAATGCCCAGCGGTCTAAATATGTAGATAGAAAAATACAAAGAAACATTTCAAATTGAATTCGAGCGACTGCTTTGCCTGTCTGCATTCAGAAGCGAAACTCACCTGAACTGTAAAATGAACATAAACAAATCATCATTTTATTAAAACCTCAAATAATGTTTTTTTATTTGTTGTAATTCGTGTGTTTATATTAATAAAGTAAAAAAAACGCAACTACAAATTGATAAAAAGCCATAAAAACCAGGCATGCGCAGAGTTTTTTTTAAAATTCAAATTTCAAACGAATAAGATTGTAACAAAATTGTATCTTTATTTGCATCTGTCGGTTAAGTATTTTTAAAATAGTGTCGAAAGTTAGTTTAAGGTAACTTTGTATGAAGAAGATATGACAACAAATTAAAATTAAGGTCCTTTTTAAGGATTCCTAATGAAATCTGAAATTGAACTGAAACACTGTAACTGTTTAAGTGTTGACTAGGGTATTCAATTAATTGGGTTTCTGGTTTAATCGGTTAGTTAAGATTAATTAATCGGGGTTTAGATTTAATCGGTTAATTTTAAATTATTCTATTTAGATTTTGAATACTTTCAATCATTTCTGATAAAATATTCGTATCAGTAATGTCTCCAATTTAGTCTATTTTCATTTCCTCCTCAGAAAAATACATGTAAATTAAATATGCCAGTTGTTATACTTACTAAACATGATTATTGGATGTTCGAAAAATATGTAATTTTACTTTGACATTTACAGTAGCGAGCATAAAAAATGCAACGCTATGCAATGTGATTTTCAACAGCACTGATTTTGCTCAAAAAGATATCCATACTCCTATTCCGTTATATAAATTTTTATATAATTAAGAATTGTGTTATGATTAGAGTTCCGAAATAATTTTGATGGCTAGTTTTGAATTGGATTTTATTGAAATAAAACTAAAATGTTAGACATTGAAGTAATCAAGGCTGTGTTACCTGATCCATCGAAGGTGACATAATATATTTGATACTACGAACACATGTGGACATTTATGACTATTGCAACCTACAAAAGATAATTTAATGATGCAATATAATAAGGAGAAACCAATTCAATAAACCATATATTATTTACAAAAATAAATTAAGCGCCTATGCTTTTCGAAGAGGTCCTTTATGCATAAAATGGTGCAGTCGTATGATATGGAAGGACAATTAACGAAATTTTAATTTTCGTGTCTGATAGTTTCGACCTGTTACTCAGACCGTCTGGTCACAGATATTCCATTACATATTAAATTAAACTAGCATAACCCGGTGCACTTCGCTACCCCTACCCTAGTAAAATTAAAAAAATATGAATGGAAATACGAAAATAACACATACAATAATTTAGAATCTCTCAATTATAGTTCACTTGATATTCGAAAATAACTAACTAATTTTGTGTGGAAGATACCACTCTACTGCTCCCATTTTTGAACCTTTTATGTAAATATCAATCTTTACTTTCCTTTATAAGGGAGAGGTAATTCCTACTAAGCCGATAATGCTTAGCTAAACTTCGAACAGGGAAAAGGAATAAATTCGTTTTTAGCTAACCTCCGTAGAATGGTAATAAATTGAATGATACAGAGTTTAAATACTTTTATAATTATAGTTTGTTCTCCAGATATTCAAAATTAATTGTGCCACAACTACTAATGCAATCCCGACTATTTTCATCCAATCTGTGTAAAATGGTAAGAGAGCTATGCGGACAAAGTTTGAAGAACCTTGTAATTATTACTTTGTATGGGACGTGACTCGCATCCTTTTCCGACCCCTCCCATTTTAGGTGCTATGCCCTCTAATCTAATTCCGTATACATTCAGCTAAACTCCGCACAGTAATAAGAAATTAATTCGCTAAAAGTTTAAACTGATTTTCATTTATAGTTCTACAGATATTCGAAATGAATTATATACTTTGTATAGGGTAAGCCACGCCCACTATTCCAATCCCGAACAATTTCAGCGAAACTATGCAAAATTATAAAGGAGCCATTTAGACTAAGTTTGAAGAATCTTGCAATTATAGTTAAAAAAATATTTAGAAATAACTATTTACTTTGTATGGGAGGCGACTCACCATTTATTCCGACCCGTCCCATTTTTTGATTAAACTTCATGCAGTGATAAGTAATAGATTCGTATGAAGTTTGAAAACCGTCACAATTATATTTCCGTCACAAACATATTAAAAAATAACTATTTACTCATGTACAATTACATATTTACCCCGCCACCCCACATATGCATAAACAGTTTTTAAAATATCCGCAAGATTTTAAATTGGTAAAGAAACAAATTTATAATTATCCTTACGTAAAAAAATATTGGACAAAATATCATACAATAATTGCCAATGATCAATAAGAATATAAAAACAGCAGATGTGAACAACTGGAACCTTTTTGAGCAAAATCAGTGCTGTTGAAAATCACATTGCATAGCGTTGCATTTTTTATGCTCGCTACTGTATATTTGAATTAAAACGGAATAATAAATACAAATAAATATGTTATAGTACAAAAAAAGGAATTTCGATTAATCGACACAAATTAATCAATTTATTTGTTATTTGAAAATTGGACATTTTTTAATTATTCGAACAGTTAACCGACTAAAATTAACCGGTTAACCGTAGACACTTTCCGGTGTACAAGAATGGTGACACCTAATGGGGTCTCAAAATTCTCATAAGGCAGATTTTTTGGAAAATTTAAATTTTCCATAATATCTTCTATACGTTTTTAAATGTTAAAATATCTATAAACCTTTGAAAATAAGATAAAATGTCCTACACTTTGATATATAATAGCCCAATTCACAATTGATGTCGTAGTGTTGTAGCGTTGTATGTCGTAATTTTTTATTAATATTTTGTTTTTGTTTCAAAAACTTTTGTTTGAAAAATATTTTTCACAAACAACTTACAACGCTACGACTTCGATTGTGAATTGGGCAAATATGTATAACTTATATTTTCCACATGGAAACAGTGCCATAGAAGTAGACAAACGAATAATAAACTGAATAGCAAATAACTTGAAGAGCAGGGCTATTAATTCTAGTTTGGGAATGGATGAAAGGTTGTATCGGAATGGCTTCAATTGCCATTAGATTTTGTTTTACCTTCGTTAGATTCCAATTAATTCAGTTAATTCGCCATTTTTTTTTTAATTTGAATTGGCAATGTTTTGCTTATTAAATCAAAAATTAAGTAAAGATGTTAATTAGAACCCAATAATATGAAACAAAATTCAATTCCACGGTAGGTGTTTTTTCCCCAAAAAATTTCGTTTTACTCTTTCGATCGGAATAGAATTCTGTGACAGCCCTTGAAATAATGAACTTGTTATTGGTATATTTGGGTTAAATGCTTTTTGTTGAACGAATCTTCTGCTTTACGCATCTTTTAGAGGAAGTCAAATTCAAAAAATCTCACATAATACTAAGGAAAATAATACCCGGGAATTCTTGCACAATTTCCCAGGATTTCGGGATTGAAAAATTTGCGGAATTCCCGTGAAAAACTCTAGCCGTCACATATATGGGGTATTCGAATAGTTGATTTCAATCGACAGTCGGATATCGTTATATCTATATTTAAGAATCAAAAATATATGTCAACCTCTATATTTAGGATTGTTATATATATAGAAGTTTACAAGGATATATAAAAAAACAACGAATCATTATTTTGTTAATTCGAGGTACAACATTCGATTCATCCTAAGAAAATTCTATGTAAAATTTATAGGTTATTATGATGTTTTCTCAACATCCAAATAACGAATACTAGCTTTGAAAGTTCTTTGCTTGCTGGAATTTGTATTTTTTACTCGCCTTATTAAAAACAATTCATAGAAAATTTCTTGAACAATTTTATTCTCCATACCATTAAACATATAACCAGCAGTATAGTGAGTGCACCACCCATTCTAAACTACTTTAGACTGATACCCTAAATCATGGTACATTGGAATGTTAGCTTCCATGAGTTTTACAAAGTGTAATCAAAAAACCATAAAACCAGAAATTTTCATTTGCATGATTATAGTTACCACCACATATTTACTACTTGCTATATGCGGTGGTACATGAAGATGTAAATGAAGAAAAAATTATACAAAAAAACAAAAAAGCAATAAGACGAAATCAACTGAAATCATATTTAAGTAATTAGTATGTTACACTTAAAAGAGCATGGAACTCAAATGTTTGGTAGATAAAGATAAAGACTCATTCTTGGAAGCTTAGCAAATGCGAAAATATTTTCCTTTTCGTTTATGCAACTGACACAAAATAAGCAGGATCGTTAAAATACAATTTACACAAAAACAAACGAACAACTTGATGCAGAGCAACAACAATTACAACAACTAAAAACTGAATTAAATTGATGTAATTTATTCCAACAACAGGGAACACAAAGTAAGAAAACAGCACCATGTAGTATATAGTTAGATCATACTCAGAGTCCGTAATCTCAGAGTCAGTGTCAGAGGAAGATTTAGTTAAATATGGGTTTAAGTTAGTGCAGGCTTGTTGAAATTTATGTGGGAAGTTTTAGTTTAAATCATTTTAATCTTGGGATTATGCCTCGTAAATGCTGATTTTATTTTAATTTTGTTCTTTCTCTCTCTGTCCTTTATTGCAGTGCATCAAACACATTAACAGCAACGGAATCGTGTGCCACAACAAACATACAGGCATCACCATCATCATCGACAGCACTAGGACCAGTCATAAATAAAAAAGCTCATCACGAGTTGTTGGCCGAGGTCATTATGCAACAGCCAAGTGATTATTATACACAAACGGAAAGTGAACTTTTACAATTGGAGGCAGCTGGAGTACATTTGCCAGCCTATCAATTACAAGCCGACTCCTTAGCACAGCTAACCCAGCAACAGCAAATACAGCAGCAGCATCACCTGCATCACCAGCATCCTTCGTCTTCGTCAAACAATAACGATCGTTCAACCCCAACATCATCTTCGAATGCCACACCTACACCCATTATCACAAGTCACATTGATCCAGCGTCAAGTAGCAGCAATGGTGGCAGCAGTCATACAGCCACATCAATACATTTTGTGACCGCACCACCACAAGCACAACGTCGCCACTGTCAGCCTCCCTCAAATCTACCGCTCAGTTCGATTACATCACCCCTGCGTGCCAATTACAAAACCACCGCGTATTTACACAGTCATCATCAGCAATTAGAATTTCAACGTAATTCACAGTCCGACGATGACAGTGGTTGTGCATTGGAAGAGTACACCTGGGTGCCACCGGGCCTAAGGCCAGATCAAGTAAGTCTTAGGCATTAAAGATGCAAATATTAAATAATTGAAAACACAAATGTTAATATTAAAGCGGCCTTAACATTATCTGAGTGAAATAGTTTATCAGCTGATTGAGAAAAGCTTAATAAATCTTGAATGAATATAATCTAATAAATTAGTTAGTTAATGTTTACTTGGATTATTTCTAAGTCTTTTTTATACAAAACTCAGCTTTAGAACGTCATGACGCTTCATCGAAGACCACAATTTGCCATAAACAGAAAAATAATATTTTAAAGCCCATGATAATGGTAAAAAATTAGTTTTTAATTTTTGTTTGTAAAATACACAGTGATTTTATGGATGACCACATTTATTTATAATTACAGCATCCAACAAGTACATATATACGAGTATTATTCATATCTTTATTCCATTCATTCGTTAATGATTTGATTGTGTAATTTAATTTTATAATGAAAATTTGTCAGCAGAATATTAATTCATATACGACTACTTCTCTATATTATACACTATAGTTATATGCAAATATGTTAGTATTTTCTAGAAGGTGTTTTTTGCAATAAAATATAAATTCAAAGTCAAATTATAAACTCATTAATTTATAATGTATGCGTACTTTTGAAAAATTTGATTTGATCCGTCAGTGGTACCACAAAATAGACTCATACCAAGATATCGTAATCTGCCCTCATCATCAAAAGGCTGCACTGATTCCTTAATTTCTTCGTTCTGACAACTTCTGCTGTGGATAACCCAAAACTTCTGTCGTTTTTCTAAGCACACAACAGTGTTTAGCAAGTAAACCTAAATATATTTGATCGAGTTTCTACCAATATATAATAAATTTCCTTATGTTCAGCAGACAAAATTCCCGTTCTGATCAAGTATTATCAAAGTTATGGTGTAGGTACCATATAATCTATTCGCTGTCATTTAGTACAGCCAAATTCCAGACCAAAATGCTCTAGGTTTATCATCGGGAGATATAAAATGTTTGCTGGCACAATGTAGTATTATTTAGCCCATGGTGTGGATGTGGTATAATTAGATTTTACACAGCATTATAATTGTTATATTGCGTGATTGACGACTTCAATATCGTTCGTCAAAATGCCAAATGGGAGAATCCATAGCAAAACGGACAGAAAACTATTTTCGGTGTTGTCATCTTTGATTAAAGAAATTTACCACACATTACGGTTCCAAAGAGTTTCTTAATTCAATGACTTTTTCATCGGAAACCCTTTCCATTTCAAAAATATCGCGATTTGAAAATTGAAAAATTTGTTAAAATCGCCTAAAATTATATATAATCGCATCCCACTAAGGGACTAAAAATATCTTAAAGGAATGGACCTAGGCTTTCTTTTGAGCAAAAAAAAAAAATTAAAAAAGGGCCCATATTGGAAAAAAATTTTGATTTTGCAAAAAAAAATTAAAAAATTGTATGTCTTGCGTTACAAAATATTTATTTTGATAGATATCCCACTCGCATCCCACTAAGGGACTAAAAATATCTTAAAGGAATGGACCTAAGCTTTCTTTTGACTACAAAAAAAAATTTAAAAAAAGGGCCCATTTGGAAAAAAAATCGTATTTGCAAAAAAAAAAGTCAAAAATTGTAAGTCTTGAGTTAAAAAATATTTATTTTGATAGATATCCCACTCGCATCCCACTAAGCGACCAAAAGGGTCTTCAAGGATAATATCTAAGCTTTTGTTTGACCTAAAAAAAAAGATTAAAAAAGGGTCCATTTTGAAAAAAAAAAGTCAACAAAGTTTTTGATTTTGCAAAAAAAGTCAAAAATTTTATGTTTTGAGTTACAAAATATTTATTTTGATAGATATCCCACTCGCATCCCACTAAGCGACCAAGTAGGTGTTCAAGGAAAATATCTAAACTTTATTTTAAGAAAAAAAAAAAAAAAAAAAAAAGGACCCATTTTAAAAAAAAGTCAAAAAAGTTTTTGATTTCGGAAAAAAAATATTAAAAATTTTTTATTTTTTTTTTTAAATATTTTTTTTCGAAAGATCGAAGAAATAGCTATCTATACTATTTGGGACACATTTTGCTAAGAACAATAGGTAATAAGTTACATGGATAAGAAAAAACCCCTGTTTGACCAAATTGTCAAAATTTTACCCCCTATAACTCAGAGAGTTCTCGACCGATGTTGTTGAAAAATTGTGTCTGAGTTACTATCCAATAGAGCTAACCTTGGTGCAAATTTCATCCCGATCGGAAGACATCGATTTCAAAAGTTGGTTCACTTGACATGAAATGCCCCATATACACATAATTAAACTACTCACAGACCAGTATAATTTTTGACTCCATTTTAAAGCCAAATATATTGTCCTTAAAATGATGTGAATAAAATTGTTTACTTATAAAAGGTTAAAGGTCAATTTTTGGAGTATATATTTCAATGTAAAAAATATCAAAGATCGCGGTGTTAAAAATGCAAAAAGTAAATGGAATGTGGATACCGAAACTCTCTACTACATTCTTGCAAAAAAATTTAGATGGAGACTCGATTGTTACATTTTTACATAGTGAAATATTATAACGATATTCCCTATATTTATGGAAATATTACTAACCCCCAGTAACACGAAGTCTGGTTATGTATTAACTAATGGTTAAACTGACAGTTTTTTTTTATTAGTTAGGCCATAACCAGGCTTCGTGTTAAGGGGGGTAAGTTAATTTTATCGTATGTGAAATTTAATTTACTAAATCGATTATCGTATCGAATTTAAAATTTGGTATTGATGATACCAACCAAAGCAAAGAAATTTAATAATAATAATAACGCTCTTCCGTAAAATTTGGTTTTTGTAACATACGATAATTTCGCGCAAATGGGTCTATATGTCACTCCCATTTTTAGCCAAGATGTGCACAATGATACCGAAGTAAATTCTGCGAAGTTTTACTGCTTTCATAGTTATAGTTCACCAGATATTCCATAATAACTATTTACTTTGTATGGGAAGTGCTACGCTCACTAGAAATATCAAAATATCCTATTTGTCCTTCCAGATATAGGGGAACATACAGAACAAATTTCAAGAGCATCGTTCTAGTAGTTTATTCTGCTATAACTCACAAACAAATAAACATACATTAAATTTGTTCTTATTAATATTAACTATTCCTATTTTATTTATGTTTTTGTTTTGTTAAAGTTTTATAAGTAGATTTTACACAATTAAAATAAATAAGTTATAATTTATTTTAATAAATTAAATAGGATACTAATTATAAACGAATTTGTTTGAATTTTTCTCTGATCATTTATTAGTGTCCCGTTTAGGAAATTACAAAAGGTGGCAAGTCTAATAATAGAACTAATAATAATCGCAAATTAAAGAAATTTAGAAATTGTTAATCTTTCACATGTTTGCAAATCGGAGATGTAAACTAAAGAGACGATAGGGCCGACATCGTTCCTGTAGAACTCGAAATAAATGGCCCGATCGATAAGACTCCAGTGATTAATGGAAACATTTTATTTGATATACCAGTCTATACCAGTATTCGAGTTTTAGTTATCTCAAATGCTCCAGGGGAAGCGATATGGAGGCTCAAAGTGGGGTACCTTCGACATTTACGGAAGGCCATTGATGAACAGGGAGAAGCGAATTGGACCAACACTGCTTCTTTTTGGTGTATTTGTTATTAAATTTAACACATTTTGTTCCACCCAATAGATAAGATTTTTTCCTGTTTAGGCTGCGAGATATAAAATACTTTACTAAAATCGGTATATATGGCATCAGTTTGCTTTCTTTGCTGAAATCCTTGGTTTACGTGTGTTGTAAGATGAAGGATATTCCTTGTAATAAAATAACCTTTCCTAAATCCATGTTGACATTATGACAGAATAGACGATTATTGATGGTACATGTTTAATGTAGGTGTTGAACAAAATTAGGAATGGTTGAGGGGTATCCGAGTATGTACCAAAAGTATTTATAGACGGCAATACTGAGTATTAATATTTGTCAAAACCTCTAGTATCGTAATACAATTTCATCGTCTAAACAAAATTTGTATTTGATTTTCAAAAACTACGAATGATTTTTTTTTATTTACTATCGATATTCAAAATTTGTTTAAAACAATTCAAAAACTTTGTATTTTCATATCGACGGATATGAACATACAGATAATTATTTTTACCCGAATAAGTATCTTCTTCTATTTTTTTAATCCTAAAATTATTTAAAAGTGAAAAACAACAGTATTTGAACTTAATTTTTTTTTCAAACAAAATGTTTTTTTTTACTCATTTTAATATTTACATCGAAGACAAAATGGTTTATCTACCGTAAAAATGGGAATAATGGGTTTTATTGTATAATTTATATTTTAGGGAATTAGTAGAAGCCTATCAGTAATTTTGTAGAAGATCGATTTGTTAAATACTCAGTAGTTAGGAAATGAAACAGTTTTTTGCTTCTCCTGAACAATTAGGGTTTTGCAGATAAACCATTTTGGATAAATGCCGTCGATATGTATCGGGTAGGTATTTTTAAATACAAATAAGGCAAATAATAATTGTAAAGAAAATATAAAATAAAAATAAAGTTTTTAGAAAAATATCAATCAACAAAGAAGTAAATATTTGTAATACTATCGTGTAAAAAATAAATGCTTTCAATAGTAATTTAAATTTGATAAGTGTTAATACTCAGTATTGCCGTCTATAAATACTAGGGTATTCAATTAATCGGGTTTCTGGTTTAATCGGTTAATCGAGCAAATAATTAATCGAGGTTTAGATTTATTCGGTTAATAATCGGTTAATTTAAAATTATTACCCGATTACCTGAATAATTTCTATTTTAAAGTGAAAATACAACAACGAATTTTGTGTACAAAAATATAAAAAACAGCAAATAAGGTATTTGAGATCATTTTTGTAAACATATCGCCTATTTGCTGCAATAACCTCATAACTCAAAATCCGTGTTTTATGAACTGAGTAATACAAAATATGCGCTGTTCTATAATCTTTCATATAGTTTCATAAATTTTCAAAAAAGTCAATTATTTTTTGTGTGAGTATTTTTTATTGTTGTAAACATCAAAATTAATATTCATGTTTTCTCGTATATTTGATAAGTAAAAATTTGGGTTAAATACAGATTAGAAAGATATTAACATCTAATGTTTATTTTTTTGAAATCGCATGATTTGTTGAAAATTTATTTAAGAAATAGTAAAATGTCATAAAATATTCAAAGACGTTTTCCTCGAAACGACTTTTTTGAATTATGAAGTTGTTGCAGCAGTTTTTAAAGTTTTACTGAGATCTTCTAAATAATCTTTTATAAAAAGAATATAATTTAAACGATTTTTTCTTTAGATTTAATAAAACTTTTCTTGGAAAAAACTCTTGCTGATCTTTTTATAAAAGATTGTTGGATAAATCGAAAGCATGATAAAGAATATTTCTTTTTGGATTGTTTTAGATTTTGATTAATTTAATAATTTCGTTTAGTTATGATAAAAGACTCATAAATACAAACAAAGTTTCAAATACATGTAAATTAAATATGTCATTTTTTATTGGATGTTCAGAAAATATCTAATTTTAATTTGAAATTTGTATTTGAATTGATACGGAAAAATAAATACAAAAAAAATTTTTAAAGTGCAAAAAAAAGGAATTTCGGTTCACAAATTAATCGGTTTATTTGTTATTTGAAAATCGGCTATTTCAAATTATTCGAACAGTTAACCGTCTAAAATTAATCGGTTAACCGATTAACGGTTAATCGATTGAATACCATAATAAATACCTTAGAAACAAATTAATAGTAAAGTGGTAAAAGTGAAAATTTCAATATGTATCGTATAGAATTTCCACACAATTTTTGAAATCCAATCAGCAATAAAATATTAAATTTGAAATTACTCACTTACATATGCACCAATGTAAGTATGTAATTTCAAATTTCCAAAGGTTGCACATGACTACCCTCCACATTCCTATAACATTCCGCAACTATGCTGATAAAAAAAATCGTACTGCATGAAAAAAAAAAACAACTGCTATTAGCTAAATATTGTCGTAATTATCATCAACAACATCTCAGCCACTGTCAACAGTCTTTCATATTCAAATACACACACACCTGTAAATCAGCCATTCATTCATCAACAAAATTAAGCTTAGCGATGACTTCGAACGCGTTTGACCATAAATTGAAAGTTTTACTTGAGTGAACATTCAATTCTAATATTGGCTTGAATATAGTAGCCAGTCACCATTACGCAGTTGAAATATTTTCTTTCTCAAATATTTTTTTTTTTGTAATTTTTGGTCAAACTACTGTCTTAAATAACTTTTCGTAGCTTATCGCTTCCAATGTTCCCTGACGACCAGTAACAGCAACGACAAAAAAAAACAGCGTTCAGTAAGTGCCGTATGTACTGTATCCGTTCATCCATGTCTAACCATTCATCCAATCATTCCGCCAAGCAGCCACATCTAACGCCATCGTCAACCACCAAACACCTGTCTTTTTTTTATTCCTTAATGGAAATTCAAACTATTTGATTTTGCTGTTGTTGTTGTGTTTGTTTCTTTATGGCTGATTTGTTTCAATGGACGTGTAAAAATCTGTGTTCATTAGAGACAAATTAAAATTGTAACTATTTAGTGTTCATGTTTTTTGTTCAATGTTTAAATATACAAAAAACAACATTAAATAACTGATTAAAAAAAAATAAAACAAAATACTTGAATCTTTTTCAGCTACACATTTCGCAGATTTTTTAAATCTCCTAAGATGGATTTGGTATCATACAATTAATTTATGATTGTTTCACTTGGCGAAAGCATAGTTAATTGCATTTTTTACTTAAAAAGGCCATTTTAAATCGATAATTGATGTTGATTATTGGTGAAAACTTGATTGTAATTACATAATTTCCAAGTTTTATTGTAATTCGCAGTTGGTTTGAAAAATGTACATAATTATATAAGATTGGGTGGTACATACTTACATGTTTTACCAAAAATTTAGGAATAATTTGAGTTTATTCGATTATCTATAAGTTTATGGTTAGATGATTTACTTACTGCCCGTAAGCAAGACCACATCAATCGATGAGATCGATGAACTAGATTAAGCCTTCATATAAGCTAGTGCTCACACCAAATTTGGTAATTGTTGAACGAAGTCCAAGTCTGCTTGCATGCTTACCGATCATCCAATGAACCGTTTGCTCTTTCACATCGTATAAAGATGCATACGTACAGTGAGCCTCAAAAGTGAGGAAATTTAAAAGTTTCGGTTTGTTGGAGATCAAGTTGAATAATAGATTCGGTTCTGAATATGATTTTTATAATCTTAAAAAAATCAAAAAAATCACAAAACTCACTTCTGTGGCTGTGGGTATTTGAAAATTAAAATTTCAAAATTGTACCTTGTCCAGTATTTTAAAAATAATATTATTTTTTCTTCGTTTGTGTTCCGATTTCAAAAAATTACATATATATAGAATCTTCTCGTCGAGTACTACAGTAGCTATCAATTATCTCTTATAGCGTAAGAGATATTGGCATTTGAATAATAAATTTTTAACATTTTTACCCACCCTACTCCAGTTTTTTGATGACCGCGGTTTCAAATATTTTCCGATTTTCTCTATTTTTAATTTATAGGACTAACAAGAAATGTATATATAACATAAAGAAAAAATTAATGACTGAGTCCAAAGTTATGCTTAAATTTCAAAAATTTAAAAAAGGCGATTTTTCGTTATTTTTTTGGGAAAAAGGTGCTTTTATTCTTTTTAAGTTATCTAAAAAAATTTCTAAGAAGATGCATAAAGAATATATAGCTACGAGATGTTATATGTAGTACTCGACGAGAAGATTCTATATATATGTAATTTTTTTGAAATCGGAACACAAACGAAGAAATATTATTATTTTTAAAATTGAACATACCCGAGGTCTCCTAGCAAAAGAGGTCTTGAGCTCCAAATCTTCTCGTAAAAAACCGGAAGATCGATTTTGATTTTAGAACCATGGTTTCTTCTGAAAAAGTTCATAGAATTTTCCGTAGATTACGAATTTGCTATACGCTTTACCACGTTTTTTAGGCCCGAACAAATTGACCCACCCTACTGTATATACTTTATTGGACATTTTATGTTTTCTACACATATGTGACGGTTAACCGGTTTAACCGGTTTTTTCGATGTCGGTTTTTTAAAAAGGGCAATTTTCGGTTAACCGACAAACCGGTTTTTTTAAAAGTCGGTTTTTTATAAACACTAGATGGGACAGATTTTATTATTTATAAAGACTTACATTAGAATATGATACAATCGCTATTAGACAATTCGTCTGGGATCTGGTGAACAAATTGACAGTCTCATGGCATTAAGTATATATACATATGTATAGATATCTGCGTTGAGCAAAAAGAAGTATCCCATAACAATTATCGTTTAATACTTTTTCGCACATAAATTAAGTTTTATAATAATGTAATTACAATTAAGATTTGAAGTGATATTTTCTCTAGTAAAATATACTTTTATTTTCCCCAACTTTTCATAAAATTTAATTGGAAAAACCCAGCAATTTTTCATTGTAAATAATTGTGGCATGTATAGATTAGCGGGCGGATAAAAATTTACTTAAATACCCTTAAAAATTTCAAATATTTATGGTCGTGTTTAATCACCAGACCCACCCATTTTCCACATTTACGATAGATAGATGGATGAATGCATGTTGTCCTCGTATGTATGTAAGCTGTAACTCTGTATATTGGAAGCTTGTAAACAGCTCATGTTGTTCAAATATTTTATTACAACAAAATTTCATATGAGACTGAGTGTGTACGAACGAGCGTTTTCATTATATCTGCCATATGACCAAAAAATAATAGATACAGCAACAACAAAAAGGAAAACAGTTTCTAACATTTAATAGCAAGTGCAATTAATAATGTGAGACCGACTCCCTCTATGGAAACTAAAAATGAACTCGTTCATGCAACAGCCAACAATAACTAATGGCCCCTCTCACTCTCTTTCCTTAACTTTAGTTGTATTTAGTTGACCAGACCAAGGCACTTGTAATAAATTTCCAATACAACACAATCTGGTATTTAGATGGGAATAGATTTTTTTTATGTTTTTGGTAAATAAATCCAAAATTGTATGGTCAAGTCACCATAAATGGACGACAAATGAACGTATGTTGGTTCAATCGAATGAGAGAGTAGTATACGGGATTGTCGGAGCAGTTATATGTGTGTTGTGAACTAATTGAACCCCACTCTGTACAAAATTGATGCACACAGCATGGGATCTACACGATACAAGCGACATCAGTTGTACTTGCAAATGGTGCCAGTGGCAACTAGTAAAAGGAATCTGGCTGCGTCATACGGGATGAATAGCATGGAAAAAAATGCTCATACAACTAATGCCGCAGGGCACTTTATAGTGTAACAATCTAACGGCAATTGTGGCTAGTGTTAGAGTGTGCGTCTATTGGATTTTCTGTGTGATAGTGCAGATTTATGACGATGGCCAGTGATGCCAACTATTTAAGATCAAAACGTTTCGTGCAATGTTGTTTTCATATGAGATCTGTTGTTAAAAGTATGAAAATATTTGTAAACAAATTAAAATTGGAAACTAAATTTTCTTCTAATTTGATTGTCTTCAACTTATTTAATAAAAGTTTTGAGTATATGGCAACTAGTTCCAATCTTGACAGGCCTAAAGGAGGGCGTTAAATATAAAATTGCATATATCTCATCTATATAATTTAAGAGAAATACAAGCGTCACACAGTGGGGGATCTGAAAAAAAAGTGGAAATAAATCTGTAACTTCTAAACGAATAACAAAAAAGATACTTCAAGAAAATCGGGAAAGAATTGGATCCGTTATTAGCAAAATGGCAGACCAAGGTAGGCAAAAAAAATAAAATTTTACTTTTCAAATGAGAATAACTCGTAAACTATAAGAGATAATATATGGCTAAAGCAATGTTTGTAGATCTCGTCTAGTACATTCCATATATATAAAAATCTTTCAAATCGGATCGCAAACAAAAATTTGGCATCATTTTTAATTTTTGATATACCCGAGGCGCCCCACTTTGGGGCATTGTGGCGCGGCCCCCCCCTTGGTTGTTTAAGCCCAAATTCAAAACTTAAACTTATCGACACCTCCTCTATAGCCATGGCAAATTTTATTAAAATCGGGCTATTCGTTTAGAAGTTACAGATTTATTTCCACTTTTTTTTTCAGATCCCCCACTGTGCGTCACCAGTTTTTCAGCGTCTGATAAACTCATAAGATAAACTATGATATTTGAACAAAATTAGATTAAAAAGACATTAAATTGAAACGCCTAGCGCTTTTTTGTTTTTCAAAAAGCGCTAAATTGGCAAAGTTAGTAGCGGTAACGAATGAAGCAGCCATTTGGTTGCAACAATATATATTTTGTGTGTGTGTATGGTTGCTACAAATGATGCATGGCACATCATTACTTTTAATCGAAATTGACCAAATTGTCATGATGATGGTGAGAGTGAAAGTAATTTTTGTGATTAATATCACACAGACGGTTTGAGAATAGTTTATTAACAAAATAACACACACACAGAGTCATCATAAATGGCTTTATTTGTATCTATGTGCCTGTGTTCAGTAATGTCTATATGGATGTGTGCGATAACAAATAAATTGATAAATTGCCAATTTACATTGATTTGGGAAAAAGCTTCATAATAGAAAATGGCCATAATGCATTAAATATGAATATATTTATTATATGGTATGCGAGAGTACCCATAAATAAAACTAAAGGAAATTTAATAATATGTAATTGAATTGATTGAATTTTGAATTAATTACGACCATTTTTATTTTCAATTTCAGGTACGTTTATATTTTTCTCAACTGCCTGACGATAAGGTGCCGTATGTTAATAGTCCAGGAGAGAAATATCGTATTAAACAATTGTTGAATCAACTGCCGCCACAAGATAATGAAGTAAGTACAAGTTGTGAATACATTTTATAAATACAAAGTAAATATGATATAGCATAGATATAGTTATAGATTAGGATGGCCTTTATTTTGAATTTTATGGATTTTTCATGCTCCCGTTGTATAAATTGATCTACGTAAATTTTAGCAAAATCGTATAACTTTTAGAGGTTGCACATTTTATTTATTCGGCTGTGCCGAATATAGCTCTCTTAAATATTTTTAGGTAAACAAAAACTTTTTTTTCCAAAGTTGTTTTTTTCATTTCTTTTAAAAAAACAATTTTCGAATTGTTATTTAAAAATTTTTTTTTTTAAATTTTAAATTTTTTTTTGAAATTTTAAATCTTTTTTTATTTAAATTTTAAATTTTTTTTGTTGAAAAAAAAATCGGGTTAAAAAATATTTTTCCGATTTTGACCCATTGTAAGTCCAAGTTACTATGGTCTTATATACGTCGTTGCAAAGGTCTTTGAAATATCTATCATTAGATATCCATATTATCTATATTAATGACTTATTAATCCAGATATAGGTAAAAAATAGGTTAAAAAATCGAGGTTGTCTGGTTTTTTCCTCATATCACCGAAATTTGTGGACCGATTTTGTTGATTTTAAATAGGAAACTTTTCGAAAGCATGTCTGACAGAATTATTGAAGATTTGGATCCCGAAGATATCTGGGGTCTTCAGAAAATTGATTTCAACAAACAGACGGACAGACAGACGGACATTGCTTAATCGACTCCGCTATCTATAAGGATCCAGAATATATATACTTTATAGGGTAGGAAAATTATATTGTGGAAATTACAAACGGAATGACTAACTTATATGTACCCTTCTCACGAAGGTGAGGGGTATAATAACCTTGAAATTAAACTTGGTTTTGAATTCTGCTTTCATTTAATGATGTTTTTAGATTTATTATTAGGAAGTGGTAAATTCTAATTGTACCCTACACAACTAAAGCGGAGAGTGTGCACAAATTTTGTCCCAACACCCACCATGAAGTACACCAATCTCCTTAGGATATCTTTCTCGTTTAAGCGATGTCCAATCAAACTACATGTCGCTATTTCAAAGTTTGCGCAAACCTTTTTTTGCCCCAAAGACAAAGCCTACTGAAAGAATCTTAATGTTACTGGTATAAGTCCTAATTTTATTGGTGTTTGTCTATAAACGCACTTTAAATTTTGGAGCAATTTATTTCTTTTACTAATTTCAATTATTTTGTATTTTTAAAAAGATATGGTCTACCATTAGTTCCACTATTTTTTTTATAAAATTCTAATTAATTTTCTTCCATTTGTGTTCATTCAGTTTTGAATCTGCCATTTTCTTTAATCTTTGATTCTGATCATTATTTGTGTAAACTTTATGTGCCATGTATACTCACAAATTTTCCATCATATTTTAATCCAGTCTGCAAGCTTTCTAGTCAAACTGAGGAATATTATGTTCAGTGAACCACGATTTTTATTATTTTGAAAGGTGAATTACAGCATTGTCTTATTGAAAATGCAATCTTTATAAATTTTTTCATAAAATAACAAATAATATTCACTGGCTCACTTATATCGTAAGGAAAATGAAAATGATGTATTTTTTTTGAACTTAAACCGATTTTCAAAATTTTCCAACCGATTACCAAAATTTCTCTTCTGTTCATAAGGTAAAAATATATTCGGTTTAAATAAGCAAGTTGATAATAGCAAAATAACAATCAGAATCAAATTCATTCCATACTACATGCTAATTGGGAGCTTAGTTTTAGCCGTAGTCTTAGCTTTAGGCTATACTAATTAAATTAAATATTGTCAGTTTAAACTATTAGTTTTGTCCATAAAATGTTGTAATAAGCCTAAATACCTTCACATATTTAGTACAATTATAGAGTTTTCTCCTATTCAAATCATCTTTAAAAAAGTTTTAAGGGTTTTTGATTTTTCAGTCGTGGTAGTCATTCTCGTGGAATTGCCTATATCGCAGTGAAGAATTATCCAAAGATAAGTCATATAAATTAACTGAACACAAAAATTTGTTGTGCAAATCGGTCTAGAGCCTCTGCCCTGAAAATGATTTTAATGTGCATAGGCTAATATATTCTATTGTATTGAAATACAACTAAGAACTATATTAATTATCGGTGTTTTCTTTTCTGGCATAAATGATGCATTTACTCTGCCTTTTACCCTTTTTTGTGTTCTTTTCTGAAAAAAATGTATTTTGATCGTGTTCTTTTCTAATAATGTTACCCTAAAACCTTGAATATATGCTACATGTTTCACCCTCAATTTTATCAAAGGGTTAGAAATGCACCACTTTTTATGTAGGCAAAAAGTATAGTTATTTAATATTTAGAAGCTACATAAAAGAAAATTGCATAAATGGTAAGGATTTTGTTCTATTGTGATCGTTAAAAATGCAAAACATTATGAGGGTATGGGTAACATTTAATAAATGGTACACAATATATAGGCAACATTTTGTGTCAGAAAAGAAAACACCATAATTTTTATGCCATTGTAGGGTAAAGCCCGACTATACAATTTTACATCATTCCAGTTTTTACCACAGGAAATGGTTTCTTCAAAATCATGTAATATTTCGAATAGATTTTATAGTTGAATTTTGTCTGAAATATTTATTATTCAGCCATTATTAAAATAAATTCAAAGTTATATTACTTTCTATAATATTTCTGACAATGCTTAGTTCTCATTTTAAAATATTCGATATTTTTAGACCAGTTATGAGTTTATTGCAGTCTTTCAAAGCTAATGTAGACTACATTTAACATACGAGTTCATACTATTTACATCTTTTATTTATTTTCTTTTAAATATTTTCAGGTACGCTATTGTCACTCCCTAAGTGATGAGGAACGTAAAGAGTTGCGTATATTTTCGGCACAACGAAAACGAGAAGCTTTGGGACGTGGTGCAGTACGTCTAGTATCCGATGAGCGTCCTTGTCAAAATGTAAGTAAAGTATTAATTAAAAAAGTAGCGTTTCTTTTTATTTATTTCCATGTTAAACGAAGACATGTAATTAAATATTCATATTATTTTGCAAACATTTGCCACCAAATATAAATCAAACACTCTGACAACGAGTACAATCCTACAGCTTCAAATACTCTGCTGAAACTTACAGTTTTTTTCTAACTGTTAAAGTAGCAGCAAACTTTTCATAAATTTTATTTTTCGTGTAATTTTTCATCTGCCATTTAGTTAGTTTTCGTTATTTTGTTTGTCTTCTTTTCGAGCAAATACATATTTATTTAAACTAGACTAAAAGGAAATCGTAAAATGCAACACTTTTGCCACTTGCCACCGCTATTTGCTACATCAAGTTTTTCCTTTTTCTTGTTCGTCATTTTCATCTGCCATTTGCAGTGATTATGAACGTTGGTGCCACTGTCATTACCCGTACAAACACACAAGTTGCAAAAACTGTTTGTGTTGAGGGGTTGCAAAGATATTTGGAGGGGGGAGTTTGAAGAAAAACTTGGTCTTTACAAACTAAACAGTCAGCCACATTTACTGTTTAAAGTTTGTAACAGATGACAAAAAGATTTCATTAAGTCTACATAAAAACTAAACTAAAGAGTAAAAAATATTCACTGGCAAAAAATGTGTACGAAACAAAACAATATTCATAAAATAAAAATACCAAAAAAAAAATGGACCAAAAACAATTGAAAAGATGTTGTTTTTTTATAGCAAATTAAAGAAAAAACTGGAAACAACAAAAATAAGTTGACAAAATGTGTCTTAAACAGTTTTGTTATTTTGTGAAAAATAAATATAAAAAGTATCACGTAGTGAACGACTACGAGTTTGTATGATTCTTGAAGTCCCCTACCAAATGTGGCAGACTGCTAAGTTTTTTCTAAATATAAGCAATCAATTTTTCATTGTTATTTTGTCTCTAGCTGATTTATACCAAATTTTTAATTAAAGCTTCTTGCTCTCTTACTCTATTTAGTTTTGTGTAAAAATATGAAAGCCATTGGACAATTTTCGTATTAGTTGGAAGATCATTAGGATAAAAGAAATATTATTGAACTATCTTAATCAAATTTTATACCGACTAAATTTATACAATAATTCCCCTCCTTAATTCGGTTTTGACCAGTTACAATTTATTAACCTGTTTTCCATTCAAATTATATAAAAATTCATAACAAAAACTTCATGAAAAGTGAATGGTGAAAAAATTGCAAATAATACTGCTCTACTGCTTACAACAACTGGCAGGCAAGAAACTGACAATGAGAAGAAATACTCTTAAGAAAAAACTTCTTCAATTGTGTCTCGTTGTTTTTTTTTAACTCATATTTTTTTGCTTTTCTAAAAATTTTCTATAGAAATTGTTGGACTTTTTGTTTAAATTTGCATCATCATTATTGGCTGTCAGACAATGAGTAGCAAAACCCAGCAACCAGTCAAATATAAAAGCATTTCGGACAGACATTTCATAAAGTTTTCTATTATTCTTTAACTTCTACTTTCTTCAACACTTGCAATACGCAGGAAGAAATGGAAAAGAGATGCTTGATACACACCAAATATACTCGTAGCAACAAAACTGAACAATGAATGCACTTTCATTTTATTTAAGTACCCGTATATTCTTCTTCTTATTAAAAATATTTCACAAAAGTTCTGAAAATCTAAAACTTATTACGAGAATGAGTAAAACTTTCGTATGCTAAAGTACTCTGTTAAACTACCCTGCAGTTTTAAAGGGAATATTTGTAAATGCTGCTTTAGCATGATCCATTATAAACATAATCTGACAACAACATATGATAAGATTTGTGATTGTAGTCCAAAACATATTATGATCATTATTAATGTCATATAATATTATATGATCAAATATACATGATTGTCGCAAATAACTTTACAATTGATAATGAGACCCTGGAGGAGGTTGACTCATTCTGTTACCTTGGCGCTATTCTCACAACATCCGGTGGTTCAGGTGCAGATATTGCCAATCGGATAAAAAAGGCGACGCAAGCCTATGGCCAACTCAATAAGATATGGAATTCTCCAATTCTCTCTCGCCGGATCAAAATTAATCTATTTAATTCAAATGTTCAATCTACATTACTTTATGGCTGCGAAACGTGGAATGCTGCCCCTCGTGATATGAATGCCCTGCAAGTTTTTACAAACAAATGCCTTAGAAGAATTCTTCGAGTTTTTTGGCCACAGACTATGTCAAACAACAGATTATGGCATCTAACGAACCAATTACCTATAACGGTTGAAATACAAAGGCGAAAATGGAACTGGTAATTTTTTTTTGAAATAATTCAGTATGTTCAGAATTATTGGATGTATTGTTGAGAAATTTCACAAGGTTTGAGCTGAGGTGTTTTCGATTGACGTTTGTTCAGCTTCCTAGCGATAATGTGGGCCAGTGCGTAGCCCCTCAAAGTTGGTCACCTTTTTTCAATTTTTTCAATTTTTTTAATTTTTTTTTTAAAAAAGTCGCCAAAATTTATGATCCGAATGAGCTGAAATTTTAAATATAAATAGTCCTTGAGAAGGTCTATAAAAAATACGCTACAAATGTAGTAACCTACATTTCTCTATTAATTGAAGAGATATTCTGGTTTATTTATTTATTTTTTTTAATTTTGCACGATTTTTTTTATATATAGCGGACCTACGGAGGGTCGAAATTTATTTTTAAAATATCAGCTATATTGGCGATAAAATTCTAAATAAAATAAAAAAATTGATAGGGAACAGTTATCTGTTCCCTATAAAAAGTTATACACATCCAAATTTGGAACTTGTAAAAACGGCCGTATTTTTTACGTTTTTGCCCATATATTTTTTCTTTTGTAGAAAACAATTTTCTTCGGGACTATATAGAATTTGTATATTATCCGGAAAGATAACTTAATGCAAAAGCGTGTAAAGAAAAATTTGGCTCACTTAAGCGGACATATCACCCCCCTGACCGACCCAAAGTTGGCCAACTTTTAAACAAATTTCGGTTTGAGTAAAAAATTCTAAAAAGGCAAATCACGGATCCACTTGTATAACGCCATACGTTTCTTAAATACTTACTAAATGTGTTTACTATCACACGGTAAATAACGTCACAGTAAGCACTTTTCTGAAAAAACTCAGTTTTTGGAACATATTTTTCCCGTATTAGGAATTTCGTATTTGAAAATAAAAAGTGTCAAAAATTCGAATGCCATTGATTTAAGGACATTTGAGTCTATATTGGTTCCAAATCTTGTTATGATATCTTTAACTGTTAAAATTTTATATTAATGTGCTGTTTTTCGATAGCGAACGATTGCTTTGAGTGGACGTTTTACATGTATTTTGTTTTTGTTACAATAACAAAACACATGTTAAATTTCCACTCAAAGCACACGTTCGCTATCGAAAAACAGCACATAAGTCAAATTCTATATTTTTATTCGTAGAAAATCACATTATTATATTTTTATAGTTTTTAAGGTAAATGAAATCCCAAAATTTTATAACGTTATTTAATTTTACTAAAATATTAATCATCAAGTACTTACTTATATAAAAATCCTTTATTTACTCCTCAGAAGTACCACAAACCTTTCTCCCTTTGACAAATTTGTACATTTTTTCATATAATGCGTGCGTTAGTCTATTTGACCAGAATACATGAGAGGAAAAGAATTAAAAGTCAACTTAATCTTTAGAAGAAATAAATTTGTGCTATAAAAATAAACATTTCGATCAATTATAACATTCATACACAAATACGTCAGTCGAAAGCCTTGTTAGTAGATTGGCGGGTAACCAGTGCTAATTTCAAGTAACTTGCACGTCAACGCGAATCAAATTTAATGTACTGCCGGGTAGGAAGTGTCCCATTCACACTACAAAATTTACAAAATACAAACAAATACTTCTATATTCGAGTCAATAATGGATATTTGTTGTAAAAAGTTTTTCCCTGAATACTTGTACTTGGTTTTGGCCCCTTCCAACTTTCATCATTTATTTGTGCACTTTTCATTGAAAAGGGATTTATTAAGCAAAACAAAAAAAAAATATTGTGTTGAGTTCATTTTTTATTCCTCGTTTTATTACTGCTGCATCTCTTTCATCTTTTTTGTTAGTTTTCCTTTCTTAAGAAGTGATTTTGTTTTTTTTCTGCGTACTTTTCTTACAATAAAAACTGCGATTTATGAAATGATGTTTGAAAAGAAAATCTTTTTAATATTATTTTGAAATTTTTATGCGTTTTTGCAGAAGAATAAAGAGAAAAGAAGCGGTGGGATTTATTAATAAGATTTTTTATTAAATAAATGAAGCAGAGTTTAAGAAACAATCTTATTTGTCTTTAAATTAGCAAAAAGATTTTTTTGTTATAAAGGAGTTATTTCAGATAAAAAAAACTATTTTGACGTTGTTTTATATCAACACAAGGATGGGTCGATCGAAAGAAATAGGGGTAATAAATCTGAATATTCCAAACTACTGATAGTGAATCGTACAAAATGTCTTTAATTCAAACCTATTACAATTCAGCGTAATAAGTATATGTGGGGTATTCACACGCTCTACTATTTGGTCATATTCTCATAATGTCCTAATATATTATTATAGTTTAAACAAATTTTTGTTGTATTTCAAACAAAAGAGTTCTAAACTAATAACACTATTTGAACTATGTATATACACACAGATACTAAAGTATATGTACGATTTACTTTTTTGGCCTTTTTTAAAAAATTTATATATTTAAAAATACAAGGCCTCATGACTATTGAGTCAGTGAATGAGTGAGTGAGTGAATGAATGACTCAGGCCTTGTATTTTTAAATATATAGATTTTTTAAAAAAGGCCCAAAAAGTCGATCGTACGTATACTTTAGTAACTGTGTGTATGTTTATTCTTTTGTCATAAAATAATACATTTTTTGTTTAAAACACAACAACAATAACTATTATATTATAACAGGACATTATGACAATATGACTAATAGCAGACCATGTGAATACAACAATTGAATCACAAAAAAGTTTCAAAATTATCTGAAAGTAGTGATGACGACTACAGTCAATTTAATGACAATAACCACAAAGCTTTTTACTAAATTGAAAACTACAAAGAAAAGGGGATAGATATTAACGTAGATCTTGGAGACTTGCGGTACAATTTATCTGAAAAGAATTTGGAAGCAATTATGATTGTACAAATACTTCTGACAAAATAAATTAAAATCAAAGTCTGACAAAAAAATAAAAATCAGAATCTGACAAAAATAAAAATCGTAGTCTGACAAATATTTCTGACAAAAATCAGAAAGTAACAATTATTTGTCACAAAAAAAATATAAATCAAGAATTTAAAAACATTTAAACATATTTTATGAAGATATAATTGAAAACGATTAAAATGGTATGCCTGGATTGGATATCCGATATTTTCTTGTGATTGTTATTTTCTTTAGAAATTTCCAGAATAATTACACTGTGCACGAAATTGACACTTTTATATTCTATCAAAAAGGGCACACAGTGGCTTAAACTAATTCGGATACGCTGAATTCAGTGGTGTTAATCGATTTGCTTTTAGGTTGGCTCGTATTTTTGCACAACATATATTCGCGTAACTCAAAAATGGTTAAATATCTTGAATAAACAGAAAAAAACGAAATTCCGCAATAAAATTACCATTAATTAAGGCTTAATACGTTTTTAATCTTCGTAGTCGTTTTATAAATTTTTGGTTTTTAAAACGGCATTAAAAATTGGAAAATGAAGAAAAAAACCTGTCCACAACTTTTCGTTTTATAAAAAAAAGATAAAGCATATATCCCCTAATAACATTTTTCCCCATATTTTTACAAAAAGTTTAACTCACAGCACAGTGTTATTATTTTCGGTGCCTGTGAAAAATACTTTAGTTAAATTTAAATTAAGTTTTAACTAAATTTTAACATTTTATCATTCAAAGTTTAAATAATAAGATTATGAAACAATTCTGTTCGAATAAAAGCTTTTGAATGAAGCTAATGAATTTGTTTTATGGAATGAATTGCCGACATTTTTAAATCTGAATTAAGATGATCGTGAATTAAGCTCTAGTTGAAAAAACAATTGTAAACATATTTGTTGATGAAACAAACAAGTAACGTTACCACTAAAATACCCTTGTCGCCATAATACCGTTACCGCTAAATCACTGTTATCAAAGCAAATTAGTGCTAGCGTTACCTTTTACCATTTTAAATCGGTAGCCAACCTGGGAAAAAAATAAAAATAAAATACATATATAAATTTTAGTTACTGATGTGAGTTTTATAAAATAATATTTCTATTTTACTTGTGTACTCCTTTGTGTAGCATCTTCAGGGAAATTTAATAAAAAGGTCGAAAAATTAGACTAAAAATACACTATATAAGATTAGAAGATGCGAAACAAACTATAAAAATAACAAATTATGTTCAAAATAGGCCAAATATGCGCAAAAAAGTAGAAATGTGCCTTAAATATGCTGTTAAGTCAATATATGCATTAATATGATCGTATAGGAAAATCATGCAAAATTCTTAAAATATTCTGACATACATAGGATGTACTGGAATATACATTCATTTCCATGCTTATGAGTATTGAAATTCAATATCACATGAAGTGGACAGATAAATTTACATTACTTTTTAATATCATATTGTGAAGAATAAGATGAATGTTTTTAGTAATTTTTAGTTTTCTATCACCAATTCCTAAGATTAATATTATATACTATATTTTTTAATAATATTTTAGAATGATTCAGATTAGCTGAACAAATTCAAACACATAATATTGGGAGAATATAAGTATGGTAGCATTTTAACAGTCTTACAACTTGACTTAATGATTTTTTCGATTAAATATGGATTTAGCTTACAGCTAAAAAAGTTTAGTATTAAACTATTAAATTGCATACAATATTTTATCATCGTATTTAAATTTAAAATGAATATTAAAAAAAAAATCATGTTATCCTAAACAAACAAATGTTCTCAGACAAATCTGCATAGTTGAATGTATGTGAGTATTTTAATTTAAATTTCAGTATGTATCCTTGAGTGCATATGAGTTTTTCATTATGGATTTAAGGATATTTTCTGCTTTGTTAGACTCTGTTAAACAAACAACAACTTAATTGTCTCAACAATTCAAAGTTATTTCCCAACAAAAGAAACCACAAAGTGGAAACATACTCTTGCTCGTGCATAATGATAGCTTAATACAAAAGGACTTAACTTGCATTTTTAAATGAAATGTGTTCTGAATGTATGTATTTTTTAATTTTATTTAATACTAGCGGATACACGGCATGTACTATTATGCTGAAAAATAAACACTGTAACTGCTTGATAATACTACCAAAATTTAGTTTAGCTTGTTCTAAGAAAGCCAACCCGTTCCACTCGTAGCTCAAAGTTTTGAGGTGCATTAAAAGTTTTGTTGCCATTAAAAAATTAGTTTTTCAATTTAATTTAAAAGAATCGAAATGTGTATGTAATTATCGTTCTAATAAGATATAAAAGACAAAATTTGGTTAAGAAATTTTAAAGTTATTAAAAATTCGCCATTAATGTGTCTCAGGCCACTAGAACAAGAAATGTAGGAACAAAATTAACACATTATGAGAAATATTAAAATAAAATCTAATTTTTACTTAAAATATCGTTACATTAATATAAAAACGCCCTAACTCGATTTTTCAAAATTTAGTTTTTTGCATTCTTCGATAGATAATTCCATAATACACCATTAATAAAATAAAATTAAATATCACAACATTAAATTGGTTAAAGACCTTCATAAAAATATGTATTAAAAAAAAATCGCAACTACAGAAGTTTAAGTTTTATTAAGTTGTAAAGTTAGGAAAATGTTAGTTAGGGCCTTTCTATATTAAGGTAGCCATATTTACTTGTATATGAGTATTTGTCTTAGTAGGAAACCGTTAACCTATTCGCCAGTATGACCAAAAAAATAATCTTCATTTTCAATTTTTTAAAATTTTTTTTAAATAAATTTCAGAATTTATTGATCATCACATTGGGATTTATTGAGATTATAATTGGCAATAAAAATATGAAAAAATTATATCAATACGTCCTAGAGTTTTTCCGTACCTGGGATATAAATTTTGAGATTTTCGAGAAAAACTAATTTTTTGGCCATATGACTTTGGCGAATGAGCCCAATTTCCTTACTGTTATTAAATTGAAGTTAAATCTGTTCAGAATATTATAGTCCAGGTAATTTTAAATATATTCTGAAAGTTTTCCTAAAATCGGAAAACATTAATCCTTAAATCGTGAAGGTCAAAGGTCAAATTTTTCAATATTTGGAATTTCTCATTTAAAGATAGCGAAATGTTATATATTTTTGGGCCGATTTTGATGAAACTTAAGAAAAATATAACACGAAGTCTAGTGTTTACAATAAAAGGGTCCAAATTACCCTGAATTTTTAAAATCACGAAAAACACAGTCAATTTGACACCTTTCCTTACATATAAAATTTAGGATACTCGCAAACATTGCTTTAGATATATCTAATAGTTCATGAGCTTCGGAATTATTTCCAAAATAAAATGTTTCTCAACCACTGTGCGGCAGTTCGTAGGACAAAAATACTGATTTTTATATAGAACATTGCATTTGTTATTTACAGAATGTTAAGTATATAAGTATTTAAATTGTTGCCATATAATAAATACATAGGACCTTTTTCAATAAAGTTACCACATAAAATAAAACATAATAATTATTTTCTTTTCCAAATAACTAAGTAAAACAAGTAAGTAATACTTGGCAGAACCTACCAAGAGTATAAAAACCACACTAATTCCCTTTTTCCAAAATACATTATTTTCAAGCTATTAACAGTCGCGTTTCTTGGCAACAAAACAAAAGTAAAATCCTCAACACAATCTCAAAATGTTTCATTCAGTTGAGAGTACATATTTTCGCATTTTGGTAATTGAAATACCAAAATAAAGTTTTTGTGTGTAAATGACATTAATTAGGCAGGCAACTTCAAAACAATGTGGTTGAGGAATTCAAAGGAAACCAAACTCTCATGTACGAGTATGTTTGAGTCTAAGTGTATGTGCAATTATGCCTACTGCTAACACACACATACAAATAAACATGAACAACATTTTAAGTCCTGTAAATAATTAAGCAAGAGAAAAGAGAAGAAAACAGTAAAGATTTTTGTTATTTAAATGACCGGAAAACGGAAGTTAACAAAAGTAAGTACTTACAGAAAACTTGTGCTTAAAAGCTTTTATGCACAAATTTTCCCAGAGATTTTAACTCTGGTACAGGTGTATTTCTGTTGGTTGCTTTAAGTAATTTTGTGCTAAAAATTTGTTACTTATCGTTTGGTTAGTGTTTAATGTCATGTAAATAATTGCAATCATTTCTCATTAATCTTATCAATCCAATTAATCCATTTCTCAACAATTTTCCTTCTATTTTCTTACATTTTATCATTTTCCTATGTCGTCCTTTATGTCAACAAGTCTGTATATTTCTTTTGTTTTCAATTTCATGGCAGGTTTGTTAAATCATCGAAGAAGAAGATGAAATGACAAACGTACACAAATAATTATATTGACAAATTGTCACTGAGCACCGAGTTTGTTTTGTATGTCTGTAGTTAATGTCAAAAAAGGTCATTGGTCTTAATAAAATGTCCTTTTTCTCATTCCCTTTTATCCAAAAAAAAAATACATATTAAAGTATTTAACAACCAACTCAAACTAAATGTAATTTCGTTTCTCGTTTTTGTCGTAGTTTGTTTGGCATGCACGAACGATGGCAAAGTTTGTCCGGAACCGGAATTATTAATGGGTCTTGTTATCGTGCCTTTTTCACTACATAAACTTTACATTTCCTGTTGTTCTGTCTTACAAAAGAATTGAAGTAAAATTTTGCAAAAAACACAAGACTTTCTTTCATACAAAAAGGAATTGTGATTTTGTTAAGTTTTTTCTTAACTATTTGTCGACTCATTATGGATTAGATGGATAAAGATTTTTTCAGCATTTGCTTGACTCCTTCTTCTTAATAATTTTCAGTTTGTGTGCCCTACACTTAAACAACTGGCAGTTTAGAAAAGGGCATACGAAAACCTCATTTAAGATTAATTAATTTTAAAAAATTACGTTATTCCCATATTCATTTACTTATAGCTTCCTATATTGTAAAATTCCATATTAATCTGAGTTATAAATTGCTTGGTTTAAGCGTGCAATTAAATAAGTGAATAACAAATACCTACCACACATTTATCAAAAAACATTTTGCAAATTAGTACATGTCTGGGTAGAAAACATAAACTCAGAAAGCCAAAATGTTCTACTAGGAATATTGCAAATAATTTAAAGCACCTCTAAGTCTTTCATTATCAGTTTAAATAAGTATTTTTTCGCTTTTAATTTTCTATTTCCTTCGCATCATAATCTTAATTCAAACGTTTGTCTTGTCTTTTCATTCATTCATCTTGAATACACATCAATGATTTTTTTCATTATTCTTTTGTTCATCCCTTTTGAATTTTTGTTGGTTCACTGTATTTTCGCCTGTCATATCCTTGTCTTCAAAGTTATTGTTTGCCTTTTAAAAAGAAACTCCATTCTTTCGTATTCTGGCTTTCTTTGTCGCATCCTTTCAACGAATGTCACTTTTGAAATACGCGTTAATATTTTTGTTAGTCGCAGTATGGTTCGATGGTTTGGAATATTTTCTCATTGTGTTTTTTCTGGACCATTGAATATTTTCATAATTCATTAATTTATTAGTTTTTAATAAGTACAAAATTCTATAATATTTCTTTGAAATTTGTGTTTTATATTTAGCGAGTCAATATAAGTATAGGTATTTATACCAATATTTTAGTTACCATACAAGTTCGATGTGTCCATTGCACATAAATCGGACAGGTCGGAGATCTTAAATCAGTAAGATATTTTGTCGTACTGAGCATATTTAAAGCTCATAAGGTCCATGTGATGCAAATGGTTATGATTTTTAGAATAAGTTTATAGATAATCATACCCACAAATCATTAATGAAGAATATTAATTATGGCGTTCTCGGTGGGACACGTAGCTCAGACTGAAATCATCTGCTGAAACCACCACACGTCGTTTTCTATGAAATACCAATGATGACGTCGGTCCAAAATCCACAATAACTTTTACTGGATTTTTTGTAATCTGGTAAACCTTATGTGATTTGGTATGTGTACAGAAATTTATCTTGTTAAAATACCACCCAGCTAAACTTTCATTGCCAAGTAATGAGTGAAAATGCAAAATTTTGGCATGTCAATACTTGCACAATGGCATTTTAACTAATTATTTTAACACGGTGCACAGTGTGAGGTTTTGACATTGTAGCTTATCAAAATTCATAACTCGGTAATAAATAAAGGTACAGTCACGCATTTTGGTACAAGTAATATATGACTATATGACGAAGTTGTGAATTCTGTAGAAAAATGGGCGGAATTGGACAATATAAAATAATTTTTTTTTACATTATAATCATTAAACATCAAGTAAGAAAGTATAGTTGGGCAAGCCCGACCTATGATACCCTACACCGAGGGATTATAAACAGCTTTATTTTGATATGAAACTTATTTGTATTAAATCTTATTTTCTTATTTTCGAGAATGGTGCTTATATGTGAGCTATGACTAATTGTATAAATATATAAAACTTATGTGTTCAGAATTTGGTTTGGATATGTTTATAATTAAGATATTTATGAGAATTTAACTATTTTCAGATAGGGCATTTGTATGGGGACTAGGAGAAATAATGAACCGATTCTATCCAAATTCAATAGGCTTAGTTCTTGGGGCAATATAAAAGTTCTTGTCTAATTTTGTCGAATTATCTTTAAAATTGCGACCTGTAGTCAAAAATTTGTTGTCGCGAAATACCTGAACCCATGATCAGTTTTTGGATCGGCAATTGTGGAGAGGCAAGTTGGGGCAGACTGTTTTGATTGATTCTGTATGAAGACAGATACGGTTATCTAATATAAATGATGTAACTATATTTCCTTGCTTTTCTTTATATTTGTATGTCCAATTAAAAAATACAAAATTTCAAAATAAGTTCAAAAAAGAGATATATTTTAAAACCTTCAAACTGTTTTTCTGCTCACGTGTTTTACGATTTATTATTTTTTTAATAAAAAATTTATTATTTTAGGGCCCTCTAGGCTTTTCGTTATAAAGTTATTCTCGGAAGCGGATTTTATATGGGAGCTTTTATGGACTGATCGTTACAAAATGCAGTAGTGTAATTTTTGCATACGTACAACCAATCTGTGTATTATTTTGCTTCAATATCAATATTTATACGAAATTGAGGTACAGAGATTATTGTGTAGATGTAAATTATTGATGTCGAATTTCAAACTGATTACGCGATTTATGTGTATTTAAGTGATTTTCGGAAGTGAACCTAATATTATCAATTTTCACAAAATCCAGGAATTTGATAACTTATTTAAATTTTTGTTTGAAATCTTTATTTATGTATGTAGATTGATTTATTTTTCGATAGCTATAATCAATTATAGGTCAGTCTTCAAACGATTATTATGTATGTATATTAGTATTGTTTATGTTGAATTTTTTGCATAATAACTTATAAGAGAGTTAGTGCCGTTATTACAACTTGTCGTTATAGTTAAATGTAATAGAAAAAGGTACCCTTAAAGGTAACTTTAACTATAACGGCAAGTTGTAATAACGGCCTTTATACTTATTTAAGTGGAAGTTATATAGGGGATATTTCCAATTACACTGTCCAACAAATTTGGAAAAAAATGAATGCGCTGAATTCGAATCTGGCATAAAAATTGTGCTGTCACGTCTGGTTAATTTTTTATCGCATGCTTGCAATAAAACCGTGTAAAATACTACAATTTCACAATTATTAATTTGACAGAAGCCTACATTCATTCGAAATCTTCATAATAGTAGCATTGAAGCATGTCAGAGAGATCGTGTGTTACTGATTCAAGCTATTTTTGCTTCGTGTGTGGTGAATATTTAGTTGGAAAAAAGGATATGCAATATCAGAATCATTAAAATATGCATATTTATATTATTTTGGTTTTAAACTTGGCAGAAAAACAATGTTTTGCAAATAGTTGCAGAACTGTTTTATATAAGTGGTCAAATGGCAAGATTTTTCAATTCCAGTACTTTGGAGAGAGTCAAGATTTAAATTTAAAGAAATTATCAAGGATTTTGGAACAAAAGCATGCTGGGAGACTATTGCTGGTCTCTAATACTTGAAACCGAACCCACAAAATACAAACGAAGTTCAAATAACGCCATTCAATTAAGATTTGGTGGAAGTAGATTTTCAGAAGTAGACTTTACACCGGGCTATGGTCAAATATGGACCGATAAAAACAAAATAACGTTTTATGATTTCTTTTTACATGGAACTTATTTTGCTGAATAAATGCCTATTTCAATAGGCATTTATTCACCATAGAGCCATATTACGGGAAGAAATTTGTATGCGGACTGAACCAATTCTTACCATTTTCAACTGATCTTGTCATTTTATCATAGTTAAAGAAAAATAGAACAACATTTTTGAAAAATATCAAATTTGAGGTTGTCTCACATTTTGGTCAATATTTCATTCCCCTAAATCCTTTCCTCTATGCCATATCGTGCCTTCAATAGACACACAGGAGAACGTATCTATATTGTCTTAGAATTTTATAAGGACAAATAATACTTAGATATACATATTTTTAGAATGCAAACGGCATACGCCAACACAAAAACGAACTCGAATATTTTTTAAGTAACCAACAAATTGATGTAATGCTGGTTTCTGAAACTCATTTGACGTCCAGAAGTTCCTTTCGAATAAATGGATATGTAATATATGACACCAAAGATCCCAGAGGTAGAGCATGTGGAGGCTCGGCAATTTTAATAAAAGCCCGAATCAAACACTACTTAATGTGTGATTTTTGCGAAGATTATCTTCAAGCTACTACAATCTGTCTTGAAGATTTTCATCGAAACTTAGTGATTTCATCGATATACTCACCCCCAAGATTCTCAATTACTGAAAGTCAATATAATAGATTTTTTAAATCACTAGGCCCCCGTTTCCTGGCTGCTGGCGATTATAATGCTAAGCACACAGTCTGGGGATCACGACTGATTACCCCTAAAGGTCGTGTTTTGTTTGACTCAATTTCTAAAATGAGTTTGCATGTGCTTTCGAGCGGCCAACCTACTTACTGGCCAACTGACCCACGAAAAATACCGGATGTTATTGATTTTAGCGTGATGAAAAATATCCCTAGAGAAATGATTCAAATTGAATCCTCGCTGGAACTATCTTCAGATCACTCACCCACTATTATTACTTTATTGAGCCCCTAGAAATTGTATCCCCGACTGGTAATTTAGCGATGGCAGGCACAAGAATAAATTGGCTCAAATATAAAAAATACCTCAGTACACATTGCTCGGAAAACATACCGCTAAGAACACCAGAAAACATCGATCACTCTCTTATCAATTTCGATAAAAATCTCAAACTGGCTGCTCAACGTGCTACCCAAACCCCCCGACAATTAAGATTTAATAGAATTAATTCTGCAGATGTCCAACGGCTCTTAAATGAAAAAAGAAGATTTCGAAGAGAGTGGCAATTGCACAGATCCCCCAACTAAAATCGAAGCTTAAAGATTGTATAAAAAGACTTAAAAAGCTCTTGGAATTTCGAAAAATGGAATCATTGAATAAATATTTAGAAAGCCTAGACGCAACCCCGCAATCGGATTACTCATTATGGCGAGCAACAAAAAGTCTTAAAAGACCCGTTATATGTAAGTCCCCCTTGCGAAATTCAAGTGGCGGTTGGGCAAGAAATGATACTGAAAAAGGGAATCTGTTTGTTAATCATTTAAAAAAAGTATTTGCACCCCATTTTGGAGCAGCCAAAATGGGGTATTTGCACAAATACACATATTTGAATTAAAAAAATGGTTAAAACAATGGAAAATTAAAGTCAACGAGCAAAAATGTACACACATTACATTTACATTGCGTAGAGAATCATGCCCCCCTATTCATATCAATAACCAAACAATAATTCAACAATCGGAAGTGAAATACCTCGGAATACATCTCGATCGTCGCCTTACATGGAAAAGTCATATAGATGCAAAGTTGACTCAAATGAAATTGAAATCAATTCAAATTAATTGGCTTATTGGCAGAAACTCCACGCTTAGTTTCGATTGTAAACTTCTACTTTATAACATGATCATAAAACCGATATGGTGTTATGGCATACAGTTATGGGGCACGGCCTCAACGTCAAATGTAGTAAATATCCAAAGACGCCAAAACAAGTTTCTAAGAATGATCACAGTTGCCCCCTGGTATATCAAAAACGCGAATATACACAAAGATCTAAACGTGCCCATTGTAAAAACTGAAATCTCGAAAAATGTACAAAAATATTTAAAAAAACTTGAAGTTCACCCAAACCCGCTGGCCCGCAACATATTAGATAACCGTGACCACACTCGATTAAGAAGGAGGGACACAGCAGACCTAATCTAGAAGGAAGAATGCCAATTTAACCAAAACAACCATGAATGCAAAATTTTTTCGTCCGGCACTGGCTGGACTAATTAAATAATAATATTAGATATACGATTTGAACCACTTATTGTTAGTTCATTAAATAATGATGATACAATAAATAAATGATGATAAAAAAAAAATATACATATATACTTTTTGGTTCAACGACCAATATCAATTTTGGTGGTTAGTATAAAAATACCAAGGTTGGCTGCCGTTAACGAAATTACCGTTAACGTTACCTTTTAACCGTTTTGAAACGGTAGCCAAACTTGAAATATATATACAAAAGTTGCAAATTAAAATTAGTTTTGTCAATAATTAAAACAGTTTTCAATAACACTTTTGAATCACTTAAAAGCAATTAAATTTGTTAATTTGTTTAAAATTCTACAATACAGAAATCCCTATAATGCTCAATAAATACATTTTAGTTTATTTAAACTAATGTATTAAATAATTAAATGGAGTTTTTTCTATAGCCAACAGACAAAAACAATGCCCACGCATTAGCAATTATTTGGTTTGAAACTAATTAAAACACACGAAAAGTATCCAAATACTTAAACGAAAAACCCACAAAATTCATTTAGTACATTTAGAGTGTATAGATAAAGACAACAGCAGAGTTAAAATACAGACTAAATAATTTCACAAAATACGCCTTAATAATAAACAGAAAAGAAAAACCTCTAGGGAACACTTTCACTAAATAGGAAAACTCAAATAAGCCAACAACCACCGAACCAAGTCATTGCTAAATTAGAAAAATAATGTTTAAACATTTAATGGTTTCAACTTGTAAATATTTGTGAACCCTTTTTCTCTCTTTCAAATCTCAAGCATCATGCTAAAATACAGGAAAAGGAAAAAAAACACAAAACTTAGTATTTTCAAAACTTTAATTTCATAATATCTCCTTAAGGCACAATTGCCATTTCATGTTGTATTGGGATAGGGAGCATTTATGAAGATTCCTCCTCTGCTGCCTTAATAAACAAGAAATGCTAAAGATTTTTATCAATTGAAGCTTAAATGTTTAGAAAAAACTTTATGGCATTTTAAATATGTTTCGTTATTATTTTGGGCAATCTTTAACCAAACCAAAAAAAAATCATTTCTTCAGGTTTTATTTAAACATACTCTTAATTTTATTTCATGTATTTATGCAACATAAAGAATCATACAAATCCATTTTGTAAATATACATTTTTTTACATAAAAAAAAAAATATTTAACATCATCATCATCTGTAGTCATGATATTGGAATTTGTTTTTTTACATGTTTCTTGCTTTTCTCTCATTTCTTTTTTTTTATTTTTATTTTAGTGCAACGAACAACTTTCCTCTGGTGACATTGTGGTCTTTGCTCAACGTCTTGGCGCTCAGGTCTGTTGGCATCCTGCCTGTTTCGTTTGTTGTGTTTGCAAGGAATTACTGGTGGATTTAATATATTTCCATCGTGATGGCAACCTCTATTGTGGACGTCATCATGCTGAAACCCAAAAGCCACGTTGTTCAGCATGTGATGAGGTAAGTAACATGTTTACAGCCATAAATATTTTTATTTTTACTCCAACTGCAAAAAATATATACAGAAAAAATACCACACAGGCCAACAATATCTAAACGAACATCCAACAGCAACAACTTATGACTTTGGCATCAAGTCTTTAGGGAATCTTTTTTGTTTAGCAAACGAACTGATAAATAAACAAAAATTAAGAACAGGTGTCCCTTTTATAATATGGTGACGATTTTTGTTAATGATATTATTATTAGTCATCCGAAATTCCTTTTGTAATTTCAATCGCTTACTTTTTATATTTGAAAGGGTGAATGCCAAAATGTAGAGTCAGAAATCCGATTTAGATTTCAATGATGTGTTATATTGATATTAATTTTTTAAAGTGCTTTATTAGTCGATGAGTTTAAACTTTTCATATACAATTTCTGCCTTACATAATAAATTTGTCTTGGTTCGATCCAAATTTGTTCTTTAGTATCTCAAACTAATATAGGCTACAATTTATGGGCCTGAGTCAGAAAAACAAATTAAAAATTTTTGAATGAAAATCCATAAAAATTTTTGTGTGTTTTTCATACAAACATTTTAAAATTGTTTTTAAATTTTTTTCAGAATCAGATTTTAATTCAATATAGGATATCAATTAAAAGTATTTTCTATATTATGTCGGAATTCTGAAAATAAATAAAAAAAGGCAATTTAATGTAATATTTAAATTCTTTTTGCTAAAGCCAGATTTTGATAATCATCAAGTTGTGGTATTTGGTTTTATGTCCCAAGGTCAGGGACCGTAAATAACGGTTATCCAGAACATTTTAAATCAAAAATCTCTATGTTAGAGTCAACGGAGACCTATACTGTAACGTACCAATAGATTCGTAAATTATAGCAACACCACAGTTAACAGTTATTTTTCAACGTAAAAATAAAAGTCCACATAAAACTCTTAAAAGAAGAGTTTTAAATAGTCGTAATAAAAAAACAACTAATACTATTTTTCCCGTCAGAAAAAACTCATTGAGGAGTTTTATTTTTTCCCGTCAGAAAATAAAAGTCATTTGGGGAGTTTTATTTTCTCGTCAGAAAATAAAACTCTTTTTGTTTATTTTCTACTTTTTTCAGTATCTTCCTTTATTGAATATATCTGATATAATGTTTGTAGTAATTTATTTGTTTATGAAAAAAAATAACAACAACTTGATTTTATTTTAATGACAATTTATTCAATTGCAAATTGTAATGATCTGACCAGCGACAAGCTTTAGGTGTCAATTTACAAAAAATGAGTTTTATTTATTGACGGGAAAATATAAACTCCTCAAATGACTTTTATTTTATGACGGACAAAAAAAAAACTCCTCAAATAAGTTTTTTTTTGACGAGAAAAATAAAACTCCTCAAATGAGTTTTTGTACGGGTATTTTTTTTAAGAATTCCATGCGAACTTTTAATTTTAAAGTCACAAAATAACTGTTATAAATTAACTTTTTTCATATTACCTACGGTCCCTACCTACGGTTTCATAATAAAATTACCAAAGAGTACCATTTTGTCGGTTGTGATTTTACTCAGGTTCATATTGAATGAACTTCTTTATGAGCTATGTTTTTAAGTTAATTATTTTAATATGTGAACTGGGTCACAAGATCGCATATGTCTAATTTTATGTTTCTAGATTCCTTATAAATTAAAAAAAATCCCATCAGGATAATTACAAAAAAAATACCATTTTTCAGCACTTGTATTTAATTTCCTGTTTTCATATTTATTATAATAGAAAAATTAAAAAAAAAACGGGATGAAAGAAAAAGTACCATCAAAACCATTTTTATACAATAAAAAAGTACAATTATAAGTCCCTGTCCTTGATTTTAATATAACTCAGAAGTATAAGATCTAACTTTTGTGTTGACTAGTTCAATTTCAAATACTAAAAAAGTACCATTAAAAAAAGTACCAATTTCCGTTTTTCCCTCTTGAATACCAGACAAAGTTGAATTTTTAAAATTCTTAATTTTCTAGAAAATTTGTGTCAGACAAAAAGTACCTAACTGTTCACCTTCGATTTCCAGTTCCAAATAACATAATACTAGGGTATTCATTCGACTGATGAGTTCGATTAATCGAATAATTTCTTACGAATAATTATTCGAACAATTTAGAAATGGCCATTTTCGAATAACGAATAATTCGAACAATTTTATGTAGAATAATCGATTAAAACGAATAAATGTTCATATATATTTAAATTTATTAAATTGCTTAAAATTTTTCATAATTTCAAATTTAAATAATTAATAATGACTCACAAAAATTGTATTGTTTCTGAAATTCGACAAATAACTAAAGACAAAGAGACTTATGATCACTGTAGATGAGTGTTCCGATATCTCCTTCTATAAATATATAAATATTACTGCAAGAAGTTACAATTCTAAACACAAATCTTTAAAAAATGTTAACTTAGGACTTGAACCAATTTCGCGCACGAAATATTAGAATAATCGCTATTAATAATCAAAATTTTAACTTAGATTAAAGTGGAGATGAATGTGATGGAGAATGTGATTTTGAAACGGTCGTCGAAAGTGATATTGAGGATGATATTTATAATGATTACATTGAAATAGATGAAGGCCATGATGTATATATGTGATGTTATTGACAGCGTACGCAAGTTTTGTAAAATTTTTAATGAATCGAATGATAAACACAAATATTGCAAATGTTGCAAGAAAAGCATGAAGTTCGTTTTATACATGATTTTGAATATATTTGTCTAACATGGAAATAAACTTTTTGCGTATTTGTAAATGCGTCAATCATGTACTGCCTGACTTCAAATTAGCCACGTTCACTGACAATGATATCAAACTTTGGACAGATTCCCTTTATTGTGTAATTCCCCAAGACCACTTTATTAAGCAAAAATTCGGCAACGTTGATAGAGCTTCATGTATAATACAATTTGTTATAAATAATTTAGAAATAGTGAATAATTAATTTACTAAAGAATTAGTTACTCAATTTAAAACCCGAATTAATGAACGACATAAAAAAGTTCTTAATACGTTTATATTGTATTTAAATTCAGGATCATGTCCAACTAGCTAAAATTTTTTAAAGCATAGCTCCAAAACGGAGCTATTGTTTTGTAGATTGTTCGGGAGTTAATCTGATCAGAATATTTCTGTTTAAAATTTAATGATAGCCTTTGTTTTTGAATGTTTTTAACATTATCAATACTTGAGTTGTTAACATTAGCGTTATTTTTTTTTCTTTAACAATAAAATATTAAAAAACCGACATCAAAACTTCATTCTTTACTTTTTTAAAAAAAATTTAAATTATTCGAATAATTCGATTAATTTTAAACGTGTGATCGAATTATTCGAACAAGTTAAAATCTCTTATTCGAATTATTCGTTTTATTCGAACAAGAGAAAAATCGAATAATTCGAATACCCTACATAATACTAATAAATTTGTGTGTAACTAAAAAATAACATTTAATATTTCATTAAAATTTATTTTTGGTACTTATTTTCAACAAGAATAATTTTATTGAAATAAATGTGAAATCTCAAATTTTAAATATTCCTATGAATATGCCAATATATAAAGACAAATATTTTATTATAAAAGAACCAAAAATATATAAAAATATGTACATAAATATACTCCTAAAGTTCAAAATATTCAAAAAGCACCAAATACAAATAAAGTTTAAAACATACATAGGGTGTTAAAAAGAACTAAAATAATGTACACGTGTAACCGTTTTCTCCCTAAAAACGTTGGATTTCAAATTGGTCAAAGAAGCTTTTCACAATTTTTTACTTTTTACGCGACCAAACCAAATAGTTTTTAAGCCTGAATGTTTATTCAAACTCAATAAAATAGAAGATTATAGACCTGAGGTTTGTAAAAAAAATACATTTTGTAGCTAAAGGTTTACTCACTGCCATTTCGGTCGTGGAATGTCTGTACTAAGGAAATATTTTCTTAAACGCTAAGTAGACTTTTATGAGAAATAACATTTAATACATATTATCTGTATTTAACTTTAATTTTATATAAACATATAAAAAGTAGCTTTATTACTTACTTATGCTGCTCAAAATAAATACTTTAGCGTCACAAAAACTGATTTCTAAATTAGGAGTTCAATTCAATACTAAATTAAACTGAATTACAATTTAAATTGTTAAAATTTTAGCAAGAGCCAACTGCCTTATTTGCTATTTGAATATGTTTGCATCCATTTTCCACTTGTTCTTTAAATCTACAAAATGATTTGGTGTTTTAATACTAAAAATGGTAGATAATTAAGTGCAACACAAATTAATTAATTTCCAAAAATTCATATGAAAAACCTGTTGAAATGCTTTAAACCAAAAATTGTGCATTTAACATTTGTTTAAACTTGAGCGACCATACTAAACACAAATAGTTTTAATTAATTTTAAGTTAAGTAACAAAATTTTAATATTTTTACTTTAATTTCAGATTATATTCTCAGATGAGTGCACGGAAGCTGAGGGACGTACTTGGCATATGAAACATTTTGCCTGCTTTGAATGTGATCTACAGTTGGGCGGTCAACGGTATATAATGCGCGATGGCAAACCATACTGCTTGAGTTGTTTCGACACCATGTTTGCCGAATACTGCGATTATTGTGGCGATGTCATTGGCGTAGATCAAGGCCAGATGTCACATGATGGCCAACATTGGCATGCCACCGATCAATGTTTCTCGTGTTGTACTTGTCGCTGCTCGCTGCTGGGTAGACCATTTTTACCTCGTCGTGGCACAATTTACTGCTCAATAGCATGCAGTAAGGGTGAACCCCCTACACCATCCGATACCAGTTCGGGGCCTCAGCTAAGACCTACGCATCGTGCCAGCACCACCAGCCAAATAGCAAGATCCCCACGGCCAGGCAAAGCAGCCAATAACAAAGACCGTCAGGGCAACAAAAGTTCGGGCAGCGCTGGAGATTTACTAGAAAGACAAGAACGTCAAAGAAGGGAAGATTTGGGACGTATAATGTTGGCTCGAAATCTCGATAATGTGGTTGCCCCGGGAATACCTCGGCCAGCCCACCCACCTCCTATAGATCTTACCGAATTGGGTATCAGCTTGGACAATATTTGTGCGGGTGATAAATCAATATTTGGAGATCCCAACATAACAGCCTCACTACCCGATATGCTGGTATCCAAGGCTGATGATTCCCATAGTTATCAAAGTATAGATAAAATCCATATTAACTCACCCAGCAATTCGGATATGACTGAAAGCACCCAGGAGATAACGAATGAACTGGAACTAGACCAGGAAAATTATAATGGGCACGACGATTTGCCACATGACAACTACGAACGCATCAAAAACGACATCGGTGATGATGATGACGACGACGATGAGGACGGTGAAGATGAGGAAAACAATCGTCATCCAACGAAAGAAGTAAGATTTCACAGTATTCACGATACCATGTCACGCTCCAAAAGCTACACAGACAATTCGAATGCACGTCGTCGACGACGGAGGCGCAATCAATCACGTAGTAATTCCGAAATGCAAATCAATCAAACCAATCTAAGACTGCACAATGCACAAACACAAGCCGGTTCTAGTGCTGTGAAAAATTTAGACAATTGTGATGCAGCCAGCATTTGCTCTACTTGTTCGTCCAGTTCATCCAGTGACATGGATGATTATGTCTATCGTTTGCCGGCACGCAAACACTATGGTGGAGTGCGTGTTTCCTATGTGCCCAACGATGCAATTGCGTATGAGAAAAAGCTTAAGAAACAAGCAATGATGGAACAAGCCAACAATGCCATGACCAACTACAGTGCTGGTCAGTCAATGCTTAATAGTAATCATTCGTCGGCAGCAGCATCTTCAATAGCGACCTCTTCGGCGACTGCGACAACAACATCTGCCGTTGATGGCAAAAATTGCACGATTTCATGACAACCTCCAATATTGCCACCACCACCACTCAATTTGAGCAGCTATTACATTCTAGACACCATACTGGAGGAGGACAGATATGTGGCCATAGAAAAGAAACCTGGTTGTTTTAGACGTTTTTGGAATCTCTTCAGTTCGGGCAAAACCAAACAGACAAATACATATTTGCAAAATGTTTAAAACCTTAAAAACAAGGGTTTAGGTCATGCAAAAGTTCTGATCATATTAAATACTAAATATGGATTCCAGTAACTTATTACAACTTACACTGTTGCAGCAAGAAAATAAAATTAAATTTTAATAAATCAAAAGTTCTTTTTAAAATTCAGTTTCTTACTAACGTTATTTTTGAGTAAAAAAATATGTGTTTTTAGCGTGAATACTATTTTTTGTTTAGATTGAAAAGAGTCATTTTATAACCTTTCTGGGTTCTTATAGATAGCTCAGTCGATGTAGTGATGTCAGTTAGTCCGCGTGTTGGTTGAAATAGGCTTGCCAAAACCATCAGATAACCTAGGGACACAGATATAGTCATGAGATTCATTGGTATTAAAAACCGGCTCATAAATGGCTGAGATGTAAACAAATATGTTCCCGGATAACAAAAAGAATTCATATTGGTCCATAAATGGCTGAGATAAGAACAAAACCCAGTTTCGGTTCTAGTATATAAAATCAATCAGCCTAACTATAAAATAAATTCTAAAGATTTTATTATTGTTAAAGTCGACTTTATTTCAAAATAGAACTTTTGTTTTTTTCGTACCATAAGAAATATAAAAAAAAAAAAAAACTTTCAAATCTTTTTCCAACACTAATGAAAAAAATTTTCAATGAATGTAAATAAAAAAAGGAAATTTAACAAAATTAAAAAAAAGAACAAAATGTACATAAAAGTTCAAAACAAGAACCTTCACCCTAACTATGAAAGAAATTTTAAAGTTAATTTTTGTTAAAGTCGACTTTATTTTAAAATAGAACTTTTGTTTTTATTTGAAAAAAGCTTCAAAACTTTTTCCAACATATACATACATACAAATAATTGAAAATATTTTTCAATGTATGTAAATAAAAAAAGAAATTTCAAAAAATTAAAATAACAAAATGTACATAAAAGTTCAAAACTAAACGCTTTTTTTTTAAATAATAAAACAACAATTTAAATTATATTTGAAATTTGTTTTATGGTACGAAATTTAAAATTATAGCCAACTTTGTGGCTTTTGTGGTTAGGGTGAATATTCAGTCAGTCCAAAAGAAGTCTACTTTCGAGTGGGCGCAAATATTTGTATGTATGTATATCTCGGAATTTAAGTTCTGTACGTAAACTATATATCAAATATCAAATGATTGATATTTCAAAGGCTTTCTAACGAAGTATAACACATCTTAAAAATTTAAAAAAGGCCAATTTTGGGAAAAATACAATAATTTTTTAAACGACTTTTTGAAGAAAATCCTGAAAGTTAAATACGCATCAAATCAAAAGTGGTGTAATACCAAGACATTAGTCTTTAGTTTTCAAAACCGGACCACCTGGTTTTCACAACAAACAGTCTCCTTTAATTATTTTTTTGTTTTCAATAATCTGACTTGTTTGATTTGAAGAACAGTGAACATTTTCCGAATCTTTTGAAAAAACTACAAACATATTTATAAATAAATCTAAATTAAGAACTTTAAAGAGTAAACGATTTCATATCAAAATTGGATAAATAAAGTCCTGCCAATGTACTCTAAGACAAAATTAAAAAGAAGAAATGTAAAATTTAAATTGTAAATATTGACAAGAAAATTATTGTGAAACACATATGAAAAGAAACTTCCATATCGCATTTAACTGTAAAATTTAATTATAATTAGTTTTATTAAAATTAAAAATATTTTACACAAAAAATTCCAAAAATAAAAAAAAACAACAAAATATTACACAAAATTATATTACGAAACTTGTGCAAAATATTAACAGTATATGGTAAAATTACTAACAAAAAATATATTTAAACAAAAGTTAATAACCACAAAAACAAAAAAAAAACATTTAATTATGATTTGACTAGACAGTAGCAGAACTAATATCGTAATAATAATTATACAATATTTAAAAAATAAAAATAGAAAAAACTAAATTTCAAAAACAACGATGAACAATAATAAAAAATCAAAAAAAAAATAAAACGACTAAATGAATTTGCAAAAACAAGAAAACTCTTAAATAATACAATAGAAAGTTAAGACAACGAAATTTTATTTCTATGGGCCATAAATGAAACGAAATAAAAAACGAAAGTTCTTTTATGCCAAAATGTATGAAAGAAATGAAATTGTAAACAATAACCCTGCTTCCAAAGGTAAAAATCAAATAATAAAACATAAAACAATAAAGAAATTAATGGTTTCTTTTTCAACAAATTATACTTAAGTTTTTATTTTGGTTTCTAGATTTGTTTCTTTTTTTTTTTTTTTGAGCGTTCGATCTTTGATGAGTTTGTCCACGTAGCATTGTAAATTAATCTCTATGATGATGTGCAAATACGTTCTTTTGTTTCTTATGAGTGAGTTGTTTTTATGTAATTTTATATTTTATTGACATCACATCGCCAAATTCGTAGACAGCCATCATCAGCATTCCCATCCGTATTTGTATTAGCATCATAATAATAAGTTTATTAGTTCTTCCATATCGTTGTTATCAACTTGTGATGAATACTAAATACTTTCCATTCAATAAAAGTGAAATTATTTGAATCACACATGCATAAACAATTTCATATACACCCCAGCAGTTTTACAAGTAGCCAATGTATCCCTTAGATACAGTAATTGTCACTAATACCTGATCACTTGGCTGACTCCAATTTTTATATTTTGGAGAAGGGTTTGTTTACAAGTTATCGGTTATGGGACTACCTAGGATATCTAGGATAGATTCTTAGCAACCCTACATGTTAAAATAACTATTTATGTAGCTAATTAAGTAAACAGTTGGGTAGGTAGTAAGTTACTGGCACTATTTGTATCAAAAGCATTTACTACTTCGGACCAGCTATTAGACAGTCTCTTTGTAATCTATGTAGGGTCAATTTACAAACATCTATTTATGTAGCTAATGGTCACCCTAAATGATAGGTAAAATTCCTAGTTCGGAACAGTCACCCAGAACAACTGGGACATGTATAAAAGCACACACACAAATGTCATAATCTGTCATAACAAAAATAATCCGCCCCATTCTGTAATGAATAATTTAGATCAATGTAATGTTTACAGACTGAATACAATTATTCTAAATTCAATGGAAAACAAATATATTGATAAATATTATACATACGTACTCATTTACTTTACTACCTATTGATAAAATATTTAAATATATATTTAATTAAAAACTGTATTTAATCTTCAGTTCTTTCGATTAAATACAACTGTATTGCATATTAATGTGTGTTATTAATTTATTAAATACGAGCATGTGTAAATGTTAATATTCGTGTGTTTGAATGGAAAATAATGTTTTAATTTGTATCTCTCTATTGTAATATAAACGTTAATGTTGTATTATTATCATATTTATAATTTTTAATCTTTAAATTGTATACATATGAGTGAAAAATACATATTTTAAGTTAATCAAACATTAATCATACAACCTTCATATTTACAACATGTATATTTTATGAATAATTAATTATACATATTTATTAATTTAAGATAAAAATAAAATAAAAGAAATCAAAACAAAACAACTAAAATCAAATAAAAATAAATAAAAACTACATATGTTATAAACTGTGATCATTTGTGTCTTATTTTCAAAACGATTGCTCTATAAGAATCACTTTATTTAAGACAACAAATTGGGACTGGAGGTTTTCTTATTTATGGTAAAGTGAAACTCAGATTTTCACTTTCTGCTGTAACATATGATTAGTAATGGAAAAAAGTAAAAAAAAAGAATAATTCTAGATGTGAGCACTTAAACATTTAAGAAAAAAAATGTTGCCCTTTCACAAAAACCACCTTATTGGACACTCTAACTCATTACAAATTTTTCTATTTGTTCACAAATTTCCATAAGAAATTTTAATTTTCAGAATTTTTTTACGATTTTATACAATGCCATATTTTGATATACTCTAGAGATAATAATAAAAATGTTTAATATATGGGAGATTTCATGTCAAGTGAACAAATTTTTAAAACTGATGTCTTCCGATTGGGATGAGCGTAGTCCTATTGGATAGTAATTTATACACAATTTTTCAACAAGATCGGCCAAGAAATCTCTGAGATTACAATTTGGCCAGACAGGTGTTTTTTTTCTCAACCATGTCTCATTTTATGTCTTGAGTGTCAAAACATTTATTTTGATAGATATCCAACTCCCATCATACTAAGCGACCAAAAAGCTTTTCAAGGAAGCTATACCATTTGGTATAAAAAAATTATTGATTTTTTAAATAAAGCCAATTTTTTTTATTTTTAATTTTTTTGAAATATTGAAGAAATAGCTATCTAAACTATTTGGGACAAATTTTGCTTGGAACAATAGGTAATAAGTAGGGGGCGGATTTATATGCAAATGCATTTTTTTTCCAACGTCCAAATACAATGTAGACTAATTATATATCCGAATCACACATTTTTCTGTAAAATGGCATCGATTTTTTAGGGCATATTTTATTAATAATGAATATTTTGTTATATTTAATTTCAAAATGCTTATTTATATGCATATTATTGAAGTTTTTAATATTTTTTGTCGTCAATGGGCAACATGTTGTCTGAAAAAATATAATTCATTATAGAAATATCATTAAATGTTATCGACTAACTTCTTTTCTCGATCAGTAATTGTAAATTATTATTTCAAAACATTTAGCATCAAAAAAGTTTAGAGTTATTTTAGGTATCAAAAATTACTTAAATGTATTGAAAACATTCGTATTTGTTTTCATTTCAATTTCGATTTGTAAGAGATTTCGTTATCGAAAGATTTTGTAACTTCACATACACAGTTACCGTTCCTGACAGTCATTTCCACAGCAGTTTTTAGGAGACTGTCCTGAACTAGTTCTTTTACCTATCATATCCTAAGCTGACCCTCTTCTTGACCCTTTTGGATTTCTTAGAGACAAATGCACTACACAACGTTTAGAGTGACTACATTATAGATTATTTAGGGACACTTAAGTGACAATTGTCTTTACGGTAGATTACATAACTCCCTCTGCATTACAATTAGCACATATATATATGTGCTAAATGGAGTTGGCCAAGTGATCAGACATTAGAGACATTTACTCTCTATAAGAGATACATTTACGACTTGCTTAACTGCTTATTAGGAGATGAAAATTAAGGTTGGATGCTACTTTACAGCACGACCAAAATATTGACGATTTTAAAAGACAAGTCACAAGATAAATGTTCTAAAGTATTCATACCAGGATGTAATAATTAATATATCCATCGCTTTCTCAGAAGAACAATTATAATTTTAAAACTTTAACTAAAAGTCCTAACTGCTGGAAACACTGTTGGACATTGCGCGATTCATAGTTAATTATTTTATGTTTCACCATAAAAATATAAGTGCATATTTGTTTTTAATTTTTAGGTCATATTTTTCAATAATAAATGCATGAAAATCGCCCCCTAGTAATAAGTATTTTGTATTTTGTCGAATAATTCGAGACAAAAAATTCGTTTTGTCGAATAACTCAAAAACCGTCCTTTTGTAAAAACCGGTTTAAAAAACCCCGAAATTTGTGGAAAAAAATGGTTTGACAACTCTACATGCACGTGAAGACGGCAAAGTTGTATCCATACTTAACTTATTTTAAAGCTTTTATTTAGCTTGCTATGTTACGGGTAGTTGGCCTGTATGTTAGTTTAGGTCAAAATTTGTAACTGAATTTGAACTAGTTCTCGTAGCCCGAATAGGCTGATTATTTTCGAAAAATTGAATTTAAGTTCGAAAAAATTTTAAAGCTGGTCCAGTAATATCTAAATTTTTAGGATTCTTAAAAAAATATTTTTAATTTATTTGGGGCCAAATTTTTCCATTGCAAAATTTAACAATTTTTAAAAAAAATCAGAAAATCCAATAATAAAAAAAGTTCTAAAACGAAGAAATTTTTAAATCAAACTTTCAATTACATTATACAATTTATATGATATAAAAGCCTGTCGCAACAAGCTTATCATCAGGAAAATATCGCGACAAGTTTTTATATCATATAGGTATAAATGTATATAGGTAATATAATAAAAACTTTGATTTAAATAAAAGTTATTTCCTTCTTTTTAGAATTTATGTAAATAAAAGATTTTCTTAAATTTTTTTATTATTATTTTTTATATTCAATAAGTAAAGAAAATTTATATTTTTAATACTTTGAATCTTAACTAACGTGGGACAATTTTGATCAAATGACTGATCCGATGACTCACATATTTGCTAAATGTTTTTGTAAGTTTTCTGGCTATTTTAGTGTTTTTATTAAGCCTCCCATTTCTTGAACAGGTTTTATAATTATTTTTAAAGATAAAATCAAGTTGTTTAAAAAAACACACAATCCACAATTCATAAATCTAAATGCGGTGGATTAGTAAATTTGATAATAAATTTTAGAGTTTTTTTTAACAAATGTTTGTTAATATTTTTCCTAAAACACATTATAGAAAGAATTTTATAAGAATTTAATTTGCATATTTATTTTTTTACTGGTCATTAAATGTATTGTATATTCTTACTTTTTTTATAGTAGATAAAATAACAGAAACGATTAGCTAAACAATGGATCTTAATTATTTATATGTTTATAAATTCATGTGATTTTCTTAATATTTTTAATTTTTTATATGTTAGTTAAGACCAATATATCGATTAGGGTTATATAGTAATTATAACATTAATACATTTTTTTTAGGATCACAAGCTCATTTTTGCACAATTTTGAAAGTAGGGTGTTCAATTAATCGGGTTCCTTGTTTAATCGGTTAAGAAAAATCAAATGGAGTACGAATAGTTTCAGCTAACGAAATTCTAAATCAAACTAAAGCTAAAAGAAAAATATAATAAATAAAAATCTACTAAATATTTCATACTTTATAGAAAAATCAAAGTAAAAATCATGCATTTAATTAATTAATCGGGGTTTAGATTTAATCGATTAATAATCGGTAAATTTTAAATTATTCGATTAACCGAATATTTTCTATTTTAATTTTAAGCTGAAAATAAAACCACGAATCTTGTTTACTTATTTAAGTATTTTATTAATAAAAAGAACAAAAACATAAAAAATAAACAAAACATATCAATTCAAACAAAAACTAATAATTTTCTTTAGTTTTAATAAAACTTGACTTGGAAAAAACTCTCTCGCTGATTGTAGATGTTGGAGAAATCGAAAGTAAGGCATAATACAGAATATCCAATATCTCAGTTAATTTTTAGTGTAGCATATAAAATCCTCCATTATACCATTGCACTATGGGAGAATTTAAAAATTTTGCGGCAAAAAGTCGGTTTTATAACATCATATTTTTAAAATTTTTTTTATCACGTTCTATTGCCAACACATTGGAAAGAAAAAATAAATTCAAATAATGACGGTTGACAACCCATAATTAGACATAAAATGCTGATAATACATAAATTTATTCTAATTCATTTTATTAATTGTGAAGCAGTATAATTGTTTACTAAATAAATCGTCGTTTTCCAAAATATGCTTTCAATAAAATAAATCTTTGAATATGGATTCTATTACTCGAGGTGTGTATTTTTAACTGTTGTAAAGATATTGTTTGTATTTAGAACTTATTTTGATGTTTTACTGGGTCAACTTTTTTGAGAAATTGTGGATAGTGTTATTATACCCTACACCACCATAGTGGGGAGGGTATAATGCGTTTGTGCAGATGTTTGTAACGCCCAAAAATATTAGTCTAACACCCACCTTAACGTATACCGATCTACTTAGAATCACTTTCTGAGTCGATTAAACGATGTCCGTCTTCCCGTCCGTCTGGCTGGCTAGTCGGCTGGCTGTCCATGTAAACCTTGTGCGCAGAGTACAGGTCGCATTTTTGAAGATATTTCGCTCAAATTTTGTACATATTATTTTTGAAACTGGCTGAAATCGGTCAATTATTTCACCTAGCCCCCATACAAATGTCCTTCCGAAATTGGACTTTATCGGTCATAAATGTTTAATTTATATATGTATCTCCACAAATTTCGCTCCAAATAAGTTTTATATATACAAAATTAATGTCACCAAATTTTGTTACGATCGGTCCATAATTAGTCATAGCTCCCATATAGACCCGCTTCCGAAAATCACTTTAACGTGTATAAATCGCTTAAAAATGTTGGTATACACACAAAATTCGACATTGTTAACTTTAATATAGACATAAATCACACGACCTAATTTCATGGTAATCGGTCCATAATTGGACATAGCTCCCATATAAGGCCCACTTTCGAAAATCACTCAAAAATATATATTATTGAAATTTTAAAAGAAAAATGTTTTTGCTTTTTTACTTAGTGTAGGGTATTACAAGGTCGGTCATGTAAAATTTGTTTGCAACTAATTGCAAACTCACGACTTAATGCTAATTTTGCAAAAGGTAAATAGCTTGTCGGGAAATATTTTTTGCCGCTACTTGGGGTTTTTCGGCCATAATGCATTGGATTTTTTTAGATTTTGAATACTTTTAATAATTTCGATAAGATCTGATCAAATACTCGTACTGTCTCCAGTTTGGTCTATTATCATGTGCTCCTCCGACAAATACATGTATATTAAATATGCCAGTTGTTATACCACTAACCATGTTTCTTGGATGTTCGAAAAATATGTAATTTTACTTTGAAATTTGAATTACAAAAAAATAAGCTATAGTGCAAGAAAAAGAAATTTCGGAAAATCTTCAATTTTGAATTATTGGACCAGTTAACCGACCAAAATTAATCGGTTAACCGATTATCTTTAATCGATTGAATACCCTAATACATAGTCACTAGGTGGAACAAGTAAGAAAAATTAAATAATAATAATGTTCGGCGACCATGAAAATAGTAATGGGTTATGAGGTAATTGATTCTAAAATATTTAAATATTTACAAATTGAGAAATCACAATTCTGATCGGCTTTTGTAAACGAAAACAACAAGGTACATAAGCAGAAAAATTTAAATACAAAACATTCTTGTCTTTTTTCTTAATATTCATAGAATATATATTTTTAATTGTGTATAATATAGATGATGTTGATGTTGAGTAATAGAGAAAAGGCCTTTAGGGCGAATGCTTCATTAAAAAGGTTAAACAAACCAAATACAAAAGAACAAAAACACACACATTTTAAAATAACATGCGTATAAATATTTATTTCTCTTGTTTTTTTTTCTGTTTGCAAAATTCTTTTCAGCCATCCGTGTATACTAGGGTGGTCCTTATATTGGACTTTTTCGATTTTCGACGCTCCCAAGATCTAAAATTGTTCTTCATCATAAAAACCAAAATTCTAAAAATTTGAGCAAAATCGAAAACGAAAATGGTATGCGAGTTTACCCGCAATACTTTGGAATCGAGATAGCTTCCTGGACTACCCACATCTGCATGTAATATGATTAGTATACACAACATTAGAGTAAATTCATTGGCGGAACTCACCAAATATTAGTATTAGGCCAATGTACTATGACCAATGTACTATGGCCAATGAATGTATTTATGTAATTTCTTTAAAAATACTCTTTCGGTAATTTTACTCAGAGAACCACAATGTCCCACTCAATAGATATATAGTTGCAATCCACGGTCAGTTGTTCCTTTAAAAAATGTATCGTTTGAAAATATGTTTTCAGAAGGTAATGGAATTGAGTTTTATGACACTTTTTTCATCAATAAATGACACTATTCGGTTTCTACTAGGGTATTCAATAAATTAACCGTTATCCGATTGATATTGGTCGGTTAACTGTTCGAATAATTTAAAATTGACGATTTTCAAATAACAAATACACCGATTAATTTGCGTCGATTAACCGAAATTTAAGTTTTAAACACATATTATTAATTTTATTTCTTAACACGTAAAACATTCCCTTCTAGCAATAGTTTTTTGAAGTTAGTACGAAAACTGAAACTAAGGAATTTGGAAATTACATTTTTTCTGGAATGTTCCATGATGAACATTGTCCTAATGGTATAGACGAAACTAACATTACTGAACGAGTCTTTTATCAGAACTTAACGAAACTATTAAACTATTCAAAATCAAAAAAAAAGAAAAATCCAAAAAGGACTCCAATGATATGATTGAGGTTTTTTTATGCTTAGAAAAAACTAAAAAAAGAACGGGGAAATAGGATATTCTTTATCATGATTTACTTTCGATTTTTCGACATCTTCAATCAAGTCAAGTTTTATTAAAACTAAAAAAAATAGTTTAAAGGAAAGCATTAAAATTATTAAAAGATTATTGCAGAAAATCTCACTAAAATCCTAAAAAAAATCACATCTGTATATATTTATTTATTGTTTTGTTGAATTGTTATGTTTTGTTTGTTTTTTTACTTTTTATTAATAAACTGTATAAGTACACAAAATTTGTGTTTTTCTTTTCAATTAAACAATAAAATAGAAATTATTCGCTTAATCGAATTATTTAAAATTAACCGATTAAATCTAAACCCCGATTAATTATTTGCTCGATTAAACCAGAAACCCGATTAATTGAACACCCTAGAGTCTACTATGTCTATAAATGTAAAAACAACTAAATTTCAATATTTTAAAGTAACCAACTTAAAAGCGGGCTGACTATTTACTATCAATTTAACAACCAAATTAAATGCTAAAACAATGCACAGTGGTTTACAAACGTTTGCCCGTTTTACGAATTTCGGTATTATAATGCTATTGATTTAAGGATATTTGTACATCAGTTCCAATTTTTTTTGATATCTTTAACCGTTACAATTTTACATTTTTCTTCGTGGAAAATCATCTTTTATAATTTTTATAGTTTTTAAGGTAAATGACGTCCGAAATATTTATCAAATTATTTAATTTTATAAATTTTTCGTTCCTACGATTTATATAACACTAAGCATATATAAATCGGACAACTTATTACAAAGATATGCCTAAAACTATATGTATATGAAGAGTTTTGATTATTTCCTCCAAATAGTATGATAGGTTTTTATCTCGAGATCTCCTCACTTTGAATTTTTTATGTTTTACAATGGCAAAACAGCATGTAACATTTTCTTCTCCTTAACCCGACATTACCTCTGGCATCTACAAACACAAGAGACTTGCGCAACTAAATTGCCTAGTGTGAAAGGGGTCTTACAAAATCTTTAGAAAATGGAAGATATCTTTTTTGGGATAGCCATTGTTGAAGGAAAATTTTTTCGATTAATATCTTCTGTTCAAAAGAAAGATGCGTTATAATATTTTAAAAGTTATGTATAAATGAAACTGAAAGATTTTACACTATTCTTCTATAAGATTTGAACTTTGAACCTCGACAAAAGACAAATTTTTGAGCAACTTCAGAATTTGTACGACCACATAGAACGAGTGTACCGAGTTTTAACAAATTTGGAACGGATTAGGTCCGGTGCATTGTCTATAAGTCATTTAGTTAAGCATAAATTTGATCATAATTTTGAAACAAAAATATGAGCGAAGATTTCTTAAATTTCACGTGATTCTCTCATGAAAACAAAACTATTTCAGATTGTATGACAGTAAGTTGTTTGCTATTATTAATAATATATTTCGCTTTATTCTGAAGGCACGATTTTTTATAATATTGTCCAGCTTGATTTAAAATTGAAACCAAATTAAGCGCCACCCTATTGTGAACATATTTATTTGAAAATAATGTATTTTCATTTTGTGTTTTTATATTTTTACACCTAAATAAACTGTCAATAAAATGCATTTACTCCATGATGAACAACCAGCTCAGCTTGGTTCAGTTCAGTCTACCAGCCAGTTAGGCAACCATGCAGGAACTGCTGCGTACGTATTGGAGTGTGAGTTTGCAAGTTTCTATCCCAAAAAAGTTTATTCAACCGTCATAAAATTATAAGAATAAAAGGAAAAAAAAGCAAATAGTTGAATAACAGATTTTTATACTTTATCAGTCTTTAGCCAGTTCAGTTCACAAATACTTACTTATACCCTCATATTCAGGGAAACCGGAATCATGCAAATGCATGTTTTTTCGTGTACGTGGTATAGAGCCGTGCATAAGATACATATTTATCCGTTTCAGAACATTTTAAGAATTTTGCCATGGATTTGTTAGTACATATTTTTGCATTTATTAGTTTTAACAGTATATTTTGCCTTTTTCTAGAATATTTTGCCATTTTGTATACATTTTTTTTTTTGTATTTCTCCAGTTTTATATTTATGTACATATGTATATTTTTTAATTATTTTTTCACACATTTTTCAAGCAAAATTCAAAATTTTTTTCAGCACTGTCGGTACTGTCCACAGTGGGTCAGAATCAAAATTTTTTGGAAATAAATCTGGTATTTCTAAACGGCTGATCCGATCGGGACAAAATTTGATGTGGACGTAGCCAAGGAGTATTCGAGTGGCGGCGCCATTTCTAAACATGTACCATTTTTTTGTTTCCTATCCGATTTCAAAGATTTTTATATAGGCATTTCAAATTTGAAATTATAAAATATCGCCATACCTTGATCCGCTTTTTTAAAAATATAGGGCGTACCGAATGGATTCGATTTTATTTTGTTAGTTAGACAACTAAATTAGCAATAATATACAAAAGATTTCAAAGCAATATCTATTATCGATTCAAATAAAAATCCAAAAATACTTAGTAGATTTTTACTGTTTCTTTGGGCGAAAAGGTGACTTTTATTAAAAAAAATCTTTCTTTAAGAATATATAACAGTTTTATGTATTTACAAGGTATCTTTACGGAGAAGATTTTGGTATAAAAAACATGTCCTATTTTTCGAATATGTCGCCCTTTGAAATTTTACCTATTTTTTAACAAAATTTCAAATTTGGGCCACATGTTCTAAAATCCTAATAACTATGTAATAAAATCTTTATTTATTAAAAAAAAACTTAATGAAATTTTCAACGGTTTTTAAATTTGTCATTCCAAATTACAAAGTGTAAAAAAACTTGTCAAAAGGTCAAAGGAAATCCCGCATTTCCTAAAAATTTAGACGAAAATTCTAAAAATGGTATTTTTTACAATTTTGCCCATAGGGTCCAAATTTCCTTTGGGGCTGGGAAAATACTTTGGGAATAAATAGGGAACACATCAAGGATTGCAATGCTACTTTCCGTTTTCTGATCCCAGCATTGGGATTTTAGAGCATGTGTCCCAAATTTGAAATTTTGGTAAAAAATATGTTAAATTCCAAAGGGCGTTGGGGCGACATGTTCGAAAAATAGAACATGGTTTTTATGCCAAAATGTTCTCCGTAAATATACCTTGTAGAATTTAGTTGTCTAACTAAAAACAAAAATTTGAGTCCATTCGGTCCAAAAGTACGCCCTATATTTTTAAAAAAGCGGACCAAGGTATGACAAAATTTTCTAATTTAAAATTCGAAATGCCTTTAATTCGAGCGCTTTCCAAAAATATAAAAATCTTTGAAATCGGACGCGAAACAGAAAAAATTTCATGTCTTTAAAAATTTTACATGTGCGCTCAAAGTAGAGCGCACATAGAACCGCCCCTGGAGCATTTGTAGAACCCATTTTAATAACCCACGTAAAATTTTATCCCAATCGGACCAGCCAGATTTATTTTCAAAAAATTTTGATTTCTAGAAATACACAATAGCAATCAATATTTGAAAACTACATCAAAGCTAACATGTTTTTCATTCTACTTATTTCTTTAAAAATTGCTAATTTTGTTATAAAAGAAATTGTACTGAGTTTTTAATAAAATTAATATTTCGGATTTGAAAATTATATAGATATTTAGAGCACATTTCCGGCTTCTCTGCTCATATGTATAGAGATTTATTATATGTGTTCACAAAGACCCATACGCATACACATGCCCACATACTTACTCACACTTGCACTAAATATCCTTTCCCAGCGGGAAAAAGATGCAGTAAAGAGGCCTTCCTAAATGCCTCATTTTGCAGACACAAGGACTTGCAAAATCATTTTGCCGCATTGCAAAATCATTTCAATTTTACACGGCGTGTCATTGCGAGCCAAGGCCTTGCATACTCGCTGCTGTTAGAGGGCTGAGAGAAGGCCTACTTATGATGGGCTGTTGGCAGCCAACAAGCTCACTTGTTATTAGAAGGGGATTCATAGGGCTTCTCGAACACCTTCTAAGAGCAGGCAGGGTGGAATGAGTATCGGATCTTTTAGAATGTGTAAGTATGCCTTTTAGAAGGCCTACAAATTAAAGTCCTATCATTTTTTCCCGCTGGGTTCATTTACTTTACCAATACTTATATACGTAGTTATTTCGGTATTTTCACTTTAAACACACATCCATAAGTATTAGGGTGGGTCAAATTGTATGGGATTGAAAAAAAGTTTTCTATGGGTCATTCCAACAATCTTTGCCTATGAAACCACAACTTAAAAATTAATTTCGAGCTTCCGGATTTCATTATGAGAAAGTAAAATATTCGTAAATTCACAATAATTTTCCCCAAAAAATGGGGATAAAATCCAAAAGAAAATGCACGAAAGCGCGCTCTGACGGCACCCAAAAATAAAACCCCCGCTTACACATTTGGCTAAAGGTAATACAATTTTCTTGAATACTTTGGAAAAATACCTATTTTGAAAAATCTGGGGGGGGTGGTCTCGACCCTCGACATGGTCACAAAAAAGTTGATTCACCCTAATAAGTATACATTAATAGTGATTCTCAACTTGCTTAACTGAAACAGTGGTCTTGTATACATTAAACCCATGAAGAAAATCTGAAGGCTTAAAATAGGTAGAATTTATATTTAGAACTTTCAACTACAAGAACGAACGGTTTGAAGATTTCCTTTGCTTGGCAGTTTAAGAAATTCTGACATAAAATATTTGAACTGGTATAAGTATGTATTTAGATTCCTACTGTGCAAATGGTAGTAAATTTTCTTCGTTAAAATGTTAAGAAAGACTTGTAAATTTTATTCGACTATTAAATCTTTTCCCCCTATTATTTTTCTCTAACATACACTTGCAAACAAAGTTAAAGTTAAATTTTATTTTATAGTCAGTCGAGTTTTTTTCCTCTTTCTGGCTTATATATACATACATATATATTTGTGTTTTTTTTTGGTGAATTTTTATTACATTTTAAGTAGTCGTAAACTGAAACACTTGATGAGACATTAATCGACGTTTATTTTATACTATTACCCATACAAAAATATACTCGCACATGCATTTCGGTGTGAGAAAAGTTAAAATGGCTGATTTTCCTTTAGACACAAAAGTCCGTTTGTATGGGAGCACATGTGTGAAAGTGTTTCTTTTCATTTGTCAAAATCTTCAACAGATGGCACGAACTTTGTTTTCAATCAGTTTAATATTTTCCAAATTTTATACACATAAAAACACTTTGGCGAACAAAACGACTAAGTACTTTTTGTAACACCAAGACATTTTTTATTCACTTTAACTATATAAAATGGTTTGTGTTTAATGTTTAAGAATAAATACATATGCTAAAAGAAATTTTAGAACTACTTAATACATAATTTAAGTTATATTGTGTTGAAATAATTACACAATTCTAAAATCAAAACAAAAATAATTAAGAATGTAGACAATCATGTTATACCTCATTTGGATTAATCTGTTAGCGTAATTGTGAAATCAAAAACATTTAATGTAACTATTAATATTTAAGTTATTTCTGTTAAAGCTCTATTTTGTACCAATAATTCCCCCATTATGGATATTGGGTTGCCTCTTTTTGAATTTTTTGTTGCTAAGTTCATTAATTTAAACATTATCCTGTATTTATGGGTCAAAATTAACCAAACAGTTTATAATGCTTAATATATACCCACCCACTCCTGAACTATTATTTAAAAAAATCAAGCATTTGATATAAAGAGAGAGTGCACAGTGGGGCACAGTCTGGCATTTCTAAACGGCTGGTCCTAGCGGGATAATATTTGAATTGGGCGTAGCATTCGGGTTTAAGTTATTAAAACGGGCCCTACAAATACTCCGGGGCGCTATGGGGGCTCAAAGTAGGGTACCTTCGACATGTAAAAATTTTAAAAACACGCCATTTTGTGTTTCCCATCCGATTTCAAAGAATTTTATATTTTTGGAAAGCGCTCGGCTAGGTCTTGAAAAAATATGCTTGCGTGTGCTATTTATCTCTTATAATTTCCTAGTTATAGGCATTTAAAAATTTTTTAAACATTAAAATATTGACATATTACACGGTTTTTAAAGATTTTATAGTTGCTTCCGTTACGTTTTTGGACGATGTGGTCCACTTAATATTCGAAATGTCCTGGGTTACCTTTCCTGTGTTCTTTAATAATTTTTTTACAAGATCCCAATACATTCTTAATGCAGGCACTCTGTGCTGTTTCAAGAAAGGTAAAACCCGTTTTTGTATTTCTGTGTTTATTGTGCCTGATGTAATAAATTAGAGTTTCCAAAAAACCGAAGAATTATAAAACCGCGGTTTCAGGAGCCAATGTTAAAACAATTATCAAAATTGGCTTAATAATTTCAAATAAAATGTATTTTCCCGATTTTATCCCCTTTTTGGTACCTTTTTTATCCCCATTGCGGTGGTAAAATTTTATTCAAATAAAAATCTGCATCGTGGTTGGAGTTCATAATAAAATATTCGTATGTCTATGTCAAATTATAGAAAAACATATTTTATGAAAAAGTACCAAAAATAAACACAATTTTTATCCCAATTTCCAAAAAGTACCAAACCTATATTTTTTATTTTTTGATAAGTAAAGAATGCGATTTAAAATTTGTTTATATGTTTTTTGGTTTAAAAGATACATAGGGTGCCAAAAAAGTACCAAAATACAGTTTTTACCCGTTTTCTCCCCTAAACGGTTCGAATTTTGAAAAAGTACGAAGCACCTGTCAGCTTTTTTTTAAATGGAGTAACATGCAATTTTAAGTTTTTTTGTATCTTTATTAGTTTTGAAGATATAAGGTTACCGAATTTACCCGTTTTTACCCTTTTTTACCCCCTAAACGTTCGAATTTCCAAAAATCCCTTCTTATCGGATCGTTTTGGGGAGGGAGGAACCCACAGTTAAAATTTCGTTATTCTAGCTTCAGCCGTTTGGGCTGTGCGATGATGAATCATTCAGTCAGTCAGTCAGTAACGTTACTCTTTTATATATATAGATTATATTGTTATATCAGCATACATATATAATATTTTTACACTTATTTTAGGGGTATGTTTGCAGAAATGCAACATGGCGCCGTAAAGGGTTAAAATTTGTAGCATAGAGAATTATACATAGGGACGAGACACTACGATTTGTCAAACAAAAATACAACAAAAAATATGTTTGGTACAACAACAAAATACATTGGCTAGCTAATGTATTATTTTGTTGTTGCGAGAACTAGATTTTTGACAACAGACTTAGGTTTTTGATAATTACGTCTCGTCTCTATGTTACCCTATGATTTGTAGTTTTAGTAGTCAGGAATTTTTTATATTTAATAACTATAAATATACTAAAGTTCTAATGCTAGCTATACACGTTACGATAAGTCGTACGATAAATCGTATAAGTATGAAATTAGTAACGTGTATCATGTTGTCGTACTAACGAAGTATGAAAATCAAAATTTTTTGATTTTTGTGATATTTTTATTACTTGTCATTTTTTTCAAAGGAAATAGTACGATTTGTAGTAACGTCTATCACAAAATCGTACTTCAACTCATACTACGATTAGTACGAAAAATAGTATCGTGTATACCCAGCATAAGTCTATTTTATTTTGTAAATATGTCTATTATTTATAGATTTTTGGTAATAATTCGAAATTTATATATATACTTAATTTGAAAGTAAATTTTAATTAGGCTTTTAAGTTCATTTTTTTATTATAATTTATTTGTAATAATTCAAAGAATATCACTGAATACTAACGCCCTTGGCAGGGTAGAAAATCCATTCCAATTTGCCAATTGTCCAAAATTTTAGTATTCAGTGATATTCTTTGAATTATTACAAATAAATTATAATAAAAAAATGAACTTACATTACGACGACAATTACGTACACATTTCAATTATTTTAAATTAAATTGCAAAAGTAATTTTTTAATGCCAAAATTTTTACTACAACTGAAAAAAATGCATTTTTCCCCTTATAAATGCATCTCAAAACTTCAAAGGGCTTGCGGCACGTCTTAACCGCAACCGATTTACCTAAAATTTTTCCAGGATGATTTTTTTACTAATGTTCACCAAACTGGGGGGTGAGAATGGCCAAAATCCAACTTTCGTTTATTAAGGGCCACCCTAATACATATGTATGTACAAAAATGAAAACTTAAATTTTTTTTCATGCATCCTAGATTTTATTTGAAAATAAAAAATATGAGCAAAATCAGGATGCAGTAAGAAAGGTGAAATCAACAACACAGCTGATTTTTATTTATCTATTTTGAAAGTTCTTGAGTTTTGTCAAACTGAATTTATTTTGAAAAATTAATAAAATTTATTTTCAAAGAAAAAAATTTTAAAATCAAAAAACATGAATGAAAATGTGAATAAAAAGGTTTAATATAATAAAATTTGGATAAAGCACTATTAAACCGTTGTTCTTTTTCAAATATAATTTAAATTTAACGTCCGTTTTTTAGTTATTATGCAAAAATAACAAAAGCTTTGTGTTTACATTGGTAACGGTTTTGTCAAAGATTATTTACATACATTATGTGTTGACATAAAAAAAAAAATAAATTTAAAAATTCTAACAAAAATTAAACTCTTTTTAATTCTGAAAAGCAAAATTTTGCTGAAATCAACGTTAATAAAAATAATAAATAAAAGATACAAAATAATCAGGTGAGTATCAATAAAATTGAACTTAAAAAATAAACATCCCATTAAAAAAATCTAAAAGATGACAAAATAAAATTTGTTTATTTTTTATTTGGCAAATTCAATTTTGACAAAACCTATCCACTTAAGAAATATTGTGTTTGTTGTCGAAACGCTCTCACCTTACTTATTACATCATTGAATAAAATCATACTATTTATGAAATTATTTATAAATGTTATGAATTGAAAATCAATGAAATCAAATCATACTATTTATGTTGAAACTTTTTTCTGTTTACATTTTGGAATACTTGATAAATTTAACATTTAATAAATATCCGCCACCGGTTCCCATCATTTGATTGGTCTAAAAATTTGCATTATTCAGTGTCATGTAGTAAAGAGCCAAATTGTAACATCCCAAGGCCAATCAATGCATTATGTTTTATAAACTATCTGAAAAACTTTAGGCAATATTTACATATTCCAACAACATAAGTCAACAAACTTGCAATAAATTAAATTTTTACAATAAAAAATTTACTTAATTTAGAATAAATTGAAAACATATGTTTCCCAAATTGAATCTCAGAAAAGTATAAAAGTTTAACACGAACAGCTTTGCAATTTTTTGACATTTAGAATTACATCACGTACGTTAAACATACAACCTATATGGTCTGCATCTGTATCGTTCAAAAACAAGAGATACATAAATAGTTTACTTTGCAAAATACACGGAAGTATTTTATCCTCACATCCTTAACCATCCTCCCCTCACAAATGAAAGTCCCAAGAGATGGCTCATCACACTTATTGTTATGGACCATCATCATCACCAACATCATAGTCAACACAATCACTTGGCTACATTGGAAGTAAATACAATTTCCGTATGTTTTCCACCTTTTTATATGCCATTTTTTATTATTTCTATGTTCCAGTCCTTCCTTAAAGATACTTTTTATTTTGCCATAGAATCTCAACCACAAACATTTCGTTTATTTTACTGCATTCTGCCTAATAAAATATTTAGTTGCTCTCATTGACATGTTCTCTACGCTTCCGTCTTTTCCTTCTGCTGCTATAAGCTGCCCTACAACGAACTCTTGGTATGTATTTTGTCTTCTATGTTAAGTGTATCCTTTTATTCCGACATTATTAACGTGTAGTAAATTTATCATGCTCAGCATAGAAATTTTTTGTTTTTTTTTTTGTTCCTTATTGTGGTTTATTTTATATGAATCTGTCAACGTTTGTCCCGCAGACATTGTGAAGAATGATGTTTGATGTTTCTTCTGGTTGGCAATAAAACATGTCAATATAAATATTTCGTCTGTTCATGCCACATCACCACTTTATCCTTTTGGTGGCATTGTGTTGACATTAATAATTTAAAGTGTTGCATAGTTACGAAAGTTCACCGTTGCTCATTGTATTTTAAGGATGAATTACAAAATTTCAAGAGCTGCATGATGGTTTTGGTGGTTACATGTGATTAATAATGTAAACAACCAACTAAAGTTTACTGAGGTCCTCTCTAAACTTAATTTTACAGTTTAAAATTGTCTGGATAAATATCTACATGATATATGTATGTGTATTTGTATTTGTATGTATTAAAAATTAAACTTATTTATCATATTGTGTTATTTTACAAAAAATAATGAAATTTGTCATTTGAGTTAAATTCTGCCTTAATGTCTGGCCAAATTGTCTTTAAGTTACGAAATGTAAGACACCAGTAATTTATAAACAACTTGTATTAGAAAACAAGTAGGAGAGCTATATTCGGCTGTGCCGAATCTTATATAACCTTCACTAAGTTATACCAAAAAATATAAATCATATCATATTCTATATATTCTTTGGTTATACTTCAAACTAAAAATTTTAAATATTTTTAGGTAAACAAAATTTATTTTTTTTTGCAGTTTTTAATTTTTTGGAAGAAATTTTTTTTTTGTTTTTTCAATTTTTTTTGTAATATTTTTGCGAAAAAAAATTTTATGCAAAAAAAAAATCGGGCTAAAAAATATTTTATCCGATTTTGACCCAACTTACTATGGTTTTATATACGTTGCAAAGGTCTTTGAAATATCTATCATCCATATTGTCTATATTAATGATTTAGTAATCCAGATATACATAGGTCTAAAATCTAGGTTGTCCTGGTTTTTTCTTCATATCTCAGCCATTTGTGGACCGATTTTGCTGATTTTAAATAGCAAACTTCTCGAAAGCATGTCTGACAGAATTATTGAAGATTTGGATCCCGAAGATATCTGGAGTCTTCAGAAAATTGATTTCAACAGACAGACGGACATGGCTTAATCGACTCCGCTATCTATAAGGATCCAGAATATATATACTTTATAGGGTCGGAAATAAAAAATGTAGAAATTACAAACGGAATGACAAACTTATATACCCTTCTCACGAAGGTGAAGGGTATAACAAGTAAGAAAGGATGGAAGGTCAATCCTGTCCATATAATAGCATACACTGAGTAAATGAGCTAAAACTATTTTATTTTAAAATTTCAATAATTTATTTTCATGAGTGATTTTCCGAAGTGGGCCTATCATATAGCTTTGAAAATTATGGAGCGATCATCATAAAATTAGGAGACAGACTTACGTATATATAAAACTTATTCGGAGTGAATTTTGTCAATAAGTTCGCGACTTTTTGAATTACCTGGCTCTTAATTGAAATGGAAAAACTGCAGCTGTCAACAGGCATCTGTCAGTTCACTCCTGTCAAAATTTAAACAAGCTGCCTTATTTAGTTTGTGTTTGACAGACAGATATCAGACTCGTGACTTGAAGACAATTGGAAAAAAAGTAAACTTTCTTAGAATTTTCCGTACAATGCATTTCTGCTATCAAATCGTCCCGGCCTAGTGTACATACTTCAAAGTTCTTTTGGGCTATTATTGTTATGGTACTAATAATTACCGTCGGTCGACAAAGAGTTATAAAAAATAAATATAAACAAAAGTTATGAGTTCTTAGAAAGATTCAAGGAATTCTGCATAAATAGAAAATTGCAATTAAATTACCTGTCACACACATAAGGTTAAACAACTTAATAAAAATCAGGTACAATTAACGGCCTTAGATACTTAATATATTCCGTAAATTTACCCATCTCTCTTATTTTAACCTCAAAAATTAATTGTAAATTTCTTTTTATCAAGTTAGTAAAATTTTTAACTTACCAATTTAAATATATAAAAACAAATAATAGAATCACTACATATAAATTTAAGTAAATCATTAAAACTACAGAATTTAGTTCAAAAATTTAAATTATTTCAGTATATATTAATGACTATGGTGTACACAAAAAATAAATAAAACTATAATAAAAAATGAACACATTCTTATGTTAAAAACAATAACAAATATAAAAAAACTAAATGAGATACGCGACATTAAAATAGAATCAATCAGTCTAAGGCCCGTTTTCTCAATGTATCGACAAACTGCCTGTTACTAAATGTCGACATAAATTTATTAGGCCGATAAACTGTCCGTTAACAATTTTGTTTTTCTCAATATACCGACAAAAAAGATTATTTTCAGTTGGCAATACCGCTCAAAATAGATGTGAAAGTTGGGAACCCTGCCTTCAATTGACAACATGTTTACATAAATCAGCTGTTTAATGTGGCCATCGACAGCCGGAATCTTTTGAAATATTCATTATCCTCCATGTCTGCCAGGTAGTTAGGCCTGGCATGATAAAATTTTTCAGCATTCACTTGGAACTCATGTTCTTCGTGTTCATCCTCCATTAAAATATAGTTAATTCCTCTATTAAACTTTTTTTTATAAAATCTATTTAATTTCGTTTACAAAAACCCAAACACATACAAACTATGAACAGCAGATGAGGTCGGGTTAGCTTTGCGACAGAATAGAAGCAAATGAGACATTGAGAAAACCAAATTTCTTTAATCTGCAGTTTTTCGTTTGGAAAAAAGATAATCATCTAATGAGAAAACGGCCCTAATACTTATAAAAATTAAAGATCATCTTAAAAACGCATCGTTTTCCTAATATTTTGTTGCATAACCATTATTTTTGATAACAGCATAACATCTTTTTGGCATTGAAATTACCAATCGTTCGCATGTAGAACGAGGAATATCGTACCAGATTTCCTGAATTTTTTGCCATAATTCTTCCTTGTTTTTCACTTTTTCAGGTCCAAGATTATCTTTGACTATTTTCCATAGGTTTTCGATAGGATTTAAGTCAGGGGATTGCGAGGGCCTAATCCATAATATCAATTTTGTTATCTGAAAACCACATTTTCGCAGGACCTGAAGTGTGCTTTGGGTCGTTATCTTGTTGGAATACCCATTTTATGGGCATACTCCCTTCTGCATGTGGCTTCATAACATTTTCCAAAATATTCACGTACAGGTGCTTATCCATATTTTCCTTAATCCAGTAAATTGGGCCAACGCCATACCAAGAGAAGCATCCCCATATCATAATATTTCCACCACCATGTTTGAACGTTTTTGTTGTATACCGAGGATCTAATTCAGCATTTTTCTGACGTCTGACTAGGGTTCCTAATTTCCCGGACTTTTTTCTTTCCCGGGAGGAAATTAAAAAATCGTTTCGTTCCCGGGAATTCCCGGGAATTTTTTAACATTAAATTAAACCAAAAACCAGAAAATTTTTTTCAAATTAATTGATTTATAATTTCACCAGGGTTTTAAATGAAGTATAAAATAACTATATTTGGTTGTACGATGTTGGTCCAGCCTTTATAAGGGTTTCTAGTAGTTTTAATCAATATAAAATTAATATATTCTTTGTTTAATTAAAAAACATAAGAATTTAAATCTCTAAAACATGCGTAGTTAGAGAAATTATTAAATCTGATTGTAGATAAACAAATTTGAACCACTATTATTGTTATTATTTTCTCTAAATATGAATAATAATCATTGAATATCCCTAAAAGTTGTTATGTTAGGCATCTTAATAATTTCTTTAAGAACAAAAAACTTTAAATTTGTTTCATTCTTAACAACCAAATTTTTCTGCTGTGGCTTGAGTTGAGTGAACAAAAAATTCGGTTATTTCAACAGTAATACTTCTTAGCCAACAGACTATCTGTTGCTAGAACCGAAAAAATCTATGGATATAATAGAATTATTCAATTCGCAACAAATTTGGCCATCGAAACGTATCTGAATATTGTAACTTTTAGATGAAAACTTATGAAGAAATTCCCGAAAATTCCCGACAAACATTTCCCGAAAATTAACAAAAAAATATTCCCAGGAATTCCCGGGAAATTTTTCCCGTTTAGGAACCCTACGTCTGACCCATATTTTACCATCGCTACCAATCAAATTAATTTTTGTTTCATCCGTCCACAACACATTTCGCCACATTTTTATATTTTCCGGGCCACACCAATCCTTATGTTCTTTGGCAAATTTCTTTCTTGCTGACACGTGCTTTTTAGTGAGCATAGGAACTTTTCTTGAAGTTCTGCCATGCAGACCAGCATCCACCAATCTTCTTTGAATAGTTCTTGTGGATACTTCACAACCAACCTCCTTCCGGATTGCGTCAGCGGACTTAAATGGATCTCGTTTGGATATTATAGCATTGAAAACAAATTTCTGGGATCGTCCTACTAATTTAGCAATTTCACGTTGAGATCGGCCGGAACAACTTAAATTTTTAATAATTTTCCATTCTTCTTCAGTGCAATGTTTTGCGCGACCCATTTTTTGATAAATATTTTATTACCGATAGCTAATATTTAATAATTACTATTAAAATATTTTCTCATTAACAAAAAAATCCAAAAATGAAAAGTCAAAGCCAACTTTTAATTTAATTTTTTAAATGTGATTCTATTTATTGTCGCAATGTATTCAACAAAATTTACGTTTCATATCATTTAATTTGAAAAGTAACAATGTTATTAATATTGTAATAAGTTGTAATTGTAAGCGCTGACCACATAGACAAAATTCAAAGGCAAAATAAAAATAGAGTTTAATATATTATATATAAATCATAGTTTTATATGAAATATTGGTAGTGATTCTATTGTAATGTCCGTCACTGTAGCTATTTTCTTTCCGAATTCTCAGCAATCCAACATTTAAGCAGCACCCATTTATAGCAACTAAATTCCTTAGTCTTCTAATAAATTTTATTGAAATTTTTATTAAAACTATAAATCTTTTACGAAAATTGCAATAGATTATTATTTGATTTTCAAGTAAATTATTTACTGCTATTTTAAATTTATGTAAAAACAAAATGTTTTAATGAAAATTCATTATTTATTGTGATTTTTTTGTAACGGAGATGAAAACAATTTAGACTGTCAATGCTGTGAATTGTTTGGTGCTTAGAAATTTAATTCTATTTTGTATTAAACTTGTGTTAAAAATTTATTTCTATAACGTCATCTTAGTTCAATTCTCACATGCCAATGTGGAACTTGTAGTCATCATCATACACACACATACACTCACTCCCGTTCGAAAATCCTAAAGTGGCAATAAGAACCAGCCTAAATTGAACTGTCAAACTTTGTCAATTTATTGTTTTTTTCTTAACACAACCAGCAGCAATCAAATAAAAATAAAAAAAGTTTCTGTTTTATTTTACAAATTCATTTTTCACTTTCCACGCATGGTAAACGCGTATTCAAACTTGTACCAACTTTTGGTTTGTTTGTTCGTAAATATTTAAAAGTACAAAAGTTCCTAAAGTACTTAAATGTCTTTGTATGAGTGTGAATGAGTGAGAGAGTGAGTGGTAGACTCGAACATACCACGACAATTGCCTTTAGCGCAGATTAAGTGGTAACAATGAAGCTAGACAATAAAAACCGCCGAAAAGGAATGAATAAAAACATTAAAGCAACGAAATTCTCGTAATACTCTAAAACACATTATGTTGTTGTTCATAGAATTCCGGAAAAGCGGATTTGAAATATTCTTTTTTTTCATTGCTTTCAAGGCTTGTATGTTGGTATTTATGTGTACGAGCAAATAAACACAAGTGTGAGTGTTTAAATGCATTAAAACTCGACTTTGCCAGTTGGCACGGAAATACATTGTACCGCAATTGCTTCCATTCCAACCTACAGTATCGGTCAAAATATATTGGACAAAATTCGCGTTATAACTTTTTCTCCAATTAAAAAAAAAATAAAGATTTTAGAAACAACAAGTGCACTCTGGCATAAAAATGCATCTTCAGTACTACGATATTAACAACAAAATTTAATTTCAGTATTTCTTATGATATTATTATTATTATTAAAAAATTATGAAACACGTACTATTTCGTTGCATAACCGAAATTTTTCACATGTTTTATTCATAGAACTAATAACATTCTCTATTGTTGTCATTAGAATAGATGGCCATGCCTCATTTATAGCTTGATACAATTTGTTTGTATCTCGATGTACCAATTCCCGATTTACCATTCTATTTACTATTAAGTCCGGAATACTGTGCTGGATACAGCTTGACATTAACGTGTTCTAAAAATCCCTTCACCGGTTTGTATCAGTGTCATATTGAAATATCAATTAGTGGGGAGTTTTATCATGGGCATGAGACAGTATCTTCTCCTGCTCTAAATTTTTTTACATTTGTTTGTCCATAAGCTTTCGACATTTAGTATGTTATTGATAAGTTATCCAACTCTCCACATTCTATCGGAAAACACACAGTAAAAGTTAGATTCATCGAAAAATAAAACATTGTTCCATTGTTCAAATGTTATCGCTTTTATATTTACAAATATTTTATAATAATAATATATCTTCTTAGAAAGTCCTTTATACTTGAATATCTCAAAAACGGATATTGTTATTTTCAAAATAGCCAACTGAATTAAAATTATTGTTCCGATTTCAATTGAATTTATTGGCTATAATTCATTGTTTAAACATAATTTATTAAAACTCACCATACAAGGGAAAATAAATAAACTCGATTTTCCATAACTTTACTAATTACTTTAAAAAAAAAACACAAACTACGAAGCGTTCATCTTGTCTGCAGATACACCCAGAATCTCCGGCGGGAATCGAATAGTTCAGTACACTATCGACTGATCTATCGGGTCACTAGCTGACCCGGTGCGCTTCCCAACCCCAATTAGAAGAAGGAAATAGTACTATTAAGTCTCCCTTTGTGAATCTAGTTGTAAATGCCTAATGTAATATTTCTAGGTCCATTATTATAATGCTAAAGAAAATTACCATTCAGAATCATGTGCGCCTAATTTTAATTTTTTAGGTTTTTATTATAAAATTTTCAAAAAGTACCATTGCAATAAAGAAATAGTACCACTGGTTATCACTTTTGAATTCACATTCACTAAACCATAACCCGTCAAGTTTGAATTTTACATTTGTATAGCATTTCCTATATTATCAACTAATTTTGTTTCTAAAACACTTAATATTTAATAAATTATCAAAAAACCGAAACCGCGGTTTTGAAATTCTTTGGTTTTTTGGAAACTCTAGGTCCATTATAGAAGATTCAAAAAAATGTCCATGACAATAAAGAAAAAGTAAAGAAGTATGCCCATGAATTTTCACTCACTTAGGACCATATACGCCTAATTTCATATTTCTATGTCCATTATTACAGAAAATTCAAAAACTACCATTAGAATATATAAAAACCACCATTAGAATATAGAATATGTACCCAAAAGCCCCACTTGTGGTTTCCCACTCACTTGGGTCCATATAACCTTTATTTCATGTTTTTAGGTTCATTGGTGAATAAGTTACAAAAAGTACCATTCGAAAAAGTACCAAAAAGTATCCCCCTAGAATTCTCACTCACTTAGAAACATATACGCTTAATTTCATGATTCTAAATGTAGGGTCACACATGGAAAATATATGACGAAAAATACGTAACCACTAAATAAAATATATTTCAATTCTTTTATTTATTGTCAAAAACTCCTTTTACTTAAGACAATTCAAAACAAATATTTAGTTTTATTTTATTTGATGCTGTTTGATCTTACAAAACACTTGTAAGAGTAAACACGTCAAACAATTTGTGCTATAAAAAGTGGTTACGCTTTTTGAGTAAATATTTGCCATGTGTGACCGTCCATTGTTATAGAAAATTAAAAAAGTACCATTATAATAAAGAAAAAGTACCATGAAGTATGCGCTTGAATTTTCACTCACTTAGGACCATATATGCTTAATTTCATATTTCTAAGTCCTATATTATAGAAAATTCAAAAAGCACCATTAGAATATAGTTAAAGTACCAATAAGCAGCCACCTGTGGATTCCCACCCACTTAGTCCCATGTAAGCTTTATTTCATTTTTCTAGGTTCATTGGAAAAGAAATTACAAAAAGAACCATTCGAACAAAGAAAAAGTACCTAAAAGTTTTCCCCTAGAATTCTCACTCACTGAGGACCATATATGCTTAATTTCATGTTTCTAAGTCCATTGTTATAGAAAATTCAAAAAGTACTATTAAAAGAATAAAGAAGTACCTATAGTTCTGTTCTCAGTTTTTGGAACCTAAATAGCATCCCCTATTCGTAATACTAACTGCACTCAGATACATATCTGCTAACTTTAATGTCGATAAGTGAAATAATTTAAAATATTAAAAAGTACATTAGCAGAAAAGTACAAATTTCCCTTTTCCTCCATTTTCCCAAAATTGTTTCTGCTACAGACAAAATATTAAAATCTGTGTTAATGTGCCCAAGAAAAATATGTTTTAATAAATGTACCAAAGTGTTTGGCCCAATATACACCTTGCCACTCGAGTTCCAAATAACACCCTGTTAGTTAATTTTTGTATGAATCCAGGAACCAATGTTAAAAATATTATCAAAATTGGCTTAATAATTTCAAATAAAATGTATTTTTCCTATTTTATCTCATTTTTGGTACTTTTTTTAAAATTTTATTCAATTAAATTTCTATATCGTTGTGGGAGCTCATAATAAAACATTCGTATTATTTCTATGTCAAATTATAGAAAAATATATTTTATGAAAAAGTACCAAAAATAAACACAATTTTTATCCCTTAAAGGTTCGAATTTCCAAAAAGTACCAAACTTATATTTTTTTATTTTTTGATGAGTAAAGAATACTATTTAAACTTTGTTTCTATGTTTAGTAGTTTAAAATATACATAGGGTGCCAAAAAAAAGTACCAAATGACAGTTTTTACCCGTTTTCTCCCCTAAAAGGTTCGAATTTCGAAAAAGTACGAAACACCAGTCAGCTTATTTTTTAAATGGAGTAACATGCAATTTTAAGTTTTTTTGTATCTATATTAGTTTTGAATATATAATGTTACAGAATTTACCCGCTTTTTTACCCCCTAAACGTTCGAATTTCGAAAAAACCCTTCTTATCGGATCGTTGGGGGAGTTAAAATTTCATGATTCTAGCTTCAACAGTTTGGGCTGTGCGATGATGAATCAGTCAGTCAGTAACGTTACTCTTTTATATATATAGATACTAGTTGACCGCCCGGCTTCGCCCGGTAGCATTTAATAATGTTAGTTCTTCAAGTTTCTCCAACCCACACCTGCCTGTTCTTATTTATTAGCAAATAAAATATCTAAATTTGTACTGCATACTTTAGGGAGCTTTTTTTATTACAGTTGGCTGGAATCAAAAAAAAATTCCGAGTTTTACCCGGAATTTTTAAATTTTTTTTCTTTACCATTACATACATGGACCATTTCATTTTTATATAGATTTAGGACAGTAATTCCGCATAAAACCCTATATTCACCTAGATATTAAATGTAAATTGTGTAAGTTGTTATAGGAAAACTTCCATAAATTTTGAACTCATGGGAATTCCGTTTTGTAATTATCAAACAATAAATATAATTCAGTTAGTTAGCTATTTTGTGTAAAAAAATTATGAAAATAAATATCCAAAGATTTTTCCATTTTGGAGGTAATTTTGTTAAGAAAATATCGACTTTTCATAAAATATTTATAAAGATGAAACTGAATTATTTCATGTTTGTTGAAATCGAATGACGAATGAATAATAATATATATATTTATACCCTACACCACCATAGTGGGGAGGGTATTATGCGTTTGTGCAGATGTTTGTAACGCCCAAAAATATTAGTCTAACACCCACCTTAAAGTATACCGATCGACTTAGAATCACTTTCTGAGTCGATTAAACGATGTCCGTCCGTCCGTCCGTCCGTCCGTCCGTCTGGTTGGCTGGCTGGCTGGCTGGCTGGCTGTCCATGTAAACCTTGTGCGCAGAGTACATGTCGCAATTTTGAAGATATTTCGATCAAATTTGGTACATATTACTTTTTCGGCCCAAGGACCAAGCCTATTGAAACTGGCTGAAATCGGTCCATTATTTCACCTAGCCCCCATACAAATGTCCCCTCGAAATTGGACTTTATCGGTCATAAATGTTGAATTTATCTATGTATCTACACAAATTTCGCTCCAAATAAGTTTTATATATACAAAATTCATGTCACCAAATTTTGTTACGATCGGTCCATAATTAGTCATAGCTCCCATATAGACCCGCTTCCGAAAATCACTTTAACGTGCATAAATCGCTTAAAAATGTTGGTAAACACATAAAATTCAACATAGTTAACTTTAATATAGACATAAATCACACGACCTAATTTTATGGTGATCGGTCCATAATTGGTCATAGCTCCCATATAAGGCCCACTTCCAAAAATCACTCAAAAATATAAATTATTGAAATTTTAAAAGAAAAATATTTTTACTCATTTACTTGGTGTAGGGTATTATATGGTCGGGCTTGACCGACCATACTTTCTTACTTGTTTTTTTTTGTTTTGATATTTTATTCTCCAATTTTTTTATCTCTTCCAAGGTCATCAAAATAGGAATTTTTGTGAGATGATGTCATCGTTGGATTCAAATCTCTTTCCGTCGAGACATTTCTTCAGGTTTTGAAACAAGAAATAGTCACTCAAGGCTAAGTCCAGATAATAGGGCAGAAGAGGTAGCATTTCGTAGCCTAATTCATGGATTTTTGGCATGGAAACTGCATATTTGTGTACCCTTATGTGAGCAAAAGCGGCAGCCATCTTCTGGAAGGCTTTATCATACCAAAGTGATCATTCAAAATTGAGTGTTGCAGTGTTGAACTTTCAGTTAAGAGCCGGGAAATTCAAAATGTCGCTAGACCGTCCTCGTATTACTATTTATTTTGATTCGAGTCTGCTGCGGTTGATGATATTCCTGATGAGACAAGATTTACAAGTGATTTACAGAATCAGAAACTTTATAGGGATCCAATAACATTAGAAAAGTAACTTGTCCTTTATCAACAGTTGCACAAATTTCCTCCGAAACATCAATAACTGTTGTTAAACAACATCTCATTTTCCTAAATACTGATTGCTTTTTATACAGTAAATCATAATAGTTTGTCAAATTATAAATGCAATTTTTGTCTAAAATGTTTTGACCGACACTGTACATACATATGTGTGTATGCATGAATGAATGACTGTGTTTTCTTTTTGCCGGCAACGGAAATAGTTTTGATTTTAATGGCGGCAATTTGAGCTTAAAACAAGTGCTAATGTGCGAGATTTTTTAACAATTTAATTTCCATAAAGAACTTAACAGGATCCATTATTATTTTCAAAAGGAAACAATTAAATGAATTTAAACTGTTGTACAAAGTCCGTACAGCACAGTACTTCGACATTTTATTGTTATTTCAGTAATTTGCTAAGTACATTGCGGTGTTCATTGATACCATTGCATATAAAATTCAATTCAATTAAAATCAGATTTACACGGATCCAAGATGCTAAATAAATGGTAAGGTAACAAAGAAAATTATATGTAGTGGATAATAGACAATTTATTTATAGTTAGAACAAGATAACAAGATAAAATGGTCAATTTATATCTATCGTATATTAAATACAGTCCAACACGGTAATAACGAAATCGATATATTAAATGCAATTACTCATCAACTTACTTTTCAATGACTGCTTCATAGTAATTGCTGGCCAATAATTTAGAATTGATTCATAATAAAATTCATTCAATATAGTAGTATAGTAAATTCATTCAAAGTAGTTCAAGGGCAGCGGTGGAGCAAGAATAAATAACGTGTACAAAAATGTATACATGTATGTTATTGGATCATTCGACTTTCGTTCAAAATAAAATTGTTTTGGAGTGTTCTTTAATTTTCTTCCCAAAGTCAGAAACTCAAAGCACTGAACTAAAAATTAATAATTTTGTTTAATGCGAAAAATCTATATATGGGGGATTGAATGTCAAGTGAACCAACTTTTAAAATCGATGTCTTCCGATCAGGAATTTGCACAAAGATTAGACCTATTGGATAGTAATACAGACACAATTTTTCAACAAGATCGGCCAAGAAGTGTCTGAGGCCAAACATGTGTTTTTTCTCATTCATGTAATTTATTATCAATTGTTCTTAGCAAAATGTGTCCCAAATAGTTTAGATTGCTATTTCTTCAATCTTTGGAAAATAAATATTTAAAAAAAATAAAAAATTTTTAATATTTTTTTTTTAATCAAAAATTTTATTTTTCTCAAAAGAAAGCTTAGGTCCTCTCCTTTAAGAGGGTTTTAGTCCCTTAGTGGAATGCGAGTGGGATATATATCAAAATAAATGTTTTGTAACTCAAGATATACAATTTTTGACTTTTTTTTGCAAAATCTAATTTTTTTTCCAAATGGGCCCTTTTTTAAATTTTTTTGAGCAAAAGAAAACTTAAGAGAGAGCTTTAGAGAGTACACAATATTTTTTTATATACCACTCGCATCCCACTAAGCGACTAAAACCCTCTTAATGGAGTGCACCTAAGCTTTCTATTGAAAAAAAGTCAACAAAGTTTTAAATTTTACAAAAAAGTCAAAAATTGTATGTTTTGAGTTACAAAACATTTATTTGGATATATATCGAACTCGCATCCCACTTGACATGAAATCCACCATATATAAAAAAGAAAGTATGTCTGTCTATTGCTTTGTTTATTTGTAGCTTATAGGATTCTAAACAACTGGAAATTTCTACTGTATGTTCTTCTATATCTGGAAGGAAAACTTACATTCTATTTTGCAATCAAGTGTGCGTTGTACCACCCATATAAAGCAAATAGTTATTACGGAATATCTGGTGAAATATACATAATTGTGAATGCCGCAAAACTTCACACGATTTGATAAATGGGCGTGACAACACCCGTACAAATTAAATAGTTTTTTTCGAATACCTGGAATACTACATTTGTGACAATCTTCCAACTTTATATGAATCAATTTCATATCACTGCATGGGAGGGATCGCAACAATGGGTGTGGCAACTCCCATACAAAGTAAATAGTTATTTCTAAATATCTTGAGAACTATAATTGTGGAAGTCTTCAAATTTAGTTTGAATGGCTCTCTTATAAATTTACATAATTTTTCTGAAAATGGTCGGGTTTGGATTAGTCTGCGAGGCACTTCCCATTGAAAGTAATTAATTAATTTCGAATATCTGGAGAACTAAATTATAAAGTACTTAAACTTTGTATGAACCAATTTCTTATCACTGTACGGAGTTCAGCTAAAAATGGTCTTGAACGGATCAGTGGATGGGGCACCTCCCATACAAAGTACTGGATAACTAAAATTGTAAGATTCTTCAAACATTTTTTTATAATTTTACGTAATTTGGCTAAAAATATGCGGGTTATTATTATTGGACATTGGACACCTCACATACAAAATAAATAGATATTATAAAATATCTTGAGAATGTTTCTCTTATCATTTTACATAGTTTCGCTGAAAATGTTCGGTATTGTAATAGTGTTCGTGGCACATCCCATATGCAAAGGGGTGGTATCAGAGCATACAAATAAATAGTAATTTGGAATGTCTAAAGAACTGTTATAGCTAGAATTTTAAACTTTTTATAAATTACTTTTCTATCATTGTAAGTAGTTTAACCAAAAATAGGCTGGATCAAATCTTGCCAACTGCAAAGAGCGAATGTATTAAGCTAAATATTAAGACTTTGTAAAATCAGAAAATATTTCGTATGCTTTCAATGGCAAAAGCCAAAATGAAATTCTGATATGAGTTATATTCATTTAATTTTTTTTCAATAAAATTCTTTCATATTTTTATTTTAGGGTACCGTTTTGGAGGTATTGAAAGTTCTAAAATTTAGGAAACATACACGCAGAGAAAAAATATAATTGGGCATGGTTACTGTAACCATTTATATAGTGTTACAAGTTTTTTAACTATATTATAGTCACAGTAACCATTTACATGATTGTGGTAACCATAATATGGTTAACTTACGATTCACATGATTGTCTCAACCATATATATGGTTACAGTAAACATATATATGTTTGTGGCAACCATATTTATGATGAATAATTTTATCATAATATGTTGTTCTCAGATTATGATAAGCCTTAAGCCGAGAGCACCATAATATGATAAGTCCTTCATCATATATATGGTTACAGTAAACATATATATGTTTACTGTAACCATATATATGGTTGAGACAATCATGTGAATCGTAAGTTAACCATATTATGGTTACCACAATCATGTAAATGGTTACTGTGACTATAATATAGTTAAAAAACTTGTAACAATATTGAAATGGTTACAGTAACCATGCCCAACTATATTTTTTCTCTGCGTGTAGGAAGCGCATGCAATATTTTGATGATTGCTTTAAATTTGGCCAATTCCTTATTAACCACGTTAGCTGCAAAAATAATGAAAACTTTTCCAAAAAAATCCAATAAAAAAAATTGCACAAGATCTGAAGGTCACACTGTTTCAAAAGCCATTAATCAGTATAAGAAAGTCTTGAACATTGAAAGAAACCCTGGATCAGGTAGAAGAAGTCGAACAACTGTTTCTAAGAGCACCGAAGACTTAAATAAGAAAAGCAGCTCGTAAAGTTAAATGCTCTGATTGTTTTGTGTGCAGAGCCAAAGCTATTGCTGGGTTGAAAGTTCAGAAAGATTCAGGTCGCAATGGGATAAAGAAACAAATTCAATCAAAATTTGTATTTCCACAAATATTTGAAAAAAGGATAATTATTTTTAAATTTTATAACAAATTACTAATTTAAAATATTTCTATAAACCTAAAACAAATGAAAATTTAAATCCTTAAAAACGTTAACAAATATTTTTGCAAAACTTTTGTTTTAAACTCAGAAATTATTTGTTTTGTATCTTGTTGTTTATGTGTAACATACAAAAATGTTCTCTGTTGAAATCGAAGGTTGGGGACAAATGGAAAAAATTTACCCTCAGGCAGTTGTACGCGTGTTAGACATCATTATCAAAAACATTGATTTGTTTTTATGCGAATTGCTTTGGTTTTGGAGGGGGGCCAACACTCTGCCACACATAAACACAAGTATTCTGAGACACAACACCCCCACCCGACCATATTAAGTTTAAAACATTTTGAAAAGTCATTGTAAATCTTTACGAAAAATCTGTAGAAAAATATAAAAGTTTTATAACAAAAAAAAAAAAAAAACAAAATAAATAAGTATTAAAGATCCTTCCAATCACTCCCTTAAAAACAAAACAAACGCACACACACAGAACATACGATTAAGTAAATGCTGGGGGTATGATGATGAATGGATGGATAGATGGAATGATAGAATCGATAGATGGGGTAAACAGCGTATTATGTTCTTATTTAGTTTTGTTTTTATTTCTTTTAAATTTTATGTTTTTTTTTACTTTTTTTTATAAAATGTATTTGTTTTCTTTTCAATTTCTAAAATCACTAATAAAAATCTTAGCATAAAGTTGTTGGGCAGAAATAAAATACTGGTTTAATCACAAATCTGACGTGATAAGATATCCATGTTAAAAGGACTAAAATTGTTCTCTGTAATCTTTAAACCAAGTGCTAAAAATGTATTCAAAGTTTGATAGCGTTTAGAGGGTTAAAAAATCCGTGCCTTTTGAATGAAACACAGGTTTTTCTGAGGACACTATTTTTCAACATAGTCTCCTTTGAGATCTATGCACTTTGTCCAACGTTTTTCCAATTTTGTTTATCTCTTCCAAATAATAAGATTTGTCGAGGTCATCAAAATAGGAAGTTTTTGTGAGATGATTTTATCGTTGGAATCAAATCTCTTTCCGCCGAGTCAATTCTTCAGGTTTGGAAAAAAGAAAAATTCAATTGGAGCATTTCGTAGCCTAATTCATGGATTTTTGCCATATTAACTGAACTCGTGTGTACGCTTTTGTGCACCCGATTGTTAACAAACGCGTCAGCCATCTTTCAAAAAGCTTTCTCATACCAAAATGATCTACAATCCACTAACTCTCGCACTTTCAATCTCCGATCGTAATTTTTTCAATTGTTTCGGGTGTAGAAACCTCAACTGTTCGTCCAGAATGTTCGGCATCTTGTATGTTTGTACGGACATAACGAAATTCAGTAAACCACTTTTTTACCATTGAAATCGATGGTGCAGAGTTCCCATAGTATTTTTCAAGGTTAGCCTGGTTTTTTTCCGCAAAAAATAAGGCTTAATGAGCATTCGAAATTCACTTTTTTCCAATTTCTCCTTAAGTAACCAGTCTGATTTCAGTGGCTGACAAACACAAACAAAATGGCGCAGCTTGTTCAAATTTTGAAAGGAGTCAACTGATAGATGCATGTTGACAGGAGCAGTGCGCTTTCAGTTAAGAGCCGGGAAATTCAAAAAGTCCCGGAATTATTGACACAACCTCAGTCGGTCAGTTCAATAATTCCCTACACTCTGTATGCAGTGATGCCATAACCACAAAATATTTGTAACCAAGTTTGATTAAAAAAATAACCAAATTGCTAAAAACGTAACCAAAAAAAATTTATCGCAAACGTCATGTTTTTAACTTTTTTTAAAAAAAATATGAAATTTATGTTTTTAATACATTTTTCAGAGATTTTTATACTTCAAGATAAATTTTATGTCAAGATTGCAACATTTTGAATATTATGAAAATAAGTTCTTAATAGCAAAATATTCTGAATAATCGACAGAAATGATTTTTAATTAATTTTTTTTTATATATTTTTCCAGTTTCATGCCGTTTTTTGATATTTTTTTTATTTTACACAATGATTTTTACTGAATGTAAATCTTTTAATTTTTTTAAAATGTTCTTTATTTTGTCTGACCTCTACATGAAATACCTGACTTAAACATATCTTTTCAAATAGTGACATTTTGCTGAACATTTATCATTTTAATTATCTTATTTGCAAGAAAAATATTTTATAATTTTTATAAAATAAATTATTAATGAAATTTTTAATAAATAAAACTTATTGAATTGAAAAACAAATAAGAAAGTATGGTCGGTCAAGCCCGACCATACCCTACACTAAGTAAAAGAGCAAAAACATGTTTCTTTTGAAATTTCAATAATTTATATTTTTGACTGATTTTCGGAAGTGGGCCTTATATGGGAGCTATGACCAATTATGGACCGATCACCATGAAATTAGGTCGTGTAATTTATGTCTATTTTTAAGCGATTTATGCACGTTAAAGTGATTTTCGGAATCGGGTCTATATGGGAGCTATGACTAATTATGGACCGATCGTAACAAAATTTGGTGACATGAATTTGTGGAGATACATATAGAAATTAAACATTTATGACCGATAAAGTCCAATTTCGGGAGGACATTTGTATGGGGGCTAGGTGAAATAATGGACCGATTTCAGACAGTTTCAATAGGCTTGGTCCTTGAGCCGGAAAAATAATATGTACCTAATTTCATCGAAATATCTTCAAAATAGCGACCAGTACTCTGCCCACAAGGTTTACATGGACATCCAGCCGACCAGACGGACGGACGGGCATCGTTTAATCGACTCAGAAAGTGATTCTAAGTCGATCGGTATACTTTAAGATGGGTGTTAGACTAATATTTTTGGGCGTTACAAACATCTGCACAAACGCATTATACCCTCCCCACTATGGTGGTGTAGGGTACAATAATTGTCTCATGTAAATACAGTTTTATACAGTTGTCTTTAAGCATACGACATTGGTAGTTCTTAATACAGTATTTTTATTAAAATCTAATCCAATAGCAAAGGTTAAACCTAGCTATATATTAAAAATAAACATTCTTGTTTAAAATTTTCGGAATACAACATTTTATTTATCCTCAATAAAGCTAAAAGAAACATCCACCAGAATTATTATATTCAAAAGAATCATATGTTTACGTAGACCAGTTTTATGGTAAATTTCATATTCTATGCTGTATTACCTAAAATTTAGAAGAAAAACACCGAAAATAGGGTATGTAATGTGAATATAAAATAAAACAGCGATATTCGAATACGCGAGCTGACAGAAAAAAACTAGTTTAACATAGTACTGAAGTAAAATTTCCCTATAATTTGTGAAAACTCTCATGTTAAATTATACACCTACAATAAGGATTAACACAAACCGATGTCGAAACATTTTTTTAGAGTACACCACCATTAGATCGTATATTGAAATATTGAAAAATCTGTCTATAATAAATAGTTTTGAAAAAAGTATCCAAAATGAAAAATAAATACACATCTCCACATCAGGAAAAAAAATAACCAATTTTGGTTATAAATAACCAAAACGGCAACACTGCCTGTATGTGAGCAAAAACATTTTTCTATTAAAATTTCTATAATTTTGACTTATCATGGACCGATCGTCATGAAATTCAATTGCTTGATTTCCGTAGATACACAACTTATTTGTGTTGAATTTTGTTTGGATACCAAATATTTTTAAGAGATTGATGTTAAAGTCATTTTCGGAAGTGGGCCTTATATGGGGACTATGAACAATTATAGACCTTATGAAACATATAGACCTTATGACTTTGAAAGCCCATGTTTGAGAAAATCCATCGAAAACTAAAATAATTATATAAAAGGTTCGATTAAAAATTATACAAAACTAATTTCTATTTGTATTCCAAAATTTGTATGATATTTATGCTCGTTAAAGTGACTTACGAAAGTGGGCTTTATTTGAAGGTTTTAATAAAAGTAGATATTGGGTGTATGACTCAAAAATGCGGAATTTATAATATATGGCGTATCCTTTGTTTTTAATAACTTATATGACATTTCGAAGGGTGCATATCTGTCATTTATTCTCACTTAAGTAGTTATTGAACATTATAGTCTAATTTTGTGCCAACAAAGCGTCATCTGCGGGAAGTTTTACTTTACTTCTTTAATTTAAAAAAAGTGCCGCTGAAGCACACCGACTGCTCACCGAAGATTATGGTGAATGTTTATCATCGGTATCAACTTGAGGTTTGTGCGGTTCAGAAGGCAAAAATCGCCCAGGACAACCAAAAAAGTTTGAAGACCAAGAATTCGAGGCATTACTCCATGAAGTTTGTTGTCAAAATCAACAAGAACTTGGAAAAGCATTGGGTGCTACTCAATCACTAATTTCAAAACGTTTCTAAGCAGCAGGTACCATACAAATTTATGTGAGACATTGTAAGACGTTTTAATATGTCTGAAATGCTGTTTCAACGCTATAAAAGACAATCATTTTTGTTTGACAATCGTTTTGAAAAGGTTAAAACGTAACAGTATGTATATACATAGTTATTTTCGAATATTAAGTGAACTGTAATTTTGTGAGGCGTTAAATGTTGCATTGCCAGTTGCCTGTTATGCTAAAAATTAAGGCGATCGGATGGACGTGCCCCTCCCATACAAAGTAAATTTTTCCTATCGATTCTCAATACTTTTCATGTGTTATTTTGGTATCATTTTACCATATAAAGTAAATAATTCTTTTCGAATATCTTAAGAAAAGTATCAAGATTTTGTAGAATCGCAGGATTTTTTTTATACTTCCAATGTCCTTATTATTTATATTAATTTTATTTTTTTATAAAATCCTTGCACATTTTTTTATTTTACTATTATAGTGGTAGCGAAGCGCAACGGGTAAACGTAGTACCCTATAAAACAATTTTTGTATATCTTACTCCATCTTAGGAGCTATGAACAAGTATTGGTCGAAAATAGAAAAACATTTTTGTAAAAAATGGATGGATGTTGCCTCACATTTTGCTCCGTAACTCTAGTTGTACTTTATCGATTTTCAGTATCAAATATACTGATCCACAAAGAATATTTGGAAGAAATTTTATACCCCTAAGTACTTCACTTGAGTCGCTATCGTGTCAATAGCAGACGGACGGAGATAATAAGATCGTCTTAGAATTTTATAAGTACCCAGAATATATACATATACTTTTTGGTTCTACGACCGATGTTTCCATATACATATTATAATCGAAACATTTTTTTGATGGCTTTTACAACAACAACTAAATTTCAGTTGCGAATTTAAGCAACTATTCCATAGAATCACTAAATACAGTGTATGTAGGTCAATCTATTATTTCCCATTTATATATATTTATAAAGAGTTTTCAGTGCAAAAACAAAAATGTTAAGAACAATTTTTAATATTCATGTACGAGTTATTTTTCTGAATTTATGTGTTTCCTTAAATTGCTAAAAGTGTTACTTTAAAGAAATTCTATTATTTATATTCACCTTAAATTGATTTAAATTACTGATTACACGCACTTTCACAGTAAATCAACAATTCCATTAAGGTTTTTTCTACTCCACTCTACTTCATTGCATTCCATTATACTATTAATTCTTTCTTTTATTTACAACACAAACATTCTGAAATACACTTTCGAGCACACCTAGGAATAATTTTGGAGCAAACGAACAAAAGTATCTGTGTGAATTTGTGTGTGAGTTGGTTTTGCTCATTAGGGGAACACATTAGAACAGTGATGTTCAAAAATAAAAATGAAGATGTATTGGTGAGAGAGCTACCCAGCAAACATAATGTCAAACATTTAAAATAAGAACAAAATAATGAAAGTTTAGATTCAGAATTTTTGTCACATATAACCAATTTATTTAATGAATGTAATTTAAATTTTAAGGAAAAGAAAAAATATGCATTATCCGGCCTAAATTCTATTTAATTTTTTATTTATTTTTGACTTTGTTATTTTGTGTTCAATTGCAATTGAAACGCTTGTGTTTGCTATGCTTCTTCCAAAAACAACCAACAACAATGCTTAGTAAATGTCTGAAAAAAATAACGATAGTCCGTCGCATGTGTTTTCATCGAGAGCTAAACGATGAATGAACAAAAGTTTTTAAAAGAGCGTAACAAATGTGTGTAAATTTTTCAAACAATTGTTGTATGGCGTGAACATCACTGCATTAGAAGCTATTTTAAGTTTATTTGTTTTCTTCTCATTCATTTGGCAGGTTTAAATGTTCATGTTTAGTCCTCATTATGTTTTAATTAACTGACCACAACTAACAAACACTCACTCATTCACTCACTCATTCTTTTGTAATTCATAATAATTTTATTTTTTGTTTGTTTATTTTCTAACTTTTGTTCTTGCTTTGACTTACAAATTCAAATATGATGTGTAATATTCACTTCAAGGTATTAATTCATCTTAGATTGTATATGGTCTTGCTGAAAATATTTCTTAATATTTGTCATTTAAAAAATCATTGTTTCATATTCGGATTTAAACTAGGAATTAATAAGATTTATATGATTTAAACAATGTACTAAGGTCTTTCTTTGTATGTCAACGATTTGGATTTATAGATTTGACAATGAGTTCAAGACATTGTCCCACTCTATGACTAAGGAAACATTTGAGCAATTCTTCGAAACAAAATGAGTTCATTCCCTGGTTTGTTGTAACTACAATGCGAAACATACTGGTCTTACAAATTAGGATTTAAATCATGGCAGATAAACCAATGCATCAATGACTTGACATGTCATCAATTTCTTCAACTCTAGATCATCCAAAGATCGAAATATTTGCTAAACCAAAAGTTTATATTTTCAAATCAGATATTGAACGAAATAGAAAACTGAAAACAGTCCTCTGTTTAAAGAAAGGCAGAGCATGTTATACATCATTAGTTTGACGAACTTTTCCATTATGTAAGCAATATTAATAATTAACGTATTTAAGCCAAATTCACCTAAAACGATATGGTACTGGGAATTTCATGATTAAAAACCGAACGAATATAGCTATAATCGAGATATTTGTATTGTTTACTGTGATATTGAAACTATGCGTTTTTCCAAAAAATCGAAAAATACCTCATATTAAAATGATTCCTAATCCTGCGTTGTATGATATATCATGGTACATGCCTCTTTCATGATCTGGACTGTCTCATTAGTAAGAATTATCAGTTTTTGGAAATTATGATCAATATTATAATTTCATGGAAAGACTATCATAAGGAAAGGAAATGTTTAGTTCGTAAATACTATCGTTTATGATAACAGAACGATATCACATATTATTATTTATATCAAATAGGTGAAAAATGTTTTTGAATGAAATTTTACCGACTCACGGTGGGTTCAAAGAACTGCTCATCTTTTGAGGACAATAAGGAATCAAGCCAAAATCGGATACACTCAGTTCTCGTTTTATGCGATAGATGCGTCCAAAAAAAAATCGCATAAATTGAATTCGCATAAAACGATACTCTAGCTTCATATTTGAATTTTTAAGTGCTTATGCAACTCTTAATATCCGGAAAACAGAAGATTCATCGCGGATCTTTAATTCTCTTTCCGTATCTGAATCTATATTAAGAATTCGATTTTGTAAAAAACATTATATCAGTGATGCAAAATTGGTTTAATTTAAAAATGGTAAAAAGGTAAGGCCCTTAAGGGCTCGGTTATGTAAATGAAGAATTAAAAAAAGCTTTAAAAACGATCTAAAATTTCAAAATCTTTTAAAATTCTAAAAAAAAAATTTATTTAAAAATCGCATAAATTTGAATCCGCATAAAACGAGACCTGAGTGTACTCTGTTCCAAAGTGAAGCATATCCCAGATAGAGCGTTCTGCGTCTTTTTTACCACGCCGATTGTTGTTGTGGTGGAATATTACAGTTTCGTGTCTAGCAGCATATACCGGGTTTTTTTCGGCCAATACCGGCTTCAAATGAATCAGTTGTGTTCGGTACAGATTCCCTGTAGTGGTCTGGCCGGATTGCAGCAGCTCATAATAGGTAGGACCTTTTTGGTCCCACCACTTACGATTTGTGTTATCGTAATGGATCCATTTTTCATCGCATGTAATGATTCGGTGTAGCGTTCAAAGATCATTTCGAAAATCGTCTTTCTTGGTCTCTCAGCTTCAATTAATATGGTACCGAATTTCCTAGCTTTTGGATGAATCCTGCAGCTCGCAAATGTTTTGAAATCGTTGCTTAAGTAGCACGCAATGATTTTGCAAGTTCTTGTTGAGTTTGACAATAATCTTCAATCTTGGTCTTCAAACTTTTTTTGCTTGCCTGTATTCCGTGTCAAAATTACCACTTCTGAACCGAACTAACCATCTCTGGCACGTTGAAACCGATGCTTTGGTGAGCAATCGGTGTGCTTCGGAGGAATTTTTTAAATTTAAAAAGTAAGCCAAAACTTCCCGCATATGACGCTTTGTTGGCACAAAATTCGTCATTTTCGTAGCAAAAAAAAACTTTGTTGTTTACACAATAATCTTCTATAACTAAGCGAGAATAAATGACAGATATGTAGCCTTCAAAATGACATATAAGTTACTAAAAACAAAAATCGCATTATAAACTATAGTCAGCCATGCTCGGCCATATGATACCGCACATCAAGCAATTTTCTTTTGATATGAAACTTATTTGTACACCCAGAGAAAAAACAAATTAAAATCAATAAAAACCATATTGAATCAATAAGAAACATTAACGAAAGTCTAGTAATGTTGAAAATTTTACTAGACTTATTTGAATACCAAAATTTTTAAGACATTTATGCTCGATAAAGTGATTTTCGGAAGTGGGCCTTATATGGGAGCTATAACTAATTATGGACCGATCGTTACAAAATTTGGTGAGATGATTTGAATATATATGAAACATATTTGTATTGTGTTGTTTGGATACTAACATATTTAGGAGATTTATGCACATATACTACGGAACATTGTGGACCGAACGGTACTAAATTTTATAGTACGAGTTCAGCTTATATTCAACTTTTTTGTTTTGAAATGTTTATAATTAAGATATTTATGAAAGCTTAACTCGTATGGGGGCTAGTAGAAATAATGGACCGATTCTTCAATAGGGGAAATATTAAAGTTTGTGCCAAATTTTGTCCAATTATCTTCAAAATTGCGACCTGTAGTTTGATTACAAGGTTTACATGGACGGACATCGAGTAATCTATGCAGAAAGTGATCCTGAGCCTATTGGTATACTTTAAGGAGTTAGTACAATATTTTTGCTTGTTACAAACATCAGCACTAACCCAATATACCCTCCCCACTATGGTGGTGTAGGGTATAAAAAGTTATTTTTTTAATTTAACAGTTATAAAGTTTTATTTTAATGACGGAACTTCAATTTCAATATTTAGGTTTATAAAACTTATTTAGTATTTTTAGAAAAATTTAAAAAAAAAAGGTTAAATTCGGCATTTTTCATGTTTGACCATAAGTTCTATAGCAGTTAATTTTACAAAAAATTTCGTGATTTCTATTTTAAAAAGATACTTTGTGTAAAATATTTTAACATTTGTAAAATTTCTCAAAATAAAATAATTGATTTATTCCAAAGTTATAGCTAGAATTTTGAATCAAGCATTTAATTCTGAAAAATATAAATAAAATTAATAGTGGTTTAAATATTACGAATGATTAATTATAATTAAATTTATTATGGTTTGAGTTAAATTTTACTATTTAACAATTCAAAGAATACATTGGAAATGTAATTAACACAATATAATAATATGTATGTGCAAAATTAAAGAATAATTAACCGTTATTATTTATATGTTTAAATATTTTTAAAGTTCTGATGAGTGCTTTTAATTTCAAATTAGCACTGCTATGTCAAATTTCCATATGAATATGTATCCCCAAATTTTTGAACTTTATTTTAATAAATAAAAAAAGAGCGACATACATATGTATGTATATATGTTGTACTTTTACCAGCATGTGGTTAAATGGTCTTTTGGGGCTTCATCGTCAATTATACTCAGTTGCGCATAATTATGCCATTATTTTTTATCTTAATGTCTATTTTATTTATTCATTTACTTTAAGTGCAAATTAAAGTTATTAAAGTTTAAAAAAAATATGCATACATAAGTCCAAACCATAAAAGAATTGTTGCTTATAAAGCAGTTTTTTGTTTGTCGTATTTCAATTCAATTCATATGGTAAAATGGTTTTTCTATTCATTCATTCAAAGTCTCAAATATGTTGATGTTTTCATCTTTGGATTTAGGATTTTTTTTTAAAGTTTTCTTTTTATATCCTTCAAAAGTGTTCAGAAATCCCTAAAGAAACAAAAAATAAATAAATAAAAACATTTCTTTTGTTAAAGGTGTTTAGTGGTTCTTGGAGCTCTACAGGAAGAAATCAATTCATTTCATATACACCATTTCTTTTCTTTTTTACATTCTTTTGTTCCTGTATGTGGCTGAGTATACAATTTAACCTTTCTCCTTCCTATACTCCCTGTTACCATACATAAGTATACACTTTTGTGTATGAACTTTTATTTATATGTTCGTTTGTCTTCAGACTAAAAGCCCTTTTAAGAATCCATTAAAAAGTATTTCTTTTACCACATTTTAAATCCTTGTGAAGCCTACTTAAACTTTTTTCAGTTGTTTAGATATTTTTTTTATTTTTATATGCAAACTACTAATGTGTATCAGAGTAGGAATGTTTGTATTTATAAAGAAATAAAAGTACCTCATATAGAATATGTATTGTAAATAAATATATTGCACATTATCCTGTTACTAAAAGCCTTCAACACATTCATCACACTAAATCTTTATTTAATTTAAATGTATTGATAACTAATCAAAATTTAAATTTATATACGAATAAAAATTTATACATTTAATATTCATTAAACATAAAAGGATGTAAATGCATATCACAAGAAATCTTTTATTCCATTTTATAATTAATTTTACTCTTATCGTACATATGAAAATAGCAAAAAGTGGGCAATGTCAGGGAAAAAAAATTAGGCGCCTCGTGTTTATGAAAATTTAAAAAGATTATATAAAAGATTATAGTATATATCATAGCCTTCAAAATGTTTATTATAATATCAGCTTCAAGTACAATTGTCTTCAATCGTATAACAATATTTTTCGAATTATTTAAAAAATTAAAATTTTCTCATCGCTTTTAATATGGAAGGTTAGAAGTGGGTTGTTTGAAAATTAGTTAGTTCACTCGGAGGCCTTGTGGCTCATTCTTATACCCTTACAATTTTTCATGCAACTCTTGATATCCGGAAAACAGATCAGTCAGCCCGCGATGAATCTTTAATTCTCTTTCCGTATCTGAATCTATATTAAGAATTTGATTTTGTAAAAAACATAACATCAGTGATGCAAAATTGGTTTAATTTAAAAATGGTAAAAAGGTAATGCCCTTAAGGGCTCGGTTATGTAAATGAAGAATTAAAAAAAACTTTAAAAACCATCTAAAAAAATCTTTTAAAATTCTAAAAAAAAATTTATTTAAAAATCGCATAAATTTGAATCCGCATAAAACGAGACCTGAGTGTATTTGAAACTTTGTTTGTATTTACATGTATAGACGAAATTTTTTTGGAAGAGTTTTTTATCAGACCTTTACGAAACTATTAAAAGTATTCAATATCTAAAACAATCCAAAAAGGACTCCAATGGTAAAAAAACAAGTAAGAGTACTGTATTCGGCCGTGCCGAATCTTAAATACCCTCCACCTAAATATGAAAAACTAGTTTATGCAGAAGATATTACATTTCAAATGTACAACAAATTGTATCTAATTGAGCAATTTACAATTGAAATTCCTATTAGAACGTATGAAATTTAACAATTTATATACTTAATAATTAGTTAGTACGTTTGGATCAACATTTTTCCCTGTTAACCTCAAGTGAAGAAACAGAGTATAAAATATATTTGCTCAAATATACAAATATATTTGGTTAAATTTCAAAATATTTGGTTGCGGGACTTATATGGGAGCTATGAACTATTATGATTTGATTGTCATAAAATTTGTTTACGTGATTTTTATGTACTTATGTATATGGGTGCTGTGGCCAATTATGTACCGATATTCACAAAATTCAGTTATATGATTTTTGAATACAAATTACTGATCTGTGTACTATTTTGGTTCAATATATTGAACGCTATTAACAATAGTGGACCTTATATGGGAGCTATGCCGAATTATGGACCAATATTTAAAAAATCTTATAGTACGATTCTTGGATACAAATTACTGATCTGTGTAAAATTTTGGTTCAGTACAAGTTTTTTTTGGATATTTGTGTTTTCCTGAAGTGGTTCTTATATGGAGGCTATGACCAATTATGGGCCTATCATCATAAAATTTGGTACATCGATTTTTGTATATATTGAATAAATTTGTTTCGAATTTCAACCTGATAACCATATTTGTAAGAAATTTATGAGGATTTTAGTGATTTTCGGGAGTGCACCTTATATGGGAGCTATGGTCAAATAAGGAGCGATATTCACAAAATCATGTAGTATAATTTCTAAATATAAATTACGGATCTGTGTGAAATTTAGTTTTGATATTGATATTTATGCCGATTAATGTGTTTTTCGGAAGTGGTCCTTACATGGGAGCTATAACCAATTATCAGCCGATCTACATAGAATTTGGTACAGCGATTTTGGTATATATGGGGACTATTTATGACTAATTTCAACTTAATAGCGATATTTATAAAACATTTATGCTTATTTAAGTGATTTTCGGAAGTGAACTTTATATGGGGGCTACAGTTAAATATGGGCCGATCCACAAAAAATTTTGGTGTTGTAATTTTTTTAAGCACGAAACTTATTATTCCTGAGTTTTGTGTGGATACTGCAATTTTGTAGGCATTTACAGACCATATAACCATATTACGGGAAGAAATTTGTATGGGGGCTAGGAGAAATCATGGACCGATTCTTATAATTTTCGCTAGAGTTAGTCCCTGTATCATAAAAAACCGTGTGTATAATTTTATGGTATTATCTTCAATATATTTGCACAAATAACGAAAATTATGTTAAAATTATCAAGTTTTTTTAGGTTGTCTCATATTTTGGATCATAACTCTTTTTGCACTGAACCGATTTTGCTGATTTTTTTTGTAAAGTCTACCAATTTTGTTTGCCTATTTTGGACGTGAGCGTGTTTTACACAGACAGACAGACGAACATGGCTCAATCGACTTAGAATTTCATAAGGATCAATAATATATATACTTTGTTGGGTCTGGGATGAATATTTCTCATTCACCACTTACGGTGGTGGAGGGTATAAAAAACTAATATATTGGATATTCTTTATCATGATTTCGATTTCTGCAACAATATATCAGCGAGAGAGTTTTTTCCAAGTCAAGTTTTATTAAATCTAAAGAAAAAAATAGTTTTAAAGAAAAAAATTTAAATTATATTGTTTTTTTAAAAGATTATTTCAGAAGTTTTCAATAAAACCCTAAAAAAACTCACATGTGTATACAAAAAGGATCTCAAATACCATATTTGCTATTATTTTTTGGCTGAATTGTTATGTTTTGTTTTTTTATGTATTTGTACACAAAATTCGTTGTTGTATTTTCAATTTAAAATTAAAATAGAAATTATTCGGTTAATCGAATAATTTTAAATTAACCGATTATTAACCGAATAAATCTAAACCCCGATTAATTATTTGCTCGATTAAACCAGAAACCCGATTAATTGAATACCCTAGTATGTAATATTACATTCACTAGACCAAAAAAATATTATAATTTTAGTGTACTGCCTTACCATTTAAATAAATTACTAAACACTGATTGCATACTTTTAGGATGGGACCATAAAGTTTTCAGCCTTGCCAACATAAACAATAGTAGAATTTTAAATTAACATCAGTTCAGAAGTGGTAAAATAAATACGTTAAGATTGTTCAAGTTTTTAAGGAAATAACAAGCGATTACACCAATTTTATTATGATATTTATAAATTATCAGTAACCTGAGCCTCTAGAATTCTATGATACGATATAAAAAATGCTGATTAGTGCTTGAACGGTATACATTCCATTTCCTAATTTCGGATACATTTAATTCTTGGTCCAAATCTAAATATAAACAGTATACATATAATATTCATTTATGGATGTATAATTATTTACCTACTTTTTAAAATATTTTTATTACTTTTTGTTTGCGATTTACGGAGTTACATAAAAAAAACAATTATTTAAAAAATAAAAATATATGATGAAAATACATATAAAATAAGAACTTCAAACCGCCAAAATAAAATATTTATGTGTGTAAAAACGTTCTGTACTCACAAGTACAGTGGCCAACAAAAAATAAGCTGTTAAGTTTTCATTTGTATCTACAGTGTTCGAAACAGAAAATTTAAAAATTTTCTTTTATTTTTTTTACCCTTCAATAAATACAATTAAAGTACATACATGCGCTAGCATATAGAAATTAGATATATATTAAAAAATCTGCAAATGTTCAGAACAAATAATCTTCAAAAAAAACGTTGGTGTTTCTTGAAAATTATCCACAAATGTAGATTTACTTATTACAAGTACTTATTTTACTTTTTTCAATTAATGTATTACTATTTAATGTGTTCTATGAATATTTCTATGAGTAAATACTAAAAAAGTAGACCTTTTATCCCCCACTGTATGTTAGTATATCGTGAATGTGGGTTCCAGTTCATATAAATATTTCTATACATTCGTTCATAAAAGGAACCATTAGCAAACGGATGTCACGTTCATTTTTATTTTGTTGTGCTTTTTTCGTACGGCTGCCATGCAATAAAATTAATTGTATTTTACAATGAGGTACAAAATGTATGAAAAAAGAAAATGACATTAATAAATTGTACCACTTAAATGTTATTAAATTGAAAAATGAATGAATTTATTTATGCTATTAGTATAATTATTCATAAGCTTGTTATGAGTTGGATCGTTATACGTACTATGGGATAAGGATGAATATGTATTACTTCTTTTTAAGGGGATTTACTCGACATACAACATACATACATATATCAGGCATGAACAAGTAGTTAAAATTGTAAATTTTTTGGTACAATTTTAGTAGTAGCTATAATATAGGAGTAACTATAATACAAAATTTGTAGAATATATTGGCTTTGACTTTACATGTTTATTGCAAAAATCTAGGATTGTTTTTAGAGTAGTGATATAATCGACCACATAATTTTTACTTCCTATTTAATACAGGGTGTCTTTCACTACCACGAAACTGAAGAAAGCTCTTCATTTGAAAGATGTTCGCAGAAATAAAAGAGCAGCAATGAACATAAAGTCACTAGTAGAGAGACAAAGTCCATTGAGAAAATCTGATGGCTGTAGGCACGAGGCACAGGGGACAAACCCCATATAACGAATGAAAAAAGGGAAAAGGAATTATACAACAGAACAAAATTAAAATTTTCAGCAAAATCGATGCAAGGACATACCTACCTCCATTACATCCTGTATTATTAACATTTAATTTTAGCTACAGTTATGTCTGGAATGTCTCAAAAATTGGTAAATATTCCTACCAACAGTTCCTAAACTGTGTGCTAAGGACATATTTTATCCTTTTTCGTTAAAACGTTATAAAATTGCTAAAAAAAATAATCAAATTTACAAATGAATCGACTAGAACTTTGTCAATATAATGGTAATATTTGTTTCGAATTGCATTGAAATCGCATTAGAAATAATGTTCTTAATGTTCTTAAAGAAAATTTTATTCACTGTATCCCAATTGAAAAACTGAATTGTAATAAATAACGAACTTCTAAACTATGAAAATCTATGAAAACATGAAATATTAAAAGAAAAGGTCTTATTATCATGTCAATTTGACCAGTTATTTAAAAAAAGAGTGAACAATATAAATATTTTCTTACGAAATATATATTTTCTTTATAATAATTATTCCTTTCATCAAAATATGAAAGAACGTCTGAAAATAAGGTCAACGGATGTTGTGTATGTGTGTGAAAGATGCTTGTGAAAAATGGCAATATTTTATGAAAATAACATGGCATTTATTTAAACAATGTCGTTACCCACACACAATTTCCTTTATTTATTTGTGTTTCGTTCAAATTCGACTGTGCATGTAGAGAGCTGCTTTTTATTATTTGTGTCGTGGTTTAAAAACGTATTTCCGGTTTCCTAAAGCCACAATACAATGTCTGCTGCTGGCCGCGGTAAACATGGATTTCATTTTAACCAACAATGCACAGTGGGGAAACTGAGAAAAAAAGGGCAAATAAATCTGTAACTTCTAAACTTAAATATAGAGGATGTGTTGATAAGTTTAAGTTTTGAATTTGGGCTTGTAATATCAAAAATTAAAAATGATGCTAAATTTTTTCGATCGGATTTGAAATATTTTTATGTATATGGATTCTACTGGATGAGATCTACAAAAAACATTGCTTTAGCCATATATTATCTCTTAATTTATTATTCACATTTGAAAAGTAAAATTTAATTTTTTTTTACCTACTTTGGTCTGTTTTTTTTTTTGCTAATAACGGATTCAGTTCTTTATTTATGAATAATCCTAATAAAGAATTGTTTAAAAATATCTACAGAGTCAAAAGTTATGTGCATTCAAACTTAAAGTAAATAAAAAGTATTTTTTTCGCCATTTTTTTTTCAAAAAAGTACTTACATTAATTTTAAATTATACAGAAAATAAGAAAAGGATAAATAATGTGTTTATATTTTTCAGAAAGATAACATTTCAGGAAATATTATAATAGCAAAATAATATCAAAATTCGTATTATTGAGTGTTTAAGAGCCTTCCGAAGTAGACCTATTTTTTATGTAAAATTCAAATTTAAACATTTTCTATAATAGCATAGCTGCTTTCAAAAAATTAAGAAATGTTCCAAAAGTCTGAAAAATCCCAATTTTGGAATTTTTTCTTAATTCTATAATATAATATAATATATATATTAGAGTGCTCCAAAAAAATAAAATTGCGAATTTTGACCGTCCCCCCCTCTAGAATTGTTCTATGTATTGTAGAAACACATTGTGTAAAATATTAGGATGATAGGATAACGTTAACTGGTGGCGCAACGACGCTGAAGTTTTGAGGTGCATTTACAAGGGGATGTAATTTTTAATTTAATTTCCATTTTTGTACTATTATTGTGAATACTAGACTTCATTTTATATTTTTCTTAAGTTTCATCAAAATCGGCCCAAAAATATATAATATTTCGCTATCTTTTCATGAGAAATTCCAAATATTGAAAAAATTGACCTTTGACCTTCACGATTTAAGGGTTAAAGTTTTCCGATTTTAGTAAAACTTTCAGACTATATTTAAAATTACCTGGACTATATTATTCTGAATAGCTTTTACTTAAAAATCATTACAGTAAAGAAATTCTGGTCATTCCCCAAAATATGGCCAAAAAATTAATTTTTCTTGAAAATCGCAAAATTTATATCGCAGGTACGGAAAAACTATAGGAGGTATTGACATACTTTTTTCACATTTTTATTCCCTATTATGTTGTCAATAAATCCCCATGTGATGATCAAAAACTTCTGAAATTTGTTTAACAAAATTTTTAAAAATTTGAAATTGGAGTTTTGAAACTGCCGTTAAAAAAATTTAATTTTTTTGGTCATACCTGCGAATAGGTTAACGGTATCCTACGAGGACAAAAACTCTTATACAAGTAAATATGGATATATTTTAAGTAAAAATAAGCTTTTATTTTAATATTTCTCAAAATATGTTAATTTTGTTCATAAATTTCTTGTTCTAGTGGCCTGAGACACGTTAATGGCCTGGCGATTTTTTAATAACTTTAACATTTTTTCACCAATTTTTGTCTTTTATATCTTATTATAACGACAATTACGTACACATTTCGATTCTTTTAAATTAAATTGCAAAAGTCATTATTTAATGGCAAAATTTTTACAAAAACTGAAAAAATTTCATATTTTCCCCTTGTAAATGCACCTCAAAACTTCAGCGTCGTTGCGCCACCAGTTAACGTTATCCTATCATCCTAATATTTTACACGACGTGTTTCTACAATACATAGAACAATTCTAGAGGGGGGGACGGCCTGTACCTAGAAAATTTTTTTCGTCCATACAATCTTGGAGCACTCTAATGTATATCTTTTCTTTTCCACTAGTCAAATTTCTGGATTCAAAATCAACAACAAACAGGAAATTATTAAATCTTGCCGTTTTGTAATATATTTTTTGCACTGCCTTGCCGACTGCTGTACAACCAAATACCGCACAGTGGGGGATCTGAAAAAAAGTGGAAATTAATCTGTAACTTCTAAAAGAATTGCCCGATTTTAATAAAATTTCCCGTGGCTATAGAGAAGGTGTTGATAAGTTTAAGTTTTGAATTTGGGCTTATAACACCAAGGGGGGCCGAGCCACAATGCCCCAAAGTGGGGCACCTCGGGTATATAAAAATTAAAAATGATGCCAAATTTTTTATTAGGATTATTTCCGATCCGATTTGAAAGATTTTTATATATATGGAATCTACTAGACGAGATCTACAAAAAACATTGCCATTTAGCCATATATTGTCTCTTATAGTTTACGAGTTATTCGCAATTGAAAAGTAAAATTTTATTTTATTTACCATTACCGATTTTCTTGAATTAACAAGACATGTATTAATAATAGTATGAAAGAATTGTTTAAAAACATTTACTGAGTCAAAAGTTATGTGCATTCAAACTTAAAAAAAAAAAAAAAATCGTTTTTTTCGAAAAAAGTACTTACATTATTTTTAAATTAAACAGAAAATAAGAAAAAGATAAATAGTGTATTTTTGTATTATTCCGTGGTCCAGAGCCTTTCGAAGTAGACCTATTTTTTATATAAATTTCAACTTTAGACAACATTTTCTCAAATCGCATAGCTGCTTTCAAATTATTAAATTAAGACCTGTTTTGTATGTCTCAATATGTTCTCAATATTGTGCAAAGGGATTTCATAGCCCCGAGCTTGGTGCCTTCAATAAATCAAAAAATCTAAAAAATACCAATTTTGGGATTTTTGGAAAGTTTTATTGGGAATTGTCATTAACAATTCACAAATATCTTTTTCACCTTTGGATTTGGATCGAAAGTTTCTATATAAGTGTAAAATTTCATTAAAAACGATTCATAAACAAAACTTTTATTGCATTTTAAAAATTAAAATTTTCCAAAAAAATCAGCTATAATATTTTATTCCCATATTTTTGAAAAAAGTCTTCTATATAGAGGACATAATTTCCTACACGCTGATATATAATATGTATATCGCAGATAAATAATATGTATATCATTTCTTTTCCCGTAGTCTAATTAATGGCTTTCAAATACATAACTCGCAGTAATTACCTTTATCTTGTAGTTTTCTCCGATGTTTGGTAATGCAGTCGCCGGTTATGCAGTGCACTAAAATATATTACAAAACGGCAAGATTCTATAAATTTTCAGTTTGTTGTTGATTTGAAATCTATTAATTAGACTACGGGAAAAGAAAAGATATGCGTATTATTTATCTGCGTGTAGGAAATTATGTCCTCTTTTCAAAAATGTGTAAACTTTTTATGAATTAAAAATATTATAGACGACTTTTTTCAATAATATAGGAATGAAAAATGGTAGCTGATTTTTTTTTTAAATTTTAATTTTTAAAATGGAATAAAAGTTTTGTTTATGAATTATTTTTAATGAAATTTTAACATCCAAAAGTGAAAAAGATATTTGTGCATTGTTAACGACAATCCCACAATTCCAAAAAGCTTTTCAAAAATCCCAAAATTGGAATTTTTTTGATTTTTGGATCTATTAAAGGTACCAAGTTCGGGGTTATGAAATCCCTTTGCACAATATTGAAGAACATATTGCGACATACAAAACAGGTGTTAATTTTTTGAAAGCAGCTTTGCGATTAGAGAACATGTTGTGTAAAGTTGAAATTTACATAAAAACTAGGTCTACTTCGGAAGGCTCTAAAAATTTACTTTTAAAATTCGAATAACTCGTAAACTATAAGACATAATATATGTCGATAGTAATGTTTTTTTTGTAGATTCCATATATGTATGTATATAAAAATCTTCGGATCGCAAACAATAATTTGGCATTTTTTTTAATTTTTGATATATACCACTTTGGGACATTGTGGCTTGGCGACGCCTTAGTGTTATTAACCCAAAATCAAATTTTTATTAAAATCGGTGCATTCGTTTAGAAGTTACAGATTTATTTCCACTTTTTTTTTTCTCAGTTCTCCCACTGTGCAATGGTTGAGAATGCGAACATGCAAAAACTGAAAATGCAAATGTAGCAAACAAAGTACGAACCATAGTTGACAGTTTATAATTACACTACTCGACAACACAAAAAGAAACTACTTGGCAATAAAACTTTTCTAACAAACTGTAAATTTCAATATACATACATTAAGTAGAAAATAACCTACATATATAGAATTGCATCCTATTTTCAGATTGTCATAGTACTTTGAAATAAAGTTGCTTAATCTCTATGAATGCATGATATATTTAAATATTAATATTATTAAATATTTCAAAATTTTGGAGATATGTATTTATCTCCAAAATTTTGAAAACAACAACGCAATATACTTAGTAAGAAAAATAAATAGGTATTCATTTAAAATAACAAATGAAAATGACGCACTTGTTCCTTATGACAACCTTAATCATGCAATGTAAACTAAACATATGTGCTTCTTGATAAAATGTCTGACACTGGCATCATTAGACACTATTGTATGCATAAAATAGTGTGACAAATAATAATAAATACATTTGTTTCACTAAGTAAGTATGTTTTTCTAGCTATAAGATACTTTCATCAGTCATATTTATATACATACGAGGGCGGATAAATAAGAATTGTCTCTTAACTGAAAGAGCAACACTGGTCCTATCAACAGGCATCTGTAATTGACTCCTGTCAAAATTTGAACAAGCTGCGACATGAATTTTGTGAACTCATTAAGCATTATTTTATCGGAAAAAAACATTACTCGAACCAAGGCTAAGCTTAATAAATACAATAGGAACCCTGCACCATCGATTTCAATGGTAAAAAAGGAGTTTACTCAATTTTATTGTGGCCGTACAAGCATGAAAGACGGCAAACGTTTTAGACGCCCAGTTGAGGTCTATACACCCGACATTATTGATAAAAATTGTGGAAGCCATAGGCTTTGCACATGGCTCAGTGGTTTCACTTTTGAATGATGACTTGGCTATTAGAAACCTTTCAGCAAGATGGCAGCCGCGTTTGCTCACAATCTATAAATTAGGCAACGAATTGCTTCTCATTCGCCATATTCTCCGGATTAAGTCCGGAATGACTATTTATTGTTTCCAAACCTGAAGAAATTTGTTACCGATTATGGCCTATAATAAGCTAGGTTATTGGCGATGAAGTAAAATAAATTAATAATAACTCTAGAAATGACTTGGAGTAAAAAGATTTGATTCCAAAGATGAAATCGTCGACATTCTGGAACCTGAAAATACGGTTATTATTAACTTTCGGAGATCTTGTATATGGTTGCATTAAAATTTAACACCACTAAATAGAAATATTAAATAGCTGGATGTAACCTTTGCAGAATTTTTTATTCATTAAAACAATTGCAAACAGAAATACATGAATAACTTAAAGAACATAGAGACTAATCATAAGCTTAACTAATTTAACAGAGACATGTTTCGTAATGGAAACAATTATTAACAAAACTCAGTGAAATTTTTAACGTTTTTCAAATATGTCATTCTAAGGAAAAAATGGTACTTTTTACAATTTTGCCCATAGGGTACACATTTCCTTCGGGGCTGGGAAAATACTTTAGGGAACACATCAAGGATTTCAAAGCTGCTTTCCGTTTTCTGATCCCAGGTTTCGGATTTTAGAACATGTGACCCAAAGTTGAAAGTTGGTAACAAAATAGGTCAAATTCAGAAGGGCGTAGGGGCAACATATTCGAAATAGGACATGTCTTTTACACCAAAATGTGCTCCGTAAATATAGCTTACAGAAAAACAAACATTTGTATATGTTCTTAAAGAAAGTATTTTTTTAATAAAAAAAGAGTTAAGTTACTTTTTGCCATAATTGATATTGTCCAAAATCTATTGCATATTATTAACAATTTAGTTTTCAAACTAACAAGAAGTCCATTCGGTCCAAAACTACGCCCTATATTTTTAAAAAAGAGGACCAAGGAATGTCAAAATTTTTAAATTCCTATAAGTCGGAAATTATAAGAGATAAAAGCATACTCAAGCATGTTTCTTCTCAAGACCTAGCAATCGAAGGTACCATACTTTGAGCCCACATAGCGCCGCCCCTGGAGCATTTGTAGGGCCTATTTTAATAAATTAAACTCGAATACTCCTTGGATGCGCCCAAGTCAAATCCCGATCGAACCAGCCGTTTGGAAATACCAGATTTATTTCCCAAAAAAATGTTGATTCTGCCCCACTGTGGAGTGTTTTACATAGGCACACAGACGGATAGACAGACATAGCTCAATCGATTTAGAATTTCATAAGGATCAATAATATATATACTTGGTTGGGTCTTAGATGAATATTTCTCAATTTCACACACGAAATGACAAACTTGTATATACCCTTATTCACCCACTTTAGGTGGTGATGGGTATAAAAAGGATTACAAATCTGAAATTGGTTGGAAAAAGTTCAAGTTATAAAAACATACATTTAGATTTAATAGAATATTTTGGTATACAATATTTAATTTCACACTGTCAGTTCATGAAAACAGATGATGCTTCTTACATGAGATGGCGCAGATGATGTTAATGATAATGTTGAGTACCTACATATGCGTATAAATATATAAAAACGCACACGTATAAATAGAAATAAAGACAATAATTTACCCTTTGGTCCTTGCTGTGAGGATGTTTGTATGTGTCAGAAAACAAATGACAAATTGTTTCATCACATTTTTTAGCATAACGTTCTGCACTGGGTTTACATTAAATTATTTTTTTCTTTATTTTACACAGCCAAACGTATTAGCGTTTTTTACATCTACTGCGGCATGTCACACATGAAAGTGATAGTTGCATAGCAATTCTGAGTATATAATACTTATGAATGGGTGTGAGTTAATTTAAGATGCTTTATTTTTCTCGACAGGATTCCATCATCATTTACATTATTTACGGAATTGCAATATTACAACTTAAGGAGTTTTATAATAAACCAACTAAGTATTTTGTTAAATTACTTCCTCTTATAACTAGAATTACTGAAATTACGCAGGCCTTTATTTTGTATAAAATTATTTATAATGAATTTAATCCTGAGAGTAACATCACAGCGAGAATTCTGTGACAATTAATTTAAATGTACTACTCTCTCAACTTGTAAAAAGTAGACCTTTGTCCAATTATGGCAAAACATTGACAATCTATCACCAATTTTGGAGAATTTAACTAAAAATATTTCTCCAAAATTTATTCTTATGACATGAACGTATGAAGTGAAATTAATCATGCCAATTCATAAAGCTCTCTCTCTCAAAAACTATTAGCGTATGTAAAGATATTTACTACATATTGAATAATTATTGAAATACACTGAAAATAAAAGCAATTAATTAATTCGTCAGTAGCAAGAAAAGTTTGATGTTTAAATATTTTTTAAAATGTCATGCAGGACGTAGTATTCAATACTTTCAAATTCGAAATATAATATGAAATATTTCAGGATATTTTTTAGATTTTTTAATAGTATATTTTGGTTTATAAAATTGTGTTTCCATAAAATATTTTAATGGAAACACAATTAATATTTTTGGTATCGATCTAAATTAAAGCGTTAATAATGGCGGCATAAATACGTTATAATATTGTCACTGTCAGAAACTTCAGAAAATAAAATTCTCGACGAAGTGTAATCACTCAATAAGAAATTATTTTGTAAAACTAATTTGGAGTTATTATTTAAATTTTTAATAAAAACGTTAAATTCCGTAAAATTCTAAATTGAATTGTAAAGAAAGAAGTAGTTAGTAAATGCACGAAAAGTTATTTTTGTATCAAACTATAAATAAGCACGTTTATATGACACTTTTAAATAGCATACAATTAGGCGTAGCTATAAAAACAAAGAACCAACAATGAATGCACGATATCATTGCCATCTTTTAGTTGTGTTTATTTTATGAATAAATTTTGTTTGTTTGGATTGTTTAATGTTGAATTGTCGCGCGTTAGAGTCTATGTGTGTAATTTTTATTTCTATTGTAAAATGAGCTTATTATGTTTTTTGAATAAATAATGTTTTGAGGCAAAGAACAAAACAACTTCATCTTTAATGTTGAAATACTTCAAGGCATTCTCTATCATCGTCATATCAATGTGGGCTAGTGTATGTTCTACTGTGCTGTGAAATATTCCCCAAAGTGTAAATGAGACTGGAGATGTAATGTTGTATGTAAACCAGTGATGTTCAAAAATAAAAATGAAGATATTTGGTGAGAGAGCTACCCAGCAAACATAATGTCAAACACTTAAAATAATAACAAAATGAAGAAAGTTTAAATTTAGAATTTTTGTCAAATAAAACCAATTTATTAAATGAATATAATTTAAATTTTAAGGAAATGAAAGAATATACATTATACGGCCGAAATACTCTCAAATTTTTTATTTATTTTTAACTTTGTTTTTTTGTGTTCAATTGTAATTGAAACGCGTGTGTTTGCTATGCTTCATCCAAAAACCAACCAACAACAATGCTTATTGAATTTCTGAAAAAATGAGACATTTATTACGCTCTTTAAAAGAGCGTAACAAATGTGTTTAAATTTTTTAAACAATTGTTGTATGGGATGAACGTCACTGATGTAAACCTAACACTATTCATGATACGATGTACGCCGGCAAATTATCCAATAACTCTAAAGGTAGGCACAAATTTGTTAGACGTTATTTACTATTACAAGTGTTTTGTAGGATCAAATAGCATCAAACAAATGAAATGAAATATGTATTTGTTTTGAATCTTCCTAAAAAAATTAAGTTTTTGAAAAAAATAAAATAAAATATATTTTATTTAGGGTTACGTCTTTTTCGTCAAATATTAGCTAGTCCGGACTATAAGATAAGTTAAATTGAATCCTAAGGAGAAACTTAACAAATTTTACAATTTCGAATCAGATTATAATTATTTTTAAGTATGTATCCATCATCTTCAAAGAAAACAAGTAATAATACCCTACACTAAGTAAAAAAGCAAAAACATTTTTTTTTTAAAATTTCAATAATTTATATTTTTGAGTGTTTTTCGGAAGTGGGCCTTATATGGGGGCTATGACCAATTATGGACCGATCACCATGAAATTAGGTCGTGTGATTTATGTCTATATGAAAGTTTACTATGTTGAATTTTGTGTGTATACCAACATTTTAAGCGATTTATGTACGTTAAAGTGATTTTCGGAAGCGGGTCTATATGGGAGCTATGACTAATTATGGACTGATCGTAACAAAATTTGGTGACATGAATTTAATATACTATATATAAAACTTATTTGGAGCGCAATTTGTGCAGATACATATATAAATTAAACATTTATGACCGATAAAGTCCAATTTCGGAAGGACAATTGTATGGGGGCTAGGTGAATTTCAGCCAGTTTCAACAGGCTTGGTCCTTGGGCCGAAAAAATAATATGTACCAAGTTTGATGGAAATATCTTCAAAATCGACTCAGAAAGTGATTCTAAGTCGATCGGTGTTAAGGTGTTAGACTAATATTTTTGGGCGTTACAATCATCTGCACAAACACATAATACTCTCCCCACTATGGTGGTGTAGGGTATACAAATGGAAATGTCTTTCATTTTAAACAGACTTCTTTGTTTACCCTCGCTTTTGAAATGTGTGCATCTGTATGTGTGTTTTTAAACAAAAGCATCGTTATTTTCAAAAGAATACAAATATATTTGCGTATTTGTTTAAAGTTTTCTAGTGGAAAATTGTGTCTGTGTTCTCTTTTCCACTTTCGTAGGAGTTTTCCCTAAAGTTTCATCATCTGTATACAACCAGATGATTGATGTTCCCAGACATTGCATTAGTCGGGAAAAAATGAGTTCATTTCTATTTTAAATTTTAAAGTTTTATGTGTATACTTTTATTATTAAATCAAAATTTGTTCTAAAATTTAATAAATTCACATTAACAGTAGCTCTGTCTGCAATTATATTTACACGAAGACAATCTCAAGATTTTATCTTTTAAGGGAAGGCAACCAATACCGAAAACTGTCAAGCGGGGCACCCAGCGGCTTAAACTAATTCGGGTACGCTGAATTCAGTGATGCTAACCGTTTTTTTAGGTGAGCTCGTATTTTCGAGATATACCGTTATTTAGAAAATGGAGAGGTTGCGCAACATATATTCGAGTACCTCAAAAACGGTTTATTTTATTGAACAAACTGAAAAAATCGAAATTCCGCAATAAAATTACCTTTAAGCAAATCTTGACATGTTTTTAATCCTCGCAGTTATTTTACAAATATACATTTTTTTAGAAAATTTTCGAAATCTTTGGTTTTTAAAACGGCATTAAAAATTGGAAAATGCGTATACGCTCTTAATTTTTAAATTCAAATGCATATAACTTTGGAGTCAGTCTCGATTTTTAAACAATTATTTTTTTGTTTGACATCTACATTTGTAGTTCGGGAAATATTTGGACCCGCTGTTATCAAAAAACTGGAGTATGGTCCAGACTCATGCGGTCTAAATTTAAACTCGACAACACTTCTTCTTTGCGCATGTCAAATTTCTTTCAAATCGGACTAAGAGTTTAGATTTATTTCCTCTCTTTTTCTCTACCACTGTGCACTGCACGATGTAGCTACTTACTACGAGTTATGTATTTTGATAAAATATTAGGGGATATTTATATAATTTTTAGTGAATAAAATGAAAAGTTGTGGACAGATTTTATTTATTTAGAGCTTGTTTTATTTGGTACTTCGTTTTCTAAATGTGTAATTAAGAGCGTATATGCATTTTTCAATTTTTAATGCCGTTTTAAAAACCAAAAACTTCTAAATTTTTCTAAAAAATTATTTTTTTTCCCAAAAATTATATTATATAAAAATTATATTTCTAAACCGACTGCGAATATTATAAATATGTTAAGAATAGCTTGAAGGTAATTTCGTTGGGGAATTTCGGTTTTTTTAGTTTATTCAATAAACTAAACCATTTTCGAAATAACGGTATATCTCGAAAATACCAGCTAACCTAAAACCTAAAAAACGGTTAGCACCACTGAATTCAGAGTACCCGAATTAGTTTAAGCCGCTGTGTGCCCCTCTTGACAGAAAAAAAGTGTCAGTTTCGTGCATAGTGTTATTATTGAGCGGTTTGTTTAAATATTTTGTATAAAAAAGTATTATTTTCTTAAGAATAATTAGCCATAAGTTAAGTAAGACATTATTTTTTGCTATTTCCATATGAAATTTATATAAACAAATTTAGTACATTTATTGTATTGGATAACATAAAAGACTTTCTGAGTCCATCTTTTCGTCGAATAATTAAACAAAATTTAAATAAAATGTTGAATTTTTTTTAGAAAAGTTTATTATTAGAAATATTTTATTTTCCAATAAAATTTGATAAATAATGATACAAGTAGCAATGAGTTCTAATAATGACAAGTAAGAAAGTGTGGTCCGTCAAGCCCGATCATATAATACCCTACACTAAGAAAAGGAACAAAATAATTTTTCTTTGAAATTTCAATAATATATTTACGTGAATGATTTTCAGAAGAGGGCCTTATATGGAAGTTATGACTAATTATGGACCGATCGTTATGAAATTAGGTCATGTGATTTATGTCTATATGAAAGTTATTTGTGTTAAATTTTTTGTGTATACCAACATTTACATTTTTTTTTGTGTATACAAATCATTAAAGTGATTTTCGGAAGAGGACCTTATATGGGAGCTATCAACAGAGCTACCAACATTTTTAAGAGATTTATGCTCATTAAAGTGATTTTCGGAAGAGGACCTTATATGGGAGATATGACTAATTACAGACCGATCGCCATGAAATTAGACCATCTGATTTATGTCTATTTGTGTTGAATTTTGTGTAGCTACCCACATTTTTAAGAGATTTATTCTCGTTTAAGTGATTTTCGGAAGAGGGCCTTATATGGGAGTTATGACTAATTATGGACCGATCGCCATGAAATTAAGTGACATGACTTCCGTACTTATTTGAAAAGGGATTTTGTGCAGATACCTATATTAATAAAACATTTATGACGGATAAAGTACAATTTCGGGAGGACATTTGTATGGGGGCTAGGTGAAATAATGAACGGATTTCAGCCAGTTTCAATAGGCTTCATCCCTGGGTCGAAAAAATGTTATGTACTTTATTTTATCGAAGTATCTTCAAAATTGCGAACTGTACTTTGTTTACAAGAATGCATTTATACTAAACGAAATGTATGGTGGTACAGAGTATAAACATCAGACTTAAGTCAGAAAAATTTATCAAGCTCAAAAAGAGCAAAAAAGCGCAAAACGAAAATAAAGGAGAGAGTACGAACTTTAAAATGGTACTACATTTTTTACAAAATATTAGGAATTCCCTAAAGTTCTATTCCATCAAACCTTAAATTTATGTAAAATTTAATACATTTATAAAAATAATATGAAACCGATTTCAAAAGTGGTGGAAACATATATCTATGACGAAATTATAGCTATGAAACCATTTTTGCGAAAACCGTTTATTTCATAGAAAACCCTTTTGAAAATAAAAAGTTATAAGAGATTGAATTTTCAAAATTTATTACAAAATCCTACTCTTCAGTCAGATAATAAAAAGGTGCATATTGAATCACCCTGTTTATAGGGAAAATCTTTACATAGAGACCTGAATTTTTTGGTTCCTGAGGTGCTCAGGTGTTAACTTTAATATGAGTATTTAAAACTAAAAAGACTTATAGCTGCTATTTCAAAATTGGTAACACTGTGCGTCGCACCGCTAATGATAAAAACTAAAAAAGTGTGATAAAAATTGTTTACTTCCTTATCATTAAAAAATATCAGAACACTGGTTGCATACTTTTAGGATGTGACAATAAATTATTTGTTAAGATTTTCAGTCTTGCCAACAGAAAAATAATAGAATTTTAAATTAACATCAGTTAAAAAAATATAAATACCTTAAGATTGATCTAGTACAGTGACGTTCATCCCATACAACAATTGTTTAAAAAATTTAAACACATTTGTTACGCTCTTTTAAAGAGCGTAATAAATGTCTCATTTTTTCAGAAATTCAATAAGCATTGTTGTTGGTTGGTTTTTGGATGAAGCATAGCAAACACACGCGTTTCAATTACAATTGAACACAAAAAAACAAAGTTAAAAATAAATAAAAAATTTGAGAGTATTTCGGCCGTATAATGTATATTCTTTCATTTCCTTAAAATTTAAATTATATTCATTTAATAAATTGGTTTTATTTGACAAAAATTCTAAATTTAAACTTTCTTCATTTTGTTATTATTTTAAGTGTTTGACATTATGTTTGCTGGGTAGCTCTCTCACCAAATATCTTCATTTTTATTTTTGAACATCACTGATCTAGTATCATTATCGAGTCTCTCATAGTCTCATTAATGACTTCAAAATACATAATTCGCAGTATTTAGCTTCATCTTGTAGTTTTTTCTGATGTTTTGTAATGCAGTAGTCGGCAATGCATTGAACAAAAATATTTTTAACAAGTAAGAGTGCTATATTCGGCTATGCCGAATCTTATATACCCTTCACCTTTGTTGTGGATGCATTATTATTTTTTATAATTAGTATATATGTATGTACATTGTCCACTTTCAGCGTACAGCATCCTAAATTTATCAAGAACACAAAAAACAACAACAACGCCAAACGAAACAAAACACCAAAAGAAAAAACAAAAACAAAATACGCAAGGCAATGAAACCAACACACATCCAAACATACGTTTAATTGTATAAAAAACAACAACAACGCCAAAAGAAACAAAATACGCAAAGCATGCACATTCAAACATACGATTTGTTGATTTTTTGTCAAAAAAAACCAACACACAACCAAACAAAAGTTTAGTTGTATAAAAAACAACAACAACGCCAAAAGAAACAAAACACAAAAAAAAACAAAATACACAAAGCTTGCACATCCAAGCATACGTTTTGTTGTTTTTTTGTCAAAGCATGCAATACATTGTGTTTTTTGATGACATTTTCAGAGGTTGTCTCGGATTTTTGCTCATATCTCCGTTATTTATGGACGGATTTTGCTGATTTTAAATAGCAAAATTCTCGAAAGTATGTCTGACAGAATTGTTGAAGATTTGGATCCCGGAGATATCTGGGGCCTTCAGAAAATTGATTTCAACAGACAGACAGACAGACAGACAGACAGACAGACAGACAGACAGACAGACGGACATGGCTTAATCGACTCCGCTATCTATAAGGATCCAGAATATATATACTTTATAGGGTCGGAAATGAAAAATGTAGAAATTACAAACGGAATGACAAACTTATATATACCCTTCTCACGAAGCTGAAGGGTATAAAAACTGCAAAATTCTGAAAATTGTCTGTTTGTTAGTGAATTTGATTCCATAAATTTAAATAGTGTAAAAGTTGAGATAAGGAGTGAGATCGAAAAAACCTTAACATACGCCTTTCCTTAAAACTCTTAATCCAAGTATTATTTGATTCTTTTATCAGGTAATTTTTGAAAAGTATGTCAGTTATTATGTTTAATGTCAATTATGTTCATTTGTTGTAAATCTGATTAAAATAAGTGACAAAAAATAGTGCGTACTAAAATTATTAAGGCTGAATGATATATCTCATAAACTGTCAGATATAAAATATGGTTATGGCAATTTTCTCTTCTTGTAGATTATACATTCATTTTTACAAATTCAATTTTATTTCCCCCACTGTGTATCCCTACAATAATCGTTAATATTTTTGTCACTACACGGATGATATTATAATTGAAATATTTGGGAAATAAATACAGGAAATTAAAAGTGTTGATTAATTTTATTTGTACTTATATATAGTATATATTGGTTGATTTATAATCCAGATTAAGTATTTTTAAATTATCTTATCAAGAGAACCCAATTAAATAATTTCTAGTTAAACTTTAAATGATATTCATTTTGTTGTGTTTTTTGATTGCAGAAATTAATAAATTTAAAATGTTGAAATGCTACAATATCATTTTTAGTAATTTTATTGATGGGAGCAGTCATGTTGAAATATAGTCTTATTAATTGCATACTTTTTGCCCTGATCTTTAAGGCATGCTGTAGCGAACTAAAACCAATAACCGATAATAAAATCGCCAACATACTTCTCAAATCCCGCTCTTTAATTGCGGATAGTCCGAATCATAGTATGGAATGTTTTTCAATTTATATTCCAAAACTGAATGAATTGACCATGAACTATGAGGCCGAATATGAAAATTGTTTAAAACGTACGACGGAAGATCGTAATATCGTTGATCTGGAGGTTCAAAGAGATCGCCGTGACTTGGAAGAAAGTTCTGCACAAGTTTGTGGTAAATTTCAAAGTTGTTCTACGAATTACAAATCGGCTTTAGAGTTTTTCGAATGCTATGGCAATGCGGTATGTAAAGTGTATAAATATTGTAGTATATGTAGATGTTTGGAAATTATCATAATACTTAATATTTTTAGGCTGGTGAATCGACTAAAGCCACAATATTCAAAATGTGGCCAAAGAAAAAACGGAATATATAAAAATTAGATACGAAACCATTGAATATAATCATAATCGCTGCACAGATAAGTGCTCTCGTACTTATGTCGAAGAATCTTCAAAAATCTATGATGACTTGGATAAGTGTTTAGCCTTTCAAAATTTTTGAAGCCATCAAATATTTTTAGTGTAAAATTATCATAATAATATAATTATTACATAGTAGTTAGTAAAATGTTATCCCATGTTTTTATAAAAATTTTAGCTCAGTTAAGAAAGAAATTTTGTTTTCGTCTTTATTAAAAGAACTTTATAATTTTCAAACAAATTTCTTTGAACATCTGAAATTTTTACATAAAAAATATTAAAAAATATATGTATACTTTTATGAAGAGAAATTCTGCTAAATATTTGTACAATTCACAATAGGTGTCGTAGCTTTGTATCGTTGTATGTCGTAATTTTGTTTGAAAAATATTTATGGCATACAACTTACAACGCTATGACACCGATTGTGAATTGGACAATTATATTTTTTTACAAAAAGTCGCTGTTTTGAATAAAATTAAAAAAATAAAATAATGATATTTGTGTTGCTTGTTTAGAAATAAAATTTGTAGTTTATTCATTATAATTTGTAAAAAAATACAATTGGGGATTCAAACTGTCTCCTATTAGGTCGTATTGTCATAATGTCATAAAATAATTTTTAGTTTAAATAAATTTTTGTTGGGTTTCAAACATAAAAGTTATATACTAATAAGACTTTTAGAACCATGTTTATTGGTTTGTAATAAAATAACACTTTTTTTGTTTGCAGCACAACAAGAATTTGTTTAAACTAAAACAAATTTTCCACGACATTATGACAATACGACGTAATAGCATACCGTTTGAATCCCCTAAATATATATATGAATTCTTTTTACGACAAACTTTGATTTTTTTTAAATAAATTCTCTATTTTTGACAATTGCCTGAAATAGGGTACATGTCTATATTGATTTAGAAATGTCTTATTACTAATTTTTGAGGCCAGTTCCTACTAATTATGTTAAAAATGTTTATTAAACTTTTTTTTTAACATATTTGAGAAAAAGTACAAATACGTGTAGCATTTTCATACTAGAAGCGTCCAAAAATATAAATAGTTTAACAAATCTTTTTTTTACTAAAAATAGTACTTTATAAAAATCGTTACAAATAATGTGTGGACACTTTGTGATACTAACACGCAAAATGTTTTAAGAAAATAAAAACCGTTTATTAATTACCAGAAATGAAAAATAAATAAATGTATATCTATGACTTTTAGAAGCATAAACCACTGGACCGATTCTCTTTTTACTGTATGTTTCTATATACCTGGAAGGAACAATATGCTACTTTTTATTTAGAATTTTCAAGTGGGCGTGGCACTTCCCATACGAAGTAAATAGTTATTATGGAATATCTGGTGAACTATAACTGTGAAAGATGAAAAATTTTGGTACCATTGTGCGCAGCTTTACTGAAAATTAGCATGATTGGATATGGGCGTGGCATCATCCATACAATGTAAATAGTTATTTTCAAATATCTACATACATAATATTTATTGTAACAGTATTCAAACTTTAAGACTAAGCAAAAATGAGAAGGATCGGAACAGGGGGTGTGGCCCCTCGCCACACTATTTTCGAATATCTATAACTATAATTTGGAAGTATTTAAATTTTGCCCGAATATCACCCTCATTATTTTAGATAGTTTATATGTAAATGGGCGTGACACCTCCCATAAGATGTAAATTGTTAATTTCGAATATCCAAAGAACTATTACCGTAAAAGTATTTAAACTTTGTATAAATCAATTTCTTATCGCTATACGGAGTTTGGCTGAAAATGGGTGGGAATGAATTTGTGGGCGTGGTAACTATCATACAATGTTAATACATAGTTATTTTCGAATATCTGGAGTACTATAATTGTGAAAGTCTTCAAAGTTTATATAAATCAATTTCATATCACGGGATGAAGTTAAATCAAAAATGGGAAGGATCGGAACAGGGGGTAAGTCTCCTACCATGCAATGAAAATATTTAATTCTAAATATCTTGAGAATTATAATTGCAAGATTATTGAAAGTAGGTGCTAAAAATGTATGTCATGTAACTCTATGGGGTTTTCAGCAAGACAATGACCTAAAGCACACCCCAGAATTGTTCACCTTCACAATATCCAGACCTTAACCCAATATAGAACCTGTGGTCAATTTTTAACCGGAATATTAGAAATCTAAGTATTTCAACTAAGGACGAACTCCAAACAGCTTTAACGGAACACAGTGGTTTAGAAACTTTTTTTTTTTTTGGAGATTGTGGTTACGAAATTTCACATGGTTTTAGCTGAGGTGTCTTCGAGTTGATTTACGTTTGTTCAGCTTCCTAGCGCTAATGGGGGCCAGTACGTAGTCCCTCAAAGTTGGTCACCTCGGGTCTCAAATTTTTTTTAAAAAAATCGCCAAAAATACATTTATGATCCGAATAAGCTGAAATTTTTAATATAAATAGTCCTTGCAAAAATACGCTTACAAGTGTAGGTTATCTCTATTATTTCAAGACATATTCAGGTTTATTGATTTATTTTTTAATTTTGCTCGATCTTTTGATGGTTTTTTAGATATGGCGGGCCTACGGAGGGACGAAATTAATTTTAAAATATCAGCTATATTGGCGATAAAATTGTAAAAAATAATCTTGCTAACAGTTATCTCTTCCCTATAAAAAGTTATACGCATCCAAAGTTGGAACTTGTTGAAAGGGCCGTATTTTTGACTGTTGTTTTTAGGAACTTGTTTCTTTTTTCCATAAATTTTCCACAAAATCAATTTTAATGTTCAAAAGTTTTTAAAATAATAAAATATTAAACGCCAAATATAATTTTAACTTTATTCAAAATAATATATATCTTTCTCTAATTAAAATATTTAGCTTCATAGTGTGTTGTATACTAAATTTTGACTCTGACTGTATATCCATTCCACCACGTCGAATGTGGAGAATACAATTTCTGTTATGAAATCCTTTTCATTATCTTTTATTGGGTTTTTACTTAAGAACAAAGATTTGTTTTTAGAATTATAACTTTTTGCAGAAATATTTATACCAGAAATCGAAAATAACTCGTCCATATATCAAAAAACCCAAATTGTGATTTATATTTTTGTGATAAAAATAAATCACTGAACAGTTATAAAATGATTTTTATTTAAATGGTTTGGTATGACCTTTATTTGTTTTTGTTGGTTTTTAATGGTTTGATGTGAGATAAACAATTCATTTGTTCTTGTTCTTAATAACTGTTACTTTCTCTTTTATTTACGTACAATAACATATTATTAGTAATTTTTAACAAATTATGGAAATAATATAATAAGTATGAAGTAATGAACTCTGAGTAACAGAAATGAGAATTCTTGTTTAAATTGTTATTAATCATTTGATAAGTTTTATATATTTAATAAAAGTTTGTTACTATGAAAACTTTAAAAAATATTCAAAATCCAAACAATTTATTTTAGAGGAAAGTTGGAAAGCTTTAAAACTTACTCAGTGCTTTGTTAATTATATGTATACTGAGTGAAAGATCATTTTCAATATCGATATACTACAAAGCATTTAAACTGTATTTTATTACTAAGCGATTATTTTAACATTCATAAACCTTCAAATTTAATGAAGTTAACGATCTTCGGGTCAAATTTGGCACATATAGGAAATAGATATATTTTAGCCAATATAAAATATCAAAAATATCAAGGTTAAAATAGGCGTTTTAAAAATGTTTATTTTTTTTGGGTCACAGTGGGGGAAATGAAAAATAGGTGCAAATGAATTTGTAAGTTCTAAACCGATAATCCGATTTTAATAAAATTTCTCACGGCTATAGAGGAGTTGTTACTGAGCTTAAGTTTTAAATTCAGACTTTCAACATTAAGGTGGAGCGAAGCCTCAAGGCCCCAAATTGGGGTGTCTCGGGTATATTAAAAATTAAAAATGATGCCAAATTTTTGTTCTCTATCCGATTTGAAAGATTTGTACATATGTAGAATCTGCAAGACGAGAGTTACAAAACATACTACAATAACTAAATTTTATTTGTTATAGTTTACGAGATATTTACCATTGAAATTTAAAATTTTATATTTTTTACCTACCTTGGTCTATATTTTTGCAAATAGCGGATCCAAATCTCTCTCGATGTTTTTCAAATATATATTTTTTAATTAACAACTAACTTATTAGTATTATAAGGAAAGAATTATTTCAAAGTCGATACCAAGTCAAAAGTTATGTGCACTTAAATTAAAAAAAATTAAAAAGAATTTTTTTCGTGATTTTTTAAAAAATCCCAAAAATGGTATTTTTTAGATTTTTGACTCTGTTGACGGAGAGAGATGGTATCGATTTTGAAGTAATTCTTTTCTTATAATACTAATAAATTTATTGTTAATTAAAATATATATATATCAAAAAATCGGGACATATTTGGATCCGTAATTTGCAAAAATACAGACCAAGGTAAGTAAAAAACATAAAATTTTAATTTTCAATGGTGAATATGTCGTAAACTATTAAAGATAAAATAATGTTATGGTAATATTTTTTGTAGCTCTCTAGTAGATTCCACATATATACAAATATTTCAAATCGGATAGGGAACAAAAATTTTGCATCATTTTTAATTTGTAATATACCCGAGACACCCCAATTTGGGTTCTTAAGACTCCGCCCCACCTTAGTGTTGAAAGTCCAAATTCAAAACATAAGCCTAACAACACCTCTTCTATAGTCGTGGGAAATTTTATTAAAATCCGATTATTGGTTTAGAACTTACAAGTTTATTTGCACCTTTTTTTATTTTTCAATTCCCCACTGTGATCGGTTTTAGGTTCTCGCACAACCACAATATGAGATTTTGTAACCATCCGCGGGTGTAGTTTATTGATAATCTCCTCCATTTGCAAAGATTCATCTTTTTTTCCATTCTTTCCTTTTGAACAATCCCAAACATAGTCAAGTTTCTTAAAAGGTTTAATAAAATGTTAGCATATTTTATTAAGGAAAATTTTCGCGTTAAAAATGGGAAGCTCCATTTTGATTTTAGACCAGGGAAAGGCAACCTATACTATTGCATTTTACGATTGTATTAGTTATACACTCTCTCCGCTCTCACCACGAATCGGTGTTGCCAGCAGTGTTGCCAAAACGGCGGTTTTTCAGTTGGTGGTTTTTAGCTCTTTTTATATCTTGTATTTACTAAAGCGAAAAAAATAATAAAAACTAATAATAATAATAATAAAACTAAAATAATAAAAACATTTTTTAAGTGTATGCCGATTTTTCTTTGTGTTGTTTTTATGGTTTATCGATAAATGGTTTTTTGACTTAACAGAAAGACGGTTCCAAATCGAAGTTTTCATACAAAAATAATTTTAACCGACAGTATAACTATTAGTTAATGGAGGTAAGCCTGATAGTTCTTTAGGTTATTATTAAAATAAAAATGCAATGGAAATATGTCTGAAAATGTATCAAAAATAAGACAACGATTTTTTGAATATCGCTGTTGAATCAATTGATTCTAAGGTATTTTTTTTATAACATCTACATTATTAGTTGGACAAATATTTCAAATAACACATCGTTTTGGTTTAAGCTTTTGAAGTATCAGGATTCCTCAGAAAATAATATTTTCAATGAGCTGATTTTACTTTGCAAATTATTTGTATGCCATGGTCAAATACGAAAGTGGAGCGAGTTTTTAGTCAGCTTAATATTGTAAAATCAAACTTTGCAATCTCAGATGGTTAATGGAATTTTAGTATATGTATTTTAATTTAATCAAATTAATTTTTATTAAAAATAGCCTTCGTCGCTGCTACAATTACGAAGTCTCATGTAAGTTTTTAAATTTGGTTGGTACCTCAGAAATATACTCAAAATGATGATTTCTAATGGATTAATCTTAATTAATTGTAGTATATAACTTTTTTGGCACACATTTTAATTTAATATTTAAATATTATTGTTTTTAAAACAGTTTTGCTTGATAACTCGTTTAATAAAAATTTAGCGGTGTTTTTATTTAAAGATTTAGTGGTTTCTAACGTTATTTTAAGTGCAATCTGGTGGGATATGGTCTTAAAGTTTTGGCAACACTGGTTGCCAGTAAACATTCGTCGCTTTTCCCCAATTAAAAATGTAAAATCTCATATTGTTCATCATACATCATTAAATGTTGGGACATATTTTTTCTCACTCGCAACGCTGATTCTTAAATTGTACGATAAAAAACGATACACAACCATAGCTGCCAGATTTGACGATTTATCGTCATTTTGACGATTTTTGGTTTCAAAAATAGCAATTTGACGATTTCTTTCTCGAAAATGACGATTTTCTGCATTATGAAAATATGGTACTATTTTATGAAATAGGTAAAGAATTTTCTCATTTTGTTGGTGAATATTTAGATTTTGAATTTTGTCAATTAAATTTTTAGATTTTAAACCAATAAAATAAATTAAATTAATTACTGAAATAAAACGGAAAAATTCTAATCAAACTTTTTCTATTTTGACAAAATTTATTCAGAATATAATAAGGGTCCTCATGTAAACGCTTAAAAGCCTCGCAAACTGTGCAATCTGTGCATTTTTACACTCTCGCAAATGAAATGTCAAAAAATGTATGGAAATTCGTTTGCACAACTCCGATAAGTTTGCGCGACAATTTAGACTCGCAAACTTGAATTTATTGTGCATTTGATGAATCAGCTGCTTTTGTTTACTTTTATTTATAAGAAATAAAAATCAAATAAAATATAAAAATTATGTGCATGTGAAAATTGTGTAACTTTGGAACAGAATGATTGTATTAAATGATATTGTGTATGAAAACATTAACCAACAGCTAGAACATAAACAAAGTCCTCCAAACTATGTATACCACCGTTTGTTCCAAAGATTTAACTTTCATTCAACATTTTAAAATTAAAATTTATACAATTTGAAAAAAAATTATTAAAGCTTTTGCTGAATTTATGTATTTTTATTTACAAATAGGTATAAATTTTCTGTATAAACTTGCACAAAATTGAAAAGGTGGGTTCATGAAACATGTCGCGCAAATTTGCCCATTTGCACAAATGGGAAACTTAAGCGTTTAAATGAGTACCCTTAATGACATTACCCCATTCAATTGAAGCCGCCAAGCTCGAATTTATGCTTTAATCTCAGGCATTATTACCTTCCGAATTGACCACCTACAGCGTGGTGCTATATTTTAATGAAATTATCTTTAAAAAGTAATGTCAGAGATTGTTCTTTCGGGTTATAATAAAGATTTAGACATTAAATTCTATTTTATGTGTTTTATTTAAAAAAACTTCTGAATGAAATCTTATATTATAATTAAATTGAGCTTTACTTTTTTTATTTTAGTGATCCCTTATTTATGAACTTCAATTTTAAGAAATTTTTTTGATAAATGTGATGTTTTTGTTCACTTTTTAAGTAGAAATTTCAAATTCCTGCTAGAAATCTTGACCTTTTTAATTTTCCGATTTTTAAAATTCAAAATGACGATTTTTTTTTTTTTATCAGGATATTGACGATTTTTTCCCAAATTCATCTTTCATGCCTGTACACAACCTGCTTGTTTGAGTTATCAAGCTAGACTGATTAAAAGTTGTTTATTTCTCTACAATGCGTGTGCACACCAGTGATGTTAACCGTACGGTAATTACTGTATTGTACGGTAATTTAGACCTCTGTACGGTAGGCAGGTAATTTCTACATTTGTACGGTAATTTTAAAAGGTTTAAATTTTTAAAAATTATATCCCAAACGTTATATTTCTATAATGTGTCTACATATAATGTACATATTTCTCATTAAAATAATCATAAAACTTTGAGGATGATGATAACCAACTACCACTAGACAAAATATATCTAGGCGGTAAAGTAATCGCAAGTCTTTCAAGTATGGATATTTCAACATACAAATTAGTATTAAAAACTGATCGTCATAAATCCCCAATTGTTCGATACCAACATTTCTATAATTCCTTTAGTTTTGCATTTCCCAGAAGCTGTTGAAATGGATGAATTTAAATAAAACAAGTAAGAGTACTATATTCGGCCGTGCCGAATCTTAAATACCCTCCACCTAAATATGATGGTATAAAAGCTGAAATAATATAACAATTGTTAGAAAGACTAGTTTACGCAGAAGATATTTTATTTCAAATGTACAAAAAATTGTATCTAATTCAGCAATTTATAACTGAAATTCCTATTACAACGTTTGACACAGTTAATCATTGTCTTTTAATTGAGAAATTGTCGTCTCAATTTAATTTTTCTAAATCTTCGTGTAAATTATTATTTTCTTACATAGGTAACCGTAAACAGTCTGTTGGAACTGGGTTAAATGATCTACAATATCTGAGTGTCTCACAGTGGTATGAGAAAAAAAGAGGGAAATAAATCTGTAACTTCTAAACCCTTAGTCCGATTTTAATGAAATTTCACATGCGCAAAGGGAAAGTGTTGTCGAGTTTAAGTCTGGACCTCATGAAATGAAATTTAACAATTTATATGCTTAATAATTAGTTAATATGTTTGGATCAACATTTTTCCCTTTTAACCACAAGCGAAGAAACAGAGTATAAAAAAGGGTATACAAATATATGTGGTCAAATTTCAAAATATTTGGTTGTGGGACTTATGTGGGAGGTATGGCCTATTATGATTCGATTGTCATAAAATATTTTTACGTGATTTTTATGTATTTATATGAGAGCTGTGGCCAATTATGGACCAATATTCACAAAATTCAGTATTATGATTTTTGAATACAAATTACTGATCTGTGTACTATTTTGGTGATGCTATGACCTATTATGGTCCTAAGTATTTAAGTCTTATTTTTGTAGAATTTCATATAAACAACGCTATTAACAAGAGTGGACCTCACGTGGGAGCTATGCAGAATTATGCACCAATATTTAAAAAATCTTGTAGTAGTGTAGATTTTTGTGGATATTTGTGCAGGGTAATGTGTTTTCCTGAAGAAGTTCTTATATGGAGGTTATGACCAATTATGGGCCTATCATCATAAAATTTGGTACATCGTTTTTTGTATATATTGAATAAATTTGTTTTGAATTTCAACCTGATTTTCGGGAGTGGACCTTATATGGGAGCTATGGTTAAATATGGACCGATATTCACAAAATCCAGAAGTATGATTACTGGATTCAAATTACTGGATCTGTGCGTAATTTCATTTTGATATCGATATGTTTTTAATACTTTTTAAGGTTAATATCTTTTTTCGGAAATAGGCCTTATAGGGGAGCTATGACCAATTATAGGACAATCTGTATAAAATTTGGTACAGTGATATCTATATCTATGAGTATAATTTTTGTCGAATTTTAGCATGATAAATGTATTTATAAGAGTTTTATGAGTACTTAACTGATTTTTGGAAGTGGACCTTATATGGGAGCTATGGTCAAATACGGACCGATATTCACAAAATCCAGTAGTATGATTTCTAAATATAAACTATGGATGTGTGTGAAATTTTGTTTTGATATTGATATTTTTTAGATATTTATGTAGGTTATTGTGTTTTTCGGAAGTGGTCCTTATATGGGAGCTATAACCAATTATCGGCCGATCTTCATAGAATTAGGTACAGCGATTTTGGTATATATGGGGATTATTCATGTCGAATTTCAACTTGATAGCGATATTTATAAGACATTTATGCTTATTTAAGAGATTTTCGGAAGTGTACTTTATATGGGGGCTATGGTCAAATATGGGCCGATCCACGAAAAATTTTGTAATATAATTTCTTTTACCACGAAACTTATTTTTGCTGAATTTGATGTGGATATTCCTATTCTGTAGGCATTTATAGACCATAGAACCATATTTCGGGAAGAAATTTGTATGGGGGCTAGGAGAAATCATTAACCGATTCTTATAATTTTCACCATAGTTACTCCTTTTATCATAAAAGTAACGAGTGCAAAATTTTATGATATTAGCTGCAATATATTTACAAAAAATGTCCAAAAATATGTGAAAATTATCAATTTTTTTTTGAGGTTGTCCCACATTTTCATTCATAACTTTGGTTCCACTGTACCGATTTCGCTGATTTTCAATACCAAACTGCTTAGGACAATAATAAACATTTTTCTTGCAACTCTACTAAGTTTGTTTGCGTATTTTGAACGTGAGCGTGTTTTACACAGACGGACAGACGGACAGACAGACGGACATGGCTCAATCGACTTAGAATTTCATAAGGATCAATAATATATATACTTTGTTGGGTCTCAGATGAATATTTCTCAATGTTACACACGGAATGACAAACTTATATATACCCTCATTCACCACTTATGGTGGTGGAGGGTATAACAAGTAAGAGTGCTATATTCCGCTATGCCGAATCTTATATACCCTTCACCTTTGTTGTGGATGCATTATTATTTTTTATAATTAGTATATAGGTATGTATGTATGTACATTGCCCACTTTCAGCTTACAGCATCCTAAATTTATCAAGAACACAAAAAACAACAACAACGCCAAACGAAACAGAACACCAAAAGAAAAAACAAAAACAAAATACGCAAGGCAATGAAACCAACACACATCCAAACATACGTTTAATTGTATAAAAAACAACAACAACGCCAAAAGAAACAAAACACAAAAGAAAAACAAAATACGCAAAGCATGCACATTCAAACATACGATTTGTTGATTTTTTATCAAAAAAACCAACACACAACCAAACAAAAGTTTAGTTGTATAAAAAACAACAACAACGCCAAAAGAAACAAAACACAAAAAAAAAAAAATATACGCAAAGCTTGCACATCCAAACATACGTTTTGTTGTTTTTTTGTCAAAAAAACCAACACACAACCAAACAAACGTTTAGTTGTATAAAAAACAACAACAACGCCAAAGCAACAACCATACGTTTTGTTGCTTTTTTGTCAAAGCATGCAATACATTGTGTTTTTTGATGAAATTTTCAGAGGTTTCGGATTTTTGCTCATATCTCCGTTATTTATGGACGGATTTTGCTGATTTTAAATAGCAAAATTCTCGAAAGTATGTCTGACAGAATTGTTGAAGATTTGGATCCCGGAGATATCTGGGGCCTTCAGAAAATTGATTTCAACAGACAGACAGACAGACAGACGGACAGACAGACGGACAGACAGACAGACAGACAGACAGACAGACAGACAGACAGACAGACAGACAGACAGACAGACAGACAGACAGACAGACAGACAGACAGACAGACAGACAGACAGACAGACAGACAGACAGACAGACAGACAGACAGACAGACAGACAGACAGACAGACAGACAGACAGACAGACAGACAGACAGACAGACAGACAGACAGACAGACAGACAGACAGACAGACAGACAGACAGACAGACAGACAGACAGACAGACAGACAGACAGACAGACAGACAGACAGACAGACAGACAGACAGACAGACAGACAGACAGACAGACAGACAGACAGACAGACAGACAGACAGACAGACAGACAGACAGACAGACAGACAGACAGACAGACAGACAGACAGACAGACGGACATGGCTTAATCGACTCCGCTATCTATAAGGATCCAGAATATATATACTTTATAGGGTCGGAAATGAAAAATGTAGAAATTACAAACGGAATGACAAACTTATATATACCCTTCTCACGAAGCTGAAGGGTATAAAGATACGGAATTTATATTATAAGGCAAATAAATGATTTTGAAAAAAATGGCATTCCGCTGTTTTACAAACATGGTCCTATATTTAAAATCCACTATCTTTGATATTCACGAAAATTACTTTTTGATAGTAAAATGTTCAGTAAAACAGTACTCATCTATGGTGTGAATTTCTTACAACCATATTGTCTTTTGCTGTTTTATTTGCATTTTTGTTATTTCTCTATGTTATACAATTATTTTTTTCCGAATGCAAAAGCCTCTATCTTTTCAAATAATTTTTTGGAATAATTTCTTCTTGCAATTCATGTTTTCTTACTAATTTTTGAATGCTGAACATGAATTTTACATTTTTCAATCATTTACAAAAATTAATTACCATGAAAAAATTTTAACATTTTGTTTTTGGAAAATATAATTTCCATGGCATAAAAATAAATGGTTAAAGTTAGAGTTTGCTTAAAAAAGTGTCTACTTTTAAAGTTTTTTTATCTTATGTTGTATTATGAGCCGTTTCTTAAATAAATTACGTTAAAAACTGACGATGGCATAAATGAAATCAAAATAATTTAATTCTATTAAAATGCAAAATCCTTTATCTTTTCATTTTAATATACACATTGAATATTTTGAGAAGAAATAGAGGGATTTTCATACCGAATTTTAATAACTCAAGTAATACGCGAACTTTGGATACGGTAATTTTACATAAAAAACGGTAATTTTTTTAAGGCTGTACGGTAATCGAAATTAAAAAGTTAACATCACTGGTGCACACGTACGTAAGAGAAGAGTAAACGCGGCGCCCATGTTTTGCCTTTCCCTGTTTTAGACCCATGGTTTCTTCGGCAAACATTCTTAGAATTCATCGTAGATTACGACTTTGATAACCGCTTGTTGCATTTTTTTGGCTCCATACAAATTGACCCACTTTAATGTACATATATTCTTTATCACAATTATATGATCTCTTTTTTGATGTGTTATGTTTTTCCATGAACTCTTTTTGTTTTAATAAATAAAACTTTTTTTCTTCTTATTTCTTGGCGTTTTAATATTTTGCCAAAAACCAGGTTATTATTAAAAACCGAAACCGTAACCGGTTTATATTAAATTGCAATTTTTCGAAGAAACCGAAAACCGGTTTCTAAAAAATGTCGAAGAATCCATCCAAGAATCCAAGTTTCGAATTAGGCTGAATAATGATTTTTTGCCCGAATAGTAGGTATAGTTCGGTTTCGGCCAGAAAAATCGATTTCTGTAGGAGTCTACTTTAAGAACAGAAAAGAAAGCTGAGCTGCTAACAGTAATGAAAATTAAACTTTAAAAACCTAATATCCAAACTGACTGGTGTAAACAGACCAGCCAGTCAGTGGTCTGGGTGATATAATGTCCATCAAAGGCTAATAACGACAAAATAATAGCTGTAATCAAAACGGCTTATAATTATTTAGTTTTAGTCTGTTATGGAGTTTTATTTCCCTTCTATGACCTTAAATTAGTTACAGTGAATGTCTATCAAACAATCAAATCACAGCTAATATGCCAACTATTTACATACCAAAACATATTTCAGATTTATTAAAGCCAATTTGTAGTTCATAAAACGAAATTAGTTAAGCGTCATTTATGTATTTGCAGTCTATGCAAAAAATGTCATTAAAAGTCATAATTTAATTAATTTTTTGATGTGGGGGTACGTACACAGAAAAAATTATTAAGTAATTAAAAAAAGTTGTATTTAAATTCAAAATCTTTTTTTTATTTAATATGTTAATAAATTTTTTGTTTAATTTTTACAATCTGGTTGTTGAAGTAACAAATATATTATTCATATTTTCAAATCGATTGTGCCTTTTCAATTAAATAGTTAATTGTATTGACAAGTATGGTAATTAATATCACAACTGATTTGTCGTAATTTTGTGCTGTGTACAAATGCCTTGTGTGTGTTTCCTATTAAAAAATATCTATAGTTAGATAGATATACATATGTAGATACTTATGTTTGCTGTTACAATAAATGTAGTTTAGTTTAATTTATTTATTATCATGACATGCCTACAATTCATATTAAATGTAAATTGTAAATGTCATTTCATAAATAAATACAAGTTAGCCTTGCATTACATACAGCATTTTAGCAAAATTGACAGTAACAATAACAACAACATTTTTACAACTATTTCATTGATTTTTTTTCAAATGAAATTTGCATTTATCTGAGTATTTGAATTTTTTTGTCTTCCTCTTTTGATGAAATTTATTTCACATATTTTACAATGCAAATTTCATTCATTCTTTCATTTGAAGAATGGTAAATAAGCATTTTCAGTTTCTACTTGTTTTTGTTGAACGATAAAAAGATTAGGAAAATAGTATTGGCTAAGCCCGACCGTATAATGCTCTTCAGTATTTACGTGTACATTTTCACAAGCTAGAGCCAAAAAATGCAGTTTAGAGGAAAATATTTTGCATTCAATGTCATATTATTGTTTATTAAATGTGCTTAATCCAGTTTACTTACAAACATATTTGGCAAAATCTCTCTTACTCTGAAAATTTAGAGCTATGGTGATGTAGGGTATACAAAAAAATCTAAACTTTGATTTGTGTTATAAACTTCGAGTAGAAATTCATACGTGGTTGGCACATGCCCCGTTTTGCTGTAACTTGGGAATACATAAAAGTACAACAACGGATGTTGTCATACTGTGCCTATCTACTTATACATGTATGTGGATGTGAAAACAGTACAGCACAAAATATACGACCAGTATGCAAATGCATCTGTCATTGGCAACATCAATCGATCGTTCGTTCACAATGTCAACACAAGCAATCAAACATGGCAAGATGTCAATTGACATTTTTTTGGGTTGTCTTTGGTTTAAGTTTATATTTGGAGTTTTTTCACATGCTTTCTAGATTGATATTTTGTGCACATTTGATCAATAAAGAGAAATAAATAAATGTCTGTTACCAAAAACAACTTTATTACATAAAACCTTTCCATAAATTTATTTGGTTGGGAACGTGTGTTAGTTCTATAGCCGCTAAATGGGAAAGTTTCCTTTTTAAGGATGTATTTAGATTTTATGGAAATGGCATATTTAGCGTTTTATTTCTTTGAGAAAACATGACAAAAGAGTTCAAAATAATATTGTGTAACTATCCAGCAGTTCGGTGACTTACCCTAATTAGTAATTTAACATAACCACTGCATACCTAATTAACTACGTGGCTATTTATTTTAACATGTGGATGTCCTAAGCGGAAGTTAATTGACGCTACATAGATAACCATGGCGTAATGATTATAAGGTGTATGCGTTACGGCAACAAATACAACAATACAAAAACAAATAACTTTTATAGTGTCAAAACAACTGACATAATGTATACAAACTACAGCAAAAAAAAATTTTTCAAGATTGAAGTTGTAAACAAACTCGAGCAAAAAAATAATCAGCTGTTTGATTAATGTCACCTTGTATATCATTACACCATGTAGATAACCAAGAGACTGTCTGTTTTACTATTAGTTACAGTCCAATAACCGTAAATGTAATTGTGCAGTTCTAGGAGACTATCCCGAACTACTTATTTTAAGACTGTTCATTTACTTTCCCAGTAAATACTTGCAACGAGAGAATAAAATCAAAAATTACAAAATTACTCTCTTAAATAAAATAAAGTAAAAAGTAAATGAATGCTTTTCCAGTAACAATTGTTTTATACACACAATTTTCTTATTTTATTCCTTTTAAAATGTATAGATACTCACATTTTCTTCAATTTTATTGAAAATTCTTTTTTTTGACATTTTTTCACCACAAAAATAAAATTGCAAATAAACAATAACACAAAACATATGAAATATAAGCTGCTAACTATTACGAGTTCAAAAAATAGAATTTGTAATAGTTTGCAAGGAGAGAACACTCTCTAAATTTTATACGCTCTTGATTTTTTCTCTACTTGCAAGTTTTTTCAGTTAATGAACGCTTTTCCAGTAACAATTGTTACTAACTAGTAACAACTTTTAGTTTTTTAACATGTGCATGTAATCCTTTTGGATTACAATGAGACTGTCTGATAACTGGTCCAAAGTAGTCATTGGATTCACATACCGGTTACATAGAATCAGTTATTTAGCTACCTAACTGGTTACTTGATCAGCTACGTAACTAATTATTTTAACATATAGGGGTGATTTTGGACCTCAAATACTCAGTTAAAAAAAATCTAATAACCAATTGCTTTCACGGACAACTCTCCAATAATTACTTGTGGTGGGTAAAATAACTACTTTTTAAATTGCAGTACTAAATAAATGTTTAATGTGAATACACTCAAGGTTACTTATAGACACTAAAGTGACAATTGACATCATGCTAGGTTACATGGGATGCAAAAAGAATTTAAACTGTATGAGAATTATATCAACACAATTTGTATAAAACTAGTTTGTACGAACTACTCACAAAAAGGTGCAAGACAAAATAAACATTTCAAGTGACTACACTCTAGATTACTTAGAGACACTTAAGTGACAATTGATTTCACGCTAGAATACTTGGGATGTAAAGTAAGCTGTGCTGTCTGCACAGAAGCGTCAAATAACCCAGAATATATGTGGGGCATTTCATGTCAACTGAACTTTTGAAATCGATGTCGAGAACTCTCTGAATTAGAGGCAGGTGTTTTTTCTTATCCATTGAACTTATTATCTATTTTACTTAGCAAAAATTTTAATATTTTTTTTCCGAAATTAAAAACTTTTTTTTTAAATAAAACTTAGGCCCTAATTTTGTAAATCACGTCACCAAAGTGATATTTATATGGAAAGCAAAAACAAAATTTCAAAAATTTTAAAAAATTGTTTTTGTTTTATATACAATTATTAGGGCCTTAGATATTTTCCTTGAAGGCCTATTTGGTTGCTTGGTGGGATGCGAGTTCGATATCTATCAAAATAAATGTTTTGTAAATCAAAACATAAAATTTTTGAATTTTTTTGCAAAATCAAAAACTTTGTTGAGTTTTTTTTTTTAAATGGACCCTTTTTTATTTTTTTTTAGCTCAAATAGCTGAAATATTTTCCTTGATTACCCTTTTGGTCGCTTAATGGCATGCAAGTGGGATATCTATCAAAATAAATATTTTGTAAAGCAAAGCATACAATTTTTTTTATTTTTTTTTGCAAAATTGAAATTGTTTTCCAATATGGGCCCTTTTTAATTTTTTTTTTTGCTCAAAAGAGTTAGTGTTTTCCTTTAAAATATTTTAGTTCGCTTAGTGGGATGTTAGTGAGATATCTATCAAAATAAATATTTTGTTACTCAAGACATACAATTATTGACTTTTTTTTGCATATTCGAACTTTATTTTCAAAATGGGCCCTTTTTTAAATTTTTTTTGCTAGAAAGAAAGCTTAGTTATTTTCCTTTAAGTCCTATTTGGTCACTTAGTGGGATGCGAGTGGAACACATATGAAAGTAAAAATATTTTGTAAGATATACAATTTTTAATTTTTTTTGGCAATATCAAAAACTTTTTTGACTTTTTTTAAATGGGCCCTTTTTTTTCTCTCTGAAGAAAGCTTAGGTCTTTTCCTTTAAGACCTATTTGGTCGCATAGTGGGATGCGAGAAAGTTAGCTTATAAGGTAATTAACTCTATGTAACCGGTATGTGAATCTCGATGTGGCTCGATCTCCATGCAAAAATCAATTGTGTTTTCAGTAACCCACTCAAAATGTAGTTTGTAGTTTTTATAAATGACCAAATTTTATTAAAACAACTAAAATAAATAAACAGTAATAATATGGTTAAACACCAAACTATTTTATAAATTTATTGATACTAATACAACAACTACATAAAATAAATGCACAAGATAGCTTAAAGCCAATTTGAATTCAGTTTCATTTCAATTTCACTGAATAACATTAAGAGATTTTCCAACTTCCGTAAAAGCGGAAATGGCATGGTCGATATCATCTTTAGTATGAGCTGCAGAAATTTGTACACGAATGCGAGCCTTGCCCTTGGGTACAACTGGGAAACTGAAACCGATCACATAAATGCCACGTTCTGCAAGATAAATAAAGAAATTATTAAAAATGCCACTAGTATTTTGTAAACAATTATATATTATACTTACTTAACATTTCATCAGCAAAGATCGAAGCCAAACGGGCATCACCCAACATGACGGGACAAATGGGATGATTTTCACCACCAATAGTAAAACCAGCCTTGGTCATAGCTTCCCTAAAGTGTTTGGTGTTGGTTTGCACCTTTGCGGTAAGTTCACTGGATGACAATAACATATCGATAACCTTTGTGCCGGTAGCGACAACAGATGGTGGCAAGGTATTCGAAAATAGATATGGCCGAGATTTTTGTCTCAAAAATGAAATAAGTTCCTTAGGACCGGTGGTATAGCCACCAGCTGCACCACCCAAAGCTTTACCCAAGGTGGAATTGATAATATCAACACTGCCCATAATGTCGTAATATTCCTCAGTACCACGACCCGTTTTACCGAAGAAACCAGTAGCATGGCATTCATCGATAAATGTCAAAGCATTGTATTGTTTAGCCAGAGCAACAATATCCTTTAGAGGAGCAATGTTTCCATCCATAGAGAAGACACCATCGGTAACAATTAACTTAATGCGAGCATTTGAAGATTTCAATTGGCTTTCCAAATCTGCAGACAGATGTTAAAAATTATATTAATTAGGTAAGAAATTATAAATGCTTTAATATGGGTAAAGTCAGCAATTTCCATTTTTGATGTGAACTTATCTAATACTAGTAAGATTTTAATGCTTGTGATTATTCAGTATAAACAAGTAAGAGAGCTATATTTGGCTGTGCCGAATCTTATATACCCTTCACCAAATTATACTTCAAAATACAAATTTTAAATATTTTTAGGTAAACAAAATTTATTTTTTTTGTCCAAAGTTGTTTTTTCATTTTTGGAAATTTTGTTTATCGAATTGATATTTTAAATTTAAAATTTTCTTTTTTTTAATTTTAAAATTTTTTTTTGGTGAAAAAAAATTCGGGTTAAAAAATTTTGACCCATTGTAGGTCCAACATAATATGGTCCTACATATATACGTCGTTGCAAAGGTCTTTGAAATATCTATCATTAGATATCCATATTTTCCATATTAATGACTTAGTAATCCATATATATTTAAAAAATGGAGGTTGTCCTCGTTTTTTCCTCATAACTCAGCCATTTGTGGACCGATTTTGCTGATTTTAAATAGTAAACTTCTCGAAAGCATGTCTGACAGAATTATTGAAGATTTGGATCCCAAAGATATCTGGGGTTTTCAGAAAATTGATTTCAACAGACAGACGGACATGATTTAATCAAATCCGCTATCTATAAGGATCCAGAATATATATACTTTATAGGGTCGGAAAATTATATTGTGGAAATTACAAACGGAATGACACACTTATATATTCAATTCTCACGAAGGTGAAGGGTATAAAAGACTGCCTATTAAAATAAAAACAGGAATGTCTAGACGTGTCCGCTACTCAAGATATGGAGGTGAAAGGTCGTGACACGATTTCAATATATATACATACAACTATTTTGGAACGAAGAAAGTGATTCTGAGTCTATCAGTATACTTTATGGTGGGTGTTAGACAATTTTTGTATGCACTTTAATATCTTGTATATTTTATTGCAATGTATCTATTGCCAAGTTTCTTTTAAAATAGTATTAAATGACAGTCTAAAATTGTTATTATTTTTGAAACTTACCGCTTAAATCACGATGCCTGTAACGGTGTTTCTGGGACTTGCACAAACGAATGCCATCAATAATGGAGGCATGGTTCAATTCATCGGAAAATACAGCATCTTCGGGTGTTAAAATGGCCTCGAAGAGACCAGCATTGGCATCAAAACACGAAGCATAGAGTATGGTATCCTCGCGGCCGTGGAATTGGGACAGTTTCTTTTCTAAATTCTTGTGAATGTCTTGAGTACCGCAGATGAAACGTACAGAACTTAAACCAGCACCATATTTTGCAGTTATATCGCGTGAGTAGTTCACCACTTCAGGATGATTCTTAAAAGAAAAGAAAATTTAAAATGAATGTAGGCATATGTGAATAATTAATCAAATAAAATTAATAATATAATCAATATGTAAATATGCATGTACTTACAGCTAAACCCAAGTAATTGTTGGCGCAGAAATTTAAAATCTGTTTGTTGCTGCCCTCGACTGTAATTTGCGTACTCTGGGATGAAGTGATAATGCGTTCTGATTTAAATGTGCCAGCATCTTTAATCGATTTTATTTGATCGGAGAGAATTTCACGAAATTGTGCATTGGCTGGTGCCGATGAGTAGCGACGTAATGTGCTTTTTATTAATTGAGTTTCCAAACCTATTGATAAGTAATTAATATTTTTATATTAAATTTATTTAATTTCTAATAAACTCAAGTACATGTGCAAAGTTATATAAAGAATTATTTATAAATATGAATTTATGTGCGAGTAAATAAATATCACTCTCAGTAGTCACCTCTTAATTGTATGAATTTCGATAAATTTGGCATTTTTCCCTACAAATGTTTGACTTTTATTGAAATGTTGAAATGATAAACTAGTGTATCTACGGAAAAATCTTACAAGAACAACAGACACACCCTCGCGTATTTCCAGCAAAATGAAACTGAAATTCTGTTTTCATTGTGGTGCCATAGAAACCCCATGTCGCGTTAAAGTGACGCTCACATTGCCCTCCCATGCTCCCTTTGTGTGCGTGCGTGAGTGAGTGAGTCTCTAGACAACAGCTGATTTTTTTTTCGCTTTTTGTTCATTCTAATTTAAAATAAATTCTATACATTGTTCAGATGGCGTATTTATTTGTATTTGTATCTGCACACTTCCATATGTTGGTTTGAATCTTACAAATAATAATAATTTGTTGTTGTTATTGTTTGATGTTTGTTTTTATTGTACGAAGCATACGAACAGTACGCATATGATTCTTGTAAGTGAACAAAAATAATTTTCTGTGTGTGTCCGTGACAACGAAATTGAAATTGATTTAATTTAGAATGAAATTCACTTTCATTTCATTTCGTTTATTATTAAAACACTGACAGAAATTAAGGAATGATTATACTACATTATGAATGACTTTTATAGATATTAGGGTATTCAATTAATCGGGTTTCTGGTTTAATCGGTTAATCGAGCAAATAATTAATCGGGGTTTAGATTTATTCGGTTAATAATCGGTTAATTTAAAATTATTCGATTAACCGAATAATTTTTATTTTAATTTTAAATTGAAAATACAACAACGAATTTTGTGTACAAATACATAAAAAAAAACAAAACAATTCATCCAAAAAATAGCAAATATGGTATTTGAGATCCTTTTTGTATACACATGTGAGTTTTTTTAGAGTTTTATTGAAAACTTCAGAAATAATCATTTAAAAAAACAATATAATTTAAATGATTTTCTTTAAAACTATTTTTTCTTTAGATTTAATAAAACTTGACTTGAACAAATTCTCTCGCTGATGTATTGTTGGAGAAATCTAAATCGTGATAAGGAATATCCAATATATCAGTTCTTTTTTTAATTATACCATTGGAGTCCTTTTTGGATTGTGTTAGATATTGAATACTTTTAATAGTTTCGTAAAGTTCTGATAAAAAATAATTTCGTATATACATGTAAATACAAACAAAGTTTCAAATACTTGTAAATTAATTAATTGAAATTTGTTTCTTCATTGATACGGAAAAATAAATACAAAAAAATATGTATGCTAAAGTGCAAAAAAAAAGTAATTTCGGTTAATCGATTAATCGACACAAATTAATCGGTTTATTTGTTATTTGAAAATCGGCAATTTTAAATTATTCGAACAGTTAACCGCCAAAAATTAATCGGTTAACCGATTAACGGTTAATCGATTGAATACCCTAATATATATACAAGATAAAAGATGTACAAAACAAATATCAATCTATTTTTATCGATTCAACTTATATGTACATATGTATTAGGTAGAACATTATGTTCTATAATTTATTTGGTTGGACGAATTATGCCCATTTTCAACACTAAGCATTTCTGATCAACAAAGAATATTTTCGGGAAAATTTCATCCCTGTAAGTCGGTCCCTCTAGGACCTATTGTGTCTTCAACAGACAGACAGGCATCTTTTTATAAAGAGCAAAAAATTTATAGTGGGCCTACGGCCAATAATTCATTATGGTACAAACGGAATAACAAAATCAAAATACTCCCCATATTGTAATTTTCAGGACGTGGGCCTTATGAAGGACCGATGCATAATTATCGTTTGATAGTCTCAAAATCTAGTAATAAGATTGATATATACTTGAATAAATGTGTGTTCAACTTTTTATCAATATCGATATTTATGAACGTTAAAGTATTTTTCGGATTTGGGCCTTACATGACAGGTATAGCCAATTACGTTTGTACGTTGGTATCAATCTAAATAATTTTATTTACAAGAGTTTTATGGCTTTTATAGTTATTCTATAAAGTGGATTTTATATGTGCAATTATGGACTGATGATCATAGAATCCAGTATAACTGATTTGTGTAAAATGTTGGTTCGATATCGATATTTATAAGACATACAAATCATAAATGCATTTTTAAATGTGAGACTTTGATGGTCCACCCACTGATCTCCATTCCGCCTACGAAGCTAAATGACTGTAAATCAACTCGACAACACCTCAGCTGAGTAAATAATACAGCTCTACATAGAAGCATTGAGTTCAGAGTAGCTACAACTTTCCTAAATATTGTTAGTGAAAAATTACGAGTCCTTGGAAGTTATTATAGAAAAGGGAAACAATTTTTTCTTTCTATATTTTTTCCAAAAAAAGTTTGGCGGACTATTAGCTATATTATTGCCATATAAAGTTAAGCGGTATATTCGTCAGTGGTTTTCGGAAGTGGGCCTTATATGGCAGCTATGACCAATTATGGACCGATCTCCATGAAATTCGGTCGTGTGATTTATGTCTATATGAAAGTTATTTATCATGAATTTTTTATATATACCAACATTTTAAAGAGATTTAAGCACTTTAAAGTGATTTTCGGAAGCGGGTCTTATATGACAGCTATGACAAATTATGGATCGACCACAATAAAATTTGGTGACATGAATTCCGTATATATAAAACTTATTTGGAGCAAAAATTTCAATATGCTCCGTTCTTGTGCCGAACAAATTATATGTACCAAATTTCATCAAAATATATTAAAAATTGCGACCTGTACTCTGCGCACAAGGTTTACATGGACAGTCAGCCATCCAGCCGGACATTGTTTAATCGACTCAGAAAGTGATTCTGAGTCGATCGGCATGCTTTAAGGTGGGTGCTAGACTTTCGGCGTTACAAACATCTGCACAAACGAATAATACTCTCTCCACTAGGGTGTAGGGTATAAAAATCCTGAAGTGTGATAGGTGTCTCATTACTAAACAAATTTCTTTAGCGGATTTTCATTGAGCTGTTGAAGATCTAATATAAAACCAAACATGAACTATAGTTCAATTATAATTGAAGCCATTAAGAAAGGGTAATAATTTCTTTGTATTATATAGAAAGTCTTTGTGATCCCGTTCTATATAGAGCATTAAGAGGTTAGAAAGTACTATTATCATAGTAACCAAGTATTATTTTTATGGTTTTTGTTCAATTTAAAAAAGTTTGCCAAAAAGGCCAAATCCGAAATTTGCTTTAAATTAATTAAAAAATAAGTAATTTCCACAATAACATTTTGTTTGGTCATTTATGATCTCATTACAATGTTTTACTGCTGATCATAAAGAAGATAGTTAAACAAATTATTTTAATTTATTAACATTGTAATATTTTTTCCTTTAACTGTCATGGTTGACAATGTTGTGTAGGCCGATAATAGTCTATTGAACTATTCCCTTAAGTAGCATAGACCGGTATAAATAGGGATTGATTATTTTAGAATTTGAATTCCAATTGATCGAAAACATGATAATTCAATAAGATAAATAAACAGTTGTTGCTGCACATGAGAGAGAGCGTTTATCTAACTCATTATTTCAATAACACGTACTACAAATGAAAACCCACATGAAATTCTTTATTCCTTATTTCAATTTATTTGTTTTTTTACTTTAGTCTGCTCATTGCAAACTGAAATGAAAGAAGAAGCCATGAAGTTTAGTTATACGAAAAATGTCCATAACAACCATAAGTTAGTATGGATTTACACTGTCGGCAAAAATAAAATGAAAAATTTTCTTAAGGTTGATTTTTTTTTAACTGTAGAAATCGGATTTTATTTCCATATTGTACAATACATTTTGATGAAAGCGTAACTTTATTTTGTTCCATAGTGTAATCGTTGTATTAATGTAATGAAAATGTACTTACATGTATTTAAACTTATTTGTTCGTACTTGCAAATACTCATGCATACATATGTACTTAATACATACAAAATTACTGATAAAAATATATGTACATACATATATAAAAACTTACAGTTTCACATACTATGTGCATAAATATATATATTTGGGGTATAACTTTTTACAATTATTGAGAACATCAACATTTAGACAACGGACAAATACGATTCAAATCAATTCACAATCGCTAAAAAGTTTTCGCACCGAACTAACTTGATCGCTTTTTTTTATATGTATGTGATATAAAACTATAGAAAATATTTCAAATATGATATAAACAATTATTTATGAATATCACAGTACAACATTTTTCAGTTCATTGCTTAGGGACTCAATTCTGACAATTGCACATGAAAGTAGCCCAAAAAATAAGAACTTCTGCATCATTAGTTTTGTAAAGTTGCCATAATAATTTAATGGCCATACGATTTTTGTTTGCTCAAGGTGGATTTTTATCACTTTTTCTATATTTTAACATGGTTATATCTTGGTATACCATACGGAATATCTCTTTTGTGGCTGAAGCAAAGTTGTAGATATTGAATAGGAGAAAAAAAATCGAAACTTACCAACCCGAAAAAAGCACACCCATTGCATTAAAATCGCAAAAATGTGTTTCCAAATTATTTTTTTAAATTCAGCAGTTATAAGCGCCACACTTTACTTTTTGTTTTATATTTAAATGATGACAATCAATAAAACACAATTGTTATATTTTGTCATTTTAAATTTTTTTAGCCTCTCACTGTTTTGGTTTTATTATAATTTCTTACTTTCGTTGATGTTTGTCTTGCATTTGACACTTAATTACTGGAAATATTCCAGTAAGAACAGAATCTGTGTTGTCTGTTTTCGCATTCAAATACAGAAACACTTTTTTCTCGCACATCGAGAAACGCTGGAATTTTTTGTTTCACACTTCATGTGAGAAGTTTTCCGATGCGAGAAATACAGAAACGACCTACTGGATTACAAATCCATTTATGCACCGATCACCATAAAATTAGGTCGTATGATTTGTGTCTATATGAATGTTATTCATCATAAATTTTGTATGTATACCATAATTTTTAAGAGATTTATGCACTTTAAAGTGATTTTCGGAAGCGGGTCTTATATGGGAGCTATGACTAATTATGGACAAATCATAATAAAATTTGGTACATATAATTTGTTCGGCCCAAGGACAATTGAAATTGGCTGAAATCGGTTCATTATTTCACCTAGCCCCCATACAAATGTCCTCCTGAAATTGGTCTTTATCGGTCATAAATATTTGATTTATGTACATATGTATCTACACAAATTTCGCTCCAAATAAGTTTTATATATTCAAAATTCATGTCACCAAATTTTATTATGATCGGTCCATAATTAGTCATAGCTACCATATAAGACACGTTTCCGAAATCACTTTTAAGTGTATACATCTGTTAAAAATTATGGTATACATACAAAATTCACGATGAATAACTTTCACATAGACACAAATCACGCAACCTAATTTCAATGGGATCGGTCCATACATGCAAAGGCCATCTACATACGGTCTTCACTATTGTTTACCTGGAGTTCGTTGAGAATGTTTTTTTCACCTAAAAATGAAAACTTACGGTTCTATTGACTACATATATCTACTTGAAAACAAATTATTATCTTCATCGGATAATTTTTACGGTCTTTCCTGTTAGAGGGTTAAAGTTTATACTATCAATTTGACATAAATCTCACATAAGGCTCACTTCGATTACAAATATTGGTACCAATATTATTATATATGTATGTATTTTCCTTTCATAAACAATTACATACATACACCCCTAATATAAATACTCGTGTATCATTTTCTAGTTAATTAGTATTAAGAAGAAAAAATAAAAACAACTGCAACAAAAAGTGAAAAAAGAAGAATAAGGAAAATTAAATTAATATTCGTTTCTAGTTAAACAATCCCTTTTTTCATTGTGTTATTGGCATATGTTATGACCATATATGGTGGGGTTTTCTTTCCATCTAGGATCTACAACTCTTTACTTGAACTTCACTGAAGATGGAGAACGACAACAAGAAGATGAATATGATTTTTTTTAGAGAAACACTAAACTGTGGAACTGCAAAAAAAAGAAATACAAAAACATTGACGTCGGCAAATGTAGTTATCTGCTTCAGATGTTGTATTATGTGGCAACTTATATAAAGAGCAATGAATACAAAAATTAAAATAAAAATGATTTAATGACGACAAACGTAAGGTAATGCAGCTGTTAATACATAAAATAACGCACACTTTGCTTTAATTTTTTAAGAGACAGACCATTCGTTTACAATTTCCTAGAATTAACTAACGGATTAGTAATTTCATAAACTACTGAAAATGTATTTCCAATACACTGATACATAGTTAAAATTATCGAACTAAAATCTGGTAAGATGTGAATCCGCTGTAAGAAAAAAGGACTGGGGTTGGTAAAAATTTTAACTAAATGAATTAATCTAACTCAATTTTATGCAGACAACAACTAGTAGATTAGATATGAGGTGAAATGCAACACTCGGGAATTCCCGGGATTTACCGGGAATTAAAAATACTTTAATACATTTAAATATAATATCTCTGTTTGATGAATGGCTTGTTCCAAATATTAGTGGAGGTTTTAAACCCCATTAAGGATACAGTAGAAGCATTAAGCCGACATTTTGCTATGATGAACACTCTTTATGAACAGCTCTTATCTAAAAATTCTACCATTTCTCAAAAAATGGTTCTTGCAATAAAATGTAAAGTTAATAAACAATATAACAGCGGACTTATGTAAATTTCCTAATAACTTCACAACATAATAAGCTAAATTATAATAAAAAAGACAATGTTCATACATACGCCTATTTGACCGCAATGTTCCCTCATCAGTTCAAAGCGATGATGATGATGTTTCCGAAATATAAATGGAGCAAAATTTTAAAAACGAATTAGATTATTCAATCAATATTGAAAAAGAAAATCCTAAACATTTAAAATCAAATGCTGAAAGTCGTTTTAAGCGGGAATTAGCTTTATTTGAAGCAAGTAGCAATCGGAGAAAACATTTAGATTGTCTTTATAACGAGCCCTTAGCGCCAAATTATCGTAAGCGACATTTTTAAAATTTTTGTTTTAATGCAGAAATTAAAATTTTATGGACCGACTGATGTTTTAGCGTTCTCAGAATATCAAAATAATTAATAACATCAAAAATATATGGGGTAAGATTTTATCGTAAGACAATGTTTATATTTTACTGTAAACTAATTTTATCGTACACACAGTGGTATAGAAAAAAAAGAGGGAAATAAATCTGTAACTTCTACATGGTTAGATTGGTTTGAATGAAATTTCACATGCGCAAAAAAGAAGTGTTGTCGAGTTTAAGTTTTGAACATGGACCTCATGGACTCACCAGGGGCCACCTCGGGTATGTTACATTTTTAAAACGATATTATTTCTTGGTTTGAGTTCCGATTTCAAAAACATTATACATGTAGAATCTTCTCATCGAGCACTACAAAAAACCTCGTCGTAGCTATAAATTATCTATTATAGCTTAGGAGATATTCGCATTTGAAAATTAAATTTTCAACATTTGTACCAACCCTACTCCAGTTTTTTGATAACAGCGTCCAGATATTTCCCGATTTTCTCCAGTTTTCCTTTATTGGACTAACAACACATGTATGTGTCAAATCAAAAAAGAGCTGTTTAAAAATAATGACTAAGTCCAAAGTTATATGCATTTGAATTTAAAAAAATTTTAAAAAACGATTTTTCGATATTTTTTTTGGGAAAAAAGAACTTTTTTCTTTTTAAGTTATCGCAAAAAATTTCTAAGAGGATGTATAAGGAATTTCTACTTTCTGAAAGCTAAGTTTTCATAAAATATTTTAAAGGAAAACTAATTTCAAAATTGTTGTTACCGAGGGGACCAGGTCCTTTTAAAAAACACCTATTTTTTATGTAAAATAAAACTTTAGGGCAAAAATTCTCAAATCGCGTATCCGATATCAAAATATAGTAACCGCTTGTAGGTGCCTCAATATGTTTCTAATTGTTATGTAAAGGGTCCCGATAACCCCGACTCTGGTATGGATATTATAGCCACAAAACTAAAAATTACCATTTTTGGAATTTTTCAACACTTTTTTGGGAATTGCGGGATTGCTGATAATAAATTTCAAAATTCGTTTTTATTTTTCCATTTTGAATAGAAAAATCTACATAACTGTGAAATTTCATTAAATAAAAATTAAATAAAAACATTTGTTGTCATATTTTTCTATAAAGTATTCCATGAATTTTAAATTGTCAAAAGTTATCAATATTTTTGAAAAATAGACAAATAGCTTGAACGAAATTATATTATATCGCATCATAGCATTTTTAATTCTATGTATAAATTTCAAAATAATCAAAAAAAACCTTCTCCTGTAAAATTTGTGTTGTGTCGCTTACGACAATTTGGCGCTAATGGCTCGATAATGCTTTATTAACGATAAAGCCACCACATGTTTAAAGCGAAAGATTTTTCTCGGTGTCTGGAAACTTTGCCACTAAAATAAGAAATCGTCAAATGACTTACTGAATGCATTTTGAAAACTCAATTTAAAAAAAAATAGTTCTATGACGAACTATTACATTATTTGTATGAAATAATAGCGGTATTCACAATGTAAAGTACTTTCTCTAGCAAAGTAACAAAAGAGCAGTTTAGCAGAAACCAAAAACAAAATGCATTGGAAATACTTTTTTACTTATTTACACTTTTTAAACTATATGATGTAATTTTTGTTTTGGAAATGAATTCAATTTTATTTTAAAATATATTTTATAAAAAAAAATATAATAAAAAATATGTATAACAGAAAAATTAAAAGAATGAAGTTAAAAAAATGCATTACAAATGCAATTAAAATATTGATCGACAATGAATTATAAATTTACATTCACAATTTATAAAATTTTGTGACACTTTTGCTCTATTACCAGGACAAGAGCTCTACATCATGAATATCGCTAATATTTAATTTTATAGTAACTAATGATCCCCAAATATTTTATCAAACATTTTTTTTGTTTTATGTTAGTAAAATTGAATTGTTATGTATTGTTTTTTATTTTCTTTTAATAAAATGAAACAATTTTGTAAAATAATATTCTTTTTTACTTCCCGGGATTCTCGGGAAACCAAGGAAATGAAATTTTTCATTCCCGTTTCCTGGGAAATAAAATTATCCGGGAAACCCAAACCCTACTTGTTACACATAAACCGAATTTTATCACTCGGTTAACCGATTTTTAAAATTTGGGACTAAAATTAATAAATCTCATGTTGTTTTGCATTTTTTATATTCATTGTATACACATTATTGGTCTGATTTTAAACCTAAACTGCTGATTTAATACAGACCTCTTTGATTAATATTTTTAGATTAATAAATATAAATCGCAATTTTAAAGGCCCCAAGCAATCCAAATTTTTTATATTTGGATTGCTTGAGAATGTAGCTTTTTAATAAGGTATAACTTAAGTAGCTAGCGTAATTAGTATCCGATATAAATGCGGGCATATCGGAGATTAGTCTAGTATTTACAATAACAGCACAAAAATGGAAATTAACCATTAAGAGCACTTGGGGTCAAATTGACTGTATTTTTCGTGATTTTAAAAGTTCAGGGTCATTTGGACCCCAAGTGCTCTTAAGTGTTAATTTCCATTTTTGTACTGTTATTGTAAATACTAGACTTCATATTATATTTTTCTTAAATTTCATCAACATCGGCCCAAAAACATATAATATTTCGCTATCTCTCCATGAAAAATTAAAAATATAGAAAAATTTTACTTTTGACCCTCAAAATTTAAGGCTTAGAGTTTTCCGATTTTAGTAAAACATTCAGACTATATTTAAATTGATCTGGACTATAGTATTCTGAATTAGTTTTACTTAAAAATCATAACAAAAAATTTGTTTTTCTCGAAAATCGTAAAATTTAAATCGCAGGTACGGAAAAAGTATAGTGGGTATTGACATACTTTTTTCACATTTTTATTCCCTATTAGGTTGTAAATAAATACCCATGTGATGATCAAAAAATTCTGAAATTTGTTTAACAAAATTTTTAATAATTTGAAATAGGATTTTTGAAACTGCCGTTAAAAAAATATGTTTTTTTGGTTATACCTGTGAATATGTTAACTGTATCCTATGAAGATAAAAACTCATATACAAGTAAATATGGATATTTATTAAGTAAGAATAAACTTTTGTTTTAATATTTCTCAAAATATGTTAATTTTGTTCCTATATTTCTTGTTCTAGTGGCCTGAGACACGTTAATGTCCTGGCGATTTTTTAATAACTTTAACCTTTTTTAACCAATTTTTGTCATTTATATCTCATTAGTACACACTTCGATTCTTTTAAATTAAATTGTAAAAGTAATTACTTAATAGCAAAATTTTAAAAAAAAAACTCAAAAAAATGCATTTTTCCCCTTTTAAATGCACCTCAAAAACTAAATCGTTGCCCTTCTTAGAACAAGCTAAACATTTTTTTGGTGGTATTTTAGGTCATTACGAAAGTTTTCAGCGGGCACTCTAGTGTATACTTTATAGGACATTTTAAGTTTTTTACACATATATGTCGGTTAACCGAAAAACCCGTTTTCTAAATTTTCGGATAACTGACAAACTGGTTTTTCAAAAAGTCGGATTTTTATAAACACTACAAACCATATATCATCGAACGAGATTTACAGCACACTATAGCCCTCCAGGAAATTTTATCATTCTACTTTTCTATATTTTGATATTTATTTTAAATTATTAAAGTTATGGTAACAGTAATTAAAATAAATTTTTAAAAGTTTTAGTAAAGAAAATTATGAATTTTTAAACTGATAAATCTTCACATTCACTGTTTATACCCTACACCACCATAGTGGCTGGCTGTCCATGTAAACCTTGTGCGCAAAGTACAGGTCGCAATTTTGAAGATATTTTGATCAAATTTGGTACATATAATTTTCGTCCCATGGACTAAGCCTATTGAAACTGGCTGAAATCGGTCCATTATTTCACCTAGCCCCATACAAATGTCCTCCAGAAATTGGACTTTATCGGTCATAAATTTTTAATTTATATATGTATCTACACAAATTTCGCTCCAAATAAGTTTTATATATACAAAATTCATGTCACCAAATGTTGTAACGATCAGTCCGAAAATCACTTTAACGTTCATAAATCTCTAAAAAATTTTGGTATACACATAAAATTCAACATAAACAACTTTCATATAGAAATAAGTCACACGAACTAATTCCATGGTGATTGGACCATAATTGGTCATAGCTCCCGTATAAGGCTTACTTCCGAAAATCACTCACGAATATAAATTATTGATATTTTAAAAGAAAAATGTTTTTGCTCATTTACTTGGTATAGGGTATTATATGAAAGAGTTTTTCATCTCACCTGTAATGAGAGAGTTTTAAAAATGACTGATGAATGGAAAAAATAAGTTTTGCTGCTAACTCCAATTTTAAGTCATGTAAAAATATAGAAAAGAATATATATATATATGGCAGCTCCAAAAGGACTGCCAGAATCAATGGTTATCTCAATTTTTTTTAATTTTTGTAACGAACGAGTTTTTCATCTCACCTACTCATATATAATCATAGTTTTCTATTTCGTTCCTGATTGGTATCTATATAAGAAATTCAAAACTCGAACTCAACTTTTCCTCTTCTATAGCCATATAGTTTTTTTGGTTATTATTTGAAAACTGTTTTTGAATGTCTAACTTATTCTGAATAAAATAAGGTATATTATTTCACTTAAATTTATTACCAAATTTTCAAGTTGTAATATTTTTTTATGTACATATGTAAATAAATTAAAGATTCGTATAATCCTGTATTATTATTAATAAAATAATATATGGGGGATTTCACGTCAAGTGAATCAACTTTTAAAATCGATGTCTTCCGATCGGGATGAAATTAGCACCAAGGTTAGACCTATTGGATAGTAATTCAGACACAATCGGTCAACAAGATCGGTCAAGAACTCTCGAAGTTAGAAGCGACCAAATAGGTACTCAGGGAAAATATCTAAGCTTTATTTTAAAAAAAAGGGGCCATTTTGAAAAAAAAAGTCAAAAAAGCTTTTGATTTCAGAAAAAAATATTACAATTTTTTTATTTTTTTTCGAAATATTGAAGAAGGAGCTATCTAAACTATTTAGGACACATTTTGCTAAGAACAATAGGTAATAAGTTACATGGATGAGAAAAATCACATGTTAGGTCAAGAACTCCGAAAGTTCTTGACCGATCATGTTGAAAAATTGTGCCTGAATTACTATCCAATAGGTCTAACCTTGGTACAAATTTCATCCCGATCGGAAGACATCGATTTTAAAAGTTGGTTGGTTCACTTGACGTGAAATCCCCTATATATCACTTAAATTTATTACCAAATATTCAAGTTGTAATATTTTTGTATGTAAATAAATTTTAATTTCGTATAATACTGTATTATTATTATTATTAATCCATGTACCTTTATATACCCTACACCAGCATTGTGAGTCATTATTCATCTCCACGTACTCGTCGATCGGTCTCCTCTGCGGGTTCTAGACAAGAGAAGTGCAGGTAGATTGTTGTAAAACTCAGCAAGAGCTTGCAAAATCATTGGGAGCAGCAGGATTCATTCAAAATCAGGGAGACTGGGTACCTGGAACCTGTACGAAACGCAACTGATTCGTTTAAATCGAGCATTTTCAGAAAAACGACCAGAATATTCGACCAGACAAGAAACCGTTATATAGAATTAAGTGGTTGGGCAGTTTTGCCTCACCCACTTTATAGTCCGGACCATATCAACGTCCGACTATTATTTCTGAATGTTACGAAAAGTATCCACGTTATTTACACCTTACGATGGTAAAGATGTTAATACAGATAAATAATATCAGAATTCCCGAACAGAATCATGTAAGATACCTTGGTCTTATAACATGGACCCATCATATCGAACCTAAATTAACACAAATGAAATTGAAAATTCACTGGCACATTGGTGCACGGTCACACAGTGCTTTATTTTCATATAGGCAATGGAAAAAAAAGGAGGAGTTATTGCAGACGAATAAAAATTAGCAGAATATTACCTTTTGGTAAGATTAAGAAAAAAATATATTTCTTGAAAAAATTCGTGCAAGGACACGGGTACCTCACATATATCCTGAACATATAATTTTGAATAAAATTCACAGTTATACTCCTAACATTTTAAAATTTGATTATAATCATTTTAATAAAGTTATTATTGTTTGTGAAATTTTTTATTATAATCGCAGCAAGGATTCGAGTGGCTGCCATACATTATTTTCCTTAAAAAACCTATAAACCTTTATAAAATTATTAATTTTCAGAAATTATTGTTCTCTTATAATATTAGATGCAAAATTATGAAAATTTTATTGGAAGGATATTCATAATTCCAAGACATCAAGATTTCAATATCCTGTATAACATCTAATTTTTTTTAAAAAATTCATAAAAATCGTTTCTTATTTTAGAACTAATTTGGTTATAATCATTTTAACAAAGTTATTGTTGTTTGTGAAAATTTTTATTACAAAACCTGAATAAAATTATTAATTTTCAGAAATTATTGTTCTCTTATAATATTAGATTAATTTAGTTATTAACATTTCAATTCTAACAAGGATTAACATAACTGCCATATATCCTTTTTTTAAAAATACTGAAATGTATATATTTTCTAAATTCGGAAGGACGGATGGACGGACATTTTCAAATGTTGATAGACTTATGGTTCAGCTGTAATATTAGAAACTGGATGTTGGATTATACTTTAAGTGTTCCTAATATCAGCACAAGCTCATATTTCTATCTCAACCTAAGAATATGTAGGTTATATTCAATTATTGAGTTACTTACATTTACGGTAAAAATGTATTATTTATGGGTGCCATCAAAAACTATTTTTTTTAAAGTTAAAGTCAAATTGGACAAATAGTGATTTCACATTATAATAAATAAGAGATTGGCATTAGATAAAATTAAAGAAAAATTTAAATTGATTAACATGTTTTTTTCAAAATTAAATCAAACTTTGGATTTCAGCAAAAAAACATACAACATCAAGAACCAAATAAAGACCTATTAATACACTTTATTCCATTAAACTACTTTTGTTAAATAACGCAATATCATTTAGTCATTTAAAAGAAAAAACTGTATTATTTTATAAAAAACCAAAAATCTGGAGCTATTTCCCCAAACCATTAAATTGAAAATTTACGAAATAGTAATTTATACAAAACAAAATTTTAATAGTTTTCATACGAAAGTACAACTAATGATTACATTTTCTTATAGATAATACTTAAGGATATTTTATAGTAAAACACAATCAACATAGATTAACATATATTTTACTAATATTCCAACAAAGTTTTAGAATTTCAGGCTTACAATAAAAGTTAAAAGTTAAAAGAAATGTTAATTATTAAAAATTGCGCAGATTAAAGTGTAAAACCTTTTTTGACAAAAACAATAATTTTCCATAATTCCACATTCATATTCTTTCATTTGCAGCCAATCGCGAGTTTATATCTTTTAAAACGAACTTATAACAATGATTTTAGTTAACCATAAAAAAAATATTTTTTTCTCCATAAAATTTATGTTGAAAATGTACTAACTTTAGCGACATCTAGTGACGACAAAAAGAGATATTTATAAAAAAGTCTTTTCTACACGGATGAGTTATTTAGTTGTCTATTGAAAAATATAAATTTCATTAACATCAAAGACATGATCTTGTTTTTGATTTTTGTCCATTGAACAGAGCACTGTGGGTCAGCCCAAGGCTTGGAATATAAGTTTCTCTTGTTTAAACAGTTATAAATCCTATATTGCCACCCAGCTATGGGAAACAGCCTCATCTTCTAATATCGAAAAGCTACAAAGAAAACAGTCAATACTCTTAAGAATAATAACAGGTGCTACTGGTACATTAGAAATGGTAATATCAATAAATATCTTAATGTTGCTACAATACAAATCCTCCACTTTAAACTAAAAATTGCTAGAACATACCACTTTAATGGAAAAATTGCTAGAACATCCAAATCCCCTTGCTAGGGAATTGCTTTGCTTTGAGGGTCATAGACGCTCGTGAAAGACAAATCAAAGCGAATTTAAAACTTTTAATCAGGGTTCCCAGATTTTTTTCAAGACTTATCCCCAAATTTAAATTTTTCATCTTCGAAATTCCCCAAAAACAGTTTGTGATATCCCCAAAAATCCCCATTGAAAATACTAGTTTCATTTTAATTCATACATATTTATATGTACTTTATTTGTTCTACAAATTTTTTGATGAAAATTAAAATTTGGTGAATTTTTATTTTTTTTAATTAGCCTTTGTGGATCCGAATTTCTAAGCCAAGATATGTCACTGAATAGGTGTTATATTACATATGCATAATATATGTACACGACTTAGTAAACCAATTCGGGTTAAAAAATCCGAAATTTACTCATTGTCTATCCGAATTTCAACATATGAGTACTAGAGATGAGCGATATTTCCATTCCTGTGATTTAATCACTGTGATTGAAAAATCCCTGGTAACAACAGTTACTGAATGTAGCAAGTAACATGTACATTTATGTCGTTCTTTCATATTTTTCAACATACTGTTAAATGTCGTTCCTTAATATTTTTCAACAATCATTAGAAAAAATTTTTTCTTTTAATATTTTTTAAAATTTTTTTTTAAGTTTTTAAAACATTTTTTTTTTAAATAGTGAAAAAAAATTAATGACCAAAAATTGTTTTTGGTAAAAAATATCGATGTTGTCCCGGTATATCCTTATATCTCAGCCATTTGTGTGCCGATTTTCTCGATTTGAAATAGCAACCGATCCCGGGAGAATTTCCGATATATTGATGTATCAATCATGTTTGTAAGGTATTTGGGAGCAGTTGATTTCAACATACAGACGGACAGGCGGATATAGCTATATCAACTTCGCTATCTATAACGATCCAGAATATATATACTTAGTAGGGTCACAAATGAAAAATGTAGAAATTACAAACGGAATGACAAACTTATATATGTATACATTATATACCCTTGCCACTCATGGTGAAGGGTATAAAAATCACGATATGGTGTTGGCGGTACCGTGAAATAACTCCCAAATGAAATAACTCCCCACGAAAAAATGAAATAACACCCAACAAATTTTTCATACAATTTAGGACATATTTCATTATGAAACAACTCCTAACGCATAGGGAGTTATATCATAATTTTTTGTTGGGAGTTATTTCATAATGCAATAACTCCCAATGAAATTGTTTTTGGGTTTTATTTCATTTTATTTTGGGAATTAGGAGTTATTTCACTGTATTGGGAGTTATTTAATTTTTGTTGGGTTCTACTTGCAAAAAAAAAATAGGCCGGCAATGCAAAAAAAAATTTTTGATTGAAACCAGTTTAGAAGAATAATTTCACTTTTGTAGTTCCTTTCTTAAGATTATATAAATAAATTGCTTCGGATTGGGAATTATTTCATTTCTATCGGGATTTACTTCATTGGGAGTTATTTCTCTTTTTTGGAACTAATATTTTTAAAATTATGAAACCGCCGATTATTGGGAGTAATTTCATTTTACCCTTTGGTAGTTATTTCATTTTTCAAGTTTGGGAATTATTTCATTTTTGATGGGAATTATTTCATTGGGAGTTATTTCATTTGGGAGCTATTTCACGGTACCGGTGTTGGCCGATCGGAGATTGAATGTGCGAGAGATTGAGGAAGCCATAGGCATCTCACATGGCTCAGTGGTTTCAATTTTAAATGATCACTTGGGTATGATAAAGCCTTCCGCAAGATGGCTGCCACTTTTGCTGACAATCGGGTGCACAAAAGTGTACACCAGTGTTGCCAATTCATGGTGAACAAAAAGGGCTAAATACTTAGAAAAGAAAGGCTAAAAAAGGGCAAAAATTTTTAATTTAAAAAATACATACATTTGACACAAAAAATAACTTAGAATGTTACATTTGGCTATGCCGAATAGACAAACAAAAATGTATGAATATAACACATGTTCAAATGCAAGAAAATAAGAATATTTATTCCTGTATTTATCACCTGGCCTGCAAAATGCTCCTAGGTAAATTTTTTCATATGAAAGACAAATTATGTATAAAGTAATCCTTTGTGATAACTTCGATATTATGATAAGTGAATATATGGCAAATATGCCTCTCATGTAATGCAGAAAAAAATATTCTAAAAATTAGACACGTCGCCGGACAGAATTGATTTTCATTGGCAAAATCATAAATTTTGCCATTAGTTAGTAAACATATCAAAACTAAGATAGCCAAAATATGTAAACATAAATATTTAATTTAATTTTGGAAAAAAGTTAATTTTCTATATTTGATCAGATAAAAATGATCATAGCTAAATTATTATCGATAATGAACTGAATTTTTCTTTCAAAATTGGTTGGATTGTAGTCTTTGAAAATTGTATACTACATGGCATGTGTTATAAAATATTTGTTAAAGTACTATATTTACGTCAATACATCGCTCAGATAAAGTTAAAAGTATTCTCTTTAACCCTATATATGATTTTATAAACGCCCGGACCCTCGCGTATATCATTAACGTATTTATTAACAATTTTTATTCAAATAACGTCCATTTTCTCTATATTAGTTATGGCATTTTTTTAATGTATGGAAGGTCCAACAATTTGTATGTGCTTAAATTGTTTACTGGTTCAACATTTTTAGTTAATTTTTGTCATAATATCCCTGCCAATTTTTTTGAACTGATTTTACTCATTTTCAACACCAAAAATTTCAGATCATTACAGTAAATATATAATTTTCATTAGAGTAAATATATATGGCTAAATGAAAATAAAAAAGGCTAAAAAAATGGCTAAAGGCTAAATTAATTAAATTAAATTTTTTTGGCTAAACAAGATTGAAAAGGGCTAAATTTAGCCCAAAAAGGGCTAAATTGGCAACACTGGTGTACACACATGAGCAGTTTTCATGGCAAAAATCCATGATTTAGTAACTATTTCTTGTTTCCAAACCTATATTTTGGCGGAAAAATATTTGACTCCAACGACGAAATCATCAGTCATTAGACGGGCTTCGAGAGTCTTTCTTTTTTGGCAAGCTATAAAGGACTTAAACAGGATAAAGGTGAATACCATCAAAATAAAATATACATTAAATAAATGCTAATTTCAATGTCTATGTAAGCTTTGAACTATAGGTTATTTAGTTGATCGTATATTTGATAGACATTTTTAAACAAAATAAGTAAGAAAGTATGGTAGGTCAAGCCCGACATATTATACCCTACACTAAGTAAATGAGCATAACATTTTTCTTTTAAAATTTCAACAATTTATTTTCGTGAATGATTTTCGGAAGAGCTATTACCGATCGCCAAGAAATTAGGTCGTGTGATTTATGTCTATATGATAGTTATTTTATGTGTATACCAATATATTTAAGAGATTTATGGTCGTTAATGTGATTTTCGGTAGCCTTATATTGGAGCTACGACTAATTATGGACCGATCATCATAAAATTAAGTGATATGAATTCCGTATGTGTAAAACTTATTTGGAGTGAAATTTTGCATAGCTGCCTATATAAATTAAACATTTATGACTGATGAAGTCCAATTTCCGAAGGACATTTGTATGTGGGCTAGGTGGAATAATTCACAGATTTAAACTAGTTCAAATAGGCTTCGCCCTTGGGCCAAACAAATTGTATATACCAAATTAAAAAGAAATATTTTCAAAATTGAGACCTGCACTTTGCGCACAAGGTTTACATGGACAGCCAGCCAGCCGATCGGTATACTTTCAAAACTTATCGTAATGAATGTAGGGTTTTATTATGTATGTTTTAAGTTTGTTTGCTATTTCCTCAATTTTCGTAAAACAAATATTACATTTAGTTAGCTGTGCCTACAAATATTGATTTCAGCTCATTAAATTTAATCATTTTAAGACACAACTATAACACTTGTATCATTAACATTTTTGTCGCATTGTTATCAATCGTTTTGTAAAAATAAAGATAAACTTGATAAACTTTACTATTTTATGCAGCCGATATTATCTGAACCGATATTTATATTAAAATACTCATAAATCAAATGAAAACGAAAACATGTTTATTATTCGAATACTTGTTGGTGCATTTGTATGTGTAATAAAATAAGTATTTGTATCTGTGGAAATGTGTTCCTGATCATCAAACATTTAAGTTGAACATAATTTCATTCTTTACACTGTCACATCACATCACGTAAACACTCATGTGTAAGACGAACGTGTATGGAAGGAACACAATGCATTGTCTCACGATGGGATGCATGCAGTTCAACAGACGACGTATGGCTCGCTGTTTGGTTGGCTGCTGCTTTAGTTGGTTAGATGGATGATGGCACTACTCATACACATATACAAGCTCCATAAGATCAGTGCAGAACTTTTTATGCGGATGTTTGTTGGTAAAGGATGAATTTGTTCTTTGTTGTTGCAGATTTTTGATGATGCTGCCGTTTTTTATACCATACACCACCATAGTGGGGAGGGTATTATGCGTTTGTGCAGATGTGTGGAACGCCCAAAAATATTGGTCTAATACCCACCTTAAAGTATACCGATCGACTTAGAATCACTTTCTGAGTCGATTAAACGATGTCCGTCCGTCCGTCTGGCTGGTTGGCTGGCTATCCATGTAAACCTTGTGCGCAGAGTACAGGTCGCAATTTTGAAGATTTTCGATATTTTTTCGGCCCAAGGACGAAGCCTATTGAAACTGGCTGAAATCGGTCCATTATTTCACCTAGCCCCCATACAAATGTCCTCTCGAAATTGGACTTTATCGGTCATAAATGTTGAATTTATATATGTATCTACACAAATTTTGCTCCAAATAAGTTTTGTATATACAAAATTCATGTCACCAAATTTTGTTAGGATCGGTCCATAATTAGTCATAGCTCCCATATAGACCCGCTTCCAAAAATCACTTTAACGTGCTTAAATCACTTAAAAATGTTGGTATATACACAAAATTCAACATAAATAACTTTCATAGAGACATACATAAATCACACGACCTAATTTTATGGTAATCGTTCCATAATTGGTCATAGCTCCCATATAAGGCTCACTTCCGAAAATCACTCACCAATAAAAATTATTGATATTTTAGAAGAAAAATATTTTTACTCATTTACTTGGTGTAGGGTATTATATGGCGGGCTTGACCGACCATACTTTCTTACTTGTTTTTATTCTGTTACTGTTGTTGTTGTTTAATATTGCGGCCTGATAAAGTTAAATGTTGCAAGTGGGTATTTATTTTGGCGAATGTGTAAGTGTTTTTGTATCTATATGAAGGGATCAACCACTTTAGAAACTTTACTATAAAGTGAACGTGCGTGTTTATATATTTTTTGTTCTTGTATTATTATTTTTGTTTTTATTTTGAAGCTGCCCTTTTTGTTTCTATGTATATATGTACGTTTTTTAACTCAAAAGGCTTGTTATGAGTACGTATTATTGCCAGGGTTATCCGATTTTCTGTTGTTGTAAGTCGTCAATAAGTGTGTATTCTACAGGGCTTGGAAAGAAAATATTTATTTCGAATTCTATAGAAATAAGCATAAATAAGTTATTTTGACAGTATTTGAGCATTTTGTTGTACCTAAGTAATAATTAATGTCATTGTTTATCGATTAAAAGGTCAATTACTTTTTATCTTAGGATCTTAAGCAGAAGCACTAAGAGTTGGTCTACCAACTACTATTGGTTTCATAGATGGGGGTAGTGCACTGATTTTGCAGTTTGCACTAATACTTAGTGATAGTGCAAAATTAGTGCAATCATTTTGTTCATATTTAGTGCTGAGTTGAAAATTAGCAGCCTCACTAAGCATTAGTGATAGTGAGTTAAAAAATTTTGCACTCAAAATTAAATTAGTTGATTTAAAAAAATGCAATCATCAGTTTATTGCAACTTTTTTGTATGCACTAATTTGAGTGCAACTTCAAATTGTGCACTAAATTTTTACGTTCAAACTGGTTTAAGTTTATTTCTGTACACTAATTTAAAACTTAAGACTAATATTTCATTAAAAATAACAAAAAATATTTAAAATTTTTATTTTTCGGATTCAACAATTTCGTGACTACTGATTTTTGAAAATTTAGTGATAGTATGTGTAATGCAGCCATTTTTTGATTGCAGGTTAAAATTTTGCACTAATTAATTGTAGTGCAGATTTTTGCACTAAATCTTCGTTTAGTGATAGTGAAAAAATTATCACTATCACTATTTTTTAGTGCTAGTTAAAAAATAAGCATTACCACTAAAGCTGATAAAAAATAGTGCAAACTAAATTTTTTGCAATTTTAGTGAGTGATAGTGCAATGCTGATTTCAATCATCATTTAGTGCACTACCCCCAACTATGATTGGTTTGAATTTTTAAAAATACATATCGCAATGTTGAATGTTGTTCAGTAGAAGCAAAAAACTATTTTTTTTTCAATACATTACAATGAAACAACTGTACGGATACAACTGAATTTTTTGGCGAAAGAGTAGAGAAAATGATAGTTGATTTTTACAGTGGGTAGATATGACCACTGCATATCGATTTCTTGCAAAAAGTGAAAATTGGAAAATTTTGAGTTGACGCTCTTTGGAGGAACCAGTGCGATATGTACTTTTAATAATCATTAATTTATTTGTCGTGAAAATTCATGTCTTCTAAATGAAGCTTTCATTATTTGTTACACAAAATGATAAAAAATAATATTTAAAAAAATGTATGGCAAAAATATTTTACCTTCAGCAGACAAGCAATTCGACGGATGGTCTTTTAATTTCATAAGTTATGAGGTCTCAACTAGTGTTTATAAAAAACCGACTTTTTAAAAAACCGGTTAAACCGGTTAATGTGTAGAAAATATAAAATGTCCTATAAAGTATACATAGCTTTAAAATTTATAGTTTTTAGTAGTCAAAATGGTTAAAACTTATATAATAACTATAAATATGCAAAAGTCCTAAGTTCATTTTATTTTGTAAAAATTTAAAAATTATTATCTCAGTCAGATGGAATTTTGTATAAATATGTTACTAAATATGTATCTAATAGATATTTGTTTTAATTATTAGTTTATTCATTAAATTTCAACCAAAAAATGTAAATTAATTTTTTAATTAAATATTTGATAATTTTTAAATTTATTATCAACTCGACTTTCTGATATGAAACAGAAAATGTTACAAGTCCCAAAAAAGATGCAGATATTTCAAATCATGCATTTTAGAAAGTTTTTAGCAACTTTCATTTAAATCGGCACACGTTAATGGCCTGGGGAATTTTTAATAACTTCAAACTTTTTTAACCAATTTTTGTCTTTTATATCTCATTACAACGACAATCACGTACAGATTTCGATTCTTTTATACTAAATTGCAAAAGTAATTATTTAATGGCAAAATTTTTACAAAAACTGAAAAAATAGCATTTTCCCCTTGTAAATATTCTCACGAACTTTAACCCTCGTGCGGCACGCCAATTTTTAACCGATCGAGCTCAAACTTTTGTCAACATTTTTTTTATACTAACCTAACACAAAACATGCCTTCGTTTTTGAAACAGATGAGTTTTAAATTTTTCCATACATTGAAGGTAAACCTTAATGTACATCAAATTCAATTTAACGTTTGGTAAAATCGTCACTAAGTTGGATCATTATTAAGATTTAGCTTAACTTCTAGAATTAGCGGAATTTAAAGTTTTAATAGTTTCATTATGTGTAATTTATTCTGAAAAAGTTTTGTCAGTAAACTCATCGTCCTCTACTATTTAGAATCATTGTAATTCTTAAAAATATTAATTTAAAGAGGTTTGTATTGTAAATCAGTAGTTTAGGTTTCAAATCAGACCAATAATGCGTATACAATGAATATAAAAAATGCACAAAAACATGAGATTTATTAATTTTAGTACCAAATTTTAAAAACCGGTTAACCGAGTGATAAAAACCGGATAAACCGGTTAACCGAAAATCAATATTTTAGATAACCGGTTCGCAAAAAACCGAGATTTCGAAGAAAAAACGGTTTTTCGGTTAACCGGTTTATAAACACTATCTGAAGCAAATATGTAAATAGTTTATCGTAGATATAATAAACTCTGTCAAAATTCGGTATATTTACCACATGATCCAATTTCTGTCTCAAGATTGGACAGTCTACACTCTGTAGGATAGTCATGACTAGGGTTAAAATGGCTGAACTATTTTTGGTAAAATATCAAGCATCGTCTCCAGACTTCCATGATGGGATGATCTTATCGCCCCAGTGATCGCAAGACAAGCTAGTTTTATAGAATAGAGAGTTGTTATCGTGTCCTACGATGACAGGTGGGAACTGAATGTTTCCTGTGCAGTATCTGGAACATATTAGATGCCTATAAAATTATAACTTGTTCATTTGTTAAATATTTACATGCTACGATACTCTGTGGAGAATGTTTAGAACACTTGTTTATGTTACACGTCGAAGAAAGCGTGCCATAAATTGCAAACAAAGAATATAAGTATACCTGGTAACCCTATTTATAATACTTAACTTTTTTTGTCCAGTGCAGATTCTGTAGACAAATTTTTTTGTTTCTTATTTCAAAGAAGCTGCAATAAGAACAGACCAGAACCAGAATCAGAAAAACAATTGCAACATCATCAGAATCTGTTCTGTTTTCAGATGTGGTTTCATATAAATTTTTTGTTGTTGGTGTATTTTTTGTTGTTGTTGTAGTAGTGGTTACACTTGGCAAATAATGTGTCGTTTTTATATCTGGTTTTTCATCAACATGTTTAGTGTGATCAGTGAAATCATTCAATCTGAAGAACTTGAAGAAAATTCACTTATTTGAACGAGAAAAATGTAGAAGAACAGATACTAAGAAACTGATGTAATGCTTCTAAATACATCAACTCACACACATACCATTTAGCTTTTTAGCTGATTATTTTTTTTTATTCTTCTTTCCTTAATTATCTTCATCTCGTTTGTCCACATCAGAAGTAGTTTTGTTTTTGTTGTAGTTGTCATTTATGGTTCAAAGTTCTTGTTGATAACTTTAATTGTAAGTTTTCTTTATTATGGAGAATTTATACATCTAAAAACATTTTCCAATTCGCGAGAGTCCTGTACAGTGAATGCTTTCGATAATCTATATGCTCAAAAACTATAGCGCTTTTAGGGGAATGGGAGGCACACAGTGGCCACGATCGTTTTTCATCGGCCAAATCTCTGTACCTTTTGACGGACAGATATTTTCTTGGATTTTTCTCAAGTTTTAATTTCATTAAAATCGGTTCAGCAGTTGTTGAGATATTTAAAGCTAAAGTTGAACTTTACATTTTTTACAGCAGGATTTACAGGATTTTTTTTTTGCATCAGCTTTACTTATAAAAAAGTTATAAGCTGATAAAAACAAGTAAGAAAGTATGTTACCCTACATTATAACTTATTTGCATGAATGATTTTCGGAAGCGGGCCTTATTTGGGAGCTATGACTAATTATGGACTGATCGCCATTAGGTCGGGTGATTTATGTCTATATGGAAGTTATTTCTATTGAATTTTATGTTTATACCAAAATTTTTAAGAGATTTATTCTCGTTAAAGTGATTAAATATTTGATTTTAACAGCGTGCCACGCCCACAACTGCCAATATTTTTATCTCATTTTTTGGCTACCTTAGTTTCAATATGTTAGCTATTGAATGGTATTAAAATTTTTGAAATCGGAGTTAAGAAATAGCTGGACTTTTGGGCGATGAAATTAAGTTCGCCTCACGGTGGCGGCTAAATACAAATAGGATTCCATTAAAATTTTAATTACATAGTACTTAAATTTCGTTTAAAAAAATTAAAAAGTAAAATTTGTTATATAGTATATGAAATTTTGCAATTTTGTTAGGCATTTAATTTTTTTCTATCAAGCGGGGCACCCGACGGGATAACCTAATTCGGGTACGCTGAATCCAGTGGTGCTAACCTTTTTTTTTAACTAGCTGTCTTGTTTTTGAGATATACCGTTATTTCAAAAATGGAGGAGGTTGCACAACATATACAGTCAGAGTCAAAATTTAGTATACAGCAAGTATTTTCATCTATGAAGCTAAATATTTTAATTATAGAAAGAAATATATAAGTTTGATTAAGCTTAAAATTAAATTTAGAGTTTAATCTTTTATTATTTTAAAAAACTTTGTAAATTAAAATTGTTTTGGTGGAAAATTTATGCGAAAAAGAGAAAAGTACCTAAAAATAACAGTCAAAATTTAGTATACAGTTGATGGTTAGCGCTCTATTTTATATCACCAAAAGTCGAAAATTAAAAGTTTATATTTTGTTGGTCCCCATTTAGCTTAATCGAGTTTCCAAGATATTCAGTTATATCTTTAATAATTTCCCCCTCTCATCCGTTCAGAGCTCGTCCTTAGATGAAATGCTTCATTTTCCAATATTCCAGTCTAAAATTTCCGACAGGAACTCTATTGGGTTAAGGCCCGGACATTAGGCATGTTATACAATAGTCACTCCTTAACAATTATTGCTATGTCCTTGGGTTATTGTCTTTCTGAACGACAAATGGTGTTACATGACCTAATTTTTTTGAACTTAGTTTCAGATTGTCCTTTTTGTAAGTAGTCTCCGCTGTTCATTGTAATTGCAACCACCATCACCCACACCATCACAGACCCACCGTGATGTTTTACGATAGTACTAAAATTTTGTAAATGTGAAGACCTTGCATAAACCTACTTATATTCTCCACAGTATTTCTGGAATAAAGCATTGTAATATTTAGTGATGAGCGTATATTTGAGATTTTTGCTTACACAAAACCAGATATTTTCTTGAATTTTTCTCAAGTTTTAATTTCATTAAAATCGGTTCAGCTGTTGTTGATAGGACTGTAGAAAAAAGGACAAGGATCTGCTACAGTTATGGTTGGGAATAAGGGCGATTGGAGGTCAATACCTACCTCCTTATTAAGTGGTATTGCCAATAATGTGTAAGTATTTGTTTTGTAGTATTTCATTTTAGATTTTTCTAGTTGCGACCTTGCCAAAAAAATTTCAAACATTTTTTATTTTTTTAACTAAAATTAAAAATTTTGTGAATTTTGGTAATAGCAACTAGTTACCACATACATTATTTTGTAATGAGTAGTGGTTACCCAGCACATTATTTTATTTTGTAGAGTAGGTACTTATTTTTATAAAGGTTGGTAATGAGCTTTTGCATTTAGTAAAGCTAGTAGTGTGTTTGACTGGAAACGGGACATTAGACGTTCAACACCAGTCAAAATCATTAATTTATTACTAATTTATATGTTTATATTAAATCCATCATTAATTTACGATAAAATAACTCGTACATGGAGCAGTGAGTTAGCAGCTAGACTATCAAACACAAGCAAATAATTTGTCGGTTCGATTCCCAAACAAGGCAGTATTGTTTCTGCTTTTTTAGCTACGTATTCTTGTTGTGAATGTAACTACTTATTACTGAGCTGAATGTAAGTACATTTCGTCCCCTCAATAAAACAATAGTATATTAGAGTGACAATCAGTTGTATGGAAAAAAATTTTTGTTAAAATTTTGAAGAGTGCCGGGTGGAATATTGTGACACTAGGCCTAAATGTTAAGTGCTGAAAATTTGAGCCAAATCGGGCAACGATTTCTGGACGCGCATCGAGGTCAAAGTTCAGATATATGCAAAATTTTACTGTTAATATGAAATAAATAGGTGAAACTCGTTAACTTTCTGCATTGTTTTCTAGAAATATGTAGATTTATTTATATTAATGAATATTACATTAAAAAAAAATTTTGGAAATTAAACCTGTATCTCCTTTGGTTCAAAATGACCCAAAAACTGTATTATCCCCAAAATTAGAGAAAAATGCAAATTTTTCAGTTTTTGTAAAAATTTTGCTACTAAATAAATACTTTTGCAATTTAATGCAAAAGAATCGAAATATGTACGTAATTATCGTTGTAATGAGATATAAATGACAAAATTTGATTAAAAAATTTTAAAGTTATTACAAATTCGCCAGACCATTAACGTGTTTCAGGCCACTTGAACAAAAAATTTAGGAAAAAAATTAAGATATTTCGAGAAAAATTAAAATAAAAGCTCATTTTTACTTAAAATATGTCCATATTTACTTGTATATGAGTTTTTGTCTTCGTAGGATACCGTTAACCTATTCGCAGGTATGGCCAAAACAAATAACGGCTGTTTCAAAACTCCATTTTCAAATTTTTAAAAATTTTGTTAAACAAATTTCAGATTTTTTCGATCATCACATTGGGGTTTATTGAGATCAAAATAGGGAATAAAAATATGGAAAAATTATGTCAATACCTCTTACAGTTTTTCCGTACCTGCGATTTAAATTTTGCGTTTTTCAAGAAAAACTATTTTTTTGTCCATATTTAGGCGAATGAGTCCAATTTCCTTACTGTTATAAATTTTAAGTAAAACCTATCCATAATATTATAGTCCTTGTAATTTTAAATATGTTCTGAAAGTTTTACTAAAATCGGAAAACGATAACCTTTGAATCGTGAAGGTCAAATGTCTAATTTTTCAATATTTGGAATTTCTAATGAAAAGATAGCGAAATGTTATATATTTTTGTGCCGATTTTCATGAAACTTGAGGGAAATATATATTGGGGTCTAGCATTTACAACAACAGTGAAAAAATGGATTTTAACCTTTAAGAGGACTTGGGGTCAAAATGGCTGTGTTTTTCGTGATTTTAAAAGTTGAGGGTATTTTGGACCCCAAGTGCTGCTAAAGGTTAATTTTCATTTTTGTGTTGTTATTTTAAATTCTGGACTTTATGTTATATTTTCCTTAAGTTGCATTAAAATCGGCCCAAAAATATATAACATTTCGCTATCTTTTCATTAGAAATTCCAGATATTGAAAAATTTGAACTTTGACCTTCACGATTTAAAGGTTAACGTTATCCGATTTTAGTAAAACTTTCAGAATTTAGAATTAGCAGGATTATAATACTATGAATAAGTTTTACTTAAAATTTATAACAGTAAGGAAATTGGGCTCATTCGCCTAAATATGGACAAATAATTAGTTTTTCTTGAAAATCGCAAAATTTAAATCGCAGGTACGGAAAAACTGTAAGAGGTATTGACATAATTTTTTCATATTTTTATTCCCTATTTTGATCTCAATAAACCCCAATGTGATGATCGAAAAAATCTGAAATTTGTTTAACAAAATTTTTAAAAATTTGAAAATGGAGTTTTGAAACAGCCGTTAAAAAAATTATTTTTTTTGGCCATACCTGCGAATAGGTTAACGGTATCCTACGAAGACAAAAACTCATATACAAGTAAATATGGACATATTTTAAGTAAAAATGAGCTTTTATTTTACTTTTTCTCGAAATATCTTAATTTTTTTCCTAAATTTTTTGTTCAAGTGGCCTGAAACACGTTAATGGTCTGGCGAATTTGTAATAACTTTAAAATTTTTTAACCAAATTTTGTCATTTATATCTCATTACAACGATAATTACGTACATATTTCGATTCTTTTGCATTCAATTGCAAAAGTATTTATTTAGTAGTAAAATTTTTTCAAAAACTGTAAAATTTGCATTTTTCTCTAATTTTGGCGTAATACAGTTTTTGGGTCATTTTGAACCAAAGGAGATACAGGGTTAATTTCCAAAATTTTTTTTTAATGTAATATTCATTAATATAAATCTATATATTTCTAGAAAACAATGCAGTAGGTTAACGAGTTTCACCTATTTATTCCATATTAACAGTAAAATTTTGCATATATCTGAACTTTGACCTGGATGCGCGTCCAGAAATCGTTGCCCGATTCGGCTCAAATTTTCAGCACTTAACATTTAGGCCTAGTGTCACAATATTCCAGCCGGCACTCTTTGAAATCTAAAAAAAAAAATCGGCTGTCACTCTAGTGTATATACACTAGAGTGGGTCAATTTGTATGGATCAAAAAAAATGCACCAAGCGGTTATCAAAATCGTAATCTACGATGAATTCTAAGAATGTTTGCCGAAAAAACCAAGGGTCTAAAATCAAAACCGAGGTTCCCATTTTTAACGCGAAAATTTTTTTTTATTAAGCATTTTAAGAAACTTGACTATGTTTTGGCTTTTTCGAAAGGAAAGAAAGTCAAAAAGATGAATCTTTGCAAATGGAGAAGATTAACAATAAACTTCACCCGAGGAGGGTTACAAAATCTCATATTGTGGTTGTGCGTGAACCTAAAACCGAACTTTTGGGTCACAGTTGGGGAAATGAAAAATAACAAGTAAGAGTACTAAAAAAAAATAAAACAATTGTTAGAAAGACTAGTTTACGCAGAAGATATTTTATTTCAAATGTACAAAAAATTGTATCTAATTCAGCAATTTATAACTGAAATTCCTATTAGAACGTTTGACACAGTTAATTATTGTCTTTTCATTGAGAAATTGTCGTCTAAATTTAATTTTTCTAAATCTTCGTGTAAATTATTATTTTCTTACATAGGTAACCGTAAACAGTTTCTTGGAACTGGGTTAAACGATCTACAATATCTGAGTGTCAAAGTGGCGCACAGTGGTATGAGAAAAAAAAAAGAGGGAAATAAATCTGTAACTTCTAAACCCTTAGTCCGATTTTAATGAAATTTCACATGCGTAAAGGGGAAGTGTTGTCGAGTTTAAGTCTGGACCTCATGAAATGAAATTTAACAATTTATATACTTAATAATTAGTTAATACGTTTGGATCAACATTTTTCCCTTTTAACCTCAAGTGAAGAAACAGAGTATAAAAAAGGGTATACAAATATATTTAGACAAATTTCAAAATATTTGGTTGTGGGACTTATGCGGGAGCTATGACCTATTATGATTCGATTGTCATAAAATATTTTTACGTGATTTTTATGTATTTATATGAGAGCTGTGGCCAATTATGGACCAATATTCACAAAATTCAGTATTATGATTTTTGAATACAAATTACTGATCTGTGTACTATTTTGGTTTAATATATGGATGCTATGACCTATTATGGTCCTAAGTATTTAAGGGCTATTTTTGTAGAATTTCATATAAACAACGGTATTAACAAGAGTGGACCTTATGTGGGAGCTATACCGAATTATGCACCAATATTTAAAAAATCTTGTAGTACGATTCTTGGATACAAATTGCTGATCGGTGTAAAATTTTGCTTGAGTGTAGATTTTTATGGATATTTCTGCAGGGTAATGTGTTTTCCTGAAGTAGTTCTTATATGGAGGTTATGACCAATTATGGGCCTATCATCATAAAATTTGGTACATCGATATTTGTATATATTGAATAAATTTGTTTTGAATTTCAACCTGATACTATATTTGTAAGAAATTTATGAGGATATTAGTGATTTTCGGGAGTGGACCTTATATGGGAGCTATGGTTAAATATGGACCGATATTCAGTAGTATGATTTCTAAATATAAATATGGATGTGTGTGAAATTTTGTTTTGATATTGATATTTTTTAGATATTCATGTAGGTTATTGTGTTTTTCGGAAGTGGTCCTTATATGGGAGCTATAACCAATTATCGGCCGATCTTCATAGAATTAGGTACAGCGACTTTGGTAAATATGGGGATTATTCAACTTGATAGCGATATTTATAAGACATTTATGCTTATTTAAGAGATTTTCGGAAGTGTACTTTATATGGGGCTATGGTCAAATATGGGCCGATCCACGAAAAATTTTGTAATATAATTTCTTTTACCACGAGACTTATTTTTTCTGACTTTCATGTGGATATTCCTATTCTGTAGGCATTTATAGACCATAGAACCATATTTCGGGAAGAAATTTGTATGGGGGCTAGGAGAAATCATGGACCGATTCTTATAATTTTCACCAGAGTTACTCCTTTTATCACAAAAGTAACGAGTGCAAAATTTTATGATATTAGCTGCAATAAATTTACAAAAAATGTCCAAAAATATGTGAAAATTATCAATTTTTTTTTGAGGTTGTCCCACATTTTCATTCATAACTTTAGTTCCATTGTACCGATTTCGCTGATTTTCAATACCAAACTGCTTAGGACAATAATAAACATTTTTCTTGCAACTCTACTAAGTATTTTGGACGTGAGCGTGTTTTACACAGACGGACAGACAGACGGACATGGCTAAATCGACTTAGAATTTCATAAGGATCAATAATATATATACTTTGTTGGGTCTCAGATGAATATTTCTCAATGTTACACACGGAATGACAAACTTATATATACCCTCATTCACCAGTTATGTATACAAATATATTTAGATAAATTTCAAAATATTGGGTTGTGGGAATATTGGGTTGTATGGAAGCTATAAAAAATTATTAGACCTATCGTCTTAAAATGTTGTACATAGATTTTTGCATATATTGAACAAATTTGTTACGAATTTCAACCTGATAACTATATTTGTAAGAAATTGATGAGGATTTTAGTGATTTATGGGAGCTATGGTTAAATATGGACGGATATTCACAAAATCCAGTAGTACGATTGCTGGGTAACAATTACTGATCTGTGCCTAATTTCATTTTGATATTTAAAACACATCGAAATATTTATTAAGGTTAATATCTTTTTCGGAAATGGGCCTTATAGGGGAGCTATGACCAATTATCGGCCAATCTGTGTATAATTTGGTACAGTGATTTCTATCTATATGAGTATTATTTGTGTCGAATTTTAGCAATATAAGGGTATTTATAAGCAATTTATGAGTACTTAAATGATTTTCGGAAGTGGACCTTTTATGGGAGCTATGGTCAAATATGGACCGATATTCACAAAATTCTGTAGTATGATTTCTAAATATAAATTAGAGATTTGTGTGAAATTTTGTTTTGATATTGATAGTTTTTAGATATCTATGTAGGTTAATGTGTTTTTCGGATTTGGACCTTATATGGGAGCTATAACCAATTATTGGCCGATCTTCATACAATTAGGTATAGCAATTGTGGTATATACATATGAGGACTATTTATGACGAATTTCAACTTAATAGCGATATTTATAAGACATTTATGCTTATTTAAGTGATTTTCGGAAATGGACTTTATATGAGGGCTATGGTCAAATATGGGCCGATTCACAAAAAATTTGGTGTTGTGATTTCTTTAAGCACGAAACTTATTTTTCCTGAATTTTGTGTGGATACTGCAATTTGATAGGCATTTACAGAACACAGAACCATTTTTCGGGAAGAAATTTGTATGGGGGCTAGGAGAAAACATGGACCGATTCTTATAATTTTTACCAGAGTTAGTTCTTTTAACATAGAAATAACGTATGTACAATTTGATGGTATTATCTGTAATATATTTGCACAAATAACAAAAACTATTTTAAAATTATCAAGTTTTTTGAGGTTGTCTCACATTTTGGTTCATAACTCTGGTTTCACTAAACCGATTTTGCTGATTTTCAATACCAAACTGCTTAGGAGAACAGTAAACATTTTTCTTGCAAGTTTACCAATTTTGGTTGTCTAGTTTTGACGTGAGCGTGTTTTACACATACAGACGGACATAGCTCAATCGACTTAGAATTTCATAAGGATCAATAATATATATACTTAGTTGGGTCTCAGATGGATATTTCTCAATGTTACACACGGAATGACAAACTTATATATACCCTCATTCACCACTTATGGTGGTGTAGTGTATAAAATAGGTGAAAAAAATTTCCAAACCGATAATCCGATTTTAATCACGACTATAGAGGAGGTTTTGCTGAGCCTAAAGGCACGGTCACACATGGCAAATATTTGCTCAAAAAAACGTAACCACTTTTTTAAGCACAAATTTGTTTGACGTGTTTTGTGTTTTTGTGACAAGTGTTTATTAAGAACAAACAGCATCAAATAAAATAAAACTAAATATTTGTTTTGAATTGTCTTAAGTAAAAGGAGTTTTTGACAATAAATAAAAGAATTAAAATATATTTTTTTTAGCGGTTACGTCTTTTTCGTCAAATATTTGCCATGTGTGAACGTACCTTAAGTTTTAAATTTGTATTTTTAACACTAAGGTGGGGCGGAGTCTCAAGAATCCAAATTGGGGTATCTCGCGTATATTACAAATTAAAAATTATGCCAAATTTTTGTTCTTAATCCGATTTGAAAGATTTGTATATATGTAGAATCTACTAGATGAGAATTACAAAAAACATTACTATAACTGTATTGTATCTTTTTTAATTTACGAAAATTAATAATTTTTGAAAAAAATAATTTTATGTTTTTTACCTACCTTGGTCTGTATTTTTGCAAATATCGGATTCACATCTTTCTCGATTTTTTTCAAATATATATTTTTTAATTAACGACAAATTGGTTAGTATTATAAGGATAGAATTATTTCAAAATCGATCGTGTCGAGAAAAACGATTTTGAATATTTTATGACATTTTACTATTTATTAAATAAATTTTCAACGATTGCAGAAATAAAACATGATTTAAATAGTAGATATTAATATCTTTCTAATCTGTATTTAAGCCAAATTTTTACTTGGCAAATATACGAGAAAACATCAATTTTAATGTTGACGTTTACAACAAAAAACATTCTCATAAAAAAATAATTGACTTTTTTTTAAACTAATAAAACTATATGAAAGACTAAAGAACAGAACATATTTTGTATTACACAGTTCAAAACACATGGATTTTAAGTTATGACGTTGTTGCAGCAAATGAGCGATATGTAAATCTTGTATTTTCCTGTGGTCTCATCAATGGCTTTAAAATACATAAAACGCAATAAATATATTCATCTTGTAGTGATCTCCGATGTTTGGTAATACAGTAGTCGGTAAGGCAGTGAAATTTTACGCTTATATACAAATTTTTGATCAAAATGAAAATTTCATCACGATCGGAAGACATCGATTTCATCCTATGATTACATAGGACTTAATTTGCTTTAATTTTTAATGGATACCAATATTCTAAACCTCTTTTGGTGGTCGACTTAGATTATATTTCAAAGGTCTCTATTGAAATTTGTTATAATCGGATAAATTCGGAATCGTACTTTACCATAAATAATTTTATATAAGGACCCGCTTCAGAAAATGACTTTAAAAAATGTATGGTATCAATCAGCATGGCAGAACTGGCAAATTTACTCTCTCTTATTTGTTATTATCACAATTACAATTAAATTTTAAGAATTTACAATTCAAACTCTTTTTTAAATTCAAAAGAGAATTTTACCACTTTCACGCCGCTAAGAGTAGAATTCGCCTTTTCAATGAGAGAAATATATTTAAAGTTGGTAAAAGAAATAAAACAATTTGTTTAATAAAAATGCGTTTCGAATTTTAAAAACCTGAAGTGTGGTGTATTTTGCTTCTTTCACTTCAGCAAAACAAAACAAACTACGCAATGGAAGCGTACTGATGTTGGAGGCAGAATACAAGAATACGAGTACCTATGTGCAGCTTACAAACGTAAACGTGCTTGTAAATTGTTGACTACATTGTTAAGTCGATGGTTTCTTTTATTTTGTTCTTTTCTTCTGGATTGTTCAAGTCATCGTCCATATCCAAATATTGTGATCATGGAGGTATAAATGGAAGTTACCTTTGTTATGGTCATCAGTTGTTAAGTGAGTTCTAGATAGAGGAGTCGAGCGAAAAAAGTCTGTTAAGAAAAGTGTTAACGAAAATACTGCTTGCCATAATGAATTGGTTTATTAGTGAGTGTCTTTTTTTTACTTGTTGACATTATTTGTGTTACTCAGTTTATCTTTAAATTTCTTTCTACAATATAGAAGTGTTGTTAGTGTTAATGTCATTATTCGGGCGTTTTAACGCAAACACCGTACAGGAAAGAAATTTATTTGCCACCGAACTTTTCCAAACTGTAGCCACACAAAGTCAACATGAAAATGTAATCATTTCACCAGTGTCTGTGCAAACAGCTTTAGGTTTAGTGTACTATGGAGCTTCCGGTCAAACGGCTACTGAACTGCAAAAAAGCCTACATGCCACGGCCCACCAAAGTAAGGACGGTTTGGCCCAGGGCTATCACAAACTTTTGCATTCCTTTATCAAGTCAAAGACCGTGTTGGAAATAGCTAATAAAATTTTTGTCAACGATAAATTGGAAATATCTCCGGAGTTCAAAAAAACCTCTCAAATTTACTTTGATTCTGACGTCGAGCAATTAGATTTCGCCAACGAATCGTATTCAGTTGATCACATCAATCAATGGTTGGCCGAGAAGACTAATGGCAAGATTGATAACGTTATACAGAGACTTGATCCCGAAACAAATGTGGCTCTAATCAATGCCATTTACTTTAAAGCCAAATGGGCACGTCCCTTTATGGATGATGCTACCAGTGATCGCGAGTTTTGGATTACAAATGAACAGTCAATCAAAGTGTCCACAATGTTTGCCGACAATTGGTATTATTATGCCGAATATCCTGATTTGGATGCGAAGGCTTTGGAACTATTTTTCGAGAATATTGATCTCACCATGTGGTTCATATTGCCCAACAAACGTGATGGCCTCTTTGAGTTGGAGCAAAAACTGAAGGGAGTTAATTTCAATGATCTCGAAGCACTGTGGGAATGGAAGAGTACAAGTGTCTATTTGCCAAAATTCAAATTTGAATTTGACACCGACCTGAAGCCATCACTACAAAAGGTAAGTGTACACTGAACATACATACATACACAGAGAAAACAGATTCTTAGTTGCAACATAATTTTACATAATTTTAGAAGCGTTAATAGCTATTTGAAATTATATGTGTGCAACGAAACTGTTTTCTCTGTGTATCTATTACTTTTTCTTTTTTTATATTATCCATGCAACCATAATTTGTTTGTATATTTTGAATGTTGCAGCTTGGCATTAATACCATGTTCTCGAATACTGCCGATTTTAGTAACATGTTTGATAAACGTGCGTCCAATATGCACATTTCGCAGGTACAACACAAGGCCTTCATAGATGTCAATGAAATTGGCTGTGAAGCTGCTGCCGCCAGTGGTAAGCAAAGTCTTTGTTTAAAACTCTCTTAAAGAAAAACACAAAAAACAAAAATAAAGAAAATGAGATACAACAAATTAGCAGTAATCAAACTAATCGTTCTTTCTATTGTATTTTCCATTTGCCCATGTAATTTATTGCAGTTGCTGTTGGTGTGCCCATGTCGTTGCCCATAGACCCCAAAACATTTGTGGCCGATCATCCATTTGTTTTCATAATACGTGACAAGACTGCCGTCTACTTTGCTGGTCACATTGTTAAGCTCGAAGACACTGCAGCTTAATGACATTCAAAGTAGTTTCTAAGAAAAAAATAATCCACAATCCATTCTTCATATTACAACAGACAAATAAAAATGCAATAATGCATTCACTACTCATCATCATACACACATTTTTGAATTTTGTAAGAACGATTTCAAATTATACAATTACACACGCTCACATATAGAAAATACATTAATTATTAATTTTAATCAATTGAGTTTTATTTGGAAAACAAGGAAATTAAGCAGGGAATTATGTATGGAAGTTAGGATGGCCTTAAAAATATATGTTGATGTTGTCAACTTAAATTATAGTATACAAACTTAATTTTAATGTTTTATTTTAGCTATATCCATTGGTGATCTGAATCAAATTACAAAATAAATTAATACTTTTTCCGGTTCGCAAAATGCTTACCAATTTGTTGTGTTCTGTCCGATTCCGAATATTTTAATATGTTCTAAATAGTCCGGAACTACCTTCTAAAATTACACGCAGGATCGCCATTGAAGCATTTTGTCCTAATTTCATAACCTATAATTTTATATACAAGCATTTACTTTGAGTGGAATAAATTCGAAAATAATACATCGATTTTTATGAGCGGTATCTCATTTTGTCCTCGTACCGTTTTCGGCAGAAATTGTTATTTTCACGTAAAAAATATATTTTTTGCTTCAATTTGTTATTATAACTCCAAATCTACTGTGCCGATTGAGACGCAATAACTACACGAAAATTTAAAATCGAGTTTTTGATTGATTATGTTTCTTTTTATCAAACTACATGCTCACTCAAATTTTTAGACCCCACCGATCATAAATGACAACTTTATTAAAGAAATTCATACGGACTTTATTATTATCGATATCCCATTTTGTTGCTATTATATGAGGCTTTGCGATAAAGTAATAAACATGCCGTTTCGATTTTTCATGATTTTTTTAAAACAAAAAAATCTGCTATTTTCACGTAAAAAATATATTTTTTGCTTTAATTTGTTATTATAAATAATATTGGATTAATCGTTTTTGATTTATATACAAATTATAAAAAAAGCTTTAAAATTTGGACCATATATGTACTACTGGAACCACAATAAATCAAAATAATGTAGTGGTTTAAAAAGCCTCTAAAATTTGTCCTATTTTGTGTCCCTTTGTTGTCATTACTTTATGAGATGAATATTCAGTAACATAAAATTTCGCACTCACAGTTTTTTTTATTATAGTCTACCGATTTTCAACCAATCATGATTATTGTAATTTTGTGCAATGTTTGCAAACACCTTTCGGATTATGATTCAGTGAAGCACTCATCGTTTCTTGGATGGACCAAATGCGTCGTTGGAAAATAAATGTTAGAGTAACAAATTGCTTTGTGGACAATTTTTATTTCTGTAAAAAATTTTGCGGACTATTACGAACATTAAAAAAAAATTAGCCAAATCGGTCCAGGCGTCCTGCGTTTTTAGATACATATATTTTCAATTTAAATCACAATAAGTGGGCGCGGTAAATTTTTCGTTCCGTAAAAACCAAAGTAGGACTGTGACCAACAGTTAAAAAAAAAAATTCTAAATCGGTCCGGCCATTCTCAACTGATGCAGTTACCAACGAACGACATTTGATTTTTATTTATATAAGAAGATTCGGAAAATATTGGTTATATCATCGTTGATAGTTATTTAAATACAATATGAAGAAGAAAATCCAGGATCACAACAGGCAACTTAATGCCTAAATGCCTATGCTATTGTATATTTTTGTAGCCATAATACAATGAAAATATCATTGGACCTAAACCAAATTAAGCATAAATTTTGCTTTAGATAATGTTAACAATAAAACAAAAAATATTTCACCAATGTTATGTGGTTTACAATAACAAATAACATTTTTATACCCTTCAGCTTCGTGAGAAGGGTATATATAAGTTTGTCATTCCGTTTGTAATTTCTACATTTTTCATTTCCGACCCTATAAAGTATATATATTCTGGATCCTTATAGATAGCGGAGTCGATTAAGCCATGTCCGTCTGTCTGTCTGTCTGTCTGTCCGTCTGTCTGTCTGTCTGTCTGTCTGTCTGTTGAAATCAATTTTCTGAAGGCCCCAGATATCTTCGGGATCCAAATCTTCAACAATTCTGTCAGACATACTTTCGAGAATTTTGCTATTTAAAATCAGCAAAATCCGTCCATAAATAACGGAGATATGAGCAAAAATCCGAGACAACCTCTGAAAATTTCATCAAAAAACACAATGTATTGCATGCTTTGACAAAAAAACAACAAAACGTATGCTTGGATGTGCAAGCTTTGTGTATTTTGTTTTTTTTTGTGTTTTGTTTCTTTTGGCGTTGTTGTTGTTTTTTATACAACTAAAGTTTAGTTTGGTTGTGTGTTGGTTTTTTTTGACAAAAAAACAACAAATCGTATGTTTGAATGTGCATGCTTTGCGTATTTTGTTTCTTTTGTCGTTGTTGTTGTTTTTTATACAATTAAACGTATGTTTGGATGTGTGTTGGTTTCATTGCCTTGCGTATTTTGTTTTTGTTTTTTCTTTTGGTGTTTTGTTTCGTTCGGCGTTGTTGTTTTTTTTGGTGTTCTTGATAAATTTAGGATGCTGTACGCTGAAAGTGGGCAATGTACATACATATATAAAAATTATAAAAAATAATAATGCATCCACAACAAAGGTGAAGGGTATTTAAGATTCGGCATAGCCGAATATAGCACTCTTACTTGTTAAAAACAAATAGTTACCAGCAAGACCGCATAAATTCGTGAGAAGTGTCCATTTGGCATATTTTTCGATTCATATTTACTACATACTTATGTTCGTGAGTATGTACTTGTTTATATGATACAGTTTGAAATACCTAAATATATTTATGTTTCCACTTATGGACTTGTGTTTCTAATTAAATCTGACTTATTGCTTGCAGACATAAAAATGTACATTGTAATGTCTGTAATATATTCTTAATTCAGGGCAAATTTTCAACCTGTCATCATCATGGAGTGGGTCTCTATATAGCGCCACAATGTTTGATCACACACAGTAGTTCATGAATAGTTATAATAAAATTTGGACTGCATTCGATATTTTTTTCATTAATTTTTTCTCTCTCTTCCATCTTAAAAGGCATGCGTGGACGTTAAATTGCAAATATGTTGTAAATAGATGTTTTGGTTAGTTTCAGTTGTTTTTTATGGAAAAGTTTAGACGATTTTAGTTTCCCAATTGATTTCATATTTTATGCTCATACATAATAATTAATGTGTTTACAATTTTGTTGTTATTTTCTTTCTATTAAACAATATTAACTTGTCATTCATCATGAACATCGATATACTGGCAATTGTTACAATTTTCAATTGCCTTTAAAGTTGTGGACTCAACTGAATGGCTGACTGTCTGTGTGTATAGAGCTGGATTGTTGTGATGGCGACCACTTAAGTCCTCTTGGAAATATGTGAATTTACTTGTTACACTGGGTTACTGGGTACAATAGGTTTTATAATTATAGTTTTAAAATACAAATTTAAAACCATATATGTATATCTACATATGTATATTATAAATATCTTTGAAAGTTTTTTGTTTGTTTCGCAACCACTCCTAAACGGCTGAACCGACAGTATTGACATTTATAATGTCAATATGCGACCAAAGGGGTCTTCAAGGAAAATATCTCAGCTTTTGTTTGATCTAAAAAAAAAATTAAAAAAGGGTCCATTTTGAAAAAAAAAGTCAACAAATTTTTTGATTTTGCAAAAAAAGTCAAAAATTGTATGTTTTGAGTTACAAAATATTTATTTTGATAGATATCCCACTCGCATCCCACTAAGCGACCAAATAGGTATTCAAGGAAAATATAAAAGTCAAAAAGTTTTTGATTTCGAAAAAAAATATTAAAAATTTTTTATTTTTTTTTTAAATATTTTTTTTCGAAAAATTGAAGAAGGAGCTATCTAAACTATTTGCGAAACATTTTGCTAAGAACAATAAGTAATAAGTTACATGGATAAAAAAAACATCTGCTTGGTCAAAATGTCAAATTTTGACCCCCCTCTAACTCAGATAGTTGTCGACCGAGCTTGTTGAATAGAACTAACCTTTTCATCCCGATCGGAAGACATCGATTTTAAAAAATGGTTCACTTGACATGAAATGCCCCATATATAAATTGATGTAACATTACCTTATTGGAAGCTAAACCACTTTACCGATCCTTTTGAAATTTGTACAGTATGTTCCTCTGTATCTGGAAGGATCAATAAACTAATTTAGAAATGTTAAGTGGGCATAAAATATTAAAAAAAATTAATCAGTAAACCTGAATATCTCTTCATCTAATAGATATAACCTACACATGTAAGCGTATTTTTTGTAGATATTCCCACTGACTATTTATATTTAAAATTTCAGCTCATTCGAATCATAAATGGAATTTTGGCAATTTTTTTAAAAAATTTGAGACCCGAAGTGACCACTTTTGAGGGGCTACGCACTGGCCACTATTAGCGCTAGGAAGCTAAACAAACGTAAATCAACTCGAAAACACCTCAGCTCAAATCATGTGAAACTTCGTAACAATATCTCTAATATCCGAATCCGATAACGTTAATCCGTGCCACATCTGATCTGTAGCTCGTTTCTGTATTTCTCGCATCGGAAAACTTCTCACATGAAGTGTGAAACAAAAAATTCCATCGTTTCTCGATGTGCGAAAAAAAGTGTTTCTGTATTTGAATGCGAAAACAGTGAAAGACTAAAAAATTTAAAATGCCAAAATATAACAATTGTGTTTTATTGATTGTCATCATTTGAATATAAAACAAAAAGTATAGTGTGGCGCTTATAACTGCTGAATTTAAAAAAATAATTTTGAAATACATTTTTGTGTACTTGCATGTGTATATATAATTTTCTGCTGATTTGGGTTAAATATTTATACATACGAATTTAAAAATATCTATATTTTTTAAAATTTAGTTTTTCTAACACCAATTTCAAATGTGACTTGTTTTGGCAGTTCTTGTGAGAAACTTTGCGCAAAATATTGTTACAGAAACACTTTTTCTCACATCCTCCCAATAATGGCTGGAAAATTGTTTAAATGACAGATAATTCTCGCAAACTCAAGATACAGAAACACTTGTGCGAGTAAAAACATATTTTGTTTCATTTTACACTATTTTTGTTGCAATTCAATCGTTTCATGCGGAAAGTTTTTCGATTCGAGAAATACAGAAACGGGCTACTGAAGTTTGAAAATGCATTTACAAGAGGCAAAATGTTTTTTTTTTAGTTTTTTGCAAACTAATCATACTAATCCATATTCGAAAAAAATATCATCAATTACCGAATAATGTTTATATTCCTAATATATAAATTATTCTTCTCAGTGGGCTTATAACTATTTTGCGTAGTATGTTTTGAATTCATTCGAGTGTAGAGGACAGAGAAAGAAGTACTGTTCGAATACGAATACCATGTTTATTACAATTATTATTTGATTTCATTTATATGGTTATAACAACTAAACGCAACCATTTAGGTATGATCGTGTAAAATGTGTATCTTTATTTATGTGTATTTATATTATGAATTCTTATGAGCCATACATGAATACATGCAGCTATACATAAATACATATGTATTTATATAAATATTTTTGAATATAAATGTTTTACTGGAAGCGTACAATTTTAGTTTGTATTGCATTTCTTTAATTTCACATTCATTTTATAAGATTTCACGTACTTAAATATTAACACATCATTTTATTTTAATTTTGTTTCTTTTTGATTTTTATTATTATTTTTTAATTTTGTTTTTTTTTTTTATACATCTTGACCCAAAAAGGCAACCAGACTGAATTCGTATACTAAAACGTTGCTTCGAAATAAACAAACTTCCACTCATACACGCACCCATAATCATTGAGAAATGAAATACAAAACAAAAGAAAATAATATAAAAAAAGAATGAAAAACTCATAAAAGTCAAAATGAAAAAATAATAAAATTCTATGTACTTGTTGTACTTGCACCTGCAATAAACAGGGAGTCGTAAAATTTAAATAAAACAAATGCAACGAAAGAAAAATTGTTGGAATGAATAAAACTAAAATAAGATCATCACCATCATTCATAAGACAAACAAGGAATAAATGTAAGTATAAAGTACAAGTGTGTGTAACACGATCATTCAGAATAAACAGACTCGAATGTAGCGATTCTTGACATGTTACTCCATGGATGACAACATTAGAGGAGGGAAAGCGTAATAAGCTGAACATGGTTATATGTATAATGTTTGAGTATTTACAACGCTTAACAGACAAATGTAGTATGACAATTAATTTTCCGAAACCTGAAAATAACTTACAAATATGAATGATACATTAATATTTAGCATATGATACCTATTGCTTCCATATTTGTCTGGAAATGACTGATTTAGGATCACCAAGAAATTGTTTTAAAAAATCATGGAATTATGTACCGAATTATAAGATAAAAGTATGAAACCGCAAAAAAACGAATTAAATTGAAAATTATTGAAATTAAATTCACAACATGCAATTTTCAGTTCAATTGTATCAGATCGGTCCATAATTGACTACAGCTCCCATACTAGGTATAATCAGAGAAATTACGTAAATGCGCACAAATCTACAAAATTAAATTTGCACCAATTAAGTTTCTTATAATACCCTGTAAGAATTTAAATATTTTTTCAATAAACATGGAAAAATCGATATATGTATGTATATTAGAGTGACAATCAGTTGTATGGAAAAAATTGTTGTTCGGATTTTGAAGGGTGCTGGCAGGAATATTGTGACACTAGGTCTAGAAGTTAAGTGCTGAAAATCGGACAGCGATTTCGGGACGCGCATCGAGGTCAAAGGTCAAAATATGAAAAATTTTACTATTTATATGAAATAAATGTGTGAAACTCCTTAACATTCTGCATTATATTACAGAAATATACGTATAGTTTTATTTATATTAAGAAAATTACAGTAAAAAATATTTTTCATGTTTTGTAAATAACTAAATAATTACTTTTGCAATTGAATATATGTATATGAATCGAAATGTGTAATGAGAAATAAATTACAAAAATTGGATGAAAAATGTTAATATTTTAATTTAATTGTACACTTGAACAAAAAATTTAGGGAAAAATTAACATATTTTAAGAAATATTAAAATAAAAGGTAATTTTTACTTAAAATATATGCGTATTTACTTGTGTATAATCGCAGGTATGACCCACAAAATTTAATTTTTTTAACGGCTGTTTTAAATCTTCATTTTCTATTTTTTTAAAAATTAAGTTAAACAAATTTCAGAATATGTGGAATATCACATTGGGATTCATTGAGATTATAATAGGGAATAAAAATCTGAAAAACTATGTCAATACCTCTCACAATTTTTGCGAACCTTCGATTTAAATTTTGCGATTTTCGAGAAAAACTAAATTTTTGCCCAATTTCCCTACTGTTATGAACTTTAAGTAAAACCTATACAGAATCTTATAAGAAAGAAAATTCTTAATATGCTCTAAAATTTTTACTAAAATGGAACAACGTTAACCCTTAAATCGTGAAGGTCAAAAGTAAAATTTTACAAAAAAATATACCTTAAGATCTAGAATTTATAATAACGCTACAAAAATGGAAGTTAAACCATAAGAACAGAAATTTGACTATGTTTTTCGTGATTTTAAAATATGAGGGTAATTTGGACCCCAACTCCTATTAAGGGTTAATTTCCATTTTTGTGTTATTGTAAATACTGGAATTTATGTTATCTTTAACTCAAGTTTCATCGGCCCAATAATATATAATATTTCGCTATCTTTCCATTAGAAATTCCAAATTTTGAAAAATTTGTCCTTTCATCTTCACTCTTCAATGGTTAACGTTTTCCGATTTTAGTAAAATTAACAAGTGCTTTAATTACAAATAAATGGGACTCAAAGTACCTATTTTATTTGTTTTATAATATGTATGAAAATCATTATACACTATTTTATTTGAATCTTTTACAACATTTATATTATTAAACAAGTAAGAAAGTATGGTCGGTCAAGCCCGACCATATAATACCCTACACTAAGTAAAAGAGCAAAAACATTTTTCTTTCAAAATGTGATTTTCAGAAGTGGGCCTTATATAGGAGCTATGACCAATTATGGACCGATCACGATCACGTTAAAGTGATTTTCGGAAGCGGGTCTATATGGGAGCTATGACTAATTATGGACTGATCGTAACAAAATTTGGTGACATGAATTTTGTATATATAAAACTTATTTGGAGCGAAATTTGTGGAGATACATATATAAATTAAACAATTATGACCTATAAAGTCCAATTTCGGAAGGACATTTGTATGGGGGCTAGGAGAAATAATGGACCGATTTCAGCCAGTTTCAACAGGCTTAGTCCAAATTTTATCGAAATATCTTCAAAATTGCGACCTGTATTTTGCGAACAAGGTTTACATGGACATCCAGTCAGCCAGCCAGACGCACGGACATCGTTTAATCGACTCAGAAAGTGATTCTATAGTCGATCGGTATACTTTAAGATGGGTGTTAGACTAATATTTTTGGGCGTTACAAACATCTGCACAATCGTATTATACAGTCCCCACTATGGTGGTGCAGGGTATAAACATTTTGTATATCAATATTAGGGTATTCAATCGATTAACCGTTAATCGGTTAACCGATTAATTTTGGACGGTTAACTGTTTGAATAATTTAAAATTGCCGATTTTCAAATACTAAATAAACCGATTAATTTGTGTCGATTAACCGATTAACCGAAATTCCTTTTTTTTGCACTTTCCGTTTCAACTCAAATATAAATTTCAAATTAAAATTACATATTTTTTCGAACATCCAAGTAACATGTTTAGTGAGTATAACAAGTGACATATTTAAATTAGTACATGTATTTGAAACTTTGTTTTTATTTACATGTATTAACTTTTTTTGAAACGAGTTTTTTATCAGAACTTATCGAAACTATTAAAAGTATTCAAAATCTAAAACAATTCAAAAAGTACTCCAATGGTATAATGAAGGATTTCATATGCTTAAAAAAACTAAAAAATAATTGAGATATTGAATATTCTTTATCATGCTTTCGATACAATCAGCGATAGAGTTCTTTCGAAGTCAAGACTTATGAAATCTAAAGAAAAAAATCGTTTAAAAGTAAAACATTTAAATTATACTCTTGTTTTAAAAGATTATTTCAGAAGATCTCACTAAAACCCTAAAAAAAAAATTTAAGAAATTTGTGACCAAAATCAAAATTTGCCAATTATAAATTGTTGCCCACGCTAACAAGTGTTTATTAGTACCGAAATTTATTTTTTAATGTTTTGAAATTTTGTTCAAATTTTTATTTTGGAAATGCAATTTTATGACTTATAAATGGGTTATCGATGTCAAAAAATGCTTATATTTTATTTTTAAATTAACTACAAAAACTATTTTGTATTGTTTTTTTAACATTAGTTTTTTTTTTAAATTTTTTTGAAAATATTGCTACTTTGACGCGAAACACGTAATTTCAACTAAACGTTATCCGATTTCGCCAGACCTTGATTTCGCAAAAGTGCAAAATAAGGGCCACCCTAATTTATATATTTTACATCATCTGTATGGGAGTCCATCCTCAATTTTAAAAATAGGTAAAGAATTGAAGGAAGCTTTTTTGCAAGACGTTCTAATGAATAACTCAAAACTCATAAATTTAGTTAGTGCATTAAAGCATAGTACGGGAACTGTTATTTAAAAATAAAATCTCTTAGTAGATACAACCCAGTATTTTGAAGAACCAGTATTTTAAGAAAGAGTAAGAAGAGAATTTATTTATGTTAATAAACTCTCTTTGGCTTGATGAATAAAGAGGGGGTTTTAACGATCTCTCCAAGAGTTGTATAATTTAAAAATGTTTGTTTACAAAAACAAGAAAAGCAGCAGCAGCAGAAACTAAATGTTTATGTTGCCAGAGATCGACCAGTTTTTTGCCATTAAAGCAACAGATAAATTTTGATGTTTTGTTTTTGTTTTAATTTAACAATTCGTTGTGTTGCCTTAGTCTTTAGTTTACTGTTTAAGATACAAAATCTTTACAATAAATGAACGGATAGACGGATGAATGTATCGCATAGATGTGAATACACATTTGAATGGAAAAAGAGTTTAGTGTTTAGTTTTTGCTTTTGAGTGGATGCAAAGAAAAGTCTGCTAAAGAAAATTATACGCGCGTTTCTTACGTACGTTACGGGCTTTTAAATTAAAACCGAATTTTAAATTAAAAGAAAAATTGCCAAAATTTATATTGGAAATTGCCGTTAGCTAAAAGTAATTGTAAAGCCAATTTATGAAGAAAAATAAGAGAAAATATTGTTGAAAAAAATCTAAAATAAAAAGTGCCTAAAAAAGAAAATAAATTTTCTTTAAATTTAATGTATTATCCATACGTAGTGGTGTTTGTGTTAAGTGTAACTGTGTTAGTGTTTTGCCAAACAGTTTGCGTGACGTTGCGAAAAAAGAAATATAGATCGTAGCTTTAAGAAGAACGGACGAGTCGATTTTCTTATTCTGCAATTTGGCTAAAAAAGTAGCCAATGTCCTCATCTTAGGCTGCTTAATAAGCAGCAGCCAGGTTCATTAAAGTGTCTTAACAAAAACAAAAAATATTGTGCACAAAAAAAATACAATAGCAAAAATAGTAAAAAATATTTTATACTTACTTAGATACAAACTGGCATACGAATCTATGTAGTTAGTACATGTGACAACAACTACAACAACAGAAATAACAAAAAAAAAAAAAAGAAAAAAGTGCAACAGCCAACAGTGGCAATTGCGGCATCATAAACCAAACACTTTGAAGGTTTTTTATTCTTACTGGTTTTCAGTAGATTATTTTTGTTTTTGCTGCTGTTGCTGTCGACTTTTTAAGCCTGGTTTTAGTTTTATATTGTGCAATTTAAGCCGCAAGTGTTATCAACGTTCTTTTGGGCTTAAATTGATGTGTTTGGTTTTTTACTCTAAGTTTGTTTTAGCCTGTAATTAAAGTTTTAATCAATAATATGTATGGATGTATGTATGTTTAAAATGTAAATAAACAAAAAAGTTAATAGTATAGATACAAATTTAACAGAAAATTTAAAAAAAATATGTCAATGTAAAACAACAAAAATACAACTTGATTTAAATCGATAATAAAAATCACATCAATTTAAAGCAATTAATTAAAGTTGGAAACCTCAAATGGTATAAACGATGTTAAAGAGTACATACGTCACTACTATACATCACATAATGTTAAAGAATTCAAGCAAATAAACAAAAAAAATAATAAAAACATATAAAATGCTCTAAAATAGTTTCAGTAATTTTAAAAAAAAGTAAAAAACTTTTTTTTACTCTTATTACTAATAAGCCACATCAAATTGAGTTAAAAAGGCCATTAAATATATTTCAAGATAAAGACCGCAATAAAAACCAACCAAAACAAAATAAGAAAACAAATAAAATGAAACGCGTTTAAGCCACAAAATAATTGTATTAAATGCCACACATATTCAACCACAAATATTCAGCAACAAAAAAAAATTATTTATAAATTACATAAAAAAGCGTTATAAATTAAATTCTTAAAAATAAAGTGCACCAAATAAAAATTTTATGAAAAAAAAAAATCCCTAAAAAAATAATTCAATAAATTGAAATTAAAAAAAGGCCTTTAAGCTTAAATTCACAGAAAAATATTAAGAAATCAAAAATTTTGCAAAAACTGCAATATTTTTTATGATTCCTTATTGAGCCAATAAAATAACAAAAAAATATTATTGTTCAACAAATATGGATACTAACTTGCATCATCCTCCCGAATTAGAAAGGTAAGTTTTGTGATTTTGTTTTTTTATTCTTTCAAAATAAAATTATTTGTATTATTGAACACTTCAAATTATATTTGGCAGTACAAGTTTTTTTTTTTTTTTTTTTGTTAATTCTGTTAAATTTGTCTAAAAATGTACATGTGTGTTAATTATTGTCATTATAGAACAAACTAGAATGGAATTTTAATTAATAAATTAAATTAGCTAATAATTTTAATGCTTTTCACACCTTACTTTGTGAAAAGCATTAAAAAAAATAGTTAGCTATATCAAATATATAAGTAAAATTACCATATAAAAGTTTAAAAATTAACATTTATAAAAAAAAACAAAAGTTAATAATATCTTAAGATTGAGCATGAATAAATTAAAATAAATAAAAAAAAATATCTTTAAATAAATTGTAAACAGCACCAATACAATTTATTTACATGCATAAATAGGAAGTGTTGTCGAGTTAAAGTTTTGAGTTTGGAGAATTTACCTCTAGCACTTTTATTTACATTCATAAAAATTTGGCACGTAAAAAACATAAGGTATATATATCAGTGGATAGGGGATTTTGTCTATTTTTCAAAAATATATATAACTTTTAACAATTAAAAAATTTATGGAATACTTTTTTGAAAATACTTTATTGAGTTTTTGCAAAGATAAACATTTTTCAAATTGAAATTAAATTTTTATTTATGAATATTTTTTAATGAAATTTTAGAGTTATATAGAATTTTCTATTGAAAATAGAAAACTGAAAATAATCAACAATCCCACAATTCCCAAAAAAGTATTGAAAAATCGCAAAAATGGGAATTTTTAATCTAAAATCGGTTACTATATTTTGATATCGAATATGAGATTTGAGAATTTTTGCCCTAAAGTTGAATTTTACATAAAAAAATATGCGTTTTTTAAATGGACCTGGTCCCCTTGGTATCCACAATTTTTAATTTTTTTTTTTCATTTAAGATATTTGATGAAAAGTTAGATTTTCAAAAAGTATAAATTCCTTATACATCCTCTTAGAAATTTTTTGCGATAACTTAAAAAGAAAAAAAAGTATTTTTTTCAAAAAATTAGCGAAATATCGGCTATTTAATTTCGATCGTTTTAAAAATGTAACATACCCGAGGTGTCCTAATTTGAGGCAACAATTCCTCTTTGTGCATGTGAAATTTCATTCAAATTGGACGTACCGTTTAGAAGTTACATATTTATTTCCCTCTATTTTTTTCTATACCACTGTGGGCCGGCTATTTATAGACAATCCAAAGCTGACTTTCATATTTTAACTCTTTGCGGTTGGGTGGTCTCTTTACTAACCACATTTTCTATACTGTAAAACATAGTTTATTGGCATCTACTGCCATTTTGCTACACAATTATATTTTTTGAAGTTATTGTTTGGTTAGATAAATATATTAATTTGAAAATATTGTAAAAATCTATTTTTTAAGAGACTTTTAAAAGAAAAATTTAGTTTTGCTTTTCTATTTCTGTTGTTTGGTCAGAAAATTTAGTCAACAATATTCCATTTCAAAAAAAATTTATACGAAAAAAAAATTTGTATCCTAGTTATGTTGAATGCCAACCGCCACAGTGGTTAGTAAACTAACCACTTCACTCCACAAAAAAACTTTTTTCTAACTTTTTATAATAAACTAATCTTGATTAAAGTAAAAATGCAATTGTTTTGATTTTAAACATATACACAAAAAAGCGTGGCTGAAAGAGTTAAAGAGTAGTGTAAACGCAAAGAAGGTGAACCTATTTGAGTGTTGAAAATACGCAATTGCGTAAACTTGTTTGCAGTTATTTCCGTAACGATAGTTTAGCAGTCGTTATGTATTTAAAAATTAGAAATTATAAAAATACAAAGTTTTTATTTCAATAAATGAGTTTTGGAAATCTTCAGCATTTTTTTTAATAACACCTGTGTCAGCTTATTTAGAATCTTTGTAAATTTTATTATAAATTAAAATCAGACCGAAAATTACTAAATTACTTTTATCGAAATGAGCTCATCATGAACTAATTCCAAAATAAATTTATCATAAAATCAATAAAAATTAAGATTAAGTTTGTAGGATTTGTCACTTATTTGAATAAATATTTAAAAATATTTTTTTAATAAATTCATAAATAGTAGGATTCATTTATAAAATACTGTGTAAAAACATCTCCAAATTTGGAAAATGGTGAAAACCCAATAAATGGTGTATGACATAAAACAAATTTTTTTTTTAAATTTTTAGCTTTTATTTTGAATCATTTGTACAATATTGTTAGCCCATATTTCTGACTACATATGGATTCCGAGCCAAAAGTACTGTTCATCTTTTGAGGCCAAGATCGAATTTCGGATACTCTGTTTCAAAGTGAAGCATATCCCAGAGAGAGTCAGATTTCTGCAGCCTATTGCTCTTACGAAATACAGAGCATTAGATTAGCGCCATGGATAATTGGCTTTGGTGTCGATTCGACTTGTTGACCGGGCTTCAATGTTTCGGGTTATTGCAATGGATCCTTTTTTCATGGAAAGTAATGGTTCGGTGCAAAAATGATTTTCTTTTATAGCGTTCAAACATAATTTGGGCTCGAATTCAATTCGTACCCTGGTATTAAAGAAAACATTCCGCATATGATGCTTTGTTGGCACAAAATTCGACATTTTCTAAGCAAAAAAAAAACTTTGTTGTTTACAAGATAATGTTCAACAACTAAGTGACAGATATGTACCTTTCAAAATAAAACATAAGATTGCCGAAGGTTAATTAAACAGCAAATATACAATTCGAAAGGCCTCAGTTTCTTCTCTCTAAGCCGCTGGCAAAATTAAAATCAGTTTATATTCAACTGAGTTACTGACTTATGTTTGTGGATGTTTCCAACTAAAATAGTTTAATTCATCCTAAGATATGGTTTCTATCGTTTGTTCTGGGTGGAGAATTTGGTGAGCTGGATCAAAGGATAAAAACGTAATTATTTAAGGTTTTTACGATTTAGTTCATATTTCTCGCAAAGGAAACATGATAAAATGATATCATCTGTAAGATCTTTGAATGGAGCTTTCAATGCTATTTAAATTCTATTTTATTAATTTCTATTCACAAAATCTGGATATAAATTTAAATCTAATAATGCCATTGAATTACTTCGAATAATCTAAACCGTAAAAAATGCCATACAATATAATTTTGCTACAAAAATATAACAGATTTTTTACTAACTGCTTGTCGCACGTTGCATTAAATCATTTTGCCATTAGCACAACAACACACAGAACTCACTCGAACATGTTGCAAATGTGGTTGCTGACAAACATACGATCAATCCGATCCGTGTTACCAAAATTAAGTCTCGCGTGTAAACATGGTAGAGACATCATGCTGTGAAAAGGGATACAAAAACTTAATATTTTATGAGACATTCATTTGGAAAACACGAGATCATTTACCTTTTTTTTCTCTTCTACTTGTAGTTGATGTCGTTGTATGACAACATTTAAATTTTTATTAATAACTTTGTACTGTTCTTGCAGTTTTTGGTTCGAATAACAATATGTATATGGAAATAATACAAGAGCGATTCTTAATTGTGTTACACTTAATATTTTGTGACAAATCATCCAGACCATTATTCCGCTTAACATACAAGAAATCCGATATGAGAATTAACTATAAATTAAGATTTTAAAACACTTATCAAATTTGTATTTGGAAGATGTTTATAAAGAAATATTAATACAAGGGAATTTAAATTAAGTATAAATGTGTATTTAAGTCGGCGATATATTGATGTAGACAATCTTTAAGCTAATTTTTCAGAGAAATTTGCAAAATTTAATTTACAATTAGTTTCTCCATCAAAAATATAAAAATCTACTTTTAATTTTTTTTATATTCGATCTTTCGATTTTCCATGCCATTTTAATGTAAAACATATAAGTTGCTAGAGACAAACGCATTTTATAAAATTTTTAGAAAAATAATTAAAAAAATTATTTTATTGACCATAAATCACAACGAATATATTTTACATCTGCAGAAATAATACTGTAAATGGAAATTTATGAAGAAATTTCCGAAATTTATGGGAAAATATTTAAAAAAACTATTCCCGGAAATTCTTGAGAAGAGTAAAACAGCAACTCGAGGAGTACAAGTCAACTTACAGCCCAATTATGAAAAAAAATTCCCCGGGAGTTTTTCCCTTTTCTTTTTTTTTAACATAGAATTTGAATAGGGAAAATGAGAAAAGGGAAAAAAACTCCCGGGAATTTTTTTTTCATAATTGGGCTGTTAGTTATTAAAAATTCCTCCGACCTTTATATATTCATTTTAATACAATTCTATTTTCACCTTTCACCTTAGATTCATAAATGCTTTGATACACACAGAAAACTGATTCGTGATAGCAACCGAATTTGTTGCCAATCGAATGAGTCTACCTTAGTGACCGAATTTTACAGTTGTGACTACAAAATTTTAGAAGGGGAAACAAAAGTTTGGTTGCTTCAACCGAAATTCTTCATTATCAACTAACTTTCCGTTGATAGAACCGAAAAATTCTATGTGTGCAACCGAATCATTCGATTGGCAACAAATTCGGTTGCTACTATGAATCTGTTTTCTCTGTGTATGAATTTTTGTCTAATTGGGGTAAAGTTTACCCATTCCCATCAGCTGTCAAACAATTTAATTTTCTTACAACATTTACCAAACTCCATTTCGAAACCTTAAAATATGGACGGACATAGCCAGATTGTTTCAGAAGTTTATAGAGTATTTTGTGAGTCTACGATTAATATTTCGATGTATTTTGGTGGTGAGTGCAAAAACAAACATTTTATTAAAATTTTCAAAAATTCACACAAATTTTCACTTCGATTACAGTTAATTGTCCATTAAAACAATTGTCTACCTTTCTTCAAACTATTTTAATTTATACATGTTTATTTAATCAAATTTATCCAGCAAAATAAAAAAACTTAAACATAGGCATAGTTGGCAATATGACCCATAAATATGACAGAATCCTTGTGTTTAATACAGAATATAAATGGATGGTCGGCTTCGAATTTCTTGGTACGTGAGAAGATGTTTTTAAGACCTAAATTGAAATAAATAATTACAGGCAAAAAATAAAAAAATAAAGAAGAAGAAAGAAATTATGATTAAAGTAAAAAGCGAAACAACAAGAGACCATGTTAAGTAATCATAAAATATGCATCTCTATTTACCACCAGTTTCCAATGGTTGTTCGCTGCCAGCCTCAGAGACTTCCACATAAGCCTTGTGATTTGCACTATTGATGTAGTGGCTGACAAACATACGATACATGTTGCCAAAGTCACCGTTGCGTGTAAACATGGTTGTGACTCCCAGCTGTGAAACAGTTTGAAAAGAATTTTATTTATATTTTCCATACATGAATATAGCATACATGCTTATAGAAATGTACAAGTTACCTTTTTAAAGGGTTCCTCCAGATTTACACCAAAAGTGGCACTGAATTTCGGCAAGTAAACTTCAACCTTTTGAGTGCTGAGGCCGTCATCTAAAATGGCTGCCAAATTTTTGCCTTTTAGATTTTGTATCAAGTCACGTAGACCATCCTTGCGATTGGGCAGAATGACAACCATTGAAAATTCAGAGTTCTGATAGGGCAATTCCACAATCTTGGCATCCAAATTACCAATCTCACCATATTGGAAATTATTTAAGGTCCACATGGTATCAACTTTAACAGATTGGCGGCCACCAGTGGAAAAACTACGCTTCGAAGTCTTATCAAGACGAAATGCCTTTTGCCAGGGGGCACTAAAGGTGATGCCATTAACGATAACTCCCTCGGTGAGATCATTCAATTGTTGAGGCGCTAGAATATCACTGATTTTGCCATTCGTTTTCGTCTCCATGGCCTTATTGATGCGTTCAGCAGTGCGCTTATTGTAGGGAGGATGGAAGTCAGCTTTCTCAATGTTGGACTCAAAGCTACGTTGGGCAACATCCTTGAACTTTTGTTTGAATTCAAGATTTTCGTTGATGTAAATATTATTGGCTAAACGAATGTTATTGTCCCGACCAAAAGTCAGTTGAAATTCGCCAAAGCGTCTTACAACATCTTCAGCATCACTAGAGCCTAAACGCAATCCACTTTGCATTTCGTTAGCTGTTTTACCCTTAGCTCCATAGAAAGCCAAGGCCATGGAGATTTGCACAGCAGCAGGTGAGACAACAACATTATCATTCAATTTTTCACTGGCCACTGCATTATAAAATTCGGATGCAAACAAATTTCTTTCTATTGCCTGGGCATAATTACTGGCCAATTTTCCATTTGTTGATTGACTTAAAGCAACGACGATGGCAGCAATTAAAACTTAAATTGAATTTAAAATAGAATTATATAATAATTTAATTTTTATAAATACAATTTATTGTTGTTTTGGTATGTTATCAGTGATCACCGATCGACACACACTTACACAATTGCCACTTCATTTTTGTCTATTTCTTTTAAATTAGTTTTTAAATATTTTTCTTTTTACTGCTCTAAATTCGGTTGTTTTTCGTTTCTACAATCTGGGCGATGTGTAAATCAATACTAAACGTTTTATTTAAATATTTAGATCATTGTACTAGTAAATGAAGATCAGTTTTAGTTTTAAACAAAAACATACTCAAACGTAAATATTTGTTTAAAGATAGAGAGTGATTTTGTTTGTGTTAAATAGTACACTGAAAAATTATGAATGGACCTGAAACGTTTTGTGTAAATTAGAAAGAAGCCGACTTCGAATTAGTTGCAGACAAAGCTACTGGTGTTACGGCAGATTATTTCTGCTCATCTTGTAATATTAATCATTTGATTTTAGGTTTGTGTGTTCAAAACCTTCAAATTTGTTTACATCGGTATATTTAAAAGAATAAAAGAAAAGTTAATTAATTTATTTATTTAGAACAAGTCGAACATGTCAAATTGCTATACTCGATAGAGTCGAATCTTATACACCCTTCACACTTGTATAAAAAATCAATATTACAAATTTGGTTGAAAACATATTTTTTGTGAAAATGTGAAAAATCAGCTAATATGTACTACAATAAAATAATATCTTGGCCATAAACCACATCTACATATCTTGATACTTAGTTAGCGACTCTGCAAATTTTTCGTTTTTCCAAAAATTCGTCAAAAAGTCGTAAAGATATAGCCAAAATTATTTCCTAAAAATCGATATAGTAGGTTATATCTCAAGCATTTATGGTCCGATTTTTCTGATTTCCAATACCAAAATACTCATGATTATTTCTTATATATTAATAATGTAGGTTGTCTCAAGGGTTCGGAAAATGTATTATGAATTAGTTTGCTAAAACTATACGACAGGATATAAAATATTTTTTAATCGAAATTTTTAACAATTTAAATCACAAAACTAAATTTGATTGCTTTTCTCAACTTTTGTGTTTTGATTTATTTATATTAATGCAACATCGGGCATATGGCTAAATATATGGTAATGAATATGTAACTTCTAAACTAATCGTCAGCTTATAATACAATAATTTTTTTGGCCGTAGTATTCGATATTATACAAAATTAATAATTTTTTAACATATTGTTACTTTTTTACCTTTTGAAAACCGTATTCTTTTGATTGCTAATAAAAGCAATTTAGTTGTTTACGAATTCTAAAAACTCTTTATTTATTTGAATTTCTACACACACTTTAAAAATACACTTTATAATGTCCAAGAATACACTGGTAATACAGTCGATGTTGATTCTAACAGCGCCTATGATAAAATAAACTGACTGCAACTGCTACCACTTATACAGTGCCATTTATATGCAGCGCCATCTTCCAGTGAATTATCTTAACGGACAAAACTAGAATGTTCCATTTCTAGAGCTTTTAGCAGCTTCAATGTCAATGTTGCTCCCAAACAATGTTAACAACTTCGTGCTATCAATATTGTTGATAAGTAGAAGTTTCTATTGATGGAAATGTTTATAAACATGATTATATCGTATCAATTATACTGATATAATATGCCAGAAGAATGTGAGAAACTGTAATTTATTCATGTACCCAACACAAAGGTAGCTCCTCAAATTTAGTAAAAAATCGCCAAAAATACATTTTCAAAAATCAGAATTTTATGGCAGGTAGACCTTCAATGTATGGACAAATTGAAAACTCATCTGTTTCAAAAACGAAGGGTAGTTTTGTGTGAGGTTAGGATAAAAAAAAATTACATAAGTTTGAGCATTTACAAGGGGAAAAATGATATTTTTTTAGTTTTTGTAAAAATGTTGCCATTAAATAATTACTCTTGCAATTTTATATAAAGGAATCGAAATATGTACGTAATTGTCGTTGTAATAAGATATAAAATACAAAAATTGGTAAAAAAAATGTTAAAGTTATTAAAAAAAAAACCCCAGGAACAAAATTAACATATTTTGAGAATATTAAAATAAAAACTAACTTTTAGTTAAAATATATCCATAGTTAGTTCTATATTCGTTTTTGTATTCGTGCGATAATGTTTCGATATTCGCAGGTATGACCAAACAAATTAAATTTTTTAACGGCAGTTTCAAAATTCCATTTTCAAATTTTTAAAAATTTTGTTAAACAAATTTCAGAATTTTTTGATCATTATACAGGGATTTATTGAGAGTATAATAGGCAATAAAAATAAATAAATTAAGCTAAATATCTCTTGAAATAAAAGAGATATTCTATATCATCTCAAGGACTATGTATTTATATTATAAATTTCAGCTCATTCAGATAATGAATGGATTTTTGGCAAATTTTATTTTAAAAATGTGAGACTCGAGATGATCAAATTTGAGATGACCAAATTTGACTGGTCTCCATTCCGCCTACGAAGCTGAACCACTGTAAATCAACTTCAATGGATTTTTAAAAACAATATTGCGTTTTACGCATAAATAAACTTACCTTTTAAATCAATGCATAAATAGCACGGTTCCTTTATACTATGTAAATTCTTCTTCAAAGTCGGAAAATGGTGAAAAAATAAAAACAAAAATATGTTGGCAGAAAAAGTGAACACAAATTTTGTCATAATATGTACTTATTAATATATGTAATATTTTAAAGGCCAATGGTACATATATTATATAAATCCGTTTTAAAAATTAAAATCGGTTGAAAATTAGCTTAGTAAATAGTACTTAAAAGTAAAAAATCTGATTTTTTACCCGTAACTCAAGATTTTGGAGGTGTTTTGCCAATTTCAAAGACAGATTCTTTCTTCACTTTCCAGGTATTTTTTTTTGTCGCATAGTGTTATCTAAAGTTCTGATTAATCAGAATGTTTGATTTAATATTTTTCAAAGCTGAAACCCACTTTGGTGAAAATAGAATATATTTTATAAAAAACAAGTAATACCCTATACTAAGTAAATGTGCAAAAACATTTTTCTTTTAAAATATCAATAATTTTTATTCGTGACTGATTTGCGGAAGTGGGCCTAATATGGGAGCTATGATCAATTATGGACCGATCACCATGAAATTAGGTCGTGTGATTTATATCTATATGGAAGTTATTAATGTTGAATTTTTTGGGTATACCAAGATTTATGCACGTTAATGTGATTTTCGGAAACGGGTCTATATGGGAGCTATGACTAATTATGGACCGATCATAACAAACTTTGGTGACATGAATTTCGTATATATAAAACATATTTGAAGCGAAATTTGTGTAGATACTTATATAAATTAAACATTTATGACCGATAAAGTCCAATTTCGAGAGGACATTTGTATGGGGGATAAGTGAAATAATGGACCGATTTCAATAGGCTTGGTCCTTGGGCCGAAAAAACTATATATACCAAGTTTTATCCAAATATCTTCAAAATTGCGAATTGTTTACATGGACAGACAACCAGCCAGACGGACGGACGGACATCGTTTAATCGACTCAGAAAGTGGGCGTTTCAAACATCTGCACAAACGCATAACACTCTCCCCACAATGGTGGTGTAGGGTATAAAAATCAATAAAATTATCGTAATTCAATATCAATATATGCATATCGATTAAACAAATATAGACAAGAGATGTAAAACAAATATTAACATTTCATTGATATTAATAAATTATTTGCCATATTTTAAACTAAATATTAACAATAACAAGTATTTTGTTCACTGTATTATTTAAATTTACTAAGCGTCACTTGCTATATGCAATTTTTTTTTATCAGTTTTAAGAAATTTAAATAAATTAAATTGTGATGCGTATTGTCTCGATTATCAAGTAACCGAAAAATGCTCATTGTACTCAGATCATAGAAATAATTAGCCATAGACAATAACTAGATAGGTAACTGATAGCCAAAAATCTAAGTCTGTTGTCAAAAACCTAATTCAAAGAGAGTAATTTTTCAATATATATTACTCTCTCCTTCCGTTCTATGTAATTAGCTACAAATATTCTCTGAGCTATTGTTTTCTAAAATGAATAAAAAATAAAAATTTGACAATCAATTAAAAATTATATGGATATTGTTATAATCAAATAATACACATACATAAAACAAAATGAGTTTATGTAAATGATCAACACATGTTTTAATCGATTAATGCTTAACCAGAATTACATCACTAATCAACAATTTGTTTATACTTGTATTCCTACTTACAACTACAAGAAATGTGTAAATTTATTTTAATTTAGAAATAAATTGTATCGCACTTCAAGATCGCTAAACTTGTTTGGTATTTACTCTCCGAGAGTGCTGCTCACATTAATTCTCAGTAAACAGATAAAGAGTTGTTTTATTAAATGAACAAAATATTTATTAGTAAACATTATTTTGAGCTCAAATTGTTAATTAAAATTATTAAAATTACAATTTAAGCAAACAAATGTAAATAAGGCAGTATCTTTTGAATGAATTGAGTATATTCAATATAAGTACATATGTATATTTAATATCAAAGAACAATCCAGAAATAATAGAGGTAGTCGTTCGTTTTCATATACATATATGCAGCCAATTATGAGCATATTTTCAATACCAAGATTCTCATAATTATACTTATCTGATATATTGATACTACATAGGTTGAATATATGCTAAGTCAACTTTGTTATCTATAAAGATCCAGAATTTACATATTTTATGGACTTACAAAAAAAAAATTGTACAAACAACAATTTAACTAGTTTTACAACAACTTGAGCTAATTTGTAACATGCTTACATATAGATCATAGTTGGGGGTAGTGCACTAAATGTTGATTGAAATCACCATTGCACTATCACTCAATAAAATTGCCAAAAATTTAGTTTGCACTATTTTTTATCAGCTTACCACTAATGCTTATTTTTTAACTAGCACTAAAAAATAGTGATAGTGATAATTATTTCACTATCACTAAACGAAGATTTAGTGCAAAAATCTTAACTACAATTAATTAGTGCAAAATTTTAACCTGTAATCAAAAAAAGCTGAATTAAACATACCATCACTAAATTTTCAAAAATTAGTGGTCTTGAAATTGTTGAATACAAACTCGAAAAATAAAAGTTTTAAACATTTTTTATTATAGTTAATGAAGTATTCGTCTTAAGTTTTAAATTAGTGCACAGAAATAAACTTAAACCATTTTGAACTTAAACATTTAGTGCACAATTTGATATTGCACTCAAATTAGTGCCGAAAAAAAAGTTGCAAAAAAGTTAGTAAGTCTATGATATATATCCTAAATATTGAAAATGCGGTTTCTCATGGCTCAAACCCGAAAACCGACAATTATTCTTTGGTTATGTTTTATTTTTTTTTAAACTATTTTAAGCAGAAGAATTCAAAATTTTGAAGTGGAAAACAAACTAATTAAGTTAATTTCCATGTAATTGGATGAAAAAGGTAGACCTTACAGTGACTGGCACGATTTTAACTCGGAAATTCATACAGAATATTTTTCTAAATGTATTCTAGCCAGGGATATAACTGTTATAACTAGGGGGCGGATTTTCATGCATTTATTATTGGAAAATATGCGCCTAAAATATGCTTCAAAAAAATCAAAATATGACCTAAAAATTTAAAAAATATGCACATATATTTTTGTGGCAGCAGTTAGAACTCTTTAATTTAACATAACTTTTCTTCTGAAAAAACGATGTAATATCTTGGTATGAATACTTGTTTAAAGCCATAGAGGTTCTATATTGTGACTTTCCTTTTCAAATCATCAATATTTTGATCGTGCTGTAAAGTAGCATCCAACCTTAATTTTTATCTCGTAATAACCCAGAAATTAATCAATTAGTAAATTGGTTACTTTATACATCGCATGTAATCTAGCATAAAGACAACTGTCACTTAAGTGTCTATGTAATCTATAGTGTAGGGACTTTAAACGTTAATTGTGTAGTGCATTTGTCTCTAAGTTATCCAAAATCACTAGTTTACGAAAGTCTCGTAGAACGGCTTGGAAATGATAATTTTCAATTACTGATAGAAAAATGAAGAACATCAACGACATCGAAAAACTAGCATTAAAGTTTTTCGATGTCGAACGAAGTTAGTCGATAAAATTTACTGCTATTTCTATAACAAATTCGACAAAAAAATGTTTGTCGAAACAATGTATTGCCCATTAACGACAAAAAATTTTATTTTTATTAAAAATTGGCATAATATGCATATAAATATGCATTTTGAAGTAAAATATAACAAAATATGCATTATCAATAAAATATGCAAAAATATGCACTAACAAATCGATGCCATTTTGCAGCAAAATGTGCGATTCGGATAGATAACTAGTCTACATTGTATTTGGACGTTCGAGAAAAAACATGCATTTGCATATAAATCCGCCCCCTAGTTATAACCAATATTGGAAAAAATCCTGAAATAATTGTTTATCAAGAATTTTTGAAAAATTGTCTCTGAATAACAGTTAAAAATAACCAATATTATTTTTGTCTTTGGTAACCATTATAAACGATTTTTATTTTATTTGGTCTTCAATAACAATTATGAAAGATTTTTATTTTTTTAGGTCTTTAATAACCATTAAAATAGATTTTTATTTTTTTTTGGTCTTCAATAACCATTACAAAATATTTTTATTTTTTTAGGTCTTTGATAACTATTATTAAAGATTTTTATTTTTTTTGGTCTTCCGTAAACATTATGAGTACCAACAATGTTTTTTGGTCGCATGGACCTGGTTTTCACGTATTTTAAAATAGACAGAGAAAGATAAATCAGTTCAGAATTTCATAAGAATCAAGAATATTTATGATTATAAACAGTTTCCTTTTAAAATGTGCATTATGTGGGAGCTATGACTAATTATGGACCAATCGGCATAAAATTAAGTGACATGTCTTCTGTATATATGAAACTTGTTTGTGCTAAATTTTAAGAAATCTATACTCGTTAAAATGGTTTTCGGAAGTGGGCCTTGTATGGGAGCTATGACTAATTAAACCTTATTTGTGCTGAATTTGGTTTGGATATCTATATAACTAAGATATTTATGAGGGTTTGTCTATTTTCAGATAGGACAATCGTATGGGGGCTAGGAGAAATAATAGACCGATTCTAACCAAATTCAATAGACTTCGTCCTTGGGGCACTATATGCTATATCACTATGGTGGTGTAAAAAATAAAATTTTTTTATAATGGTTATCAAAGACCAAAAAAATAAAAATCATTCATAATGGTTATTGAAGACCAAAAAAAATAAAAATTTTTCATAATGGTTATCAAAGACATTAAAAAAATAAAATTTTTCATAATGGTTATCATAGACTAAAATTTTTTTGAGTTATTTATAATTGTTATTACTGGACCAATTTTTTTGCAGTTATTTTTTCTATAACCAATTGCTTATTTAAAAAAAATAACAGTTATTTCGGGTCCCTGATTCTAGCATTTAATTTATTGCGAGAATACAATTTTCTGTAGAAGCATTTTAATGTTTTGAAACTAGTAATAGTAACTGAGCAACAGATCAGGGAATTAAAGGGATAAAAGACAAAATATTCATTATTCAAATAAAAAACATTTCTTACAAATTTGGTATATGAATTTGTTTTTTTAATAATTATTTATGATGAAGAGTATGAGATATTTGGAAACTTTCCAATAAAGAATGTTACCAAAAAATGTATCATATCTCCTGATAAATAAACATCAGAAAATATAAAACTAATATAATTTCTTCATTATCATAAAATGTAGTTAAATTGTCATCACGGAGTTTTCAAAATATCTGTCTATAATATCATATTTAAGAAAGAAGACCATAACCGAAAATAACCGAAACCGCATTTTTGAATTTTGTCGTTTTTTTTGGAAACTCTAGATTTTATACTCTCACTTTCTAGTTTGCTGTCCGATTATTAAAATAAATACTTATATGTATATTTAATTAATGTTCAAACATTAATGATAATAAGATTGTTTTTAATCTTATCTGTTTTTTTTTAGAAAAACTGTTTTTGTTTCAAGTTCAGGACAAAAACAAATTATTTTAGCTAATTAAGAAAAAATAAAAATATTTTTGCGATGGGGATTTTTTTTATAAATCTGATAAGATGTTCTTACGTTTGAACATTTTGTTAATATAGTAGTTGGTTTTTTTTTTGGATTTATAAGGAATGTGAAAAATGTGCCTTTTATTTTCGAAAGAAATTCAGTTTTCTTTATAACTTTTCTTCTTACATTGGTAATCAATTCTCAGAAAATATTAAGAAGGTTTTTACTTTGAGAGGCATACTGCTCAATATTTTTGTTTGTACTTCCTTCTTACTCTGTTTCAACATTTCTGGGAGAGCATTGGCTCTCATGTTTTTGTCGCTTTTCAACACCATTATATTTTCTGTTCTTCATCCGATTTGAAATTAAAATAAATTGTTCTGTCTTCTTGCTATTTTACTCTATACGCTTTGCATTAAGTTCCCGAAGAAATTTGTCTCTACGAAAGAAAAAACTTTTTGGGAAACAGATTAAAAAATACGGATCTTTTTACATGTACCAACTTTGGATGCGTGTAACTTATATAGGGACGAGACAACTATTTTTTATTTAATTTTGCATTTTATCGCCAATTGGCTGATATTTAAACAAAAAATTCGACTCTCCGTTGGCCCGCCGTATCTAAAAAACCAAAAAGAGAAAAATTAAAGAAAATAAATAAACCTAAATATCTCTTCAACTAATAGTGATAACCTACACATTTGTAGATCTTCACAATGCCTATAAATCAACTCGAAAACACCTCAGCTTCAACCATATGAAATTTCGTAACAATGTGGGTTGTCATAGAATCCCATGTCCCAATACTCAGTGGTTTAGAAACATTTTTTAGAAATAATTCTGTATCTCGGGAACTATTGGAGATATTCAGGGTTGTCATAGAATACAATCATTGTCGGAATATATATTTCATCTACTGCCATTCTATTAAAATCGTACTATTTTTTTAAATTCACTAAAGCCTAACTGCCAGGTCGAAAGAAAAATGAGAACTGGTCCCAAGATTAAAATAAATTTTTAAAAATGAATTACATCTTAATTATTTATTAAATAGGAATAGTTATATAAGATAAATGTGTATCCAACTAAATATTTATATATGTACATTGAGGTTAAAATTGTACTACATGTCCAATAAAATAGGTTGCATTTGAGTCACGAATTACGAATAAAAATGGATGATCGGCTACAAAGTACTTCATATTGATCGGTATTGATAGTGGAATATATTTCGCAACTGAAATTAAAATGTTAAGATAAATCAATAAAAACTTTTTTAAATACGAAATTAATCATAATACTAACCGGTTGTCGCAGCAGCTTCTGTACCGGCCTCATTTACATTTATAAAACTTTTATGTTTGAATTGATCGATGTTTAAAGGTTTTTGTTGATTCTTAAACAGATTTATACTGCCAGCATTATTAAATAATGCATTAAGACCCAGCTGTGGACATAACAAAAAATTTATTGTTAAAATTTAGTTATAAAAATATATGTTGTTAGGAACAGTCCTACAACAATTTAAATAATAAGTGCTACAGAAAAAATTTATAAAAAAATTAAACAAATTTATGTATGTATAACATTTTTTGACAAAACAGTAAAAAGTAATAAAGTATAATTACGAAACTTATTCGCATTGAAGTTTATCACGATACAATTATTTACTTGAGGTAGTTTAGCTTTAAAATTATTTTCGGGAGAATGAAAATGGTACCTATGGGTATCCTTCAAAATTTGAGTTAAAGTTCGTTGATTTATTATTAAGTTTGACTTGTAGAACTGTGTTTGTACTGTAGTGATTAATGGTTATTTATTTTTATATTTATGTGTTGGTCATAAAATAAAACTTTATTTGTGCTTTGATTTAAATTAAACTTATTTACGAGCAATTTTATACCGAAAAAATAATTTTAAAAGACTTATGGGCCTCAGACTAATTTTGGTAAATAAATTTATTTGTAAGAATCTGATCATGTTATCGACATAATAGAAACATTTCTAAAGTATCCTCGTGGAATTTGGTAGAGTGATTTATGTATTTATAATCCTTAAAATGACCGGTCGAAAAAGACACATGTGAAAACTATCAAAGATTTTCTTCGCAATTGTGTAGTTTGATTAAAAATTGAAATGATTTCTATAAAGAGAGAAAGAGCGAATCATAGTGATACTCAATCGGACATACAAAGGTCTTTAAACAGCCGTATTTAAACAGTCTTCGTTACATCGACTCAGGGCATCATTTCATCGATTAAGGAAGTGAATCTGGGTTAAACTGTATTATTTGGAACATTATTTTTGAAACAAACCCATTATGACCACCCCACATAGTGGTGTATTTTATTAGAAAGTACATTCTCAATTATACATTGCCTGTTATGTCAAACAAAAGAAAATGAAAACAAGTCAGAGTGCAATGTTTAGAACTGCCCAGACTTAATAGATATTAATATAGATATTTTTAGTGTAGATTTTTAAAAATTTATCGGATTTTTTTTTTGAAAAAGTAGTGATAAAAAAATATTTTTCCCAAAATCTTGTAATAACCAGATATTTACTTACATATATCTCAAGCACTTATGGTCCGATTTACGATATTATATTTTTAATGACTATATTTGATATATTGATACCACTTGAGGATCAGTACATTTTGCAGAAAACAGACTGACATCGCCATATCGTTTCCGCTATCTATAATGACCCAGAATATATATCGACCCCTTTGCGCGAAATGATCGTATGTTACATTTATACATATCAAAATATACCGATATTCCCCATATTTATGGAAATATTACTACTTAAGTTAATTTTAACGTATGTGAAATTTAATTTGCTAAATCGGTTATTGTATCGGATTTAAAATTTGGTATTGATGATACCAGCGAAAGCAAAGAAATTTAATAATAAAGCTCTCCTGTAAAATTTGGTTTTTGTAACATACGATAATTTCCCGCAAAGGGGTCGATATAATTTATAGGGTCGCTAATAAATATTTATTGTAGAAAATGGAATCACAACATTTGTATCGCAGTTTCAACAATAAAATTCTTACCTCTTGTAATGGTTTTATCATGTCAGTTTCAAATTCAATTTTAAATCTTGGTAATTTCACAGTCACAGTCTCTCTTTTAAGTTTTTCGGATATTGAATCGAAATCATAGTTTCTCAGTTTCCTTTCCAAATTTGCTAAGCCTTCCATCTCTTTGGGTAAAATAAGTAACATTGATAACTCTGATCCTTTATAAGGCAATTCAACCACAGATGCTTGCAGATCATCTGGAAAATCACCATAACGAAATACATCTTCATTGTACATCATATCAACGGAAACTTTTACATTCCTGGCAACAAAGAAATCTTGAGATTCTATATCATATGAATCGAATTTTATTAGCCATTCACTTTTGAAGTAAATGGAGTTCAATAATAAAGCACTAGTATCTCCGGCTATGGATGAGGGTGTAACAATGTCGCGTATCAGATTTCGGGTTCTCTCACTAACCCATGAATTAATAGTACTGGCTGCTTTTTTGGCAGACAAAAAATCAATTTGTTCCAATTCACTTTCAAAAGATTTTTTTGCAAAATTATGTACGCTTTGGTCAATTGGCCCAAAGCGAAAATCGTAGTACAATTTATTGGCCATAATAAGTGTTGTGGGTGGAGTATTTAATGAGGCCGTTTGTAAAATATTTTCAAAAGTTTTGGCAACATATGTGCGATTTTTGGGCATTGCCAACAATTGAGCCAATTCCTCATATAGTTGACCACTAGACATGGTAAAGATGAATGCCAAAAGTGTTTGCAATGAAATGGGCGAATAGACAAGGTTTTCATTTTGGGCCTTTGAAGACAAGATTCCAAAAAGTTTTTCATTAAAAGTTTCTCCTGTGGACATTTGCCATGTTGAAGAGTGTTGTGTAGTTTTTACATCAAATGCTGGCGAATTTGTTGATAAATCGTTTAAAATGGAAGTACTTGCAATTGGCTGAGTCTTATTTAATCGGTGCTCTTTATGATGCATAAATGAGTGGTTCTCTGGCAAATCATTTGCATTTCCAAATGAGTTTCTCGAATTAGTATTGTAATTTTGACCCGGTAATTGAGGTGAATTTGATACTGTGGTATTATTTGTATTTCCCAATTGTGTATTATAATTATATTGAGGATTCATATCTGCTGATTGGTATGTGTTTTTTCCACTGTCCCCTACACTACCGCTTCTTCTATTTGTCATGTTGACATCATATTGAGCATTTAATGATTGTATCAATATCGCCAAGATAACATCTTAAATAAAATATATTTTTTTATAGAATTTTTTTATATTTATAAACTTCTGTTAAACAATTTATTCTTACAGATTTTCAACATTTTTGTTCGTTTACTTTTAGCTACACAAGTTCTAAAGACAACGAACTATAAAAAAAAATAAAAATATTACTCGCTGTTAATTCTGTTTGAAAACTTGATTATATACGAAGCTTGAAATTAATACTGACTTTAGTTGTTTAAATATTTTTTATTTTATACTTGGAATGACAATATTTGCTCAGAGCTCTTTCTGTGTTTGTTAACCCCCTAAAGAAGGCCGACTACAATTTGGATACAAAATTGAATAGTAGTATATTTCGTGTATTTTTCATCGGAAATCTGGTAATTCCAATATTTTAGCTTTAAAGAAATAATATATGTATCTGAGACTCAGTAGATCAGTTTTGATATAATTTTAAACACTATGCTGTACATTGAGAGATACTTATTTAAGCCCATTATTTAAGATTACAATGAGACTGTCTGATAACTAGTCCAAAGAAGTCAACTCATTGGATACAGATACTGGTTAGAAGCGTCAGTTACCTTACTAGCTATGTACTGGTTACTTGATCAGCTACATGACTAGTTATTTTAACACGTGAATGCCCTAGGCAGTAGATCAATTGATCCTTTTTAATTACAATGGGACTGTCTGATAGCTGGTAAAAAGTAGTGAACGCATTGGATTCACATACTGGTTATGTAGCTTCAATTACCTTACTAGATACATAACCAGTTATTTCAACATGTATGGTTCCTAATTAACCTCAAATAGTCAGCTAAAACAAAATATCATAGACAATCCAATAAACGATTGCTTGTAAACAAACCTTCCTTCAGCAACTCTCCAATAGGTTGCTTCTGATGGGTAAAATAACTATTTTTTAAAGTGCACCACAAAATAAACGGTTAAAGTTTAATCACTTACTAAGAGACACTAAAGTGGCTATTGTCTTCACGCTATGTTACATGGGATATCAGTATACTTAAGCAGACATAAAAAGAAACTCTATGAGAATAATATCAACACAATTTGTATAAAACCTCACAAAACATTTAAGATGATTACACCCTAGATTACTTAGAGACACTTAAGTGACAATTGCCTTCACGCTAGATTACCTGGGATGTATAAAGTAACCAATTGTCTTCTATCTGCACTACAAAGAGCACATACGTGCAAAATGGCCTAAAATATATAAATTGGAGTCAGCCATGTGTTATGAGTCATGTTATGAGTTATGTGTCATTAGTGACAATTACTGTCTATAAGGTATACATTGACTGCTTGCTTAACTGTTGGGTTCCTTAAATATAAATCACACTTGGATTTACATTACTTGTTGTACCACCTGTAAGCGGTTAAACAAATACTCATTGAAATAAAGAGAGGCACATGCATAATAATCTTAAGTCGTATTCTCTTAAATGTTTTAGCTCTAAAAATGCATACATTGAACCATCTTTAAGGCAATGATTACAAAAAAGATTATTCACATTAACACTAAAATTCCAATATATAGATGGAATTTGTAAATATTTTGTTCAAGGAAACTTATTTTTTGTTTATTCTGATAACACAACGATATAAAAACTACCCTTTTCCAAAATTATTGTGGAATTTATGATTTTAACTTCGCAGACTACAGACAATTTACGGTCAGTTTTTTAATTGCCAATATATGTACTCAGATTCAGTTCCGTAAAATTATGGCTTTGCCGTATATATATATACTCTTAACGTTAAAAAGATTTAGTCGTGGAGCCTCAAGATTAGAGGTGAAATTATATATATGAGTATGTTTAATATTTAATATGAAATATTTCTTTTTAATTTAAACCATCTTTGTACACTGGATCGTTGCACAGTGGGAAATTTTGTCCGTTTTCTGATCATAATTCTGTAACTTTTTATCTGTTAAAGATAAATACCTACTATTTTACACCAATAATTTTGACCTGTTTTAATATGCAACTTCTTAATTTAAATTAAAGGCTACTAGACGCAGTGGGTACAGTAGAAAAAAGTTTAAAGTGACTGAACCCTAGATTACTTGGTACACTAAAGTGACGATTGACTTCACGCTAGATTACCTGGGATGTATAAAGTAACCAACTTTCTTCTCTCTGCATTACAAAGAGCACATACGTGTCAAATGACCCAAAATTATGTTAATTGGAGTCAGCAAAATAATGAATCATTAGTTAAAATTACTATATATAAGGGATATATTGACTTATTTAGTAGTCAATGCAGAACTGATGGGTAATTTGCATACGAAATACATTTGTTTAACAACAGTTCCGTGTTCGTCTTTAACCAAAACCGCGTTTTTTCATGGCCAAAATCTGTCAATTATTCTTTAGATTGTTTTTCTGAAGTATTTTCAGTAGAAAAAATTAAATGTTAGATATGGAAAACAAGTTTTTTATTATATTATAAGGAAATTTTCCAAAACAATATATCGAGCCCTAACCGCGAAAATAACGTTTTGGAGCTTACGTTATTTTTACCGTCTCTGCTTTACAAAGAAAAAATATTTTCTTACAGTAAACATTTTTTATAAATCATAGTAAAGATTTAACATAATTAGTAGGTGCTTAGGAAATTAAGGCGCATCTTCTTCATATATATCGTTGAAGGCGTCTTTAATATTTTGGGAATCTTTTAGGGTAATATAGTCGTTATAAAAACATATTTTTATTGCAAAGAGCTTTTACATCTTTGAATTTATGTGACGAAATTTTTAATTCTGTGTTGTATAGCGGATGAGGTCCACGCACCGTAGAAGTATTTAAATCAATGTTAATAGGCTTTTCCTCGCTATTGTCTAAATAGCTGTATTTAATTGTAATCACGGTTGTATTAAAAATTGCAGATCAGAGAACATTTTCCAGTTTAGAAACCGAATAACTGTAGGCCACTCACTAGGAGCCCATACAGTTCGGTTTCGAGTAAATGATTATATTGTGCTGTTAATAGAATCAAGAATAGAATCAATCATGGTAAGACATGGTGTAAGTAAGTAATTTTAATAGATTTAATGAATTTGGATGATATAATGAAATAAGCTATCATGATTAACATGGCTTTATTATGATTTTGCAGACACAGCTATCCCAATACAAACTTAAATAGTTAACAGTTTTCCGTTCATCTAAAATAAGGAGTTATTTGTACATTGCAGTACAAATTTCATTAAAACATCGTTTGTCGTCTTTTTCACCCCATAAAAAACACAATCCATAAACACTTAAATTGTAATACTAGTATTTTCTTGAATAAAACAGTGTAGTATTTATACCCTACACCACCATAGTGGGGAGGGCATTATGCGTTTGTGCAGATGTTTGTAACGCCCAAAAATATTAGTCTAGCACCCACCTTAAAGTATACCGATCGACTCAGCATCACTTTCTGAGTCTATTAAACGATGCCCGTCCGTCTGGCTGGCTGTCAATGTAAAGCTTGAGCGCAGAGTACAGGTCGCAATTTTGTACATATAATTTTTTCGGCCCAAGGCTGAAATCGGTCCATTATTTCAACTAGCCCCCATACAAATTTAATACCGAAATTGGACTTTATCCGTCATAAATGTTTAATTTATATGGTTATATCCACAAATTTTGCTCCAAATAAGTTTTATATATACGGAATTCATGTCACCAAATGTTATTGTGATCGGCCCATAATTAGTTATAGCTCCCATATAAGACCCGCTTCCAAAAATCACTTTAACGTGCATAAATCTCTTAAAAATGTTGGTATACACATAAAATTCAACATAAATAACTTTCATGTAAATAAAAATAAATCACACGACCTAATTTCATGGTGATCGGTCCATAATTGGTCATAGCTCCCATATAAGCCCATTTCGAAAATCATTCAAATATATAAATTATTGAAATTTTAAAAGAAATATGATTTTGCTCTTTTTCTTAGAGTAGGGTATTATATGGTCTGGCTTGACCAACCATAATTTCTTACTTGTTTTACTATGAGGCATATTCAAAACTTTTTTAAGGTCGAAACTAGCACATAAAAACAAAACATTTTTCCTCCTTTGTTTTTGTTCCTTCAAAAAAATTCTTAAACTTAAATTCTTCTGTTTGAGACTGCTGTCTAAATATTTTCCTTGATCACATTTAGTACATCTATCTTTTTGTATTTCAATTTCTTTTGATTTTCTCTCTAGTTCTTCTCCTACTCTTACTTTCATTTACTGCCCTTTTTTGCTTTTATGTCGCTTGCGTTATTTTTGCGGTAAAGAAAAAAGGTGAGTGTCGCTTACGATATAATTGAAATTGCGATATCTCAGTATATATAAACACTTAGTTTTCATTATTTCGGGTGTTGATGCGCACGAAAGTTTTCTATCGATTTTCATTAAAAAGTCAATTTTGAAAAAAATGGCGCTTACCTTATTTTTGTATGGTGAAAGCAGACCCAACAGTGGATAGCAGGATTTTAGATCATAATGATTCATCCACTTTCTCTAAGATAAATCAGTGTAAAAATGTCATTGGATTTCTTTAAATTTGTTTATATTGCATAACACTAATTGCTGCAGATCAAGTAACCTTCTGCTACGAATTTATTTAAAAATAAATTACATACATACATATGTATTTCCTTACAATTAAATTTCAAAATGAGTTTTGAATGTTTGTTTTTTATTTTAATGTAAAATTTATGACATCTTTTAAAAATAAAGTTTTACTTGTTTTTAAATTTCCGAAAAAGCTTGTCCATTGTATTCACATACAGTTTACATAGAGTCAGTTACTGGTTATTTCAACATGCACGGCTGCCAAACCTAAGCTAATTAAACACAAATAGTAAGTTAAAATGACATCTCCAGCCAATAGATTACTTCTGGTGGATAAAATAACTACTTTCTAAACTCTAAATTATTTAGGGACACTTAAATGGCAATTGACTTCAAGCTAGATTACCTGTGATGTAAATAGTAACCAATTGTATTCTCTCTGCAAAGAGCACATACGTGTCAAATGACCCAAAATATATAAATTGGCGTCAGCCATCTGCCTCTACTACTTGTAAAAATCGACTACTTGTAAAAATGTTATGTATATACCCGTAGCATTTTTCTATATTATTGTTTTACAAATGGGAAATTCAGTGTTAATACTTTTATCTTCGGGGTTTTCCAAAGAGAAAACGCAAATCGTGTTTTAATCAATTGTACAATAAAATTTATGAATGGTTTTAAAGCATGTTGTTTATTTTTTGAATGCCAATGTGAATAATAACAGTTTCAAGCTGAGTAATTAAAATGGTGTGTTTTTATTTACAAAAATATTACTGTTCTAATAATTTTGTTAATACAAAAACCAATTATTTCGTTGGTGCTCTTTAAACCTTACTTTGGCATATTTATGTATGTATACTAGGATCGTCCGGTGGCCGAAATTCGAACCCATTTTTTAAACGCTTTTTACCACTTTTATGGAAAGAATTTTGAAACAATTTTTAATATTGTTCATATCTAGAGAAAATAACCTTTTAAACCATATATGTTTCATCAATATTGGTGAACAATAACATACTTAAAAGTGTACCACAAAAAAACGTATGGCCTATTTATATATAAAGATATGTATACAGTTTTGTTACTTCCAAAATAATATACCTTGGTTTGTTTTATGATGTTTCCTTAATAGTTTGGCTTTAGTGAATTTGTAAAAATGCATCACTATAGGGACAAAACAAAAACTTTCGACAATGCGTCAAACCTTCCCTACCTGGTGCGGAAGTCGCTCAATTCCATGTTTACTTACCTATGTTTGTCTCTATATTTTCCTTAAAATCAGTTGCTTTTCAAAACAGAATATTTTTAGGCATCTTTATATAATTCAGTGTCTGATATTTATAAACCTCAGTAAGGTTTTGATTTTGATTATTCAAAGAAAAATATAATTGATTAGTTACAAATTTGAATAATACAGATTACACAGATATGAATCAGCTGATTCTAGTAATATGGCAATAGAAAATTTTGAAATACGTGCATTTTTTTTGGTTCCTATTTATAATTTTGCCATACCTTGGTCCTCTTTTTTATAAATATAGGTCGTAATTTTAGACCGAATGGACTCGATTTTTTTTGTTAGTTAGACAACTAAATTACAAATAATAAAGAAGAAATTTCAGAGCAATATCAAATATTTATTCAAAAATAAAAGATTTTCAATTTAGATATTCGAAAAATAGTTGAATTTGGCTATTTTTTGGGTGAAAAGGTGACTTAACTCTTTTTTTATTAAAAATAAACTTTCTTTAAGAACATATCGCACTCGTTCAACAATACTGTATTAACTCAAAATTTTAAAATTGTCAGTAGAGGACAAAAACTGTTCGTGATTACATTTTAAGAGAATTTGAAAATCCGAATACATCATAGTAAGCAAATACCATTTGAAAAAATATTTACATTATTTTTCTTTAAAAATTTTGCAATTATTGCAAAATTAATCTATTTGTTGAGTACTACCATTTTTCTGGAACTTCTCGATATATGTTTGTATTATTTTATCAACAAAACAGTATCAACTCAAAATACAACCAAATTTAAATAAAACAATTTGATTATTTTTAACTTAAATAAAGGCTCAATTCAAAATAATACATTTTTTTATGAAAATATACGATGTATTTCTATTTAAATTTTTGTATTAACTCAAAATAATACCTTTTTGTTGACACAAGGTAGTCACTAATTATCACGAAAATGGTCTCAAATGTGGTTTCCATGTACTACTTTTCGAATATGTCGCCCCTACGACTTTCGGAATATGACCTATTTTTTATCAAAATTTCAGCCACATGTTCTAAAACCCCAAAGCTGGGATCAGAAAACGGAAAGCAGCTTTAGAAACATGATGTGTTCCCTATTAATCTCCAAAGTACTTTCTCAGCCCAGAAGGAAATGTGGACCCCATGGACAAAATTATAAAAAAATATAATTTTTGGGATTTTCGCTACAATTTTTAGGAATTAATTACACACTTTAGAATGACAAATTTAAAAAAAATTTGAAAATTTCATTCAGTTTTGTTAATATAATAAATAAAGATTTTATTACATATTACATATTTATTGAGATTCTAAAACTGAAATATGTATCAAAATTTGAATAGGAATGCAAATATTAGGAACAACTTGATACAAATTTATTCCGAACTATTTTTTTTTGTTTATACATATAAGTTAATTTTTGGTCTTACAAAAATTAGAAGTCAATATCTCAATTAGATTCAAAAATATGTCACTTTAAAACTCTGTCCTTCTAAAATATTGCAGTTTTTCATACCTTTTAAACTGAAAAATATTTCTTTGGCTGAGTTATGATATTTTAAAGTCAGGATTCTCCCAAATGTAGCATAACACAATCACCTATGATTTTTTTTTAAACGCACACATTTGTATGAAAAAACTGAAAAGGTCGAAAATCAAGATATCTAAAAAATTAAATTTTTAATTGATTTTTATTTAGGTACGTGTTTTGCAAAGTTACTTTATTTGAAAGGCTCTTGCCACCTTTAGAATATCGTAATTTCACTACATTTGTTTATAAAGTACTAAACGAAGTGATCGAGAAAAACTAAAGTATTTCTGATTTCTAAGGACTCCAATTAGACAGAATTGCTATATAAGAATCGCTGCATATGTTCTCTGCATTGATTAAAAGTATCAAGCAATATTTTTTAAAAAGAAATATTATCAAAAAATACAATCGAACCTTTCCATTCCTGCTTCATTTACAAATATCGCTATATCCTTCTTAGAAATTTCGTTTAACCTCAGAGATTTCTTAAATTCTATTTAAAAATATCCATTTTCTTTCAAAATGTTTAAATAAATCAGTTTGTTTCAGATCAACTGTCTATCAATTTATGTATTATAGTTTAACTTCAGAATTAACTTCAAGACCAACATGTTTATTCCCAAATACCAGCATTCGTATAAAAGTAAAATGAATTTTAATGAAACTGTTAAAGTGGCAATTGTAGAAGGGGTTAAATGTTAATTACATGTTTACGACCTGTTTTCGGTTCTTTTAGTTCTTAATATTTGCACAAGAAAAGCCTGAAGAAGTGTCTTAAGTAGAATGGGCGGATACAAAATTGTCAGTGTTTTTTTTATATAATTTTACTTAGCTTGAAAACATGAGAATCGTTAACACTGCTTAACAAATTGTGTAAATTTAATTATAGAAAAATACACATGATTTTGTTGAATTTAGTCAGAAAATGCTAATAAGAAAAATAATTGTTTATTTTACTTTCAAATTGTTGTCCAATTGTTAAAAATTTTAAATTTTATACAAGTTTATAAATCCAAGTCATCTAATTGCATTACTCCTAGACAAATGTGTACAAGGGTATGATATTTGACTGCAAGTTCATTTGTATTTTATTTTCAGCGCATTTAACTTTTAACATAGAATTCCAATCAACCATTGCTTGTTGGCATTTTTATACAAACGGAAATTCCATATTTTTCAGCCTATTCCGAGTAGTTACCAATTAAAATTTCTTGCAAAATAACAAAATAAATTCGCTGCAAAACCATTAATCTTTAAGATTAATTAAAAGCTCGTTTAATTAAATGAAAGGTGTTTAAAAATAAGACATACAATCATAAATACTCATTATAAAAAAGTTCATCGTACACAGTGACCAGTGCTGAGCGTCGTACATTATTTCGAATCTCTGTTTTAAATTTGTTTGTATTTTTTTTTCTTCTTTTAGATGTATTTATTCTGACAAACCTGTCAACATGTTGCCAAGAACATTTATGTATGGGGTGCATACAAGAGATACAAAAAAAAGTTGCACTTGCAGAAACAACCAAAAGACAGACAAGCGACACGACACCACGACTTGACTTGGTTTGAGTCGAATGGAGTCGACTTGACTTGGTTAGCAGTGGTGTTTTTATTTGTTTTTTTCGTTTTTTTTTTGCATTTAACACAACGTAACCAATATTTACGCATAATTAACGTAACAACAGTTTAGTTAAAGTGCATTTATTTAAATTGTATCTATTTGTTTGTTTGCAGCCTGCTAAACTTTAAACAGCAGCAACATTGTGTATTTACTCACTTGCAAACTCTGTCATTATTGTATGTCTTTAGAACTGCTGTGTTTCTGATGGAGTGGCGCAGGCGCATTTTGTATTTAACTTTAGTTTTTATTCTCAAATGAATAAATTTAAGTTTTATGCACATATATTAACACAAACACAATAACACTCCTATACATATTTACTTACTTTCATACTTATTTATAAAAAGAGAAAAATTACAAGTCCATACATACAGAGAGAGATACATTAAGGTATATAGTTGCACTTACAGTGTGGGTCATAAATAGTAATACTAGATTTTGATATAAAATTATAAGCTATAAATCTTTTATTTATGCCATATGTTTTACAGGTTATGTAATAACGATTTAAAAATACTTTTATTTTTTATTAATCTGCGGGAAATGTTTGTCAATTGCTTTTACTGCACTAGTCCCATAACATATGGGCAATTCCATGTCATCGTACGTGACATTTGTACTTCTATAGAGTGGAATAGATTTTGCAAAAATAAGAGTTCCATTCAGAGGGTAATATATTTAAAAAAATAATAAGTTCTTTCGAAACATTGTTGTCCAAAATATCGAGCGAAATAAGGGTATATCGTACGTGACATAAAACGGAAGTAATTTTGAGGTACATGTTGAAATATGCGAATCGTTGGAAGCGCTAAGTTTTCTTTTAATTTCTTACACTAAACCAAATATTTTTGCTTTACAATCCGTCATATTTAAATAAAATCAATCTTTGGTTTTATATTAAATAACATTTAATAACGTACGTGACATACCATACATGACAGATTTTATTCTTATAGTAAAACTATATATCGTCCCCTCAACAAAACAATAGTGTATAAGCATATACATCATTACTGCATAATAAGAATCTACATTAGGGTGGGTCAATTTGTTCGGGCCCAAAAAACGTGGTAAAGCGTATAGCAAATTCGTAATCTACGGAAAATTCTATGAACTTTTTCAGAAGAAACCATGGTTCTAAAATCAAAATCGAGCTTCCGGTTTTTTACGAGAAGATTTGGAGCTCAAGACCTCTTTTGCTAGGAGACCTCGGGTATGTTCAATTTTAAAAATAATAATATTTCTTCGTTTGTGTTCCGATTTCAAAAAAATGACATATATATAGAATCTTCTCGTCGAGTACTACATACTACTGTTATAAATAATCAACATTGATAAATATAGATATAATTTTTCTATTCCTTTATTGAAAGTAGAATCTTTATATTAAAACCAAAATAAACAATAGTTACCAATATTAATTAGGATTTAGATCGTTGGTGGCCAAACACTACCCCGGGGTAGTTATATTATTCCGACTAATACATACGCAATACGAATGCTCTCAGTAAAAACACAAAGTAAACTCAAAACAAAAACAATTTCATACAATTTTTTCAGTGCAAAGCACACGCATTCCATTTGTGTACTCTTTTATTTTTTCACTACAACATATGCATTTAAAGCACTCTCTCGTTGGCCACCACTGATTTAGATATAAAAGGCTTAGAGTGTATTAAAAGCCGACTTTTTAAAAACAACTGGTTTGTCGGAAAATTGATATTTGCAAAATTTGAAAACGTTGAACACGGACAAATTTCTGACATCACAAAACTTATTTTCAAAGTTGACTACCAACCGTTATTTCATATAAAATGCCGTTACAGAAACTACAATCATAGGGTAACATAGTGACGAGACGTAATTGTCAGAAACCTAAGTCTGTTGTCAAAAACCTATCTCTCGCAACAACAAAATACATGCTAGTCAATGTACATTAGAACGGGTCGATTTGTATGGACTATCAAAAGTAAAAAATCGTATAGCAGAAACTCAATCTACAGAAAATTCTAAGAAAGTTTCCTCAAGAAACCATAGGTATAAAATCAAATCTTATCTTGCGCATTTCGTCTTATATCGAATAAAAAAACTTTAAAAAATAAAATATGCATTGAAATATCATTGGATAAAAGACGAAATGCGCAAGATAGGATTTGATTTTAGACCTATGGTTTCTTGGGGAAAATTTCTTATAATTTTCCGTAGAAATCGCCGACCCGCCCTATGTACATATTTTGTTTTTGTATCAGACATATGATTTGTTGTATTTTTGTTTGACAAATCGGAGTGTCTCGTCTCTATGTATAATTCTCTATGGTAGCTATTATTAAGAAATTTTTCATTTAGATAGCAATTGAAAATACATACATATATATATGTATACTAGAGTGCTCCAAGATTGTACGGCCGAAAAAAAAGTTAATGTACAGAATTATTCTATGTATTGTAGAACCACGTTCTTACTGTTATGATTTTTAAGTAAAAGCTATCCAGAATATTCGGAAAATTTGGAATTTCTCATGGAAAGATAGCGAAATGTTATATATTTTTGGGCCGATTTTGCTGAAACTTAAGAAATAAGTTGGGGTTAAAATGAACCTCAACTTTGAAAATCACGAAAACACACATTCAATATGAATGGTGCTAACTGAATCATTCAAGTTATTTTTTAAATTTAATAAATCAAAAGTACACTAAGGGGTTAAAATCAATTTTATTCTTCAAAAATCCTCAATAAAATATTAATTACGTTATTAAAGAAAAAATCAAGTATAAATGCAATGTTTTGCCGTTTGAAAAATTTGTGGTTAAAATTGAACAAAAATGTGAACATTTTTCAAAATGGCTTAGTAATACTATTTTCTAATACACAATACAATATTTTAAAGTTTGTGTCCTATAAAAAGTTTTGATCAGCACTATTGAAATTGAAAATTTTTGATGGTTTTAGAAGTTTGGGGTCATTTGAACCCCAAATGCTATTGATGGTTAATTTTAATTTTTCTGCTGTTTTTGTAACTACACAGAGAAAACAGATTCGTGCTAGCAACCGAATTTGTTGCTAATCGAATGGTTCTATCTTAGTGACCGAATTTTACAGTTATAGCTACAATATTTTGGAAGGGATAACTAAAGTTTGGTTGCTTCAACTGAAATTGTTCTTTATCAACTGTCTTTCTGTTGGTAGAACTGACAAATTCTATGTGTGCAAGCGAATTATTCGATTGGCAACAAATTCGGCTGCTATCACGAATCTGTTTTCTCTGTGTAGTCTTTGTGCTATATATTTTTTTTACGATGATTTAATCCGTTCGAATTTTTCATTAATTAAATTTTGAAATATGTATTCACAGAAACTCACATCATAAAATTGTAAGTTTTTTTGGTAAATGTTTTTTTGAAAATTGAGCGGAAACCTTCTTTGGCTTTAAAATGTTCATTCTCAAGTTCTAAAGTTTTTAATAACAATTTTTTAAAATTTACCCTCCACTGTAACGATATGTGAACTTGTTTGGTGTTTGCTGTAAATTCGTTCAACAAAAAGGCGTTGTAGACAGCAAAAATGCATTAAATTGCACGTTGTCGTGTTTTTTCATCATTTTTGTTCTTGTTGATTTTTCTACTAATTTATTTAGTTTTATAATTTTTTTTGTTTATGTGTATTTATAATATTGTTAGTGTGTGTGTTTTTTTTCTGTTTTTGCGAATTTATTCTCATATAATTTTTATAATGAATGCCAATAATTGTAGCAATAAATCAAAAATTTAACATTTTTATATCACAATATTTACACTTGTGCTTAATGTTTAACAATTTATTTTAATTAAATGCATGTTAATAATATTTTTTATCAATTTATTACCGGACAGACGAACGGGCATATTGAATATTTATGTACAGCTCACTGACCCTGTATCGAACGAAACAAAATTGTAAAACTACCAGTTCTCCAAAACACCTTCATGCTAATGTATACTTTAGAGAAATATTTTTTAGTTGAAAGTGTTAGTTACTATGTATGTAGTAAAAAAAGTCAAAGTCACTGATTTAGTTAGTCTGTTAATTGCAGAACTTTAACAGTTATTTAGACAGTATTCAAATTAAAGATTTCATAGTCACAGCGGGCAAACGGTGTAAATCAATTGGTGGCATAAAATATTAACCAGGAATTTACAGCTCTGGTTGTTTTTCTTCTACATCATCAATGAATAAGTATTATTGATTTTCGAAGTAATCGCAAAAAAGTACTGTATGTAAGCCAAACATTACCAACTGGCAGCAGTTAATTTTGGAATTTATTAGAATATGTTTTTGACATCTTAGATTCAAGTGCGGAGTTAAACAATTTATGGATTTCTAGCTTATCTCACTTGTTTTACTTGTTAAATATACTCTATAGTTCATAAGGTAGTTGACAATACAATATTCAATTAATTGGTGACAATCCAAAACAATTCTTAAGACAATGTTATTTTTTAATATTTCATTAATATATAATGTATTTACATTTACAAAATTAACAGGAACAAAAAACTTTGATAAAAAAAATAAATTTTTGAACCATTACTATTCTATTTCCATAGTCATATAAAATTTAAAGTTCTCCAGAATTTCGAAATACAAACGTAATAGTATGATTTTTATATAGGATCAAAGTTCATGAAACTGTTAATAGCTTTATAGCTGTTAGTCAGATATGGATATTAGGGATATAAATAAATATGCAAATTGGCATATCATAGTCGAATAGAGCATTAAAAAATATGAAAAACCACGGTATTATTTTTTCGTTGTTGTTAAAAAAGTTCACGCACCAAACGCCATAAAGTTTTTCATTAAATATTTTCAATTATTTTGATATACAATATATTTCATTTTAATAATAATTGCGGACATACTTCGAAAGATAATTTTTAAATAAGGGAAGATCCCTCACACTTGCAAAAAAAAGAAAATATGAAATTATTTATATAATTTTTCAGAGAAAAAAAAATTTGGTTTATTTTAGAAATTGGTGTTGGTAGGTGATGTTTTTGATTCCAAATGATCTAAAATAATTTTCATTACTAATACACCATTGGCCATCACGTGGTGGTATGCCCAAAATTAGTTATATCCCTAATGGATATATTTGAAAAAAGTATTTACGTTTTTGTGTATGTTTGTATAACTAAGTTTATTAGTTATTCTTCATAATATTAGGAAACATTTACTAAATATTTATTATCTCCCCTTATGGTCCCATTCTGAATTTTATATTTGTGGAACTATAATCGATCACTCAAAAAATAAATAACTTTTATTCCATTAAAATAAAACTCGAATAATTGACAACCCCAATAACAGGATCTGATAAATCTTTCTTCGTGGTATAATTTTGAGTCCGTAGTTTGCGATTTACAATTTGCCATATGTTGTATATGGGATTGAGTTGACAGGCAGAAACATTCAGAGTCTTTTTCAGGAATTGTACCCGAAATCCTTAGTCCAGCACGCTGTCATCAAGTTTATTGAGGTTTTCTTATTGGAAATATTGTGTTAGGCTATATGTTGTTTTTCAGATAATAACAACTGTTGACTATATCATTCGTTAAATTTGAAGTCCAGACAGTAGGAGATTGGAGGCACAAACCCCAATATGAATAATACGCTAATCAGGTTAATTATTAAGAATCTCAGAATCTTCTGTGAAAATTAAGCGTGATATTTGGTTAAAATATCACATTTTTCGAATGAAATGCCTAGATTTTATGAAACAGTTAAATATATACTCAGCTCCATCTAATCCTTACTGTTTATATCTTCAATATGCTACCAAAATTGGAATAGAATTCTTACTCTCATAGGAGAGGAATATTAACCACTATTATAACGTCGCACAGTGCGGCCAAAGGCACCTTTGTCCGGCCAAAAATCGAAAAAACAAGTTTTTAGTTGGGGGTTTTGTCATTGGGTTTGTTAAAGAAATGCTCTAGGAGATAAAAAATTATCATAGTAAGGTCCCTTGCCTCAAATGCCCTTCATAATTTCAGTTTGAATGAGGCCTTCATACGAATGGCACACTACCGTAGGAAAGATCGACTAGTAGGAGTTTCCGTTAAACACGTGTCAAAGTTTTTGTAATCAAGCAAATCATACGAAACAAAATGGATTCTACATTCTACGTAAAATCAAAATCTGAATGTAAATTTCTAAATAGTAATTTGTTAGAAAGTGATATGTAAGGACTATTTTTTACTATTAATTTGTTAAACAAAATTGATGTGATTGAGTGAAATCTTTTTTTTCCTGCTTTTTCTTGCTCTCTAAGCTATTGGAGGTAATAACTCAAAGTATTATTTAACAAATAAAATAAAATTCAGCTGCACGTATTTGCAAGTTGCCCTACGTTCTAACTGCCTTGCAAAAATACTTACTAGAGTGTTTGGCGCATTTTTTTTCTTGTAAGGTGGTACGCCTTAATGTACATGAAATAACATAAAATACAACACCACATTTATATATATATAAATATACAGTAAACTCTTGAAAACGTGAACTAAGGTAGAGCTACACAAATACGTATGCATGTATTTGTTTAATGCACTATAACATCGCCATATTGCATTTCACCATTGTAAATAATAATATCAAAACAATCAAAACAAAAACTTTTAATCAATTAGCAAATTCATTAAATTTCATTTTCGTATGAAATGAAGCCATATTAGGTCGATTTGTTTCACTGTTCTCTTACAGTATACTATGGCCGAAAAACCAACAAGTAGCGACAAAAACTATTTACTAGGGATGCCAAACGGGACTGGGTTTTACAAATCCCGGGATTCGGGATTTTAGAAATGTAAATCCCGGGATCCCGGGATTTTTCGGGACCCCGGGATTTTTCGGGATCCCGGGATTTTTCGGGATTTCGGGATTTTTCGGGACTTCGGGATTTTACTTAAACGTCAAAAACATCAAATTCAACAATAAAAACAATTAATTTCATTAATATATTTAAGTAAAAATATAACAAATCAAAAACTAATGCATTAAATTAAAATAAATGGTCCATGATTTCCGCTAGCTCCATACAATTGTCCCCCGGAGTACTGTTTGAGCAGTCATAAATATCTTGATTATGCGGCAATCCTTATAAAATTTTGCACAAAATAAGTTGTAAGTACTCTGAAATTATACTGTAGAATACTGCGGAAATCGGGCTGCATTTGCCCCTAGTCCGCTTCAGAAAATAACTTGAACATAAATTACGTAAAACTGTAAATTGTGTAAAAGCCTGTCAATGCAAGGGAGACGTGCTGCTCCCTGATTCAAATGAAAAAATCTGGCTGCGTTTGGATTTGAAGCGAGATTAGTATTATAAATATGCTGAAATTTAGCTTTCTAAGTATTTTGGGTGCTTCAAAAATCTTCCTAAAATATCAAAAATCTCATAATATTTCGGGATTTGTTAATCCCGAAAAATCCCGGGATTCTTTTTCACAAATCCCGGGATTCGGGAAATCCCGATCCCGAAAAATCCCGGGATTTTCGGGATCGGGATTGGCATCCCTACTATTTACCGACAAGCTAGCCTCACCAAATTTGGTATAAAGTCTTCTACTGGCAAAATATTCGATTTTAGTAAAAATGGGCGGCCACGCCCACTATTCAAAATTTCACAAAAAGATGACCCAATAAAAACAAACATTTATAAAATATATTTACAACTGTTTAAAATACAATCCTCGAGTAGTACATATAATCCACTTTCAACGATTTATTTAATTGAAAGTATATTTTGGAAAACAACGTTTTATTTAATAAAAAACATAAATTCGTATTTAACTAGTAGAGACACAAACCACATTTTGTAACAGAGCTTATGTCGCAGTTAACAGTGCACTGTTATGAATTTAACGGAACTAGTATAAAAAAGGTAGTATATGTAGGATGTTAATACAGGAGAATGGAACCAAGTCCATGATGAAAACTATATTGAAGTGGTACTCCAAGGGGCCTTAATGATGCACTAGTAGTGGGATAGCTGAACTAATTTTGGGATTTGAGAAAATTTAATTTAAAAAAATATGATTTTTGAAAAAAATTCTTTAGAGGATCATAAGTAAAAACAAGTATTTAATATATCATCTGCATAATCGTAAAATGTTTTTTTCATTATTTTTTTATAGTCATTCGGATTTTTCATATCTATTAAAGCCGATCCTTCCAATAATGCTTTTACAAATAAACATATAAAAACACCACAATTATATGAATCATTTTGAATGTCGTGTCATATTTTTTTTAAAGTAAATTTTCTCAAATCCCAAAATTAGTTCAGCTATTCCATAATAGTACATCATTAGAGACCTCTTGGACTTCCAAACCTATATAGTGTGTTATGTGTTACAATGATCCTCTAAAAAATTTGTTTTCGAAACAGACATCCAAATTTGTAAATTCTATAAATATTTTAGTTATTTCATTATTATAGACCTCATGGAGTACCACTTCAATATAGTTTTGGTCATGGACTTGCTTCCATTCTCTTGTATTAAACTCCTAAATATACTGTCTTCTAAATACTAGCTCTGTTAAATGCATAACAGTGCACTGTTAACTGCAAAATAAGCTCTGTTACAAAATGTGGTTTGTGTCTCTACAAGTTAAATACCAATTTATCTTCAAACACATGGCAATTGAACGCTATAAATTTTTTCTTTAAAAATAAGATATTGAAAAATTTACTTTTTGTAGCAAAATTTGAAAATTCCCAGCTAATATACAATAAAATGCATGAGTAGTGACTTTTTCATCAGTGGCTATAGTCCGGTGGATATGGTGGTTAATTTAAGACCTTAAGAAATATTGATGGAGATTTGGCTGGATAAAAACACATATTTCCTAACCTATTGGTTGGTTTGTGGTCATTGTCGTGCTGAAATTCCATTTCATTCCTTCGGTACTTTTACAAATGTACTTCCCAAAATTGCTTATTAAATTGTATTTGGATTCATCCTAAAAGAGAACAGTATTCCGTAAATGTTCCGTTTCGAATTTTATATATTCTGTGTCAAGTTGTACACGAGCAGTACGGGCGATAGCAACCAAGAACAATTTCGATTTTAAATTAGTGATAACTCTATAGCTTTTAAATTAATTTACCTTAGATTTGTTTTGCGAGGTCTTTCTCCCAAATGTTGAGTTTTCAAACTACTCGAAATTTGTTTAAAATTTTGAAAACTGCTGTTTTATTAATTGAATATTTATCACGGATAGTTTTTTGCATCAATCCAAAATTAAAATCGTTTATCATTTTGGTTTTTAATTTTTCGAAATGACTATTGCCATATTTACTGTATTTTAATAGAAAGCCTATTTAATTTGAATTTATCTTAAGCTACCTATACACGGTTGTTATATTGTCAGAAACATGCTCAGAAAATGGTTAACACAACCATGAGAACTTATGTTGAAACATATGGTTGTTAACCATTTATTGAACATTTTCTGACAACTTTGTAAGAATACGACAACCGTGTATTAGAGGCCTTAGATATATACATTTGTATTTGGTAAAGGTCTTACGGAATATGTTTTCACAACAAGTTTCTATTGTCACTCACTGAATGTACTTTACTAATCGTTGAAGTAACTGGAAGATACATTTTTTATTAATTAACAAATTAACCTTGTGATTTAAAAAAATAACGTTAAAAATTAAGCGCGAATGTAAATAATGGCTTAACGGACACAAATGTTTTAAAATTTTGTATGAATCAATGTATCTTAATACATCTATACAATAGGGTTGCTAGTATTTTGCACTTTTTCTACTTTTGACGCTCTAAATATATATATTAGGGTGGCCCTTAATAAACGAAAGTTGGATTTTGGCCATTCTCACCCCCCAGTTTGGTGAACATTAGTAAAAAAATCATCCTGAAAAAATTTTAGGTAAATCGGTTGGGGTTAAGACGTGCCGCAAGCCCTCTGAAGTTTTGAGATGCATTTACAAGGGAAAAAATTAATTTTTTTCAGTTTTTGTAAAAATTTTGCCATTAAAAAATTACTTTTGTAATTCAATTTAAAAGAATCGAAATGTGTACGTAATTGTCGTTCTAATGAGACATAAAAAACAGAAATCGGTTAAAAAATTTTAAAGTTATTAAAAATTCGCCAGGCCATTAACGTGTCTCAGGCCACTAGAACAAGAAATGTTGGAACAAAATTAACATATTTTGAGAAATATTAAAATAAAAGCTCATTTTTACTTAAAATATGTCCATATTTACTTGTATATGAGTTTTTGTCTTCGTAGGATACCGTTAACCTATTCTTAGGTATGAACAAAAAAAATTAATTTTTTTAACGGCAGTTTCAAAACTCCATTTTCAAATTTTTAAAAATTTTGTTAAACAAATTTCAGAATTTTTTGATCATCTCATAGGGATTTATTAAGAGTATAATAGGGAATTAAATCGTGAAAAAATTATGAAAATATCTCTTATAGTTTTTCTGTACCTGCGATTTAAATTTTGAAATTTTCGAGAAAAACCAATTATTTGGCAATTTATAGGCCAATGAGCTCTATTTTCTTACTCTTATGAATTTTAAGCAAAACTTAATTAGAATATTATAGTCCAGATAATTCTAAATATACTCTGAAACTTTTACTAAAATCAAAAAACGTTAACCCTTAAAGCGTGAAGGTCAAAGGTCAAATTTTTCAATATTTGGAATTTCTCTTGGAAAGATTTTGAAATGTTCGAAATGTTGTATATTTTTGGGCCGATTTTGATGAAATTTAACAAAAATATAACACAAAGCCTAGTATTTACAAAAGCAGCAGAAAAATTAAAATTAACCCTATATAGCACTTGGTGTTAAAATGACCCCAAACTTCTAAAACCATAAAAAATTATGATTTTAAAAGTTTGGTGTCATTTTAACCCCAAGTGCCATTAAGCGTTAATTTCCATTCTTGTGCTGTTATTATAAACCCTAGAGTTTATGTTATATTTTTGTTAAATTTCATCAAAATCGGCCCAAAAATATACAACATTTCGATCATTTCGAAATCTTTCCAAGAGAAATTCCAAATATTGAAAAATTTTACCTTTGACCTTCACGATTTAAGGGTTAACGTCTTCCGATTTTAGTAGAAGTTTCAGAGTATATTTTGAATTATCTGGACTATAATATTCTGAACAGGTTTTACTTAAAATTCATAAGAGTAAGGAAATAGAGCTCATTGGCCTAAAAATTGCCAAATAATTGGTTTTTCTCGAAAATTTCAAAATTTAAATCGCAGGTACGGAAAAACTATAAGAGATATTTTCATAATTTTTTCACATTTTTATTCCCTATTATACTCTTAATAAATCCCAATGAGATGATCAAAAAATTCTGAAATTTGTTTAACAAAATTTTTAAAAATTTGAAAATGGAGTTTTGAAACTGCCGTTAAAAAAATTAAATTTTTTTGTTCATACCTAAGAATAGGTTAACGGTATCCTACGAAGACAAAAACTCATATACAAGTAAATATGGACATATTTTAAGTAAAAATGAGCTTTTATTTTAATATTTCTCAAAATATGTTAATTTTGTTCCTACATTTCATGTTCTAGTGGCCTGAGACACGTTAATGGCCTGGCGAATTTTTAATAACTTTAACATTTTTTGACCGATTTCTGTTTTTTATGTCTCATTAGAACGACAATTACGTACACATTTCGATTCTTTTAAATTAAATTACAAAAGTATTTTTTTAATGGCAAAATTTTTACAAAAACTGAAAAAAATGCATTTTTTCCCCTTGTAAATGCATCTCAAAACTTCAGAGGGCTTGCGGCACGTCTTAACCCCAACCGATTTACCTAAAATTTTTTCAGGATGATTTTTTTGCTAATGTTCACCAAACTGGAGGGTGAGAATGGCCAAAATCCAACTTTCGTTTATTAAGGGCCACCCTAATATATATGTTCTATGTAATCTAGAAATCAAATGCTATTAGTTTTAGCTGATACACATTTATTTTTTTTTTCATCATTTATTTATTGTATCTTCATTATTTAATGAACTAACAATAAGTGGTTCAAATCTTATATCTAATATTATTATTTAATTAGTCCAGCCAGTGCCGGGCGAAAAAATTTTGTGTTCATGGTTGTTTTGGTTAAATTGGCATTCTTCCTTCTAGATTAGGTCTGCTGTGTCCCTCCTTCTTAATCGAGTGTGGCCACGGTTATCTAATATGTTGCGGGCCAGCGGGTTTGGGTGAACTTCAAGTTTTTTTTAAATATTTTTGTACATTTTTCGAGATTTCAGTTTTTACAATGGGCACGTTTAGATCTTTGTGTATATTCGCGTTTTTGATATACCAGGGGGCAACTGTGATCATTCTTAGAAACTTGTTTTGACGTCTTTGGATCTTTTCTACATTTGACGCTGAGGCCGTGCCCCATAACTGTATGCCATAACACCATATCGGTTTTATGATCATGTTATAAAGTAGAAGTTTACAATCTAAACTAAGCGTGGAGTTTCTGCCAATAAGCCAATTAATTTGAATTGATTTCAATTTCATTTGAGTCAACTTTGCATCTATATGACTTTTCCATGTAAGGCGACGATCGAGATGTATTCCGAGGTATTTCACTTCCGATTGTTGAATTATTGTTTGGTTATTGATATGAATAGGGGGGCATGATTCTCTACGCAATGTAAATGTAATGTGTGTACATTTTTGCTCGTTGACTTTAATTTTCCATTGTTTTAACCATTTTTCTAATTCAAATATGTGGTTTTGTAAGTAACGAGACGCTTCTTGAGGGTTTTCATGAATGCTTAGAATAGCAGTATCATCAGCAAATGTTGATGTATGAGTGCGATTGTTAGTTGGCATATCAGACGAATATATCAAATATAAAAAAGGTCCCAGGATACTGCCTTGGGGGACTCCAGCTTCAATGGGTTGTGCAGTACTTAAAAAGTTTCCCTCTTTAACCTTAAAAGTTCGACCAGTTAAATAGCTTTCCAACAGCTTATGTGTGTTTGCCGGTAAATTTTGACTCAGTTTGTATATTAATCCAGCATGCCATACCTTATCAAACGCTTGAGAGATGTCGATGAAGAGTGCGGAACAGTATTTCTTTTCTTCAAACGCTTTTCTCACCATGTTTACAAGTCTATGGGTTTGTTCGATAGTACAGTGTTCTCTTCTAAATCCAAATTGATGATTCGGAATACAATTGTTTTCAGTTAACATCGGGTACAACTTGTTCATAAGTATCTTCTCAAATAGCTTTGATATATTAGACAATAGGCTGATGGGTCTGTATGATTCTACTTTTGTGTGATCTTTTCCCGGCTTGGGTATCAGGTAACCAGTGAAACCTTCCATTCTGGAGGATAATATTCAAGTCGTAATATAGCATTAAAAATAAAAAGAATTATTTTTATTGCTATCCGGGGTAGCTCCATAAGCATCTTGTTGCTGATCTTGTCCATACCAGGCGCTTTCTTGGGATTTAAATCAGCAATAGCATTTTCGATCTCTCGAATCTCAAAACGTAGGGGTACGGCTGGTCCAAAATGGGGTGCAACAGGTGGCAACTCAATTGCTTCGTTTGATGTGTTCGGTGTAAATACTTTTTTTAAATGATTAACAAACAGATTCCCTTTTTCAGTATCATTTCTTGCCCAACCACCACTTGAATTTCGCAAGGGGGACTTACATATAACGGGTCTTTTAAGAGTTTTTGTTGCTCGCCATAATGAGTAATCCGATTGCGGGGTTGCGTCCAGGCTTTCTAAATATTTATTCAATGATTCCATTTTTCGAAATTCCAAGAGCTTTTTAAGTCTTTTTATACAATCTTTAAGCTTCGATTTTAGTTGGGGGGATCTGTGCAATTGCCACTCTCTGCGAAATCTTCTTTTTTCATTTAAGAGCCGTTCGACATCTGCAGAATTAATTCTATTATATCTGATTTGTCGGGGGGTTTGGGTAGCATGTTGAGCAGCCAGTTTGAGATTTTTATCGAAATTGATAAGAGAGTGATCGATGTTTACTGAAGTAGGAATATTTTCATGGAAATTAAATGTTGAAAGAAATTTAATTAAAAATAGTTTTTCTTTTTCATTTAACCATAGATGTTTAAATATAAACATTTTCTAACATCATTCGTTTTAAATATTGTAGGTGGAGTGTTAACAAATTAAAATCAGTATTCCGAACTTTATGGTGTATTGTGGGTAGGGTTTTTAATTTCCCGACCTTTTTTGAATCGGGAAATTTTTTTCTACATTCCCGGGTACCCGGCTATTTCCGAAATATATAATGATACTGTAAATTAGGAATATTATAGCCAAATTTCATAAAAATAACTTAGTGTTATAATTACTAAACATCAGAGCTTCGAATTAATTAATAAAATTTGAACTTAATTCATTAAAATCTTAATCAGTAATTAAAGAATGTTAGCCTTTCATTCCATAAATCCATTCCTAATATTTAGTTTTTTAGATTCATTCCAAAGCCTTTTTTTAAACTGAATTAATTTCAAAATTAATTAATAACAGAATTTATTCAAACATTGAATGATTAAATTTTTGTTAATTCAAATAATTTACAAAATTAATTGAAAAAATTGTCTTAAGCCTTAAGTGAAGAAGAAATTTAAAGAAATTAGAATGATTCCATAGGAAATAAATTCTATAAATAAAAAATTCACTATAATGAATTTTCATACGAAAAATCCCAAATAAATAATAATGCGGTCTATTATTGCCGAGATATAAGCAAAAAACTACAAAAAACTTTTCACTGTTTTTTGGTGACAAAATAGAGTTCTAACCTGTTTTCTATGTATTTTCGTCAGTTTTTAATTCCCGGGATTCCCGACTAAAAATCCCAGGAATCGGGTAGTTAAAAATAGGCAAAATTTCCGGGAAATTTGTACCGGGAATTCTCGGGATAAAAACCCTAATTGTGAGTGAACGTTTTTATCGATTGCAAAAAATAATACCAGTTTTAAATGGTTTTGTAATTCAACGTTTTTATGTGTGAAGTTACATCCCTAATGTTTATATGCATATTAAAGTTCTATTACAAATACAAATCGTCGTCTATGCAAATACCAAATGGCAATTGGTATTTGCCAATTGTCTATTATATTAGATATGCATATGCTTACACTCGTATTTGAAAATGTAATTTATCTCAATTATAATCCTACGATTTTAAAGCCTTTGTATGTACGATGGTACGAGTATTAACAGCAGACTATAATAAATCGTTCATGTACTTTTACGAAATTAACGATAGAGATCTCTCTGCTCTGCCATGAAAGTCATGCATTCGAATCTGAATTTGACCGCACATGAAACAACAATTGGGCACGCGTGTAAGATTGAGATTGAGAAATAAACTGACGTTCGTTCTTTAACCAAAATAAAGAAAAAGAAACAGTCGAGATAAAGTAAGAAAAATAAATATTGGAGTGAAAATCATATAAAGCGATTGCATGACCATGCAATCCACTCCAACAAACAACATTTACAAGAACAAATTTTAGATCAATAAAGAGAGAGAAAATTTAAAGCGATTACTTTTGTGAAAACCTTTAGTTAAATAAACTTGATTATGCCCTTCACAATAAAGGATATTGACATTTTGCTATTCACACACACAAATCTAAGAATATTATGCCATCGGTAGAGCGTCAAAGTCCGATAAGAAAATCTGAAGGTACCTGTGCACGTAGTTTTGAACATTTAAGTAGTAGATGTTCAGAAAATCATAAACGACAATCTTAAACTAAAAAAATCTCCAGATTATGATTTAATTATACCTTTCACGAATGGCAACGTATCAGATGTGGTAATTATTGTGCTTGCAGTATTATTCAATGCGATCTTGTCTCTAGGAGTTTTTCTGAAGCCAGGAAAGGATTTGACATTAGCATCATCCTACAGACCGATTAGCTTATTGCCTTGTTTGTCTAAATTATTTGAGAAAATAGGCCAAGCGAAAATTTTAACATTCTTAGATAGTCAATATTTCGGCAAACAAGGTTTGACATAATGGTCTAATACACAAGATAAAATGCCTACTGACTTCTAGTACACATAAAATACTAGAGTCTTACCTATCGGATCGCTTGTTAAGGATAAAGAGTGGCGATTATGCGATCAATGCTGGTGTACCTCAGGGAAGTGTTCTAGGACCTATCACAAACCTCTGAGTCCGAAGAATTAACAATTTCCACCTTTGCAGATGACACAAAACAAGAATATTTACTTTGAGCAAATATTTACTTTAAAAACCGTAACCACTATTTTTAGCACAGATTCGTTATTAATTAACTAAAATAAAACATAATCGCTATATACTTTGACAGAAGAATTAAATTATATATACAATAACTTAAGCGGTTACGTTATTTTTCGTAAAATTTTTGCCATGTGCGACCATACCTTAATACGCCTGTATTTTCCCTGTAATCCTATGAATTATTTCGCAGACTTTAGTTGAGATGATTTCGATTAGTTACAAATAGTGCACCCACCTTAGGCAGCAATATTTTCTTTGGCCAAAGAAATAAAACAAAAATAACAACAATGTTATTGTTGTTGGTGGCAAACCCAAAAACAACATAAATTCCATACACATACAACTATTTACAGGGGGAATGCAACAATTGGTATTTGCTTTATTTTGCAATGAAAAACAAAAACATAATTTTTTTTTAAGAATTACAAGAAGTTTTCAAAATTGACCTCACCTGAATTGTAAACCATGTACTTAAAATAGAAATGAATTGAAAGGAAGAATATAAGTATATTTACATAATATACCAACATATATATGATATATGTATATTAGGATCGCACAACAAAATATGATTAATATGGCAAAATATAAAATTAGTTGGTTTGTTTAATATGTATATATTTTCAAAAATTTGGAATATCTTAATCTTGGAATTAGTATTGATCAAAACCCTAAACTGAAATCGTCACATTGCATGAACCATTAGTCCATTATATCACATTAAACGCACGGAGGTCCTTAAATTATACATATTTCTGACGATTTAAGCCAAATTTTCATTAATCCATTAGCTGGAACATAAAAACAAACGCTTTACTCAAAATCAACAACATAGACGAAATGATTTGAATTTTGCCATTTTGTGATATATTTTTTGTCACTGCATTGCACAGTGGGGCAGTATCAAAATATTTTGTAAATAAATCAGCCATTGTGGCTTTATCTAAAGTCAAATATTTTAATATATTCATGAAGTTCTCGACATGAAGTTCTATGTATATCACTATGATAATGATAACATGTTCTACATTTACGTGGGCTCTGCATTTCACATTCCACATCTTGTTGTACAACGGGGCTTGAAAATCCGAGAACGCTTGAGGAAAAGGTTTGAGGAAAAGGCTTTGTCTAAAACCATATAATCAAAAGAAAGTTACCATGAACTGTTTTTCATACGTTTTATTTATTGGACCTGGCATTATTTCTTATACCCTACAATTAGTATTTCAATTATATAATAAAAATTTTTTAATTAAGAGAAATTAGCAGGACTCAACAATGTCTTGTTCGAGTTTCAGTTCATGTAGGTAATCTTGCTAATCTTCGAAGTTTTTTTCAATTTCGAAATGTATCTCTCTCTAATTTGTTTAAACTCGGCTTCATTCGTAGATTAGCCTAGCGCCCATAACAATTAAAAAGGACTTATAGGCCATAAATGCTTGAATTATATAAACAAATTTATATACAAATAAATCACAATAAATCATAGTTCCCATGGAAGTCCCACTCCCTAAAATCACTTTAACGTGCATAAATCTCATACAAATTTTAGTATCCCAATAAAATTTAACAGAAAAATGTTTAATTTTTATTCGTTTGAATAAACGAGGAAATTTCTATTTCTAAATTAATCGATTACTGGAATAATTAAAAAATTATAAACTTTTATTCGATTAATATTAAACTCGAATAATTGGCAATCATATTCTGTATTCATTTCCAATTTTCTAAAAGTTTGAATCCACCTGTATAACACAAGTCAAACTAGATCGAATTTTGAACATTCTTGATAAGCATAACAAAGTTAAGGTAGGGTCACACATGGCAAATATTTGACGAAAATGACGTAAAATACATTTGAACTCTTTTATTTATTACAAAAACTCCTTTTACTTACGCCTATTCAAAACAAAAAAAATGTTTTATTTTATTTGATGCTGTTTGATCTTACAAAACACTTGTAAGAGTAAACACGCCAAACAAATTTGTGCTAATAAAAGTGGTTACGGTTTTTTGAGTAAATATTTGCCACGTGTGACCCTACTTTTAGAATATGTTAGAATTTCATTTCATACATATAAGGGGCATCCTAATATAGATATTTAATCTAGAATCGAAAATATTGTTTGCATATTAATGGCGCCTTACGTAATGCATGTACGTAAATACAACAATACGATTTAAAACTCAAACACAATGCACTGATCTTCGAAACCTGCACAGAAGATGCAGATCCAGATGTAGTGCATTATTATGCAAGAACATTTGCTGTTATTATTATTGTGGTTGGTACCATCGGAATGTGTTTAAACAAAATGATTGGGGCACGAAAATCAAATTTTCTAAAATGCCTGATTTAAAAGAACATTAAAATATTCTCACATTCTTTGTACTCGTTGTAGGTAATGATGGTATTTATAACGAGAAATAAAAGCAATATAAGATGTACAAAAATTTAATAAAAAATTCAAATTTAAATAAATTTCCCAATATTCTTTAATTTCCAAAATGTTTCGTTTTATAAAATGAGGCTCATAATTAAAATATTGATATAGAAATTGATTTAATACATACATAATTGTTAATATTTTTAAATTTATTCTTTTCCGATTTAACTTTCTACTATCAAGAAAAATATGTTTGTTCTGAAAGAATATTGTATTTTGATTACAATAAATCATCCATTTAAAAACTTTAAACGCTTCAATTCCAGTATTTATAAATTCTTTCAAGGGGGAGTTATGATCAAATTTCTCCTTCACTCTAATGCACTGTTTGTGCCTAAAATAGTTATATTTTAATGAGATATTTTATAACATTAAAATAAAAGTCAATTGAACATAAATGTACATAATTATTTGTAATACTACTATATATTTATATTTATTTTTTATACAACAAAAAAGAACATGTTTCCAAGAATTTTAACTTTCACATGACATTATCAATTATATGAAAATAATGATCATTTACCATTTACTACAAACAAAAACTAACAGTTTACTTAAGTTTTCGCACGATTTTGGTGTTAAGAAAAAGTACGAAAAAAAAACAACTCCAAGTACAATTACATGGACACCATTTGGACCATAATGCAACAGATGAATAACTGCAGACACAGGAGAAGTTTTATTCGAAAGTAAACACGAGTGCTGATATTTTGTTTATATAAGATTACAGTTTTATTTTTTTCATTTACCTTCAAATACTACATTTCTTTTTTGTTATACATATATTTTTTTTACTTAGTGTTTGTTTATTTATTTTTGAGACAAGTAAACCTTTCATTAAACCGGAATTCACGTGCACTGCTGCCACATACATATAATAATGATGAATTGGGGAGATTATAATAATTATTTACCATTCGAATAAACCATAAAAAAAGGAAAAAAGTAACCATGAAGTAGATCTACTACATCTTGCACCTAAAGTCGCACAACTCGTACATACTGATTTACTCACTGACTGACTGACTACTTGATATTATCCATACGTATTTTTCTCATATGTATGTACATCGAACATATATTCATACCTACATGTGTACATATTGTTATTTATGTACGATATCTATATAAAGAAACGTATGCTTACACCATATCCGGTCTGGGGTCTAACTGATATTATACATACTTACTGCTCGATCGGTCGATTTTCAGAAAAACTTAGGTTTCATATAGATTGTAAAGGCTATTTAAACATAATTTAGATAAGCAGTTACAAAATGTTGCTAAATATTGACTATTGGAATTAATTTTTTTATATTATACTCTGAAACGTGTCTATTAATAAACTTTGTTGTATTTTTATAAAAGAAAAAGTACCATTCGAATAAAGAAAAAGTACCAAAAAGTCTCTCCCTAGAATTCTCACTGACATAGGACCATGTATGATTAATTTAATCCGTACCTGCGATTTAAATTTTGCAATTTTCAAGAAAAACTAGTTATTTGCCCATATTTTGGCGAATGAGATCAATTTCCCTACTGTTATGAATTTTAAGTAGAACCTATTTAGAATATTGTAGTCTAGATAATTCAAAATATACTCTGAAAGTTTTACTACGTTAAACCTTAAAAAAAACGTTAAACATTAAATCGTGAAGGACAGAGGTCATATTTTGCAATATATTTTCTAATGGAAATATATTTTTGGACCGATTTTGATGAAACTTAAGAAATAATATTCTGAATAGGTTGTACTTAAAATTCACTAAGGAAATTGAGCTCATTCGCCAAAAAAATTACCAAATAATTATTTTTTTTTGTGCTTAACAAAATGTATAAAACGAAAAAAAATATTTAATTTCAATGTGAAATTGTTTTATATATTAGATCAGGATTAAAAACATTCATTCAAAATATTATCGTTAAAAAACGCATAAAAAAACATACTTTTTAATTTTGTTTTTAACAAAATGAACTTTATTTTCTTTATTTTTTAACAAAAGGTTCTTTTTCCGATATTAAAATGGTTTTATATCAAACATCCTTAACATTTAATGTGGTGACTTATGGCAGTTAGATGTATCTATTGATAAGTAAGAAGCTTGTTACCACATCCAGGTTCATGCAGTTTTTTAAGGGGCGAAATATATAAAACTCATTTTCCCAAAAATTTTAAATGTGCGAAAAAGTACCTTTTGTTCTGCGGCTCCTCAAATATGGATATATTTTAAGTAAAAATGAGCTTTTATTTTAATATTTCTCAAAATATTTTAATTTTATAATGATATGCAATATTCTCTTTCGATGTATTTGGATAAAAGTACTATACATTTGTTCGAACTTCGAAAGACAATTTCATTTAATTACCTGTAAAATGGTACAAATAACTAATATTTTATTTATTGTTGTTATACCTCTTTAAAGAGACATATAAAGGGATGCATTTTGTGCCTCCGCTATCGAAAACAATTGAAGAATAAATTGTAATTTGAAACGGTGTAAAATCACCCTACACAAAATATATATTTTCCTCATATTAAAAATAAAATATTGTTTTAAGTCAATTAATTTGTGTACTCTTACTTTAAACATATGTAAGTATGTATATAAAGAATGGTTCAGTTTTAATTTAAAAGCATTTAACTGCTTATAACTTTTAATAATAGGTTGTGCTAATAAAAGTTGTATCGCAAATAAAATGCTATTTAGTCAGTTTTGATGTGATATAGAAAAAGTAACACATTATTAATGAACATAATCGATGACTCTGATAAATATTGCACTTGATCAACTCATGAACTGACAGGTCCATCCAAGAAAGATCTCAGTATATTGGACTCTTCACTAGTATGTACTAGGAATGTTTTAGTTATGGACTAGAATTGAGGAATGCTGAAATTGATTTTCCTTTACCCATCAAAAGAAGTAAGCATACAAAAGGAGTTTCGGTATTTATTAAAGGTGACTCGGTATTGATTTAAATATAGTAGTTTAGAGTATCACACAGTCGATTACTAACTATACATGATTTTCCATCTAGTTAAAATCTAAAGTAGTTGCATTATTTCTTACTGTTTTCCCGCAAAGTATTGGCTCATAAACAGCGCGTGCTATTATACATTCATAATCGTTAGTGCTCGGTGCAGTGGGAATAGATTAAAAGATGGATGGATGGTTGGTTGGTTGGATAGATGCACAAATGTTTGTATGGCTGTATTTAAGTAGCATGGAATATATCGTTGTACAATACTGTTGGTACTCTGTCTACACCTTAGACAAATAGTTTTTGTGTTTAATTTTAGTGTTGCATCGTTATCTTTGAAGCAAATGCCTCAACCTATTTTATTTTTTCCTGAATTTTTTTGTTGATTTTTGTTTTGGTTAAATAATGAAACGCATCGACAGCCTGAAATTTTATTCAATGAGAAATGAGTAGAATTTTGAGTTGCCAAGATGATTTATTTAAATTGCATGTTTGGATGTTGTGTCGTCTTAGCACATGCTCCTCTCTTGCGCCCCACATAAAAACTCGAAACACAATTGCACACAAAACTCAATTAAATCTTTAACTTTAATACAAAAACATATTGTTGCTGGAATTATATTAAAAGAAAAAAAAAACAATTTGATGCATCACAAAGATGATGTTTTAAGTCTATTGTTGCCTCACAACCAGCCATTCAAACTATGTATCAGCCAACCATTCCATGAGACGACTTTGAACCTGACTTATGTTCGACTCTTAAGACAGTTTCATAATGCAGGTTTACAGATGATGAGCCTTTTGCACGAGTATGATGGCATCTTGCTGTTTGCTGCAACGAATCAACCAACATTGGCACATGTAAGCGAGTTTAATTCTATTTTTAATTTAATTTGATAGATTTTATTTAAAATGCAATTTAATCTTAAAATAATATGAACTTGAGGTAAGCTGAAGGTCTTTGAAGTTTATTTTTAGCATACGTACGAATACTTGGAGGAGGTCCTTCCAATTGTTAATGTCAACATAATAAAAGTGTACATGCGAATTAATTGATTTGAACTGACATTTGTTTGGCTTAATATCATGTTATTGAAATATTAAATCCGTGATCCTTTGGTCTCGTTATTGCTTGTATACTGTCTTTGAAATAATAACTTTTGTGTTGTCTTTATCAAAAATCATAAGAGTATTTATTATATTGACCCTTTACTTATTCCGTTGCATTTTCATATGTATTTATGTATGTATATGCACTCAAATAATATTAATGTGAAATATGTCTAAAATTATTATAAATTACATTACATACACGATACATTTACTGGCTCTATAATAAACTATAATTTACTAAAATTAAGGAGAGAAAAAAAAGTCTGAATAATAAAACGGCTAAAACTGATTGTCTATAAAATTGTCGTCCATTAAACTCGCAACTAACTAACACCTTAAAAACCTTTTTGCAGCACGACATGTTCGTGGCCCAAACAGGCAAGAGATTTAAAAGTTTTAATTCATTTCGAATGCTATAGAAAATACATCGAATACAACTTTTTCTATATAAATATTAACGATCAAGTCCTAGAGTTTTCACTGATAATTAATGATTGTGTAAATTCATATAGTTGCTCTGCAGAAATCCCACAAAAATTGCCTTCTTTTTAAAAAATAGATAAAACTTTCCGTTATTTTTATGTTGGATGGATCTAGTATAAACACTAAGGTGGACCTTATATTTTTATTTTCGATTTTTCAAAAACGAAAGACAGTTTTGTGCTAGGTTAGGATAAATAAAAATTTGACAAAAGTCATGTCTTTATTCCCTATTATATTCTCAATAAATCTCAATGTGATGATAAAAAAATTCTGAAATTTGTTTAACAAAATTTTGAAAATGGATTTATGAAAATGCCGTTAAAAAAATTATCCTACAATGACAAAAACTCATATACAAGTAACTATGGATATATTTTAAGTAAAAATTAGCTTTTATTTTAATATTTTTCAAAATATGATAATTTTGTTCATACATTTATTGTTCCAGTGGCCTGAGACATGTTAATGGTCTTGGGAATTTTTAATAACTTTAACATTTTTTAACCAATTTTTGTCTTTTACATCTCATTACAACGACAATTACGTACACATTTCTATTCTTTTATATTAAATTGCAAAAGTAATTATTTAATGGCAAAATTTTTACAAAAACTGAAAAACAACATTTTTCCCTCTTGTAAATGATCACACGATCTTTAACCCTCGTGCGGCACGCCAATTTTTAACCGATCGAGCTCAAACTTTTTTTAATTTTTTTTTATCCTATCCTAACACAAAACTGTCCTTCGTTTTTTAAAGAGATAAGTTTTAAATTTTTCCATATATTGAAGGTCCTTAATAAATAAATTAATCCCACATTAAATTAATAAACACATTAATCCCACAAACAATGCTAAATTGGATGAGTCGGGCTCTTTAATATCTAAAACTAATTGACACAACTCGGAATTGAAAATCATTTTTATAAATATTTTTATACCCACCACCAAAAAACTTGGGGATTTAGATTTTGTCATTTGTATCACATTTAAATATTGATCGTAGAACCACAAAATATATTCTGGGTCCATATAAAATTCTAATGCGATATAGAATGTCCGTAGAAACGGACTTAGTGGATTAAATTGTACCCAAATATTCTTAGTTTATCAGAAATGTTTTTGGGTATTTTCTTTAAATATATTGCAGATTACACCATAAAGTGCTCACGTTATGCCTATGATAGAAGGAAAAACTCTGTTCAAGATGCTATGAATCGGTTCTATATACAAATTTCATTCCGGATCGGTCCTTATTTGAATATATCCCCCATATAATGAACACCGCAAATCTCTTATAAATAATGTTATAGTGTTGAATTCGTTGCATAGAATTGTATAAAGATCGGCCCGTAACAGATCATAGCTTCCATATAAGGACCACTTTCGAAATATCGATTTGATACCAAAATTTCACACATATCAGTTTTATGTTTGTAAAATACATTTTTCCATAATTAGGTCAACTTCCTATCCAAAATTGGAGTCTGTTTTATGGTGGTGGATATATTGATATATTTATGTTCGACCGATCACCCCAGCTCTGACATTGTGCCACCAAATTATTTACAAAATAAAAGGTTACAAACCATATTAATCCATTATGGTTTAGAACTCCTTCATTTATTTATTAATTTACCTTATCTATAGTGTATTTTTGACCAAAAAATCTCGTGAGGGGTATATACGATTCACTATAAGCGACCTTAATTTATTTTTATTTTATTCGTTTGAAGAATTAAATCCTTTTTATATCTGTATCAACATACGAACACATATACATACATCATCGTGAGGGTAATTTAGACAATTTATAGCAGGCGGTTAGGAAAATATAGATCTGAGAAACTCGAATTCTCTTCTACAAATACTCACACACACTCTAACGCAGGCAAGCCATACACATTTGATGTTTACAATTGTATATGTTTCATATACAAAAAAATATATAGTTTTATCTTGCTAAACTATTGTTAAGTGCATGTTTAATAGACTCGTTCGTACACTCTTGTTTGAATATAAACATTTTAAAATATCGTTACTTGTCCATAGAAACTCATACTCTACATAATATATACATTAAACCGGCCCACGAAAATCATTTTCAGACCACATCGTCAAAACGAGTACTAGGACTAGACTTGATTAATTATATTTAGAGGTTAGCATCTAACGATATATTGAAGTATCTATTACGAATTCCACCAAAGAACACAGAAAAAAAACAAAGAAATTTGGGTAATCTGATTTGGATCATATTCTTTAAACAGATACCTTCTGGAGTCCTTTGAATATTTTCATTTCTATTCTTGTTAATTTCGAAAAACTCACTTATATTTTTTTCAAAATACAGGTAATATACTTGATCTGTAACTCTGTATAAAATATCTTAAATTGAAAAATTCCAACTAGTTTTAATATTTTTCTATATTTAACACCAACACCCTTTGTCTGGAGAAAGATAAATTTAATACTTTTTAAGATTATTTGAAAAACATACCCAAAAGTGTATCTGAATATTGCATTATTCTCATCATGAATGCATTTTTGTGAATAAATATCATGTAGTCTAAGAAGGACATAACTATCTTTCCAACGCATCTTAAATCAATACATCAGCTCCATAAGATACCATAATTTTAAAAATACTCAATATCTCAAGTTTTCTATTTTTCGAAAAATTTAAGTCATGAGTTTTTCGAAATTAAAAAAACATGGAAATGTATAAGTGACTGTAAAGGGTATGTGTTTACAAAGTCAATGTGTTTGTAATGTTTTATGTAATTGGGTAGTTCATGAACGAACTAGTTCAATTGAACGATTCTATTATTTGAACTAAATGAACTAGTTCAAATCGTTTGCTCACTTAGTTCAATTTTGAACAATGAACTAAATTTATCCATATGTATGCTGTGAACTAAATGCGTGTTCTCCATTTATTTCAGTTTTTTATACCCTCCACCACCATAAGTGGTGAATGAGGGTATATATAAGTTTGTCATTCCGTGTGTAACATTGAGAAATATTCATCTGAGACCCAACAAAGTATATATATTATTGATCCTTATGAAATTCTAAGTCGATTGAGCCATGTCCGTCTGTCTGTCCGTCTGTGTAAAACACGCTCACGTCCAAAATACGCAAACAAACTTAGTAGAGTTGCAAGAAAAATGTTTATTATTGTCCTAAGCAGTTTGGTATTGAAAAATCAGCGAAATCGGTTCAGTGGAACCAAAGTTATGAATGAAAATGTAGGACAACCTAAAAAAAAAATAATTTTCACATATTTTTGGACATTTTTTGTAAATTTATTGCAGCTAATATCATAAAATTTTGCACTCGTTACTTTTGTGATAAAAGGAGTAACTCTGGTGAAAATTATAAGAATCGGTAAATGATTTCTCCTAGCCCCCATACAAATTTCTTCCCGAAATATGGTTCTATGGTCTATAAATGCCTACAGAATAGGAATATCCACATTAAATTCAGCAAAAATAAGTTTCGTGGTAAAAGAAATTATATTACAAAATTTTTCATGGATCGGCCCATATTTGACCATAGCCCCCATATAAAGTACACTTCCGAAAATCTCTTAAATAAGCATAAATGTCTTATAAATATCGCTATCAAGTTGAAATTCGATATGAATAATCCCCATATATACCAAAATCGCTGTACCTAATTCTATGAAGATCGGCCGATAATTGGTTATAGCTCCCATATAAGGACCACTTCCGAAAAACACAATAACCTACATAAATATCTAAAAAATATCAATATCAAAACAAAATTTCACACACATCCATAGTTTATATTTAGAAATCATACTACTGGATTTTGTGAATATCGGTCCATATTTGACCACAGCTCCCATATAAGGTCCACTTCCAAAAATCAGTTAAGTACTCATAAATCTCTTATAAATACATTTATCATGCTAAAATTCGACAAAAGTTATACTCATATATATAGATATCACTGTACCAAATTTTATGCAGATTGGCCGATAGCTCCCCTATAAGGTCCATTTCCGAAAAAAGATATTAACCTTAAAAAGTATTAAAAACATATCGATATCAAAATTAAATTACGCACAGATCCAGTAATTTGAATCCAGTAATCATACTTCTGGATTTTGTCCACTCCCGAAAATCACTAATATCCTCATAAATTTCAAAAAATACACAAAAGTCGATGTACCAAATGTTACGATGATAGGCCCATAATTGGTCATAGCCTCCATATAAGAATCACTTCCAGAAAACACATTAACCTGCACAAATATTTAAAGTAATCTGTACTGAACCAAAATTGTACACCGATCACTAATTTGTATCCAAGAATCGTACTACAAGATTTTTAAAATATTGGTCCATAATTAACCATATCTCCCATATAATGTCCAATTTTGATAATGGCGTTGTTTATATAAAATTGTACAAAAATAGCTCTCAAATACTTAGGTCCATAATAGGTCATAGCTTCCAATATAAATACATAAAAATCACGTTAAAATATTTTATGACAATCGACTCATAATAGGTCATAGCTCCCATATAAGTCCCACAACCCAATAGCTTGAAATTTGTCTAAATATATTTGTATACCCTTTTTTTATAATCTGGTAAAAAAGGAAAAATGTTGACCAAACGTATTAACTAAATATGAAGTATATAAATTGTTAAATTTCATACGTTCCAATAGGAATTTCAATTATATTATGTACTTTTGAAATAAAATATTGTCTGCGTAAACTAGTATTTCTAACAATTGTTAAGTATATTATTCAGTTGTTATACTATCATATTTAGGTGGAGGGTATATAAGATTCGGCACAGCCGAATATAGTACTCTTACTTGTTTTTTTCATACGAATGCCGCTAGAGTGTCGATGACATAAGGGTCTTAATGGATAGAATCCGTTGTCATAATTATACGCCAACTGACAACGAATTAAAATGAGCACTTTAGCTCTAATATCATATCTGTTTTCTAGTTCAGAACAGAGAGAAATTTTTATATTTTATTGTAAGAAATTTTTAAGTATTTATTTACTTTTACAAATTGGTAGTTCAAAAGTCAAAAAGATCGATTAAACTAGAAGAGCTAACTAGTTCATTTTTGAACTATGAATTGTAATGAGCGGTCATTGAATTGAACTATTAGCTACAAGTCTACTTATGAATATAGTGTAGGTTAAAATAATTTATGTATGAAAACTGACAGTATAACTTTAGGTTATAATATAACTAAAATTTGTTATAATGGGGTCAAGTTTTTTTTCTAAATATATACCCAATTAGCACCAAAGCCCCAAAAATTCAAGCACTTGAATATTTTGTTGGAATTTGCTTGAATGCAAATGTAATTATGTTTTAAACTTGATAAATATTTGAAAAATTAAATATTTTTCAAACAAAAACATATGGCTTGAATTTATGTTTTCTTTTGACTGGAGAATGCTATTGAAATAAAGTGTAATACAACTGTAATTCACTTGCTTGATTATAATTCAAGGCTTGAATTACACTTGCTTTCAATTTGAATTCCAATAAAAATGCTTATTGGGTAGATGAAAATATGTAAATACAGTTTATCTAAGCAAATTCGCATATCAAAAAGACTTTTGAGAAAAGCTTTGAACATTTTTTTAAAAATGTTTTACAAAATTAATTCATGTCAGTTTCGAATTTATTGAACCAGAACCTCCAGATAAGTCCACGAATTCATCCTAGTTCTAGAGAATGTTATGACGACCTTACCATCTACGAACAACAGATCCCACATCATCATTAGATGGTCGAAATACAGCATCCAGTTTGTTCAAATAATTTCCTTTGCAACAGCAAAAGGGAACGATTGGTTGGATAAGTAATTTTGGAATACCATGAGCTCTTGTGTTTTTAGTATTTTGGACTTTAAATATACTACTACTATTTTGTAGATTTCCATCTTAAAATTATCCAAATATCATATTTTGAAGACTGCTTTAAAAAGAGATTTGGTCTAAACGGTGAGCAAGTCTAATGTAAATACAAACACATACATAAATAAAGTTTAAAGAATGTATTTCAGGTACTCTTGCGGCTTTATAGTCATTAAACCAGTTTTATTTATGCAACGCAATGAGCTTGATTACTACTCCACATATTTTTATTTAATCTTTCCAAACGGAATGGCCATGCTGGACATTTATTACTAAAGCTGTTTTTTTTTTGTCTTTTTTCTTATAAAAATGGTTCAAATCAAGAACTAGAAAAAGTCTATGGACAAATTTATGGAGTGCAGGAAATAACTGTATGCGAATACCTAATTTAGTATGAATGCATGTAGTTGGTACCTTTTGTTTTGGTTGGCTTTCTAAAGTTAATAGTTATACTTATTAATAAACCAAGAATTCAGTCTGTATTAGAAAATTATAAATCGATTATGCCGGATCCTAATACTAAACTTTAAATTAATGATACCTCAGTGTTGGTGCATTCATGTCATAATTCAACTGATGTAACTGTCCCAACAGATAAAGAAGACACAACAGTTTTGGAAAATCCGATGTCATGAGCAAACGGTAACACAAAAAGCTGAATACCCCAAATTTTGTAGAGCTTTGTGGATCATTTCATGAACATCGAAGAGGTGATCTGAAAACACACAGGAAGATACATAGATCGGATGGATCAATTGTCGAAAAGTTTATTCATAGTTAGGGCATCTATTCGAATAAAGATCGTTCGATTAATTCTGAAGTATTTAAAAATCACAATTTTCGAATAAAGAATAATTCTACCAATTTTATGAACAATAATCGAATAAAACGACTTATAATATTTGTTTTTCTTTATCATACAATATTTTTTTAAAATTTTTCATAATTCTGAATTTAAATAAGTAATAATATCGTCTACTCGTTTTTGGTAAAATAAATACTACTGATAGAAACGTTAACTCAGATGAAAGTAATATTGAGAGTGATGGTGAATGTGATATAGAAAATGTTCTCGACAGTGACATTGATAAAATAGACATGACTTAAGTGATGTTATTAAAGTTGACTTTAGACGATAGAACTTTACGTACGACTTGACGAAGAAAAAACTTCTTCATTATTTAAAAAAATAATTCGATTAATTTTAAACATGTTATCGAATCATTAGAACAATTTGAAATCTCTAGTTCGAATTATTCGTTTTATTCGAACAAAAGAAAAATCTAATAATTTCGATACCCTACTACTGCTACATCTGAAGTAAACTAAAAGCGAAGGCACTACAACGGATAAGCATCATTCCTAGCCTTCTACAGTGGGGCAGAATCGAAATTTTTTGGAAATAAATCTGGCATTTCTAAACGGCTTGTCCGATCGGGACCGGAATTTTACGTGGGCGTAGCCAAGGAGCATTCGAGTTTAAGTTATTAAAATGGGCCACACAAATTCTCCAGGGGCGTCGATATGGGGGCTCAAATTAGGGTACATTCGACATGTAAAATTTTAAACACGTGCCATTTTTTTGTTCCCCATCCGATTTCAAAGATTTTAATATTTTTGAAAAGCGCTCGGCTAGGTCTTCGTGTGCTATTTATCTCTTCTAATTTTCGAGTTATAGGCATTTCAAAATTGAAATCTTAAAATTTGGCCATACCTTGGCACGCTATTTTAAAAATATAGAGCGTAATTTTTATTTGTTAGTTAGACAACTAAATTAGCAATAATATACAAAAGATTTGAGGTCAATATCTATTATGGATCCAAAAATAAACGATTTTCAATTTAAATATTCAAAAATAGTAGATGTTTGCTGTTTCTTGGGCGAAAAGGTGACTTAACTCTTTTTTATTAAAAAAAAAAACTTTCTTTAAGAACATATAACAATTTAACGTTTTTCTGTAAGATATCTTAACGGAGAACATTTTGGTATAAAAACATGTCCCACTTTTCAAATATGTCGCCCCTACGTCCTTCGGAATTTGACCTATTTTTTTATCAAAATTTCTACTTTGGCCAAATGTTCTAAAATCCCAAAGCTGCGATCAGAAAACAGCTTTGGAAACCTTGGTGTGTTCCCTATTTATCGCCAAAGTATTTTCCCATCCCCGAAGGCAATGTGGACCCTATAGGCAAAATTGTAAAAAAATACCATTTTTGGGATTTTCGCTCCAATTTTTAGAAATTGCGGGATTCCGTTTGACCTTTGGACAAGTAATTCAAGTCAATATCTCAATTAGATTCAAAAATATGCCACTTTAAAACTCCGTCCTTCAAAAATATATTGCACTTTTTCATACTAAAAAATTTTCTTAATGTGACTGAGTCAGAACCAATTACTTGTGTTGAATAAAATATTAAGAAAATTTACAAAAATTTTTTAGTATGAAAAATTGCAATATTTTTGATAGACTAATTTTTAATTTTAAATTACATGAGCTAAATGTATCTGGTACCATGTCCCCTCACTGAAGCCATGGAACACAAAGTTTTATCTGTGAAAGTTGTTCCTAGGGATGAAATAATTCAAGAACATTTCCCGGAACATTCCAAACCTCAAACAGTAAAATATTAGCTATTAAACTGAGTAAGCACTGTAGTTCCAATTGCAAATATATCTGAATAAAATTAAAAAAAAATTGAGTCTCCAGAATAAAGCGAAACTTTTTTTTAGAATAGCTAACAACATGCTTTTATACAGAATAGCATGAAGTTCAACCAATGTCATGTCAATTGAACCAACTTTTCAAATCAATGTCTTCCGATCGGGATGAAATGCATCAAGGTTAGTTCTATTGGATAGAAATTCACACACAATTTTTCAACAAGGAAGTCAAAAATCTTTAAAAAAAAAATAAAAAAATTTTGAGATATTTTTTTTCTCAAAAGAAAGCATAGATATTTGCCTTGACATAGATATATTTGGTCGCTTAGTGGGATGCGAGTTGGATATCTATCAAAATAAATGTTTTGTAACTCAAAACATACAATTTTTGACGTTTTTTTCCAAATTCAAAAACTTTGTTGACTTTTTTTCAAATTGCACCCTTTATTTAATTTTTTTTGCTCAAAAGAAAGTTTACGTCTTTTCCTTGAATACCTTTTTGGTCTCTTCGTGGGATGCGAGTTGGATATCTATCATTTCTGTTTTTTTTTTTTGCAAAATTGAACTTTTTTCCTAAACGGGCCACTATTTTGAGCAAAAAAAAATTTAGAAAAGGCACATTTTGAAAAAAAAGTTAGATTTTACAAAAAAAAAATCAAAAATCATTTCTTGAGTTACAAAATATTTAATTTGATGTATATCCCACTCGCATAGTTTCGCAAAAAAAAATTCAAAATTTATTAATTTTTTTTTCGAAAGATTGAAGAAATGGTAACTAAACAATTTGGGACACAATTTGTTAAGATGAATAGGTAATAAGTTACATGGATGAGAAAAAAAGTCCTGCTTGGCCAAAATGTAAAATTTTGACCCCCTCTAACTCAATCTATAAATGCTGTATTTCAAAAGACTTTGATAGTCATTGCTCTTCTTTATGGATCACCCTGTAATTTAATTCGGCGAATCGAAATTATATCGCATTGAATCAATAAACTTTCGAAATCCAGTATTAGAAAAAAGTTGCACTGTCAAAGCTGTTGTTGTGCTTTTCGAAAACAAAAACATATCATATCACTACTACAACTAGGACCATGACGGCGATGTTTTCGAAGTTTTCAAATACTTAGATAAATAACAGTGGCTACAAAAATACATGTGCATGAATACTATGCAACAACAATAACTAAAAAATATAGTTTTTTTTTTATTAAAATAAAAAAAAAACAATGTTTGTTAGATGGCCTAGAGGCCAGTTTTTGTGTTAATGTTGTTGTATGTTTGGACATGTTTGCTGGTAGTTGTTTAATTTATGCTCTCAAACAACAACAGCTACAACAATGACGGCAACAAAGCATTCACTTAAATAGATTTGAAAAGTTAGAAACAACAACATACAACATTCACATAAACAATGTGATCAACAACCTGGTTGGTTGCTACAACAAGTACTACATCTTTGTACATGAGTTTTGACTCATTGAATGTTTGTGTGTGTGTGTAAGTACCCTACAGTTTTATAAAATGGGTTTTGACAACTGCCTAAATACATAAATTACCTTTACGACCATTGGTTATGTGTACAACCATAGATAAATATACACAGAGCGGATACTCTCCTGTTCAAGACCTAACTCAGTTGTCAAAAACCTAAGTGGTGAGAATGTATTAGTAAATAAAACAATGTGAAAACAAATAAAATTTTAGTTAGAGTTTTTTTCTAGTTTCCCCTCTTGTTGTTTCTCTATGACTACAACATTCGTTTCATTAACGAATGAATTACGAGTTACTTCTCTAACCCAAAGTAATCTATGTTGTGGTTAATTTTGACTAAGTCCACACGAAATAACAAGAATATACTAATCAAAAGCTATTCATGTCGAAACCAGACCATATCTTGAGATGATAGTCAGTCCGTCCGTCCATCCGTCTGGCAGACGCCCATATAAACCATGTGCGCAAAGTACAGGTCGCAATTTTGAAGCTATTTCGATAAAATTTACATGAATTTTTAATTTCTAAGAGCTTTTCGAGACTTTTTGTGCAATCTTTTAGCTTCGATTTGAGTTGGAGGGATTTGTGCAATTTCCACTCTCTTCGAACTCATCTTTTTTCATTTTCAAATTCTATTATATCTGATTTGTCGGGGAGTTTGGGTAGCATGTTGATAAGAGAATGATCAATGTTTTCTGGTGTTCGTAGCGGTATGCTTTCCGAGCAATGTGTAGTGAGGTATTTTTTATATTTGAGCCAATTAATTCTTGTGCCTGTCGTCTCTAAATTAAAAATCAATAATGTAACAATAGTGGGTGAGTGATCTGGAGATAGCTCCATGGAGGATTCAACTTGAATCATTTCTCTAGTGATATTTTTCATCACGCTAAAATCAATAACATCCGGTATTTTTCGTGGGTCAGGAGGCCAGTAAGTAGGTTGGCCGCTCAAAAACACATTCAAACCGATTTTAGAAATTTGGTCAAACAAAACACGACTAAAATTATAAGTGGGGGGTTGGTCTGTAGATTCCACGTTAATATTAGGGTTATTTTTGTTTCCAAGTGGTGTTTGATTTGTTCTTAGAACACTAGAGTATGGATCTTTATTATTTGTGGGTTCCGAGATTTGGGGATAATAGGTATCTATTAGGTTCGTTGATAGCACGGGAATCATTCGATTGACAACAAATCCGGTTGCTACTACGAATCAGATTTCTCTGTGTGGGTGAATTTTGGGACACATATGTGAGGTCGTAAATATTGGTAGCGACGAACTTTATTTGGGTCTACTTATCATTCACATTGTTGAAATATTTGACGAAATAAGAAATAAGAAAATTCAATATTGGCAGGAATAAATTCTTTGAAAGGCCTGTTTAGTTGTCAATAAATAAATAAATACTGCATATAAACTAAAAAGCTTCATATACCATATAAATAGGTGCGGTATCTGGTAGTTACAACATATTCTGTGATCTTATTACGAGCAATGGGTAGTTTATATTGTAGTATCTCTGCCATAGTTGTCGCTAGAAATTCAGCAGTTTTTATTGTTGTTGTTTGATTTTCATTCACTAGAGCCAACAACTGCAACAAAATCTTAAAAGTTAATACAGTTATTCGTTCGGTTTTAATCCCTGCAGCTTTAATATTGTTTTTTTTCTTTCTTTGTTCATTTGCTCGCTAGTTTTTCCTTTAATTTTTTTTTTTGCAAACATGTTCGCAGCTAAATGTCAAAAGTAATTGTCTGACGTTTACTTTTTCTGTTTTTGTATTTCATATGTTGTTGGTCTCAGTGGTTAGCTGGCTGGTTGGTTACTCCCAAAGCCAAAGACCTGGGTGGATCTCAACTAAATATACTTAAAGAAGAAGAGAGAAACTATGTTTTTTTTATAAATAATTCTAGTTTCGTTTTAAGTTGTTGTAATTTTATATTATAATTTGGTAGCAATTTTGTTTTTTTTTAGTTGTTTATTGTTGTTGTTGGTGAGACTGGAGTTGTAGTTGCTGTTGCAGTTGGTTGCATTAAGTGCAACTGTCAGATTTATTTCAAGGCGTTGTATTTGGACTTAATTGCCACCGCAATCTCCTGGGAGATTTCGTTATAATAAATTATGTTTGCATTTGTTTAATCCCTGATCAACTCTCTTGTATTCTTAATTGCTAGAGATTGTTTTTTGGGTTTTTTTCATTTAGTTTTTCCTTTTTGGCAAATTGAGTCTCCAACTTAAATTTATACGTTTTTATAACTGACACTAAAAACTCTTGGCAATTAAATGCGATTAGAGATTTTTAAAAAAATGTTGAATATACTTGTATCTTTGCGAGTCAATCATTGTAATTTATGGACATTTATTTATTACAATGAAATTGTAAATGATAAATAAGAAAATTAATTCAATTAATTTGGTGGGCCTGGCGATGCAATGAAATTAACTTGGACCAGGTGGTCAAAAGTCTATTATGAATTATCGTACTTTTAATGTATGTTCATAAGGTAACAAACAACGTGTGATAATATATGTAGGTACATTAAATATGTATATTCTTCAAGGCTGGAAAAATATAACTAAACATGGTAACGATTTGCTATTATTGAATAATGGCTACTTTTCAATGGCTACTATATCGAGCCCTTAGAGCCAAATTCTCAATTTCTCAATTTTTTTTAATTCTGAAATTATAATTTTATGGATATTTTGGAGTTCTCAGAATATCAAAATTGTTAATGACTTCAAAAATATAGGGGGGTAAGATTTTATCGTAAGTCAATCTTTAAATTTTACAGTAAAGGAATTTTATCGTAAGCGTCACACAGTGGTTTAGAAAAGTTTTATTTTTTAAATAATTCGGTATATCGGGAACTATTGCAGATATTGTTATGAACTTTCACGTCGTTGGAGCTAAGGTGTTTTTGAGTTGCATTGCAGTTGTTCAGCTTCCTAGCTCAAATAGGGGCCAGTGCGTTGCCCATCAAAGTTGTTCACCTCGGATCTCAAATTTTTATAAAAAATTGCAAAAATCCATTTATGATCCGAATGATCTGAATTTAAAATATAAATAGTGCTTAAAAAGATCTACATAAAATAAGCTTACATATCGCACACCCAGTTCAAAAGTGACACAACTCAAAATTAATTTGTCGGGTTATATAAACCCGAAAAATGAATTTTACGCTTAAACTATGCACAATACACTTGTTTATCGATAAACAAGATAGATCTATACAAAAGATATCAGTGTATTCTGTTGTTGTTAACTGTGGCTAAAAAATACTAATGGCTTTCATTATGTTTCAATTGGTATATATTTATTTTCGATTTCGGAAATATTAAAATTTTGAGTTGTGTCACTTTTGAAATGGGTGTGCGATATGTATGTTATCTCAATTATTTGAAGAGATATTTAGGTTTATTTATTTTAATTTTGCTCGATCCTTTTATGTTTTTTTAGTTGTATCGGGTCTACGGAGGGTCGATATTTTTTTTAAGTATCACCTATATTGGCGATATAATTCTTAATAAAATAAAACAAACTTGCTAACAGTTATCTTGTCCCTATAGTAAGTTAAACGCATCTAAAGTTGGAACATTCGGATTATATACAAGTTTTATATGATCCGTAAAGAGCATTTAATGCAAAAGTGTGTAAAGTATATTTTGGATCACTTAAGCGGACAAAAAATCCAAAATTGGTCAATTTTTAAAAAAAAATTATAGATTTGATTAAAAAAATTCTAAAAAGGCAAAGCACCGATCCTAGAAAGTTTCATATTTATTTAACCCTATATACTTCTTAAATATCTACCAATATTGTTTATTATCACACGGTATGTAACATCACAGTAGGGACTTTTCTAAAAAAATATCAGTTTTTGGAACACATTTTCCCCGGTTTAGGAATTTTGGTACTTAAAAAAAATGGTATAATGTCGTTGACTTAAGGACAATTGAGTCTATATTAGTTCCAAATTTTGTTATGATATCATTAACCGTTAAAATTTAAAATTTTATATTTTTATTAATGGAAAATCACCATATTATAATTTTTTAAGTTTTTAGGGTAATTGACGTGACAAAAATTTACAAATTACTTAACTTTAAAAAATAACAATTCTCTAGTCCTAAGGTTTTCAACAATATCAAATACTTATATAAAAAGTCTTTATTTACTTCTCAGGAGTTCCACAAACCTTGCCCCTTTTGCAAAATGTTAATATGTTAGTAACATCAAATGTAAATTTTGAATTCAAATACATACTTACTTAACAGAAAGTTTTGTGTAACACATTTTACATGCAATATAGGCAATTCCACGGGAATGACTACCACGACTGAAAACTCAAAAACCCTTGAAACTTTTTTTTCAAGATGATTTGAATAGGAGAAAACTCTAAAATATTACTATGTGAACGTATTTAGAACACATTACAACATTTTATTGGCATAACAATAGTTTAAACTGACTATGTTTAATTTTTTAATTTAATTGGCATGTTTTAGGCTAAAATTGCGGTTAAAACTAAGTTCCGAATTAGCATATAGTATGAAATTAATATGACTCTGATTGCTTATTTGCTATTATAAAATTGTTTATTGAAACCGAATGAATATTTCCCAATAATTTTTTTAGTTTTTGTATACATATGTATATTTACAGAATATATATTGTTTTATTATAAGAGAAAAATCTGTCACGTACGATATGTCACGTACGATATTAAATTTTATTTATTATAAAATCATCCAAAGATTGTTTTTATTTATATATAACGGATGTAAAGGAAAAATATTTCGTTTAGTGTAAGAAATTAAAAGAAAACATAACGTCTCTCACGATTCGAAAATTTTCACATATTTCTACATGTACTTCAAAATGACTTCCGTTTTATGTCACGTACGATATACCCTTATTTCTCTCGATATTTTGGACAACAATGTCTCGAATTTTTTATAATTTATAGGCGTACAAAAAACGTACAAATCTTTCAAAGGGGGCAAGGTTTGTGGAACTCATGAAGAAATTAAACTGTATGACAATTGTATCAACACAATTTGTATAAAATCAGTTTGTACGAATTACTCACAACACGTTCACTCTAGATTACTTAGAGATACTTAAGTGACAATTGACTTCACACCAGATTACCTGGGATATATAAAGTAACCAAATAACTTCCCTTTACATTACAAAGAGCACATACGTGCCAAATGACTCAAAATTTTACATATTTCTATATTTCTGCTGAATTATTGTCAAATTCTTATGCCGATGCCAAAGAAATGATTCCTATATATCATAGATGGGGGTAATGCACTAATTTTGCAGTTTGCACTAATACTTAGTGATAGTGCAAAATTAGTGCAATCAATTTGTTCATATTTAGTGCTGAGTTGAAAATTAGCAGCCTCACTAAACATTAGTGATAGTGAGTTAAAAAAATTTGCACTCAAAATTAAATTAGTTGATTTAAAAAAATGCAATCATCAGTTTATTGCAACTTTTTTGTATGCACTAATTTGAATGCAACTTCAAATTGTGCACAAAATTTTTAAGTTCAAAATGGTTTAAATTTATTTCTGTACACTAATTTGAAACTTAAAACTAATATTTCATTAAAAATAACAAAAAATATTTAAAATTTTTATTTTTTCAACAAAATTCAACAATTTTATGACTACTCATTTTTTAAAAATTATCACTATCACTATTTTTTTTTAGTGCTAGTTAAGAAATAAGCATTATCACTACAGCTTATAAAAAATAGTGCAAACTAAATTTTTTGCAATTTTAGTGATTGATAGTGCAATGCTGATTTCAATCAACATTTAGTGCACTACCCCCAACTATGCTATATATGTAAGTAGTTCTAAGTGTACCATTAAAGAATCTGAACTTGTTTTGGTTACACTCATTTTAGAATAAGTTAAAAAATTCTTCTGGTTCTAATTTAAGTGGACATAAACTTCATTCGAACTGGACTCCTCTAAATAAATTTAAAATAAAAAGAAATAATTTAAGAAAATTACGCAAAAAAAAGCAACTTGATGTTGATAATGCATTAAAAATTAATCAATGTCTACTTAATAGACGAATACATTCGTGTCACTAGTTAACATCATTTTCACGATCAAATAAATAAAATCCAAGTTTACATTTTATGAGATATTTTCAATCAAAATTCGTGTTATTTAAAAAAAAAATATAATATAAAACACACATACATCCATGCATCCATAACAAATTCAAGTGTTTGTATACAATTTCAGTTATTCCAAGATTTTTTAATTACACTTAAATTTGAGTACCCTCGTCTGGACATTTGAATGAAATTGTGTGGGCTTCTGGTACGACAAAAGCCTGGTTGTTTGGTTGGTTGTTACAACTAACGAACTGGCTGCAAACTCCGAATCTTAATGATGAAATACTACTCAAACTCGTTACATGAATACTAGCTGAACTATTATGATTTCAAATTTATAAGAAACTATTTTTTTCTTCTTATTTATTTGGTTATTTTTTATTTAACAGGAAATCTACCACTCAGCATTTAAGCATGACTTATGATTTTTTATTACGAGTAACGATTATTACAAACATTCATAAATTTCAAGATAAAAAAATTTAAACACATTTCATGGTGGCAGCTACAGACTGCCAAATCAAACGCGAATAAATAAATAAAGTAAAGAACACAAGCAGACCAGTGAATACAATTTCGATTCGTTTTAAAATTTAAATACCAGTCGATGAATTGATTTTTTTTCGTCTTGTACTCAGATTCAAATTGAATTTGAATGAAAACTAATTTAGAAGACTTGTGGTTTAAGTATGAAGTTGAAAGTAAACACGCAATACAAGTACAAATTTAATTAACAAATTTTACTTGTTTTCCTTTTAAGATTCGCAAACTATTTATAATATTTTTTAACTAAATTTTAAAGTGAAGTGTTTAATAAAGCGTAATAGTCATAACCTTGAAATCGAACATTGTTTTGGAGTTTGATTCATTATTATATACCCACTACCAAAAAGATGGGGGTATATTGAGTTTGTGATAACGTTTGTAACGAAATATTGGTTGTAGAACGTATCGTTATTTATAACGGTCAAGCAGAACCAGAGATATGGACCAAATTTTGAGACAACCTCCAACTTTGTGAGATTTTTTTTCACAAATGTTAAAATTGGAAAGAATCGGTTAATGATTTCTCCCAGTCTCCAAGAAATTTCTTCCCTTTGGGTCTTTGGTACACAAATAGCACATAAATAGAAATATCCGAAAAAATTCAGCAAACATAATTTCTATGTAAAAAGAAATTATGAAACGTAATTTTGCTTGGACCGGTCCATATTTGACTGTAGACCCCATATATATTCCACTTCCTAAAATCATCGAAATACGTATAAATCTCTTACAAAAATATTGTTATCAAGTTGTAACTCGATATAAATAATTCCAATATATGTATAAATCTCCGTGATAAATTTTATGAAGTTTGGTCCATAGTTGGTCATATCTTACAAATATCGATTTTGTTCCAAAATTTAACACAGATAAGTAATATATTTGCAAAATAAAACTGGTGGATTTTGTGTCCATATTTGACCATATCATCACTTACATATGCATAAATCTCTTAAATATAATAAATATAATATAATAAATATAATACTTAAGAAGTTTTAAATTCGATATCAATAATAAAAATCTTATCTTAAAATTTTTTTACATAGAACAGTTGCATTCAAAAATCATATTATTGGTTTTTGTGACGATCATACATAACACATAAAAAAATATAGTTGTGAATGCTTACAGTAACCATTTCAAAAATTTTAAAAGTTGTTTAACCATATTATAGTCACAGTAACTATTTACATGATTGTGGTAACAATAATATGGTTAACTTACGATTCATATGATTGTATCAATCATATATATGGTTACAGTAAACATGTATATGTTTGTGACAACCATTTGTATGATTAAGGTTTCACCATATTATGTTGCTCTCGGCTTGACAGAAAAGACCCATGCCTTGAGGATTTAGAGGGTTCCGTAATACCAAAAATGTTCTTTAAAATAAAATTCTTAATAAATGCGAAATTAACCCTAAGCTATCTTTTGTTATGTCTTATTTCTGACTTTCTGGTTGCATTTTCCGTTTTGATGTATGACTTTCACGTGTAATATTTTTGCAGAACATTTTAACCCCTTAAATCCCTGTTTTAATGGTGGTTTTTGCACTTTTTTAAAATAAGGACAAAAAAGACACATGCCTTGAGGATTTAGAGGGTTAACATATTCTACAAAAATATTCTCCGTAACATTTTACATAAATTTGCTGAACACATTTTATACCTAAAATGTAAGGATCACATGGTTTCTTATGCCGATTAACAATAAGAATGTGCCAGAGTTGGGAAACTTTAACCCCCCTCAAATGAAATTCAGATGTAAACTTTCAAAACGCCGATACACGTGTCTTTTTTTGGTCTCCTCTATCAAAATTGATTGGTCGGACCTTGTAATTTTGGAATAAAATTTGATTTTGTTGTATAGTGTAATGAATGAACCAAATGAATTGAACCAGATAAAGGTTTTTATACGATCAACAATCGGTGCCCGTATTATATTTATCTATGGGGGGTATATAAGATTCGGCACAGACGAATATAACATGTTTATTTGTTTTTGATTAATATTTTTTTGTTATTCACAGTTATTTATTTATTTTATTTTCTGCTCCATTACAATTTGAATTCTGTAGAAAAAACAATGTATGTGTGATTAAAATAAGCGTTGGAGCACGATTGATTTTATGACAAGATAAATATTTCCACTACAATAAGATGAATATAAAATATGACTCGGTGGGGAAGTATTCAAAATTATTGGGTTAGATGAAGATTAGTAAAGAAATTATAATACATTTAATCCCTTTTAATGATTTTGAATATGGGCTTTCTATGGCTGCTATGTTTCAAAATCTCCCAATTTTTTTTTGGGATTGAGCCGCTGTTAACTAAAGAAAACTGCGCGCATATTCTAGCTTTTATAGATTTTTCAAATCTAGTACTTCTTAACTTTAATTAAGTTATTATTATTAGATTTGAAAAATACTGATTTATGTTAAAAAATATATAAAATCCACAAAACAATTAAATGAAATTGATTTAAATATTCAAAAATAGAGTACTGCTGATATAGCTCGAAAATAATGGATCGACTTGGATACTGATTAATAGCCTTTTTACACTAAGCGTCATCTTAGAGGAATGAGTGGAAGATGATGAAAATGAAAAAAGTTGTTTACACTTGTATCATCTCTCATCTTTCATTTTAAATACATAAAATCTGCTTATAATTAATGAAAAAAAATAAAATGGAAAATTCTTCAATTATCGGATTAATAATTGCACTTGAAGAGCAAAATCAATTATTAAAACAATATATAGATCTGCTTGATGTTATTATGGACAATGACTTTATTATGGAAGATGAAGAAATCTTACCAATTGCACGTGCCTCAAGGGAGAAAGACGTTCCAAATAGTAGTCCAGAATTTTTTTAAGAAAGCTTTCGGGTTGATAAGACAACCTTTTTATTACTGGTCAATCGGTTGGAGTGTTTAAGAAAAAAGGACACAAACTGTCGGAAATCTATTCCATTAGAAAAACGTGTGGCCATAGCTCTATATACGCTGGGGTCTTCATCTGAGTATCGCACTATAGGGAGACTTTTTGGTGTTTCCACTAGTAGTGTTTGCATTATTTTGCATGAGTTTTGTAGGGCAGTGATTGAAAATCTGGCAAATGATTTCCTTCCAACAAATTTTCTAACAGCTGCGAAGGTTGAAGAGTGCGTCCAAGGATTCGAAGATTTGGGGTTTCCACAGTGACGTTTAATTTTTTTATACATATAAACAAATGTCATTTTTTTAGTGATGACACTAAAATTATCGAAAGATGATGATTGGAACAAAATGAGATAGGAACATCTTGTGAAGATGATGAAAGATGACGCTTTTTTGCTCTGTATATTTCTTATGGGAAAGATGTTGTCATCTTGCCAATTGATGAGAGATGAAAGATGAAGCTCAGTGTAAAAAGCCTATAAGAATTGATTTCCTTCAGTCTGTCCAACTGCTGGCTGATTGTCCATGTAAACCTTGTTGTCAAACTACTAATTTTTAAATTACATAATTTAATATTGTTTGGAACATGTCATTATTTTGGAATAAAGACGATATCTATGGTTATCATCGGTTTATTATTTCATTTGGCAAATGACGGTTAACAAGTTTTAAAAAGCTTTGTTTACATTTATACAAATATTGAATTATTTTATATTAAAAATTTGCGAGGATTTAGTACAACATTTTTTAATTTTATTAGCTTCCACAAAATTGAAATAAGAAACCAAATTGATGGTTTTATGATAGGAAAGAAATCACACATGGAATTAAAGTCAGAAAGTTTATTTCTATTATTTATTTCATTATTCTGAAAAAATAAAAAGTTAGGTAAAATTTTATCTAATTCTGTTTTTTACGCATAATTATTTTTTTTAACAAAAATTTCTATAAATGTAAAACTATTTCATATTGTAAGTTTTAAAAATCCCGCCATTACATGGACAACCTTAAATCGACTCAGAAACTGATCCTGAGCAGATTGGTATACTTTAAGATATTTTGGCACGTTACAAACATCAGCACTAACCCAATATACCCTCCCCACTACTTCACACTATTGTGATTTTTATAAATATTTCGATAGCTTTCGAAATACGCCGAATGCTGAAATAGGCCGAATGAATTTTATCCCAGTAACGATATTTACAAGAATTTAATTCGTGTTATAGTGATTCCCGGAAATGAGAATTTCGGTAGTGGGGGTTCTATAGAAGATATACGTAAGTGTACTTTTTATTGGGGGGGGGGGTTTGTCCATATCCAAAAAAATACTGTAGTATGATTTTTAAATAAAATTTGTTGAAAATTCATCAATATTGTTTATATAGGTTAATTTGTTTTTCCGAATTGAGATCTATGACCAATTATATGCTGATCTTAATAAAATTCGACGTCGAATTTCAACCTGATATCAATATTGATATATCTTTAAGTAATTTTTGTGAAAATTGTATAGGGGCATTGGTAAAATATGGACCGATAGACGAAAAAAAAATAAATTTTTTCTGGATTATATATAAAAACTGTTTTTCTATAGGCTTTAATAAACAATATTATGAAAATAAATTTGAATGAGGACTAGGAGTAATAATGCACCCACTCTTCCCATTTTCAACAGAGTTTTCCCTTTTATCATAAAAAGAATGAGTGCCAAATTTCATATTATTATCCCCAATATATTTAAACCAAATAGGAAAACAGTTGTGAAAAATATCACATAACTTGTCTCACATTTTGGTCCATAACTCCGGTTCTAAAGTACTGATTTTGTTTATTTCTAATACCATTCGGTTATATTTTGAGATCATAACAAAATCATTATTTTTTTTGAGAGACAGTCAAAATAATTTAATAATTCTACACATACAAATGTATAAATTTGTTCTGTTCGTTGATCATTCAATTACCTTGCTTAAATCAATTTCTGTTATCAAATTTTTTTATCTAATTTAGTCGAACTACGACTGACTAGACAATGACGAGGATCGACGCACACATAAATCTAACATTCAACGTCTCCACTATGATCTATCTGTGGCATGAACGAACACTCTTTACGCATGTGCAATTGTAATTCCAATTTCTAACTGCAATTTAATTTGAACGAATACAGAGATGAGGAAACAATTTCTAAATAATTTTCTTTCCAACATACCATGCTAACACTTAGCGGGAAATTTCGTTTTTTCATCTCATTTCTTTCACTTTATTTCAAGTTCTTTCTTATGTAACGTTAATAAACAGCAAATACAAAGAGGAAAAAGTAAAGAATAAAAAAAATATTCTAACATTAATTGAAACTCTAATTGAAATCCAAAATTCCTTTGAGAATTACTTTCAGCTTGAGTGGTGGACGACTACGAACGTTTAAATTGATGTCTGTGGCTGGTCATGTTGGTCTATTTGCTCTGATGGTTGCATGCATGTGAAAATTGAATTTCTTTTTATGTTTTCTTTAAATCCATCCATGGCATCTATAACTCATCCCCATTCTCATCTCAGCATACACCACCTGTCCTTTTAAACACCACGTCACTTTGGTCACTTGTGATTGGCGTCTGACGATCAATTAAGTGACGTGGAAATTATGCAATTTTTATGTAAATTTTGCTGTCAGAACCAGTTAAAAATCACATTTTAATCAAAATTAATAATCTCAGGTACATTGACTTTTTTTTAATTTATGGTTTTTTCGTTTTAAATCTTAAATGTGATCGCAATGTTTATGTACATTTTATGTATTATTTGAACATAAATTTGTTTAGAGTCTTACGAATATCTTTTCAAGTTGAAAATTGTTTTGGATTCTGGTTAAATAGTAATCTATAATTGAATCTAGAAATAAATGAAATGTAAAGGAATTTTCATTGTTGCCACATCTGCTTCATCTGAATATGACTAATTCACAAGTTTGGCTACCGTGATGTTACCGTACCTTTAATATAATATGGAATAATATAATAACAATACCCTTCCAGCTCAGCTACCGTTGCCGCTAAGCAATCGTTATATAAATAACTACAATTAACGTTAAAATACCGATACCGATGTAATAGTTAATATCGTTAATAATATTCTATAACTACATACATAACCATGTACAATAACAGCACAACAAAATTAAGGTTTTTTAAATTTTCTGAAATAAAAATAGCTGATCCTTATGTGATTAATTTCATCTGCTGGTTTTAAAAATATATTGATATTTATTATTTGCAAAATTTACAATATTTTATATATTATTCGGTAAGTATTTCGCGAACGGTTCTCCAAACCTTAAATACTTTCTGGAATATTATCTCCACAAAAATCTATTTCAGTTGAATGGAGCCACCTTATTGAATATATCCTGATGTCTTATTGTTATTGCAAGGATGTTAAAATTCTTGTGTTTTTGATTGAGTTCATAAAGGTTTTTCATGTAAATTTTCAGAAATCAAAATAACTAATCCTTATGTATTTTTGTCCGCTGATTACGATTTATTTTCTGCCACCTCTGAAATATTGTGCATTAACTTTAAAAATACTTTAAATTTCCCTTTTTAATTCCATCCAAAATAATTTGGTTTTTTATCTCAAATTCATCATTAATATCATAATGGCAGCGAAGAAAAGACCCAGAATTTGTCAAAGTCATGAATGAGCTCCAAAAGAAAACATGGATATACAGAATTTTCTTGGAAATCATAACTAAGAAAATAATGTACAATTGGTACACATTCGTCAGCAAGTTATTTAACCCAGATAACTTCATGTCCTGGAAAACATAACAACTCGCCACAATATTGTATAAACTGGGCCATGGAAACAGTTCGATCGTGACTGATTAAAGCTTGTCAAGCTCATATCTATGATCGACATCATGAAATTTAATTATCGGATTCTTAACACAGCTCTATTCATGGCGTCTCAGAACCACTACAAGTTGCAATTTAGAATATATTTCCATAAAATTTAATACATCTGTCCATTATCTAACATAGTCCCCAAACAAATGTCCTCCCGTAATAGGACTCTTTATGTCATAAATGTCTGTTTTATATAGTTATCTACACAAATAAGTTTTATATAAACAGAAATCACATTTAAACATTTCTTGTGGATAATAAAAAATTTTCAAATTTCAAAAATTTTTTTCATGAAAAATCGTATAGCAGAAACGCATTCTACGGAAAATTCTAAGAAATTTTCCCCGAGAAACCATAGGTCTAAAATCAAATCCTATCTTGCGCATTTCGTTTTTTATCCAATGATATTTCAGTATTTATTTTTTTTAATAGTTTTTTTATTGGATAAAATACGAAATGCGCAAGATAGGATTTGATTTTAGACCTATGGTTTCTTGTGGAAACTTTCTAAGAATTTACCGTAGATTGCGTTTCTGCTATACGATTTCTTACTATTTGATCGTCCATACAAATCGACCCAGCCTAATGAGTATAGTATCATCACCATGGTTTCATTAAAAATCCTGGCGTACCAATATCCTTTGTATATAGTAACTTCCGCGATTCACGATTCCTTTCCGATTTATTGAAAAGTTCCCCTCATAACTTGGCTCCTCCAATTAGACTACTACATTGTGCCCAGATATCCAGTATAAGCTGTTTCTTAAAAACTATTTTAATCTGCATCACACATCAGCTTGCGTATCTCGTATCTCGTTAGTCCTCGTTGAATCGTCCGGTCCTCTGAACTAAGTCATTTATTCTAATGCTTAATAAGTGTTAATGTGGCTTTTTCCTCCAAGACAAGAGGACATTAAACACCCTTGCGTTTGTCTAGAGTTCACCAAGTAATCGGGTGAAATTATAAAGAAATCCTGAAATTATGTCGTATCACATCCAATGATTGTGACACCATTTAACTATTTACCGCTACCGAACACAGTAAAGGCATAATCCGCACCGCGACCATAATATTTTCATATTCTAAGCAAGACAACGGTATATTATTTAATAGGAACTAAAAAGTCCCTGCTCTCAAGTTTACCTACATACAATATTGTTACGAAATTGTACTTGAATTCAAATATAACGGTTTTAACGACTGCTTTAAAGTTGCATAATGTTTATCAACCTTTATATTTTATGTTAACAGCAGTTAACATATCTGTGCATACTATTGACATAGCTGTGGAATATACAACATTGAATAAAAGCTTTGAGTTGAGAATTGTTTGCAAGTATGGCAGCACTAAATGATTAAGCTGCTAACATTAACATCGAAAGCTCTAGAATTCGAATATACTAGTTTGAAGATCATTATGGAAATAGATTTTTCAAGAAGCATCTAGATGGTATGCAGTGTATATAAATTGGCCGTTGACTGACTGACACCAAACAGTCAGTCTAATTGGAAGCATCGTTAAGTATAGACAAATGAACTGCCTTTAAGTGTGCTATATATTCTTGTACATTATAAAGTGTGTAATTTAAGTGTGTGTACTTCTGTGAATTAAAAAATGTGTGTTTGTATAAAAACACATAGTGACTATTTAAATTGTTATTGTTATATATTTGAATAAATAAAGAGCTGTTACAATTTTAAACTACTAAACTGATTTTATTTGCAATCAAAAGTATCTGGTTTATTTAAAGGAAGTAAACCAACGTTTGTAAAAGGTAAAAACGTAACAGTATAGTCGAATTAGGTTTTTGTATAGATTCAAGATTTGTTATATATGGGAATCATGTTATTCGAATATCAATAATTTAAACTCTGCGGCTTAAGAAACAATAATGCGTTATTAAGTTTTTGTCTTCTAAAATTCACCAACTACTTAAAGAAAATTTAATGAATTGGTTATTATATTTTTCTCACAATTCATTGGTCTTCTGAAATTGTTGATGTGTGTGTTCCTTTATTTTAAACAACTAAATATTTCGATCAATCAACTATTACCAAATTTCTTTTTCGTATCCTAAGAAGAAACATGGCTACAATTTAACTTGCAATAAAGATCAAATTGATCTCTTTGTATGTTTTTAACCAAAAAAACAATGTACTTCTTGCAGGCATTTTGGGAAAACTTGTCAAGAACGATTGATGGTTAAATTGCGATGCAATCTAAAGTTCGTTATGTTAAACTTTTTCATCTTGTCTGTATTTCGGTAAATTCGTTTTAGATGCACAAAAAACAGCAACAAACATAACAAAAACATTAAGTTTTAGTTGCCTTTAAATTGCGTGTGAGAAAATGTTAAATATTTTAGCAAATAAAATAAAATGTAGAAAAAAAGTTAGAGTTTTTTTCTTCTTTAGCCTTTTGTTGTTGTTTTACGGTAAAATACTATAATTTCACTTAAATTACATTAGCAAAGGTAACGAACGTTCTCAGAAAAAGTAACAAAAAATAATAAAAAATGTACAAAATATACACTTGAACACATAAAGGCTCTTGAAAAGCAAAACTAGTTCTTTTAGATACAAAAAAAAAAGTTAAATAAAAAGAACGTAAACCTACCAAAGTCTTTAAAGCAACAAAAAAAAAAACAGCTCTCATTTTTAATAAACTTGTTTCGTGAGTGCGATTTTTTTTTGTATATTTGTTTGTTTTAGACAAACTAAATTTTGGTTTTGCTAAAAATATATACAAAAAATTGCACCATTTACACGTGATATTTTTTGCCAAATTATAAAACTAATTTTTTTGTAAAATGTGTGTGTTCACATAGTACCCTTGACCAATTTTAAAGTTCCTCTTGTAGAGATCAACTCCCTTAGGATCATATTTCAGTATGTCATGTTTCTAGATTCATTATCGCAGACAATTTAAAAAGTACCACTCAGTCCCTTTTGGTAGATCCTAACCCTCTGTGGATTTCTATCTGATTTCATGTCAGACAGAAACCCACAGACTAACCATTATATAGATTTGATGCATCATGGCTACCTACCTAAGTACGAAAATGGTACATTTTTTTAATTCTATGATAGATTTTTTTTTTTAAAAATTTTAAGTAAAATTATAAATTTTGTTACATATTCTCTACATAATTAATGAAAACTCAAAAAGGGTTAGTCCGATGTTATTAAATAATTGAACGAATAATTGAATTTTACATATCCTTTAATCCGTTTATATATTGCATTTAAATAGGATCAGTATTTTCCGAGTTATAATGACAAATTGAAGCAAAAAATATATTTTTTAAGTAAAAATCGCAAATTATATTGTTTTAAAAAACTCATGGAAAATCGAAAATGACAGAAATTGTTCAGATTTATTGCATTATCGCAAAGCCACATGTAATAGCAACAAAACGAGATATCGATTATGAAAATTGATTGATGCTTTTTGAATTTATTTACAATTAAGTGAATTCGCTCATTTTCACAAAATTTTAGTTTTTTGTTTGATATACTACATAAAATTGAGTAGATAATGTTCTTCTTTCTAATGATTGAATTTTGAAAACACTTTCCCAAAGCCACATGTAATAGGAACAAAATGAGATGACAATCACAAAAATCGATGGGTTCTTTTCGAATTTATTCACAATTAAGTGAATTCACGAATTTTCACAAAATTGTATGTTTACAAGCGTGTACTTTAAGTAAATTTTATAAGCGTTTAGTTATTGTACTAAAAAGATTTATTGCTTTGCATTAATGCTGAACAATTTCTGCCGTTTTCGATTTTTCATGAGTTTTTTAAAACAAAAAAATTTGGATATGTAAATTTCAATTATTCAAAGTTTAGCCTAATAACACGGTGCTACGATGGAAAAAAATTGGAAAACACCCTAGCGTGGGTTATAGGGCTTGCCGAGTACATTAGAAATTGTGTCGAAATATTTCAGAAACACCCTCAAATTCAGAAGTAATTCTGAAAAAAACGTTTTCAGTGATGTTCGTCAACTTATCGATTTGTAACTCAGTCAGTCTCTGTCCGACTTTAAATTTTTAAACGGGGTTGGAAAGAAAACTTTCCATCCTTTAAAATGACGTGCAATTTTTGATACATTTGTTAGTCATAAGTATTGTTTTTGTTAAGAATATCTAAAAGAAAAACTAAATTTATCAGCTTTTTTGATTTTAGTCGCTTTTCATTGCTTATTTTGATATGGAAGCTTATAAAAATTTATACCAATGTATAAAGAAAATTTAGTTCTTAACAAACCATCGTTTTAATTATTCAAATCGGATGAAAGAGTTTAATAACTTTTGCAAGTATAAACAGATTTTAATAAGTTATGTATCATTTTTGTCTATATAAAATTGTCTTTAAAAAACTTTGCAAAGAAAAATATTTTTTCATAGAAAAAAATTAAAATAACTATTGTTGAATTTGAAAAATTACTAAAAAAATAAAAAAGAAAGCGAAACTATTTATAACAAGTAAGAGTGCTATATTCGGCTGTGCCGAATCTTATATACCCTTCACCAAATTATACTTAAAAATTTTAAATATTTTTAGGTAAACAAAATGTAATTTTTTTCCAGTTGTTTTTTTCATTTTTTGGAGAAAAAAATTTTTTCGATTGTTATTTTAAATTTATTTTTTTTTTTAAATTTAAAATTTTTTTTTTTTAAATTTAAAAATTTTTTTTTTTAAAAAAAAATTCGGGTTAAAAATTTATTTTTCCGATTTTGACCCATTGTAGGTCCAACCTACTATGGTCTTATATACGTCGTTGCAAATGTCTTTGAAATATCTATCATTAGATATCAATATTGTCTATATTAATGTCTTAGTAATCCAGATATAGGTCAAAAATAGGTCAAAAATCGAGGTTGCCTTGGTCTTTTCCTCATATCTCAGCCATTTGTGGACCGATTTTGCTGATTTTAAATAGCATACTTCTCGAAAGCATGCCTGACAGAATTATTGAAGATTTGGACCCCGAAGATATCTGGGGTCTTCAGAAAATTTATTTCAACAGACAGACAGACGGACATGGCTTAATCGACTTCGATATCTATAAGGATCCAGAATATATACTTTATAGGGTCGGAAATAAAAAATGTAGAAATTACTAACGGAATGACAAACTTATATATACCCTTCTCACGAAGGTGAAGGGCATAAAATCTTACACAATTTCTAGGAATATAGATTTTATACACACATTTTATGAAAGCTTAATTCTTTATCTAACTTTAATTGTTTAAAATTTTGAAATCTGTCTAAAAATGTATGAGTTAGAGGTACTAAAGTACTACGACCTACCCTAAAAACGTTTTTTTTAAATAAAATCAAAATTTTTAAAACGGTTTTAGTATGTCCCCTCCTAGGCCTACAAATTCCATTATGTGGCTCTTTTCAGGTTCTGACAAAAATGTCATTTTGTAGCAGAGTGTAATCGGACTAACCGTTTTTGAGTAATCATTATGTGGAGAAACGTCTAAAAAAATCAAAATTTTACTTAACATTTTTTTTTTAAAAAACATCTCCATAGAATTTAAAATTTGGACCATATTTGTACTACTGGAACCACAATACATCAAAATTGTGTAGTGGTTTAAAAAGCCTCTAAAATTGTTTCGATTTTGTTGCCCTGTGTTATTATAGAAAATTCAAAACGTACCATTAGAATAAATAAAAGTTACATTAGGGGATATCGAATTGGTACCATTAGATTGGAAACAAGAACTATTAAGCATCAGTATTCTTGATTCATAAGATATATATGTATGTCTGCCAAAAATATTATGAAAAAAAAATAAATAAAATTTTTACCCTTAAAGATGCGAAATTACAAAAAGTACTAAAAAAGTTTTTGTGTATATTATTAAGTATAAAGTACATAGGGTGTTAAAAAAGTGCCAAAATACATTTCCTTAAAAGTTGTCTTCTTCAAAAGTACAAATACATGACAGCTAATTTTTAATTGAATCAAGATGATTTAAAAGGCTATGCTAGAAGAAGGATATGCTAAAAACCGATATTAAACGACAATACGAGCATTTTGAAATCTTGATGGAAACAGTGTAATATTTCATTTTATTTTATTTGTTTTTGTAATGAAACTCGTAACTCAAAGTACCATTTTAAATTATTATGCGACAGAGTCTTGTAAAAACCTACACACTAAAGCCCGATTTTTGTGTAATTTTTATTTTTAGTTTTCTAGTGAAAGATACAATATTTTTTTTGGAGGAATTAAAAGAAATAATGTCGAATAACTTTTTTTGTTTCGCTATTTCTTACTCAAATGTACACAATTATACATTTGTTTATATAAAGGTATATTTATAATAGTAAATAGGTATGTATGCAGTGTACTTATTTACTTATATTTACTACTTAACTAGAGTTTTATACGAGTATATTGCGTAACCAATTAAAATATTAAAATATTTAAATAAAATAATATTTTTGTACAATTTTAGCTACTTGTTATGAGAAATCTTGTACATTGAGGTTGTTATTATGAATTTCAAGTTCATAACATTTAGAAAAATAATATGTATGTACTTCAAACACGGCAACAGCTTTGCTTTACCTTCACAACTAACAAATACTTCAATAAACTGGTATTTTTTGTTCCAATTAAGGTGACGAGTATCTGTAATTCAGATTGATAAATCATCCAAATAATTTTTAAATATGAAGGTAGGGTCACTCATGTCAAATATTTGACGAAAAAGACGTAACCGCTAAATAAAATATATTTTAATTATTTTATTTATTATCAAAAACTCCTTATACTTAAGACAATCAAAAAAATATATTTAGTTTTATTTTATTTGATGCTGTTTGACTTACAAAACACTTGTAAGAGTAAACACGTCAAACAAATATGTGCTAAAAAGTGGTTACGTTTTTTTGAGTAAATATTTGCCATGTGTGACCGTACCTTAAGTTACGTTTTTAGCTAAAATTTAAATTTTAATTGTATTTAACTAATTGAATTTTCTTTTTTTTTAGGTACGTTCTTTATAAACAGCTGATTATTTTATTTAACAGTAAGTTAAAATACCATATTTTATAAAAAAGATTATACATAAAGAAAGAACTTAGAAAAAGGATATCATTAAGTTGAAAAAAAAATTAAGTCAGTAAATATATATTTCAATATCTATTGAGTGGTTTCCAGCCGTACTAAAAAATCAAAAACAAAATATTTTTTAATTTTATTATTATTATACAAACTGATTTTATCCGTTTGTAACGCAACAAAATGAGGAGGTCCATAACAAAACGCCATAATTTTTATAATACTAATAAATTAATATAATTTTTGTGTGATTTAAGAAAAAGAAGACTTAAGAAGTGGAATTTCTAGACCACTAAATATATGTACATTCTGGGCCCTTATATTTAATGAAACAGGTCGAGCGGGTAACAAGTAAAAGATACCATTTCACAAAAAATCTAAATTTGTTTGCCTTATAGTGGATTTCTTATTTTTCGTAAAAAATTTACTTGATTCACAATGTTCGATGTAACTTAAATAACTTAATATGTAAATCAGAGCACCTATGTTGTACTATTGGGCGTATGAATTAAAAATGCGGAGCTACTCAAGGAATATAAATTATTCCTTGAGTAGCTCCAAATGATTTTGCACGATCTTGTTGAGTTAGCAACAATATTCATGGTGTAATGAGAACTTTCTCTTCCGTGTTAAAATCACCACTTCTGAACTGCAGAAACCATCTCTCGCACGTTGAAACCGATGGAAAACATTCAGCATAAGCTTTGGTGAGCAATAGGGGTACTTTTTTCAAATTAAAGAAGTAAAGCAAAACTTTCCGCATTTGACGATTCGTTGGAACAAAATTCGACAGTTTCGAAGCAAAAAAAAAACTTTACACTAAATATGTTTGAACTAAAAAAAAATTAAAGTTCAAACATATTTTCCGTGAAGATCCTTTTCGTCTCTTAGTGGGATTCGAGTGGGATATCTTTCAAAATAAATATTTTGTAACTCAAAACATAAAATTTTTTACTTTTTTTTTTTTGCAAAATTAACTTTTTTCCAAAATGGGCCCTTTTAGATATTGAAAAAAAAGTCAAAAATTTTTTGAACAAAAAGTCAACAAAATTTTCAATTTTGTAAAAAAAATCAAAAATTGTATGTTTTGAGTTACAAAACATTTATTTTGATAGATATCGAACTCGCATCCCACTAAGCGACCAAATAGGTCTTCAAGGAAAACATCTAAGCTTTATTTTATGAAAAAGGGCCCATTTTGAAAAAAAGTCAAAAATGTTTTTGATTTCGGAAACAAAAATATTATTTTTTTTATATTTTTTTCGAACGATTGAAGAAAGATCTATCAACTCCACCGATATTGTTGAAAAATTGTGTCTGAATTATTATCCAAGAGAACCTTGGTGCAAATTTCATCCCGATCGGAAAACATAGATTTATATATGGGACACGAAATGCCCCATATATAAAATCTGATTTTTGCCTTTGGCAAAATTCAATAATTGTCCAAATTTATCTTAAAAAAGTCACAAATGAAATATAATGTTTTTTTTTTATAGATGAGTAATTATGAAATAAATACAAATAAACAGTTTTACAACAGTTTTACAGTTCTTTTATCTGAAAGATAACTTAATAGGATATTGCCAAAAACAAATATAATTTTTGGAATTTTTAAAAGTATTTTTTGGGATTTGCAATAGCTTGCGATTTGTGATAGTAATTTGGAATCACAAACCTAAAACTATTTTTCCAGTACAGCTAAAAATACAGGATAACTGTAAAATTTCATTAAATATTTTATTGCATAATAAAAAAGTTTCATTTGCACAAAAAATTTAACAGAAAATTTAATTTTCAAATAAAGCAACCAATTCATAAAATAGTCATAAGCTCTTTTTCTTTGGTTAACATAAGGAATATGAACGCTTTATTATATGCCTCCCACTAAGATTTGTATTATTTTTTATAAAAATGTTCCGAAATTAAACCTTAATTTTGCCATGCACTCAACATCCAGTATTGCTTAGTTTTATCTAAGACTACCTAGGACCTGATACAGAAACACGTCCGGAAAAGAATTTATTATGGAAAACCCTCAAAACTGATTTGAAAACAGAGTAATTTTCATACAAAAATTAAAAGCTGTTCTCCGATCGTGTTTCTGAATCAAAGTGATCGAATGAGCTTTCGTATTTCGTATAACATTATTTTATGTGTAACAGTTTTTTCGATTATATTGATAACAGTATTTTAGCATACCTTGATTATAAATCAAAGCCATGTAAGCGAATTTCCAGAAATATTGGCTAATCTTAATTGATTTATTACAAATCTAAATAAATGAATATGTTTAAAATAAAATCTCTGGTTTCAAATCTTTGTAAAATCATTTTATAACCCTAAAATATATTCGTTATAAAAATCGCATTCCCTTGCTGTAGTGCGTACATTTTTAAATGGGATTATTTTAACATAAAACACATTTTACAACATTAAAAATTGAATCAAATTTTAGAGAAATCAAATCAAATGAAATGAACTGAAGACTGAATAAATTAAATAAAAATCATTACACATCAACACATTGTAAACAGAGCCGGAGAACACAGGAAAAACAAACCCCAAAATATTAAATCGGGTTTGAAATAATTTAATAATACAAAACGGATGTACCGGCAATGTATTTATAGAGTTTTTGTACATCACTCTACATACATAAGTACTTACATACTTAGTAAGTATTTGTTGTTGAATTGTATCTACAAGTTGGTACGTCAGTACAATACAACTCATTCCTTTCATTTACTCTTCACTTCAAATCAAAAATTTAAAACAACAAAAAAAATCACAAATAAGGGTTGTCTGATGTTTGAACTTTTCTATTAAGCAATTGCATATTTATGAGTTTTGAAAATGAAGCATCCAGCTAAATTCGAAAAGATGTTTCATTCGAAATCTATTTTGGATTGGGCCTGCGAGCAACAAATATGATGTGATGTTTGTGCTCCCCAAGGTAAATAACACAAGAGAGGGCGAGGACAGGAAATACAAACTTTATTAACAAATGGGTGATAATGTTTTGTTGAATTGTTAAAGGATTTCAAATTTAGGCAAATACACAGACACACTCCTACAGAAACATTGTTACATTTTGCCAACTACTTAAATAAACCCCTTCAAAATGTATTTACTTATTTGATGTTGTTGTTTAAATTATGAAAATCTTTTGTAATACATTTAAATAAATACAAATACAAATGAATATTAAATGAATATTTTAAAATAAGTATGTGTTTGTATGAGTTTATTTACATTTGTTTATGTATTTGTGTACAAATGAGATTCGTTAAGCTAATACCAACGATTTTCGTTTAAAATTTATTTAAGAATTTCTAGCTTTAGGCTATTGGAAAGTTATTTTTGATTTAAATGATTTCTATGAAGTGGGTAGTATTTTTCATTTTTGCACCAGTAGTCTCCATATTCAACTGCTAAACAATTATTCATCTACAGTGGAGATAAGACTTTTTTTTATGAATTTTGTGAGCCTTTGCTTAGTGAAACCAATTGCATAATTTATAAATGTTGATTACAGAAATTTTAAATGTCTGATCCAAATGGAGCAAACTTTTATTTTTGTATTCCAAAGTGTTAAAAATTTGGGACTCAATGGTTATTCAGCCTTCAAATTTGATATATCTGTAAACAATAGATTATGGGGCATAGATAGTTTTTTCTTCAATCTTTCAAAAAAAAATATTAAAAAAAAAAGAAAAAATTTTTAATATATTTTTTTTCCGAAATCAAAAACTTTTTTGATTTTTTTTTTTAAAATGGGCCCTTTTTTCTTAAAATAAAGCTTAGATATTTTATTTGAAGACCTATTTGGTCACTTTGTGGGATGCGAGTGGGATTCTATCAAAATAAATATTTTGTAACTCAAAACATACAATTATTGACTTTTTTTCAAACTGGACCCTATTTTAATTTTTTTTTAGCTCAAAAGAAAGCTTGGATCTATTTCTTTAAGACCTATTTGGTCTCTTAGTGGGATGCGAGTGGGATATCTATGAAAATAAATATTTTGTAACTCAAGACATACAACTTTTGACTTTTTTTTTGCAAAATCGAACTTTTTTCCAAAATTTGTTTTTGCTCAAAAGAAAGCTGGTCCATTCCTTTAAGATAATTTTGGTCCCTTTGTGGGATTTGAGTGGGATATCTATCAACATAAATATTGTGTAACTCGAGATATATAATTTTTGATTTTTTTTGCAAAACCTAAATTTTTTTTCCAATATGGGCCCTTTTTTAAAATTGCCATCTTACCGTATACTCTTTAAAAGGGTATTGAGAAGTATGGTAATCCTGGTTAGGAGTATATCTAATGGCCAAGAAGTTGACACTGAACACAACCTTTAGGGTCCTCGCATGTAACGCATGGATTTATAGATCCTATGGCCATGCTTGCATAATAGGAAGTATTCAAAATCTTCCTGATCAACTTGATTATTTCACACCTAGACCCCTTTTTTCTGAGGAAATTCCGTCCAATATAGAATCTAAGGACGGTGTCTCCCTTGGTTCAATGGGGCTATACGGATGTGTCCAAAAAAGGGGATAGAGTGGACGGAGGTGTCTACATTCCTGAATTTGGGATAAGAATGTCCTCCAGACTGCAAAATGGTTGTCTGTTTATTCAACATCAAGTATAGTCCAGGAATGCAGGGCATTCTTGAATGAGATGGCGAGATGTACTCACTTTTGTACGTGGACATAGGGAAAATGAAGGCAATTGTATTGGTAATAACCTGGCGAGAAGAGGAGCCTTGTTGTCGGAATGTGAGAAGGAATTCTACTATGTGTAAATACTGCATACTATGAATTTGCACAAACAAGGTGTTGCAATGAATCCACTTGTACTTCTATCTACAATTTCTCCTATTAACTATACTCTTATTAAACTTATCGCTCTTCCTCTTCTTTTACCTCTCTCTCTCTTCTGTTCTTTATTTTCTCTTCTTCAGGTAACACAAAGGGAATTATCTGTCCATAATCACTCATAGCTCTCATAAAAGGTCCGCTTCCGAAAATCACATTAACGAACATAAATCTCTTAAAGATGTAGGTATAAACTTAAAATTCATCAGAAATACTTAAGTTTAATATAGACATAAATCACACGACCTAATTTCATGACAATCGGTATTGAGGTTGCGGAAACACTGTTCATATTTTTTTGCAGCTCTAGCCTCTATGTCCATATTATACATTTCACAATTTTGAATAAATTTCAATAATGAACCAAATAAATACATATCCAGGAAAAACTTTCGATTAGATGTGATCTAAAGGGAAATATCTTCTAGCAAGGGTATAGGTTTGTTGTCACAACGAAAATACAATAAATGTATTAAATAAAAATAAATTTAAATTAGATGGTTATCTAGATTGATATATACTTAGTTCGAAAGTTCGACAATTGGAATGATTTTTAAAAGATTTAAGAAATACGGTAAATATTAATATTTTTAATTAAAACTTATTTAATATTTTATATTAATTTGAATTTGAAATTTGCCAAACTACAATGCTCATATGCTAAAACATTAACAAAAGAAGGCATCAACAAAAAACAAAAACAAACGAATGAATGAATTTGCAATGAAGGTGTCAGCTTTAAATGATTTAATCATAAATGAAAATCGCAAAATAAAAAGCTACTGGCAAAAGAAATTAATGATTAATATTTCCACTACAATTATCAAATGGTAAAATGGAAGTAGTAAGAAATACTTACACCTAAACCTTAACATTGTAAATATGTACTTGTTGTACTCGCAGTACGAACGTTGAAACCCGTGCTAAACTTTTTCTGTTTTCTATTTTTCTTTCCTCTATAATGATACTTAACGCTACGAGTACAAACATCTGCCACACAATTCCGCTACAATTTTCACAAAAGTGCAACACGAAAAAAATCACAAAATACAGAAAAAATTATTGTTGATTATTACGAGGTACACTAAAAAAAAATAAAAAATTGGTCATTATAAGATGTGAGATCTCAATGAATGCAACATTATCATCATTTCACTAAAAAAACTAATTTTTATTTTCGATTCCAATAAATACTACATGAGGATTAAAAATGTATTTTAACGGTTGCACCTATTAAGGCACAGGGCAACAAAATCGAACAAAATTTTGAGGCTTTCTAACCTTCGCTTTACCAAAGGTTTTTTATGTACGTGGTTTACCAATACCCACCCGGGTGATACTGCACTTCTATACATATATCCGACGAACAAAATATTAAAAATTCGAAAAAAAACCTTATAAAAAGTTTAAAATGTTTTTATTAAATAATATAGAACTTTAAAAATTTGTTCATTGAGTCTAAATTTTATTTAAATCGAAACAAAATGAAAAAAATTATTAAGCTAACAAAAACCACTCACCCGGGTGGGTATTGGTAAAGCGAAGGTTAAACCACTACACAATTTTGTTTTACCATTTTTGTACTTAGGTAACCATGATGCATCAAATCTATATAGTTGTTAGTGAAGCCTTTTTATGCTGACGACCTGTATTATCAATTTAAATTTGGCGTATCTAGAGGCAATTTTGTTCTTGGTTAGTAAGATTTAGTTTTAGTGTGCTAAATTCCCAATTTAATTATTGATAAATTCACAGAAAATTTGTGTTGGGGAATAAGCTAGTTTCTATGCGCATTTTACTGGTTGTATTGGCCAAATCATCAGAAAACCTTTTCCCAAAGACTTTAGGAAAGCTAATGATATTATACAATTAGGCAATGCTTCATATTTAAAATCTATCTATTTTTCATCTTTATTTTTTAAATAAATAATAATGTTTTGAATGAAATAGATGAAAACATAAAATATATTAATGCATTAATAAATATGAAATAAAATCGAATACAAATTTAATTTCAATAAACCTTATTTTGATCTTCTTATCATTAGTTTAATTAACTTGAAGGATAAAATATGTTTTCAAAAATAACATATACAAATCTAAACAAATCTAAATTCTTTGGCTGCATCCGCGCCTGACTTGCGAGCATCGAAAAATAAGGGTCATCCTAATGCATGTGGGCAATTCCATGTCATAGTACGTGACATTTGTACGCTCGAGAATCCCGTTCCCGAAAATCCCGGGGTTTTCGGGATTTCCTAAAACCCGAAGCCCGGGATTTTCAATTTTAAATTCCGGGGTTTTCGGGATTTTCTAAATCCCGTTTTTCATAAATAAATAGGGGTAATTGTCAATTTTGTGTGCCTTTTTCATGCATTTTGACATTCTACATGCCCAAATATCACAAAGTGATGTTCAGAAAAGTTGTTATAAGCTCAACTCCTGCTCAAGTTAATAAAGGAAAACGGTATTTTTGGTTTTCCTTGAGTGGGGCTCTAGAAAACAAAACTCAATTTAAATCCTCTTCAAATGAAATAGATTTTATCTCAGATGAGGGGCAAAATGAAAATATTCCGATTGCTAAAAGATAGAAGATAAGATACTGTTTTTACAAGTATGTACATTAGGCTGGGTTGATTTGTATGGACGATCAAAAAGTAAAAAATCATATAGCAGAAACGCAATCTACGGAAATTTTTAAGAAAGTTTCCTCAAGATACCATAGGTCTAAAATCAAATCATATCGTATTTTATCCAATAAAAAAAACTATTAAAAAAATAAATACTGAAATATCATTGGATAAAAGACTCTCAAGCAAGTATTTTATGCTTTTTAGTGTCTAATATAAATTAATTGCTAAATAAAAAAATTTCATATAATTTTCAGGATTTTAAATTTCCCGAAAATCCCGAACCCCGGGTCGGAATTTCAGGATTTTTTACCAAACTCCCAACACCGGGATTTTCAAAAATCAGTCCCGATTAGCATCTCTAGGTATATCGTACTTGACATAAAATTTAATATTGTACGTGACAGATTTTGTTTTTTCAGTCATGGTTGTCATTCTCGTAGAATTGCCCATATGCAGATATTGAGGTGATTGTTAGAACACATATTATATATGTACATTTCTACGCAGACCAGAAAAGTACTCATGAAGATGGCTGCTGTGGATCAGAAAAGGCATTACACTCTTCTGTATGTCTATAATAATTAAGTATAACAACAAGGAAAGAACTTGAGTCAGAATGAAAGTATTTCAGTATTTATATGAATCGGTGTCCCAGTAATCGGGTCTGAAAGTAAAAATGAAGCCGTATTTTGTTTAGTGTATGTGCTTGAATTGCAATGTGCATATGGAGATAAAAAACCAGCAACAAAAAATGTAAAATAAAATTGTATTCACAAATAAAGCTCGTATTATTTTTTGTACATGTTTTTATACCAAGATACTTGAACTTTGTTTCGCATCTGGAAACAGTGCAACTGCAATCAAGTAGAAAAGTTGGCCACAAAATAGAAAGAAATACTCGTACCGACATACCGACTAACTGACGGACAGACAGATATACAGAACAGCATAAATATGTTTATTTTTAGCTACTGCTGTTATTGCAGTTGCAGCAATTGCGGCTGGTTAATACCCGTGAGGTAACGAAACAACATCTCAACATCCCATAAACGCCTCCCCACGAATTTCAACATGTTGAAGAAATATCGAACAACAACAGCTCATAAAAAAAATGTTTATATAAAAACATACATACATAATATGTATGTATTTTTGTATATGTAAACAAAAACCCTTTTCCATTCAATCCAAATCCACGTACAAATACTCACCCATATGTGCACTTATTTAGTCATATGAAGAGAAAAACAAATTTCTTCAAGTACAAAAAAATCTACGTTCATTTTTCGATTTGATCATGTAAACAATTGTATGCTGTTGTTCTTCTTATTCTTGTTATTTTTGTTGTTTATATTAGAAATGCATTTCTTTTTGAATTTTAGTTTCAATAGTATTTCTGTGGTAAGATTTTTTTTGTGTAACTTGATTGAAGTTAGAAGGGGCAAAGGAAGTAAGTGCATCTTAAAAGTGGTGTACTATATATTTTTTTTTAATTTTAAATTAAAAAACAAAAACATAAACAATAACAATAACTTTATAAACATTGAACTACACTAAGCTTAATATAAATAGGATTTTATTTTTTTTCTACATATTACGTAGAAGTTGCTTTTTTAATCTCCAATAACTTAATCCTACTTAACACATTTAAGCTACATATATTTTGATTAAAGCATCCCATAGAAACCAAGTACGAGTTGAGGAAATCCTTTCATCCAAATGCTTATTCTGGATTCGCAATTACTTCGATCAAATTTATTAAACTTACCTGAAGAAGTTACACTACTTAAAAAATGTGTATATCTCAGAAGATCATAATCATTGATCCGTAGTGGCTCTTTATATACTGCTAGTTCCTTTATTATCAACGGGGTTCATATCTACAGTTTGGTAGGTTTAAAAACATTTTCAGATTCATGTACCATTTGCTGAATACACATGAAATCCTCTAGAATCAAAACATTTAGGATGATCCCTTTTTCCTCGCACAGTCAAATCTTTATTAAAAAATATCTAAGATCATTAACATACGAGAGCGGGTCATTAAGTCGTGACTTTTTTAATTTTCCGCCTCTTAACTGAATGGGCAACACTGCTCCTGTCAACATGCATCTGTTATTGGACTCCTGTCCAAATTGGAACAAGCTGCGTCATTTAGTTTGTGTTTAACAGCCATTAATAACAGAAAGAGAAGATGGAGTGAATTTCATATGCTTATTAAGTATTATTTTTTGCGGAAAAAACCATCAGGAAAAGTCCACCATCAATTTCAATGGTAAAAAAGTGGTTTACTGAATTTGGTGGTGGCCTTACAAGCACGGAAGATGCCGAATGTTCTGGACGCAGAGTTAAGGTTTCTACAACCGAAACAATTGAAAAATTATTGTTGTCCGATCGGAGACTGAAAGTGCTAGAGATTATGGAAGCCATAGGCATCTAACATGGCTCAGTGGTTTCAATTTTGAATGTTCACTTGGGTATAAGAAAACTTTCTGCAAGACGACTGCCGCTTTTGCTCACAGTAGGGTACACACATGTGCAGTTTCCATGGCAAAAATCCATGAATTAGGCTACGAAATTCTCCATCTTCCGACCTCGATCCTCAAACTATTATTTCTATTATCGAGCAGCATTATGGCGGTGATATTCTTAAAAGCAAAACTGAATATAACATAACAACTGAATAACATTTTGTTCAATGTAACAATATGTACTCTAATGACTCGGAGTATAAATGTACATACAATTCATAAGTACGTATACACAGTGGGGACATATTCAAAAAAAAAAGAAAATAAACTACCATTTCTATACAGATTTTAAAGGTATTTCTCATCTAAAAACCAAATTTAGAGATTGCACATTATATCTGAATTTTAGAGTTTTGGGTCAAATTATTAATACTTGCAAAAAAAATAAATGTTAAAAAAAATCCAATAAAAATACATCCATATAACAATGTCCTAGAAAACCTTAAATTAGCAACGCTAAGAAACAAACTAAAATTAAATAATTGAAAATATGCTCCCTCAAAATCGGTAAATTTCAAATCAATACTTACGCTAATTCATAATATGTGCAGTTTATTAGAATCGAAAACAATTTTTGCTTTAATAATATGTTGATAATGTAAAATTTAAGATTTGCTTCTAATTTTATAATTTTTTTGGTATCAACTTATAATAACTTAACGATGATAGAAAATTTTTATCTTTTAAATTTCAAAATCTATGGGAATAAGAAAATTTTAAAAGTATTTTTTATTGGATTTTTTTCTACATTTTATTTTTAAATATTATTTTAAAAATAACCCCAAACTTCATAAAATGTGCAATTTTCAGCATTGGATTATTGGATGACGTAGACGATCAATCCAAATAAGGGCCATTCTAGTGATCACATGAATCGATCTGCATAGAATTTTAAAGCGTGGATTTGGTGGTGTGGTCCTAAATCAACCCTTAGTTAAAGTGATTTTCGATATTGGGTGTTATATGCCAGCTCTGATAAATTATGAATCGACTGGGGTTCCTATTCGAGAAAAGTTTCCCTTAAATATTTTTTTAGAAATTTCTGTATTTACAGTATCATTTCAGCACAGATTCATTGTGATTTGTTGCCAATCGAAAGATTCTATTATATACATAGATTTCTGTAAAAGGAACCGGAAATCAATAAATTCGGTTACTACAACTAAAAAAATGTATTCGATTGGAAACAAATCACAATGAATCTGTCCTGAAATAATACTGTAATTGCACAAACCTAGAAGTGACTCCTACTTATCTGAAAGATATTTGTGCGGAATATCTATATGAGGAGCCGCAGAACCAAAGGTACTTTTTCGCATATTTCAAATTTTTGGGAAAATGAGTTTTATTTATTTCGCCCCCTTAAAAAACTGCATGAATCTGGAAATGGAAACAAGTTTCTTACTTATCAATAGATACATCTAATTGCCATAAATCACTACATTAAATGTTAAGGATGTTTGATATAAAACAATTTTAATATCGAAAAAATAACCTTTTGTTAAAAAATAAAGAAAAGAAAAAGTTTTGTTAAAAACAAAATGCGTATGCGTTTTATATAACGATAATATTTTAAATTAATGTTTTTAATCCTGATCTAATATAAAAACAAATTACACATTGAAATTATATAAATTTTTTTTTTCGTTTTATACTAGTGTTGTACGTTTTGTTAAGCCCATTTTTTTAGAACCCATTTGCTCAGTAAAAAAATTTAAAAAATTTGGCTGACTTCATTGTTTTTTGAAGATTTCAATCCAAATATTATAAAAATACCAAAAAACCAATTTTTGAAAAGATGCGAAAAAGTACGTTTTGTTCTGCGGCTCCTCATATATTATGATATTATGATTACAATCCAAACATATTATGATCATAGGTTTTATGTATCTCAGTAACGCTTTTATGTACATTAGAGCGTGCCACTTTACAAGAAAGGAAAAGGTCGCCGTACTCCCCTTAATACGAAGTATTTCAGCAAGGCAGTTACGAAAAAAAAATATTTTTATTTTATCTCCTTTTTACATTTTTCGTTATATCTTTGGCATTTACAGTCGGATGTTAAAGTATGATACATCAATATTTTTGTCTCGAGAAGACAAATATTTTGCTGTAAGGCTAGGTTTAATGATTTCTTCCGTGGATAAATACAAGAACCGGATACTTAAGGTCAATGGACCTTAAAGTATGATATATTTATCTCGAGAAGACAAAAACGTTGATATATCATACTTTTAGATCCGACTGTAAATGGAAAAGATATAACGAAAAATGCAAAAAAGAGAGCCCTATATTCGGCAAAAAAAAAATAAAAAAAAAAATTTCGTAACTGCATTGCAGAAATTCTTCATATTAGGGGGTGTCCGGCGAACTTTTTTTTGAGGTACGGTCTAATGTAGATATATTTTATTATATGGCAAAAGCATTATACAAATGGTTGGAAAAATATTATTAAAAGTGAACATAATAAATTTGTATCCTAAACATACTTTGGATACTCCTATAGAAACTTAAAATTTAATGGTTGTTTGTAGATAAAAATGTTTAAAAAATAATTATTATGTTTCGGTGATAGCATACTGTTTACAGTAACAAAATATTGTTGAAATTAAATTAAAATAACAATTATTTGTGTATGACAAGAATATGTATATTGCTACAAAGAACACAATATAGTTGCCGTAACCATGCCGAACGAAGATTTTTCTCTGCGTGTAAAAAATATCCAAATTATTATCAAAATCTTTATAACTTGTAACTTCTTAGGCAAATATTAACTTTAATACATATTAATCACAAAATTAATTAAATTTTTTATTTATTTTTCAAAGAATAATATTCTCTCCTTAATGTTTTTTAACGAATCTTATTTTAATATTTTAATAAATGTCAGATATATTTCCACCTCTTTTTTTAAATTCCCCACTGTGCTATGTGTGTAACTATGTAATATCGACAAAAACAACAATTTTCTGAATACATAAACAATAAAAAACTCCAAACAGAAACAATAAAAGCCGCACATGTGCGGATATACATTTTCATTTGTATCTTCCACTTTTTTGTTTTGTTTTATCATTGTCGTACTTTAGTTTAGGGGCATGCATCTTTTTAAAGTATAAACCGTATTTTGTAAAGTTAAACTAAAAACAAATGTAAGTGTACCAGTAAGTAAGTAGTTACAGCTGAAACGAATTTTATGCACCCTTCTGTATTTAAAATATGGAGGTTTTAAGAACTGGAATCTTTTTGAAGGCGATCTTCTGATACACATTGGTATCTAATTGGCGTGTGTTGTTTCCATGCTAAATCAATCAGATTTTCTTATGAAAAAGAAGGCGGATCTGAGATTCTATCTCGATAATGCTTCCATACTTGAGGAGTAAGTGACAACCGATTTTACACAAACAGCCGTGTCGCTATCGGTAAATATAAGGCGGATATTTGATATTACCTAAGACAGTTAACTGTAGAGCACTACAAAAGACAGGCTTCAATTGAGCAGCCACCACCAACCATATTCTCTCTCTTTTAGTATACACTATCAGGTACACTTGGGTAGTTAATGAACGAACTAGTTCAATTGAACGATTCCATTATTTGAACTAACTGAACTAGTTCAAATCGTTTGCTCACTTAGTTCAGTATTGAACTATGAACTAAAATGGTTCATATGTACGCTCTTAACTAAATGCGTGTTTTCGTTGTTTTTCCTGCTTCTTTTTATTCGCAATCTGACATAATGCCAAAAAAATAAGGCTCATAATGGATAGAATTCGTTCTCAGAATTATACGGCAAATGACAGAAAATTAAAAATGCAAGAATCATTTTAGTTCTGTTGTTTTAGTTCAGACAATTTTAAAATTTTATTATATGACATGTATCACTCGTTTCTTGTTCTTTTATAAATAGGTAGTTCAAAAGTCAAAAAGAGCGATTGAACTAGAAGAGCTCCCTAGTTAATTTTTGAACTATTAACTAAAATGAGCGGTCATTGAAATGATCTATTAAGCACAAGTCTGCTCTCAGGACTACTTAAGAGTGGTAGAGTCTTCTAAACAACATGTCTGTTATCAGAATAGCATTAGTCCTGAGTACACGTTCCAATTTTTTTCTCAGAGAAATTCCAATTTATACCAATCGCGTTTTTGCACGAATTTTGGAATGTTATCCTATTCTGGAAGTTCAAAATTCAGGATATTTCCTATTCAGGACAATACCTATTATTGGTATTAGTTTTACATTTAATTTTAGGAAAGTTAAGTTTCCAGCTCTTTATTATTATCTCCTTGTGAAAAAACAGTTCCGTTTTCATTGGGGCAACACTACATACAACAGAAATACTATAGACCCCAGAAATTCACCAGATACCGAAACTAATATAACGTCAGCAGTTGTCCAACACAACCGACAGCGTATTTATAGCCAAATTCCGATGCATTTTGGACACACTGACCATAGACTTGACTTTAGCATAGACGTGCTGTGAGATAAATATGAGCGCAGGACGTAATGTCATTCTCAATTGAATACTAACGACCCTTTCTGGTCCTTTGATTTAGTTTGGGATATTAAAAACTTCTGTTCTGAGCTATCTCAGTCTTCCATAAGGTAGTTTTATTCTTACATGTTCAACGTTGTAACCATAAAGAAACATAGAGAAACTAGAAAAAAACACAAACAAAAAATTTACTCGAAATAATCACACATACGAGTGTTGTTTTTGTTTTCACATAGTTTTTTCCACTATACATTCTCAGCACTTATGTTTCTGATAACTGAGTTATCTTTGACAGGAGAGTTTCCGCTCTATATCTATTCTCTATGGTTGTAACCATTTCAAGTTTGTTTACAAAATAGAACATACAGTATTTGGCTGCTTATGTAGGGTACACCAAAAGTGAAAAATGGTTCTGGTTTGCCATTCAATACTCAGCGAGTTCGTGCAAAGTTAACCTGTACCATTATCAGCCCGAAATATAAGAAAAAAATGCTGACATCAACCATTCAACCAACCAACCACCACAGTCTGTTGCAGAAGCACTGTGGCAATGAAGAAGCCGTGTATCTTTTTTCTTTTGTTTATTTTGTTTTATACTCCTCGTAGTTGCAGTTGCAGACGTTAATAAACATGTGCAAGTTGCAAGTGTATGATGCACTGAAAGACAGCCAAAGAAACTCTAGAAACAACAACACAAATAAATAAAAGATATAAAAAAAAACTTTTTAAACAACGTAAATATTAGATGCATCATCAAAATCTTTGTGTTTATTATTTACTTCTTTAGAATGTCTGGAGGGGGAACAAAATAATAAAGAAAACAAGAATGATTGTTGTGAAAATTGAAATTCGATTTGGGTCGAATTGTGACTGCCCTTTTCTGTTGGGGTTTATAAACAAGTGCACATAGGATAAAAATTAAAGCAAAGTAAACGGATATAACTTTAGCTGAATTTCTGTAAATTTTCTGGTTATTTTAAAAAATTTACCAACAGTGGGTTAGAGGCTAGTGAGAACTTTTGCAATAGGTATTAATTTTACATAATGGAACTATATTCCACTAAACATTTGAATCTTAAAATTTATGTAAATAGTTTCTAAGGCACATCCTGTGTCTTTTAGCATTTTATAAACATCGGTGAAAACATTCAGTTTCGAATAAATTCTCTTGCAACCAAATATCCGGCGCGGTGGAAAGTTGTATCCATTTTGTTTACAATCACTTTAAGAGTATAGAATATCCCTCCATGTTAATAATATCAGAATGATGGACCGTTAGAGTTTAAAGTAATCAAGTTTATTATAGCTCATCCGGTTAGATGAACTATATGGCGTAGCTCTCATCGCTGAGTTTGTTTGAGCTATCCTGTTGAGTTTGTTGAATGCACTTGTATGTACCTTATGATTACTAGATCCAGTAGATATGTATTTTCTCTTTCGTATTGAAAATACAGTTGCAGCAATGCTTAGTTCTTTAGTACGACTTAAGAATACCCCACAAAAAATAGTTAAGTGAACATGTTGCTTCTAAATGTTTTTCACTGCAACTTATGGTATATGAATGAGTCTATGTACAGTTTTGTCAAATAATGATCCATTTATTTTGCATTCATCTACTTCAATACATTTCCTCGGATGTCATCTTATCCTGGGGTCATACTCGGTGATGTCTAAATTGAGAGCCGACATATTCCAGAACTTGAGAGCCGACATATTCCAGTCTCTTATTATTCCTTTGGCTGTATCTAGCTTTCGTTACCTTTTTGGACAATATGGTTCACATACACTTAAAATCGGACATGTCCTGGGATACCTTTCCTGTGTTCTTTAATTTTTTTTTAAAAGAACCCAATACCTTTCCATAGGCCGAAGTTCTGGACATTTGGGTGGATGTGAAACCCGTGGTATAAAATTGACGTTATTGTTTGAATACCACTTAGTTGCATGATGACAATTCTGGCCAATATGAAGGCACTATGTTCTGTTGTAAGAAAGGTAAAAAGCCGTTTTTGTAGATACTCCATAAAATATATTTCTGTATTTATCGTGCCTGATGACACAAATAATTGGCTTCTTTTTCCACAACCGCAAATGGCTTGCCAGACAAGAAATTTCTTGCGGAATTTTGTTTGTTTTTATACCCTTCGCCATGAGTGGCAAGGATATATATAATTTGTCATTCCGTTTGTAATTTCTACATTTTTCATTTGCAACCCCACAAAGTATATAAGTATATTCTGAATCGTTATAGATAGCGAAGTCGATATAGCCATGTCCGTCTGTATGTTGAAATCAACTTTCCGTAGCCCCCAAATAACTTATATACATGATTCATACATCAATATATCAGGAATTCTGCCAGCTCGGTTGCTATTTAAAATCGGCCCACAAACGGCTGAGATATAAGGAAAAAACCATACAGGCACAACCTCGATTTTACCTATTTTTGATCTATATATGAATTAATAAGTCATTAATATAGACAATATGGATATCTAATGATAGATATTTCAAAGTCCCTTGCAACGTTGTATACAAGGCTATAGTAAGACCTACAATGGGTAAAATCGGGGAAAATTTTTTTAACCCGAATTTTTTTCACCAAAAATATTTTTTTTCATAAATTATTTTTCACAAAAAAAATTTTTTTTAAAATTTAATAAAAAAAATTTGGAAAAAACTTTTTTAAAAAACAATTTGGAAAAAAATAATTAATTTTGTTTAAATAAAAATATTTGAAAAAAAAAATATTTTGAAGTATAATTTGGTGAAGCGTATATAAGATTCGGCACAGCCGAATATAGCTCTCTTACTTGTTTTTGTTCGGTTTTGATCTTGAACATTACCTCGTCCATCACCCAAATAAAAATCTTGACCGGAAGTTTTCTGTCAGTACACAAGATTTGTCATCCAATCACAACAGGTGTATTTATTATACCTCAATCTTTTCGCTCCAAATCGGTAAAGTGCGGTAAAGAACTTATACCGCATTGCGGTCTGGAATTTTCTGAACTTTATACGACATCAACCTAGCATTAGCTTTGTCGCCGTGAACACAAGAATCAGAGCATTTAACTTTACGAGCTGCTTTTCTGATAGAAGTATTCGGTGATCTTCGTAAGAGTGGTTCAACTTTGTTTGCCTTACCAATATCTTTTAGCCCTTTTTACTTACTGATCCAGGTTTTCTTTTAATGTTCAAGACTTCTTTATACTGTTTAATGGATCTTTTGCTATTGGACTTTTTTTTTGAAAAGTTTTAATTATTTGTTCACGTACTTTTTTCGGTGTTCATTTTGAAAGTAGAATTTTATTGAAAACGTATTTATACGTTCGTGACGATTTTTGTTCTAGTAATATAAGTAATACAACAAATCGATTTTTCCTAAATAAGGACAAATTTGCATATGGTTATAAAATTCGCTTCAAACACTTGATTCCAAGTTCATAGCTACAATTCCAACAAACTAATTCCTGTAACGTAATGTGTTACAACCGCAATGACCAACAATGTAGCCTGCTCTATGCCAGTGAAAAGGTCATAAAAAATATGCAGAATGCTAAATGATTGCAACAAATTTTTCTTTAAATACAAAGAGTTTAGTGAGCAAAGTTCATTCATACACGTTTAGTGTGAATAATTCTGTACAAATCTGTATGTGAAATGTACAATTGCATTTATGGATGTCATGTGAGAAAGAAAATTTGTTAGAAAAAGAAAATAACATTTTTGAAATTCACAACTTGAGATAATAATTATTATATAAAAAAAGATACATTTCCTAGGTATTAATATAATTCATACTTAAATATCCACATTGTTATAGGCTCCTTTACATGTATATAGAAAAATATATAGTTACTTAACAGCAGCACTGACAACATTATTTTCTCACTCACTCAGATGACAGCTTTTGACAAATGCTGTCAACAGAGATTTTTATCATTTCCTGTACCAGTTGCTTTTTTCTATTTTCAATTTATATTGTGATGATAATTTATTTAAAAATTTGGAAAACAAGTATTTCATTGGCTATGAACAACAATTTGTTATTAATTATCATCCTATGATAAACATCGGAGATGTTGCTTACATTCCTACGGGTACATGCAACAACTCAATTAACTCTTACACACTAAATATTTTGGTTTTATTTATTTTAATCATTACTTTAACAAGGCATTGACATAACAAATAATGAATGTGACAATGCAAGCATTGAAAATATGGACATTAGGGTGGCCCGCAAAACAAATGTTATGGATGTTCCCATATAATTTACATATGTATGTATGCCTTTTTTGTGAAACCCAAGGAGGCTTGTAATTTTGCTAATTATGATCCTCATAAAATTCTTTAAAAAAAAATTCAGACCAGCTGGGCTATAAGTTTATTCTACAAAAATTATCTATTCAACATGCCCTCTCAGAATTATAGGGTCGCTATTCTGTTCCAATACTGAACTATATGATTACTGAATACTGAACTAAATTATCGTCGCAACTGCTTAAATGCATCAAAAGCATGGCCAGAAATGTTAGAGTTTGTTTACGGAAAATCGAATATGAAACATATACCATTGATAGATCCTAAATATGACATTTTACCGTCACTCCACATAAAACTTGGTTTGATGAACAATTTTGTTCATTCTATTTATATTTTAGCAGTATTTTCCAAGTTAAGTGATGATAAACTCAAAGAAGGAATATTTGTGCTACCATGAATACGCAAATTGATGAAAGACCCACATTTTGAAAAAGCTAATAAGAAACTTGATGCCTAGTTATCGCTGAAAGCAGGGTTTTTAGAGAACAACAGAGCCGAACATGTAGAACAGCTAGTTAACGACATGTTTAAAGCTTATGAAAAGTTGGGTTTCAGAATGTCATTGAAAATTTACTTTCTTTATTCTCATCATCATAATATTAATAGGCAAGTCGATTTCTTTAGACCCCTTTTACGCTCACATTATACATTCAATTTGGGCAATAAATATACCATTTTAAAGGTATTTATTCACAGAAGTGCAGAATATACATTTTATTGAAATCGGTTCAGTTTTTTTTGGAGTTATAAGCATTTAAAGATGTTACTAACACATATGCAAAAACGTGTACATGTGAATCTTAAGCTAAAATGTAAACAAAGCAATGAGTGTTTGTCCAATTAGTTGTTGTAAATAAATAAGAGATTTTTATTGATTTCGCTCTGTTTTAAGTGAGAGTTGTTATAGAAAACAAAGAAGAAGACTTTAGTAATTTAAAGCAGAGGTTCGCAAAAATAAATCCTCTCACCAATACACTTACTCTCACCAACACATTCAATTCTTTATTTCCCAGCGGCGAAATTTTTGAGGCCTTCAGCTATAAGGCCTTCTGTAAGACCTTCCTAGACCTTTTTTTAGATCCAGTACTCATGCTCGCTTGCCTTCTCAGGAAGACCTTATGGAAGGCCTACCTGCTCCCTTCTTTTTGTTGCTACAAACGTAGTACAAGCAGAAAATACCGTTAAAAACTCACATTCCAAAGACAAAACAACAAATACAAAAAAATGCAAAAAGTGAAGAGAAAAAAAGAAGTAAACTTAAAATAGTTTTGCTTTAATTCTTGGACAAAGCGGTTGTGAGAATTTTTTACTTGGTCATTATTGGATTTTATTATAAAAAAATTAAAATAAATAAGATATCGCTTAGGCCGGGTAAGTTATTAAATTTTAAACATAGTTTAGGCTTAATCAAATATACAATTTATTTAACAAAATTTATTTACAAAAGGCCTGCTACCAGGCCTTTTGAAGAAGGCCTTCTATCAGGCCTGTTAAAGAAGGCCTTGGCTGGCTAGGACATCGTGTGTAAAAAATGTATGAGTATGGAATGGGTCAATAAGTCCTTGTGTCTGCTAAATAAGGCCTTCCAGAAGGCCTGCTTACTACTTCTTTTCGCCGCTGGGTTTATTCAGTGCACCTACAAACACACAAATACAAAAACTGAAAAAATAAAGAAAAAGTCATACACCAATGCTCATGCGTATTCCTAGTTGTCTCGTTGAGTGGACAACGACTACTAAAATGTAAGAGCATAAGAATACGTGTGATTTGATTCTGCACAATTGTGGTATGGGCTGCGCATTACTGATTTAAAGCAGTGATGTTCAAAAATAAAAATGAAGATGGATTGGTGAGAGAGCTGCCCAGCAAACATAATGCCAAACACTTAATAACAAAATGAAGAAAGTTTAGATTTAGAATTTTTGTCGAATAAAACCTATTTATTAAATGAATGTAATTTAAATTTTAAGGAAATGAAAAAATATACATTGTAAGTCCGAAATTCTCTTAAATTTTGCATTTATTTTTGACTTTGTTTTATTGTGTTCAATTGTAATTGAAACGCGTGTGTTTGCTATGCTTCAAACAAAAACAACCAACAACAATGCTTAATAAATTTCTGAAAAAAATTGCGATAGTCTGTCACATGTGGCTTCTTCGCAATCTCTGCGATGAATGAACAAAAGTTTTTAAAAGAGCATAACAAATGTGTGTAAATTTTTCAAACAATTGTTGTATGGCGTGAACATCACTGATTTAAAGACACAAAAACATATTTTGAAGGTGTTTTTTTTATTTTCAAACTCCCATATGCATCAAATTTTGTTTTATAAACCGAAATTTCCATTCAAAATTTGTTTTATAAACCTTTGACAAATTTGAAAACTGTTTATGCATATGGGGGTAAGTATGTAATTGTACCTATGTAAAATAGTAAATATGTAGTTATTTTATAATATGTGCACAACTATAATTGTGACTGTTTTCAAACTTCATATGAATCAATTACTTATCACTGCATGAAGTTTAATCAAAAATGGGACGGGTCGGAAAAAATGGTGAGTCGCCTCCCATACAATAGTTATTTCTAAATATTTTGTGAACTATAATCGCAAGATTCTTCAAACTTACTTTAAATGGCTCTTTTATAATTTTGCATAGTTTCGCTGAAATTGTTCGGGATTGGAATAGTGGGCGTTGCACACCCTATACAAAGTATATAATTAATTTCGAATATCTGTAGAACTATAATTGTAAAAGTGTTTAAACTTATAGCGAATTAATTTCTTATTACTGTGCGGATTTTAGCTGAATATAGACGGAATTAGATTAGAGGACATATCACCCAAAATGGGAGGGGTCGGAAAAGGAAGTGAGTCACCTCCCATACAAAGTAATAATTGCAAGGTTCTTCAAACTTTGTCCGCATAGCTCTCTTATCATTTTACACAGATTGGCTGAAAATGGTCGGGATTGCATTAGTGTTGTGGCACAAAGTTAATAATTAATTTTGCACATCTGGAGAACTATAATTCTAAAATAAATGAAACTCTTTATCAAACAATTTATTACCATTATACGGAGGTTAGCTAAAAACGAATTTATTCCTGTTCCATGTTCGAAGTTTAGCTAAGCATGATCGGCTTAGTAGGAATGACCCCTCCCTTATAAAGGTAAGTTAAAGTAAAGCTTGATATTTACATAAAAGGTTAAAAAATGTGTGGGATCAGAGCAGTGGAGTGTTATCTCCCATACAAAATTAGTTAGTTATTTTCGAATGTCAAGTGAATTGTAATTGAGAGATTCTCAAATTTTGTATGTGTTATTTTCGTATTTCCATTCATATTTTTTTAATTTTACTAGGATAGGGGTAGCGAAGTTCACCGGGTTATGCTAGTTTGTATTATTTTCCATCTAATCTGTGTCTCCACTCACTCTGCTCATATTTACATCCTGGTTCCACCATGTAAAGAAGCTTGAAAAATGATTTAAAGGCCATTGGAACACAACTATGCTAGGTGATTATTGTTGGCGTTAAAAACGAGAAGATCAAAGCTCAAAAGAAAAAGTTAAAGTTTCACGATACTTTGAGTTCAAATTATATACATCTGGGAAAAAAAATACCACCACACCCAAAAAACCCCCTTCATGTTTAATGGTTTTTGTTGTATATTTCGGATTGTATTCGAGTTTTGAGGAAGCCTGACGTATAAGCGAGAACTTTCTCCACCAAACATGACAAATTTACTCTCATCTGTCCATTAAATATTCTTCCACTTTTGGACTGGCCAATTTTGATGTTTCTTTGGGAACTTCATGAGCTTGGTGATATGTCTTGCATTTAAAAGAGGGGCCTTTCTTTGACTGCACGCTGTTAAATTATGTTCTCTGAGACATGTGCGATCTGTTAGTACTCTCGCAGTAATTTAAGGTCCTTTATTAGATCGGTTACAGCTTTGAAAGGATCCCTTTTGCTCTCGCGGATCAATTTTTTGGCGTGAAGGGGGGTCAGAACTTGTTTTCTTCCACGTCTTTCAGCCTTTTCTTTATAATAAATTGCGTTGTGAATCATTTTGTTAGAAAACCCAACCAATCGACCAACTTCTCTATAAGATTTTCCATCCTATATTAGTTTTTTGATTATTTCGCTTTTCTCCCAACTGGAGTCTTTTCCACGATCCATTTTATTTAAAATATGTATAAGAAAAATATAATTTGGCACATTCTTAACGGAAGAAAATTGAGACGTGATGGAAAAAAAATGTGTATGTATATTTAATAAACGATAGGTATAAATAAGAAAACATGACATTTCAAAGCGGGTACTCAATTTTTTTTTAACGCAGTGTTATAAATGCTGATAAACAATCCGCTTTTGGTCGGCAGAGTCTCATTGCGTTCTATGTTTAACATGATAGGTATCAGATTACTAGTGAAATTTTCAACTTTTACTGTTGTTGATCAGTTTATTTTAATACTGAATGCTAAGGATATTCCCCATAATAAAATTGTTGATAGATGTCTATGAAAAACGATAATTACTCTTCGAATACAAGTTGTTATTTAATGAATCTAAATATGTACAGTTAAAAGTTTTCCCTTGCTACACACAGTGGGATCGATCGAAAAAAGAGTGGATAAGTAACCAGGATTTTCTTTATTCCATATTTGCTATAAACTTAACAAAATTTATTGAAATATATCCATATTTGTAGTTTTAGAAAATTCAGATTTATTAACACTGTTTAATAATTACTCTTTGCATAAAAATGGTCATTCGATGAATCCGAGTACTGTGAAAAGTTTTCCTTTGATATTGTGCGCCTTTCAAAAAAGCTTCAACAAATTACACTGTGAACAAAAAACAATGTTGATAGCAACATGTTGCCAAAAAAAATATGTTATGTATTACATATCAGTAGCATGTAATATCAAATTAGATTTATCCCAAATATTAGAAAAACAGATGATTATAATATGCAACTGCAGCAATGGTCACTGTTTAAGGGAGTTATATGAAATACATACATACATACATACTGGTTGTCAAAAGTGAGTAAACATTTGGAATTACAGTGCACTCGCGATAATATGAACACCCCAAAATATGAACTTAGTGTGCAAAAGCTTTAAAATATAAACAGCTTATTTTTGTTTTTAAGTTTTTTTTATCAATTATTAACAGGGTATTGGCTAAATTCTAAATTCAACTGCATAATAATTTGGGGATTTCCCTAGCTGTAGATGGGAATTAGATGCCATTCGCAAATATGAACAATCTTGCAAAAGTGAACTGGCCTGGTTTTAATTAGTTCATATTATCGCGAGTGCACTGATATTATTTTTTTTAAATCTTTTTTTCCAGATCCGATCCTATTATTCAGACTAATCTTCAACAAACCGAAAATGTTAAATTTTAATCGATGGCTAGATTTTCATTATCTTTAAAAAAAAATAAATAATTCACTGGTGTTTACTCACTTTTGAGGCTGAGTGCATGAATGTATGTACAAACATATTTTATATCTTTAAAGACAATTCACGTGTAAAATGTCAGCAATTGTATTCAAGTTGTTGCCCTCTTTACTTGAGTTGAATTTTATTTGAACTAAATTATCGATAACATATAAATGTACTCGTTTTATTCACATTAACTTTATCAAAACACGCACTTCTTCTTCTATTGAATTAAAGTTAAACGCAAACTCAACAAATTAAAATAACGATCCCCACGTCCCACCGATTAGACTCAAAATCAAACATTTACAACCCCATTTCGAGGGTTAAATTTTGTTTTTTACGCAACAAATATAAATTTCAAATCGTAGATTGTAAACAAAAATAGAATTAGGAAATTATATTGTACAAATAAAACCAAAATCAAGTTAAAATAAACTGTTTTTCAGTCGTAATACATACGTCCTTTGAAATGCAGGAGACGAACCAGAACATCTACATAAAATAACGACAGGAAGTGGAAGGTGGTCGGTCTAAGGGACGGATATTTGTGTTGTTTATGGTTGTTTGGAAAGTGTGTGGTTTTTCAAATTTTCTAAGTATTTGACATTCACTTTTTAAGCAAATAGAATTAGTTGCTGGAAGACAGTAGCAGCAACAATAACAGGGGTTTATTATTCAACATGATGGGAAACATGAAAAGTGTGTTCCGAAGCATGATGATGTTAAAGTTGTAGTTGATTACAGAATTTGTATTTGGGGAGACTAAGGAATTGAATGAAAAATAAAACTTAAAACGTGCGTTGTGTAATTATTTTTATACTTGCATTTGTTTACAATTTGTATCTTGTTTTCTTGTTGCTGACTAAATACATGAACAAATGTGGAGATTGTTTATGCCTTTTGGGGATGATTTTACATTATTTGTTATATTAAAATTGTTAAACATTTTGTTTTCTCTTTTATTAAGTGTATTTGAAAATTTAAAATCAAATTTTGTAATGGAAAGTTTTGGTTATTTTTTTTTTTTAGGCAAACATAAACTGCGAAGCGTTTTGCTTGTCTGCAGATATACCCAGAGTCTTTGGTGGGAATCGAACCCGCAACCCTCAGATTAATAGTCCAGCACACTATCGACTTATGTTAGGTTAGCTTATGTTAGGTAAGAGGTAGAGCAAATATGTCTATTAATGATTTGTAGAGTCCCTGTCTACCCCCAATTTACACCAAAATTGGTTAAATAGGAACTTGACTGCTTTTCCAGCTGGTGTATTTCTTCCAGAGCTTATAATTAATTATTTCAATTTGAGCTTGATTCAGGAATTAAACAAATGTTAGCCATTCATTCCATAAATCCATTTACAACATCTAATAAGTTAGCTTCATTTAAACGCTTTTATTTAAATAGAATTTGTCCATAGTTAAATTAATTCATATCGGAATTAACTCATAACAGAATGAGTAATTCAAATCTAATACACAGAGAAATCAGATTCGTGATAGCAACCGAATTTGTTGCCAATCGAATGATTCGGTTGCACACATAGAATTTTTCAGTTCTAACAACATAAAGTCAGTTGATATAGAAGAATTTCAGTTGAGGCAACCAATCTTTAGTTGCCCCTTCCAAAATATTGTAGCCACAACTGTAAAATTCGGTCACTAAGACGAATCTGTTTTCTCTGTGTACAAATTAAACTAAACTTAAGTATTCCGTTTCCATAATATCGGAATTTGGAACTCTGCTTTGGGGAACACTTAGCTTAAATTTATAATGTTGTTAAAAAATAGGTTAAATTCGCATATTTCAGAGGTTTTCTATTTTAAAGCTATCCTTGTTGAGATGTAGCTTTAAAAAAAATATAAAAACTTTAAAAGTTCCCGAGAAGACTTTTTTATGAAGCAGAGAGTAGTAGCAGTTTTTCAACAAAAATAATACGAAAATTCACCATTGTCTCAAATTCAAGATCTATTACTTATGGACTCGTTTAAAAGATGTTGCTTTTAAACATTCTTCATATCATTTTGTTATTTATTGTTTGAATAACAGACCAAATTTTAATCGGGCATACAATGTGCGCAATGTTATGAATGAACTGGGCCATGGTATGGTGAAATTTAAAATTTTGACTTTTCAATAACTCAAAGAGATAAATAGCACAGACAAGTAAATAGACTAAATCAAGAATATATTATTATATTTCGTTGTATACAAACCACTACTTGAGACCCCACATATACTCGAATTCTCCTCTGCTACGGCTATGTGAAATTTTATGCCAGAAATGGCAAATTAATTTTAAAATATTTAGATTCTGCCCCTCTGTGCAGAGTATGTATTGCTCACAATATATGTAATTTTAAAAGTTACCTATAAGTAATTGAACAATCCTGTCATACAAATATGAATTTGAGGAAATTGTCTCAGATTTGCATTATTTGAATCTCCTGTTATTTTGAAAATTCCAGCTTGAAGGTTTTCCTGGTGGTAATTTGAATTAATGAAATTACCAACATGAACGTTTCTGAATAACCTTCGCTTTACCAATACCCACCCGGGTGACCTCTCGGTTTTTATTAGCTTAACCCTTAAATGCATGATTTTTACTTTTATTTTTCTATAAAGTATCAAATATTTAGTTGATTTGTATTTATTATATTTCATTTAGCTTTAGTTTGATTAGAATTTCGTTAGCTGAAACTTTTCGTACTCCATTTGATTTTTCTGAATTAGAATCTGAATTAGTATCAAGCTTATATTCGTCTAAAATTAAGTGGAACTGGAATGTAGACAATTGGCAACAATATGCATTAAAGGGCTAATATTTTTTTTCATCTTGTTTTTATTAAAATTAAATTTAGACTCACTACAAATTTTAGAGTTATATGTATATAATTTAATAAAAACATTTGAAACTTTTTATAAGGTTTTTTCGATTTTTTAAAATTTTGTTCGTCGGATATACAATGTATCCAATGTATCAATGTACCACCCGGGTGGGTATTGGTAAACCATGTACATAAAAAAACCTTTAGTAAAGCGAAGGTTAAGGTGAATATCCAGGATAGGGGCACTTAATTGTACATTTTTCCTGCATTATATGAATCGTTTATTTCAAAAACCAGTCAAGCAACATATTATGGATTTTGAGTAAATCAAAGAAAACCCAATAATCACCGAAGCCCCAAAAATTCAAGCACTTGAACATTTTGTTGGAATTTGACTTGAATTCAAATGTAATTATGCTTTAAACTTTAAAAATATTTGAAAAAATTAAATATTTTTCAAACAAAAAACATATTTCTTGAATTTATGTTTCCTTTTTACTGGATAATGCTATTGAAATAAAGTGTAATACAATTGCTTGACTATAATTCAAGGTTTGAATTACACTTGCTTTCAACTCGAATTTCAGTAAAAATGCTTATTGGGAACTACCTAGTAACCTATGAAAGTTATCCATTTAAAAAATAATATAAAGTTTGCACTTGACTGGTTTCTGAAACAAACAAATTACTGTAAATTTCATACGAAATATTCTTATTTTATTAGGAACTTCAAATGCAAAATTGCAAATGAATTTTTTAAAGAGTTTAACATCATATTCATATATGTATACATGTTTGTTCCACTTCCGCTGTGGGTAATTTAAAAATATTCCCATAAAACTCTTCAAGTATGGTTTTAGAGCTTGTAAATCTTTTATTTTTTCACATTTATTGAGACCTACAACACTTATGAAAAATATAATAGATTAGTGCGTAATAGGACCAGTCAAGCACTTAACTTATTTCTGCGCTAAACACGAATTTCTCGGCTTTGCTTCACCATAATAAGAAGGCAGTATTTAATTTTGGATTTTTTGTTGCTTGACTGGTTTTTGAAGTAAACGATTCATATATTCTAATGGTACTTTATGTTTTTTTTTTTTAAATCAATGATAGTTAGACCCATTTAATCCTAACTGAAGAAAAAACAAGTAAGAGAGCTATATTCGGCTGTGCCTTCACCAAATTATACTTAAAAATAAAAATTTTAAATACTTTTACGTAAACAAATTTTTTTTTTTCCAAATTTGTTTTTTTTTATTTTTTTTTTAATTTTTTCGAATTGTTTTTTAAATTTTTTTTTAATATTTAGCGAAAAAAACTTTTGGTAAAAAAAAATTCGGGTTAAAAATATTTTTTTTCCGATTTAGACCCAACTTATATACGTCTTGCAAAGGTATTTGAAATATCTATCATTAGATATCCATATTGTCTATATTAATGACCTAGTAATCCAGATATAGGTCAAAAATCGAGGTTGTCCTGATTTGTTCCTTATATCTCAGCCATTTGTATTTTCTCGATTTTAAATAACAACCGATCCCGGAGATATTGATATATGAATCGTGTATGTAAGTTATTTTGGGGCTTCGAAAAGTTGATTTCAACAGACAGACATGGCTTAATCGACTCCGCTATATATAGTATAAGGATCCAGAATATATTTACTTTATAGGGTCGGAAAATTATATTGTGGAAATTAGAAACGGAATGACAAACTTATATATACCCTTTTCACGAAGATGAAGGGTATAAAAATAAAATGAGACGAGAAAAGTGATATTTTTAATATTATTGTAATGGAACCCTACACTCATAAAAAAATTGAGTAATCCGTACTTAAATCAATCCGGAGCGGTGTTAATAGTAGGGTAAGTACGGATTTTCTTAAACCGAGTACATAATACTTGATTCAAGTACGTATTCATCAAGCCCAAAAATCTTAATTTTAGCCGAGATTGAATTAATCTTAAAATGAGCTTGATTCAAGAATTCTAAACTTGTTTTAAGCACGAATTCATACTTGATATAATCCAAAAATCGGATTGAGATAAGAATGTCCCAGAATGAATTAATCGCAAAATGAGCTTGTTTCAAGAATTCTGAACTAGACTTAAGCACGAATTCGTACTTGATATAATCCAAAAATAGGATTGTTTTAAGCCCGAATTCGTACTTGATGTAAGCCAATGTTTTAATTTAATTTCTTGCTACTGTTTAGTCTACTAATTAAAGTTCTTATAATATTAAATAGTATTTTAAATCTACTTTTAAACTAATATCCAACGAATATTTGTAGAAAGTTTTGAAATCTTATCATTTGGCTTTTACAATCTCTCCCGTCATTGAGTGTTGCATACGAGTCTAAAATAAAAACCATTTCACTCCATCTCCAAAAAGCGATTATTATAAAAATAAAGTTAAACAACAAAATAACACAAGTACACAAGTACATGTGAGCGCTTGGGTACAGATGTATGGAAATATCCATTAAAGAAATATAAGGAAGCATCGATGCCATTATTTTACTCTAAATGAAAATTTATTTAATGTTTTACATACGAAAACGATTAAAACTTGCTCGAACCACAATCAAGATTTCCTGTTCTCCAGTGACAATGGAAAAAATGTAGCAACTTATTCATACCCTGATGAAGACCATTAATGGATTCCCTTGTTCTATTGTCGCTTTTTTGTTCCACAGTTTTCGTTTAGAATATTGGTTACAGTTGTCTGCATAAATGGTTGGATGGATGGCTGGCTGGCTAGCTGAATGCACAAATATGTGTATGGTTGGATGTTTGGCTGGTTGGATGGGTTGTTCTGTTAAATATTGTTTGTTTGTTGCTCTTCTGGTTGCGGTGTTGGTTTGTTATTGTTTCCATTTCATGCAGCAACAAGGGTGACTTTATTTCATTTCGTTTCTTTTATTGCAAACAATCCTTACAATAACAACGCAATATTTGTTTTCTGTTTTGAAGCTTTTACACTTTTTAATCTACGGAAAACCACGTGGTTTTAGCCGCATAAAAACTTCAAGTGTTAATGGCTAAAGAGAGAGGGAAAAACTAAGAGAAAGTGGCAGAATGAGTATACGAATGTTAAAAGTATGAGCAGCGAGAATAAATGAAAAGTGGTTATAAATGAAATTCAAGTTAACGGGCATCATGTGGCGCCATTTAACTCGCAAACAAATTTCACTTTTGCTGCACTCACACTCGCAATCAGAGACACACACACGCACACCAGCACATGTTAATAATAAATAATGAAAGACTTTTGAACATTGCATACATTTTGGCGCCTAAGGGTTGTTTTGTTTGTAATTTGGATTTCATTTGTTTGGCCTCACGAAAGTTTATTATTATTTTCTGTATGTTTTTGTTTTGTCTTTGTTTGTGTGTTTGTTTACAAGCACTTATATATGTATGTAAATTACACATTTGGCTTATTTTGTTTTTATTTAAAAACATAATGCTTAAATTTTCATAGCAAATTTTTAGGCATAGTAAATAGCTTTTTTAAAAAACATGTTTTCTTTTGTCAACATGAATTTAAACAATGTTGATAAGGTTATGCAACATGTTTGTATTTTGTTCAGAGACATTTGTTGAAGTAAACTTATAAACAAAGTTAAAATGTTGACATTTTGTAGAAGCAGAGTAGAGGGATTCACTGTTCAATCTTTGTTTATTTGCTATTTTTAATACACTGAACCAACTTTGAACCCAAGCACACCCAGTTGGCCACGTATTCAAGACATCCTCAATGATAGGTACACGACAACGAGGGTAACCCAGATAAAACCGTGAATGACTAAAAGTGCGACAATGTAGCTCAGTTTGTCATTTACATAGTAACAATGAAAAATTCGGCTATAAGTTAACAGAAGACCACATTCAAGATAATGTCGCTCAGCTCTTCATCAACATTCAAGACATTGTCGCTGATCTTGTCATCAATTGTGTTTGATATAAGACAAGTCTTACATAAGTCGTGTTCCACGAATTTTCGAACTGGGCACACGTTAATATGAAGACGATTATTTCGACGACCACTGTTGCCACTATAGCCAATTTAAGCTAATTTATATTTTAGAAGGCGACAATGAACAGTGTTGTCAACATAATGAGAAATCTATATATATAAAAAACGATGTTTGTATGTACGTATGTTCCGATTGCACTCAAAAACGGCTGGACCGATTTTAATAACATTTTCAGAGAATCTTCAAAATAGCCTTGCCACCGTAAAGTCAGATTTTTGATTTTCGGTTTATGGGCGGAGGTGCGTGGCAAAATCATATTTTTACATTATACCGCTAATGCCATCTATATATACAAAAATCGGCTGGACAGATTTTGATGAAATTTTCAGGGAATCTTCAGAAAAGCCCAGCGGTTTATACAGTAAAGTCAGATTTTTGATACTCGGTTTGTGGGCGGAGGGATGTGTAAAAATTAAATTTTTACATTATACCGCTAATGCCATTATATATATAAAAACAGATGTGTGTATGTATGTTCCGTATGGACTCAAAAACGGCCAGACCGATTTTGATAAAATTTTCACGGAATCTTCAGAAAAGCCTAACGGGTAATACTGTTAAGTCAGATTTTTGATTTTGGGTCTGTGGACGGAATGGCGTGGCAAATACTATTTTTTATACTATACCGCTAATGTCATCAAAAAAAAAAGATTATTGCATAATTGTTGATCCACCTTTTCTTCAATTAATATAGATAGTTTATTTAGTTTCCTATATACAGGCTTAGAAGAACAGTAATTATAATAATTTGTCCATACTTATTTGTCGACCAATTAATTTCAAACACTTCTTAAACATATCCAAAAGTGCAACTCATGCTTTCAAATAACGTCGGCTTCATGCCCACTTTTAAAGTTCAAGGCCAAATGTACCACAGAATTGGATAATTGCTCCCGCTTCCCAATGATGATGCGAAGTTCCTTCAAGTTTTTTAACTGGAAATTAAGCTACAGAAGCCGAACGCTATCAACGAACAGGCATGTGCATTTTCTGCAATACCTTTCTGCTCAAAACAATTGTTGGACATCGGAAATGGAAAAATTTCAATTGATCCCTTCACAAATGAGATTTCGTTCCCGGATTTCTGCCAAATGCAAATGAATATTCAAGCCGTTGTCGACAAGGTATTCCCAAGTCTTACAACCAACTACAAAGATTCGCTGTGGGCACATGCAATTTTGGCACCAACAAATTATGATATTAACAAGCACAATAAGCAAATACAATTGAAAATGCCTGGCGAAACAATAAAATACAAATCGATTGATACAGTAATGAACGAAAAACAAACCGTCTATTATCCTACTGACTTTTTGAATTCATTGAAACATTGAAGGTTGGATCACGGACTTTGTCGGACACTTTATATTAAAATCGAGATCAAGATGCAATATAAGGGCCAGCAACGCGGGCCGGGCTCAGCTAGTATGGAATAAATGGGAGCTGTAAAATATTTTAATTTATTTAATAAAAGGGAACACCAAAAACATTAAAGGTTTTATTCATAATCCATTTTTAAAATTATTACAGTTTTATAAAACCTTTTATAAAATAATAATTGATTATGAATTTACCCCCTTAAGGGCCATTATTACAACTTGCCTTTATTTTGGAAATAGTAAAAGGTAACTCAAGCAACAGAAAAAGGTACCCTTAAAGTTAACTTTTACTATTACGAACATAAATGCAAAATGTAATAATGGCTGTAAATATTATAAATTCATTAAAAACTAAGAGGTTTTAAACAAATAAATTGATTTGTTCTTGCATTTTTACGGCATACAAGTCTAGTATATTTTGTATAATCACTTATTTGTGTACAAATTAAATATTTGAAAGCGACACTGAAATATACTATTTTCCTAGATATTGAAATTTAAAAATTTTGCTATACCTTTTTTAAAAATATAGGGCGTCATTATGGACCTAATGAACTCGAACTTTTTGTTAGTTAGACAACTTAACTACCAATAATATACAAACGATTTAAAAGCAATATCAATTATGTATATATAAACATCTTAGAAATCGGATGGAAAAAAAAACAATTTTAAATTATATATTATTTATTTTTAATTTTAACAAATTCGTGACCAAAAACTAAATTTCCTCGAAATCGGCCAACTTTAAATCCTATAAAATTTTGGATTTAAGATGTTCATGAAATTTTATGATTTCCAATTTCGATGTCACAAAATTTTTATAGTTTGTATTTTTTTTTATAACTTTATATTTATTTATTGAATCTGCCTATATCATTAGGCCTTACAATAAGTTGTTAAATCTTATAACTAAAATTAGCCGAGCAAGCGGATTCTGGTGGCATTGTAGTTTCAGTATATATTTATCACGTACTTTCTTAAACTCATCCTTCACTAGTGGTACTTCCAAGTCCCTGTGGATGTTCTCATTTCTTATGTACCATGGTGCACCCGTCATGGTCCTAAGAATTTTCGATTGCGCCCTCTGTATAAGCTCAATACTGGAATTACTGGCCGTTCCCCACAATTGGATTCCATATGTCCAAATTGGTTTTAAAACACTTTTATACAGGATGACTTTTGTATTTTTAAAATGGATTTCTTTTCTCAATCGATTTTTAGACGTTACACAGTGGTTTAGAAACTTTATTTTAGAAATAACTCGGCTGAAACCTTTAATTTTTCGAGAATTTTTTTACAGATTCAAAAGAATTGAATATTTTTCATATCTGATTTTACTACAGGAAAATTTAGGGAGAATAAGTGAAAAAATTCATCTTTTGGCAGAAAAAAAGGGAAACTTTTTTTACCACTCACAATGAAAATATGCGTTCCACTAATAATGACATAATGTCCATGGACATTATGTCTCTCCAAAAGATGACATTATGTCCATGGCCATTATGTCATTTTGATAGTGTCATAATGTCCATGTGTAAAGTGTCGTAAAGTCCATGGACATAATGACACTTTTGGAGTGACATAATGTCCATGATATTTAAAAAATAATTTAAGTATTTATGTTTTAATTTAACTTCTATCGAATAGTAATAGTAATAGTAATAAGACGATAGCTTCAATTTTTAGTTATCTGTTATCTGAATTTTGTGGAATTCAGACGTCACAAATTTAAAGTTTAAAAAAGTAAAAGTGTTAAAGTGTTAAAATGGGCAATGTAAAATATAAATATGAATTTAGGAATAAAATTGACAAAAAAAGAGAGTTCAATAAAAAATTTAAGAACTTTCACTTCAAAAAAATACTTTTTAATAATTTATTTACAAGAAAGGCTTTATTTAGCGAAGCCACCTGCCGCGTTCTATGGAGAAGAAAGTCCCTAAGAGCGACCGTAGGCCGCCACGCAGAAAAACTTTATTTACAAAGACAAGTTTTTTGCACAGTAGCATGGCGAGCAACTATTCGGTATCGCAGAAAAAGGTATTTCTTATTGGCGACCTGCGGCCGCTTTTAGGGGCCTTCTCCACCATGAAACGCAGCAGGCGGCTTCGCTACATGAAGTTTTCTAATATATGAAAATATAAACTGTTACTAGGATCAAAAATTTTATAAAAATTAATTTGGACATTATGACACTTTCAAAAGTGTCATAATATCCATAAGCAAAGTGACATAGTGTCCATGGACATTATGACACTACCGAAATGAAATAATGTCCATGGACATAATGTCACTATATGGGGTGTCATAATGTCCATGGACATTATGTCAATGGACACTGTGACATGAAACCCTGAAATTAATAAACCTTCGCATAGTTAATGCATCTTATAGAACTACATATATACTGACCATTTTAACGATCTTTATCGTTCATTTTTCTTCACAAAAAATCATGAAATTTTGTTCTTTAAAATGTTAATTCTCTAGACCTTAAGTTTTTAATAATACCAAATACTTGTACATAGTACATATATCTACCATTCAGGAGAATCCCAAATCTTGCCTTCTCTTGAAATTTTTACTTTGGGAGCATCGAAAATCGGAAAAGTGGAAATAATAGCAATGAAGTAATTCAATCGCTGGATTGATTACATATTTCACAAAAAATGTTGGCTACCGTTACCGAAAAGCTACCGTTACCCCTAAAAAAACACTCTTTCAGATAGACTAATGTTACATTCATTCATTTTTATTTACCGTTATTCAGTTATAATACCTTTACAGCTAAATTACCGTTATCGAAATAATCCAAATCATTTTTTTAACATTTCATTTTCAACATTTCGAGTCGGTAGCCAACCTTGTTCACTAAATATGAACAGCCAAAAATAATTTGATTGCGCAATCACAGATAAATTGCTCATGACAAATTGAAAGATAATAACTTTTACTATCACCTGAGATTGTTTGGACCTATTCACATTATAGATTTTTTTTATCTATAAGCTACTTTAGCCAACTCCTTTTCTCTGAACTTCTATTGAACTTATTAAATCTAGTTATCCCACACTCTTAAGGAAAATAAATATTTCTTATTTTTGTTTTTTGTCTTCAATTTTAATTAATATTTGTCAGTGTGTTCCCTATACTGCTCCAAGTCTTGTGTGATTTTATCACACTCCTTCAATGCACACATGTTCCGTACTACAGCTAGACATGTTAAATACTAATAAATATTCAAAAGAATCTCATAAAAATTTATGATCACTCCTTTAACACTGCATACTAATACACACACGCAATCATTTCAAATTACACACAGATACAAGAACTTTACAAATACATTTGCTTATTTTGAGCTCTGGAAATAAATGAATGTTTTAAGCCACCTCTACCGTGTGAGTCATTCATTCAGCCACCATCCCTGATTGTGCTTTCTGAAAGTGGCGTATTCCAATCAGACACCCTTCTTTGTTTACGAGTTTTCTCTCCCACCTTAATGTGCTTGGCTAGCGCTACTGTATCTAATATTATTTGAGTCCCATTGTGAAAGTGTATGTGTGTGTGTGTACGAATGTGGACAGCTGAAATTGGAAGTAAAAGTGTACAACTGTATATTGCCTGTATACGATTAAAGAGGACATAAAGACACTCATATGCAGCGAAGCACGTGCCTAAATTACCATGAATACAACGCTTCGCTCAAGGGGTGAAATTTTCGAATGTACGGGGACTTGTGCTACTTGTACTCACTCGTATTTGTTGTCCTGCTAATGTGAGTATTGTAAGTAAATTAAAATTCGCGCTCACAAATACACGGGGAAAAATCAACTGCCCTGCAGCCTTTGAACATTTTTTAAGTCCTACAAAAATGTTCCATTAGTTAGCTATCAAATTTAGATACAAGACTTTCAACTATATTTAGCACATGCATGTTATACTGAGGGGTCATTTGACATATTTTACATAACCATTTACTAAAGAATGGTTCTAGTTTTGTAGCTTGTACAAAACTAGAACCATGTTATTCTTGATTCGAGAATTTATTATCAATAGTAACATTGAATTGGAAACCAGTCAAAGAGAAAAGTAGTCAATTGCTACCTTTAAAACTACAGGGTTATACATGTAAACATCTAGGTATGTGTGTGCTTGCATAAAGACTTATTTAATTTAAAATATTCTCTGTGCTTGTGAATTGAGATATCGCAAATACTTAAATATTCATTTTGTTTTGGTCATAATCTCTTTATACTCAAATAACAGTGGTCCACAAGAAATTATATAATTAGCTTTTCATTTTTGATAATTGTTTGTTAATTTAAAATACAGATGAATTCAATTAATATTCGTTAATATTATTCCATTTCATATAAAACTAGTTTAGTCAGTATATATTTTGTCGATTCTCAGATTATTTTAAGAATAAAATAGTATCTCAATTTTATTATGGCTTTATTAGAAAAAATTACTTTATCCATTACTATTTTATTAATCTGGTTGCTTAGGTATCAAAGTCAGACTTTCATTTCCAAGACTTTATTGAGGGTTTTTTGATCTTTCTCACATATGGCATGGACGAAATTCACTCTTCAAAAACGTCTAACGTGGTGAAATGCCAATGACCAGTTGAGGTTGTTTAATAGTAAATCGTATTGTATTTTAAGATAATATGGTAAATAATATCTTTTGAACACGGTTTTTGTTTTTAATAACCTATATGGGCATTTTCTGGGGTCACGAACGTATGTACGAACACTTTTGTTGTCCAAAGAATATAGAAAAAAAACTTTTCCTAGCATTGTTTTTTGCGATTCGATAGCATTTTGATAGCTGTATGTTTAGTGCAATAGATGAATTCCATCGACTTAAAGTTTTCACAATAATAGTTATAAACATGTGGTGACGAACGTACGCAAAATAGAAGTCAACTTTAGCTGACAGTAGTGAAATGAAAAAATCTGCGAAATGCAACGGAATATTTAAAAGCGATTAATTTATTTTAAAAGTGTACTAATGTAGGTCTCTATCCGGTATTTACACAATAAAATATCTCTATTGGTTTTTGTTTAATTGGATTAAGTACTGGTCTCGCACGTACGGGTGGCGAACGTACGATTTTTCCATATGTTTTTTTACTATTCTCACCATGTATTTTCTCATAAATGTCATCAAATTTCCTTAACAAACATGTAAGAAAGTAGCTCGGTCAAGCCCGACCATTTAATACCCTCACTATGTAACATTTTTCTTTTAAGAATTCAATAATATATATTCGTGAGTAATTTTCGTAGTGGGCCTTAATGGGAGCTACAGTGCCGGACTTAAATATTCACACAGCATACAGATTTATCTTTAATCTTCCATATTTTTTAAACGAAGGGCACAACTTTCGTACGGGTTTCAAATAAATATTTATTTACGTATAACTTATTGAAATATATGGAAAAACTAAACATAAGTTGGCACATTTCAGAAAATGGGGGACAAAAATATTCACACAGTTTCTAATTTTTAATAGGAAAATAGTTTTTTTTAATAGTTTAGTATTTTGTGGAGTAGCCTATCTTTTTAATGACTTCTTTTAATCGTCTTGGCATTGAATCGACCAATAAGTCCGGCACTGTATGTCCAATTATTGACCGATCACCATGAAATTAGGTCGTGTAATTTATGTCTTTATGAAAGTTATTTATGTTGAATTTTATGTGTATACCAATGTTTTTAGAAGATATATGCACGTTAAAGTGCATCGGGTCTTATATGGGAGCTATGACTAAGTATAAACCGATCATAATAAAATCTGGTGACATGAATTCGGTATATATAAAACATATTTGGAACGATATTTGTGTATATACCTACATAAATTAAACATTGATGACCGATAAAGTCCAATTTCGTACGGACATTTGTATGGAGGCTATGTGAAATAATGAACCGATTTCAGCCAGTTTCTATAGGCTTCGTTCTTGGGTCGAAAAAATTATATGTACCTAATCTTGTCGAAATATCTTCAAAATTGTGACATGTACTTTGCGCAAAAGGCTTACATGGACAGCCAGCTAGACGGACGGACGAACATCGTTTCAGATCGACTCAGAAAGTTATTCTGAGTCACAGAAAATCACAGAAGATCGAATGAATCATTCTGATACGAGTTAAGAAAATAAATGCATTCTTTATGAAAAAAATTTACTTACGGTCACGAACTTACGAAATTTTGCAAATAAAAAAAAACTTTATTTAATTGTGACCTAGAATTTTTTTTTATTTACAAATTAGTGACCCCGAACTTAATTAAAATGTGTTCTGTCTGGCTCCAGTTGACGGTTAATGCAAAGCAATTACAATAAAATTACGTTTTCGGTCGCGAACGTACGATAAAACATTGATAAGAAACAAAGTAAGAATTAACCGTTAATCGAACTTTGTTTGTTCTATTAAGGGTTAATTTTAATTTTTGTGCTATTATTATAAATACTACAAATCATGTTATACTTTTCTTGAGTTTCATCAAAATCGGACCAAAAATATATAACATTTCGCAATTTTTCCATGAGAAATTCCAAATATAGAAAAATTTGACCTTTGACCTTCACGATTTAAAGGTTAACGTTATCCAATTTTAGTAAAACTTTCAGACTATATTTTAAATGACCAGGGCTATAATATTATGAATAGATTTTACTTAAAATTTATAACAGTAAGGAAATTGGGCTCATTCACCAAAATATGGACAAAAAATTAGTTTTTCTTGAAAATCGCAAAACTTAAATCGCAGGTACGGAAAAACTGTAACAGGTATTGACATAATTTTTTCATACTTTTATTCCATATTATGATCTCAATAAATCCCAATGTGATGATCGAAAAATTCTGAAATTTGTTTAACAAAATTTTTAAAAATTTAAAAATGGAAATTCGATACAGCCTTTAAAAAAATATTTTTTTTTGGCTATACCTGCGAATAGGTTAAAGGTATCCGACGAAGACAAAACTCATACACAAGTGAATAAGGATATATTTTTAATAAAAATTTGTTTTTATTTTAATTTTTCTCGAAATATGTTAATTTTTTTTCCAAAATTTCTTGTTCAAGTGGCCAGAGACACGTTAATGGTCTGGCGAATTTGTAATAACTTTACCATTTTTTAACCAAATTTTGTCATTTATCTCTCATTATAACGATAATTACGTACACATTTCGATTCTTTTGTATTCAATTGCAAAAGTATTTATTTAGTAGAAAAATTTTTACAAAAAACTGAAAAAACCGAATTTTGGCGATAATACAGTTTTTGGGTCATTTTGACCCAAAGGAGATACAGGGTCAATTTCCAAAAAAAAATTTTAATGTAATATTCATTAATATAAATAAATCTACATATTTCTAGAAAACAATGCATATAAATAGTAAAATTTAGCATATATCTGAACTTTGACCTCGATGCGCGTCCAGAAATCGTTGTCCGATTTGGCCCAAATTTTCAGCACTTAACTTCTAGACCTAGTGTCACAATATTCCACCCGGCACTCTTTGAAATCTAAAAAAAAATCGGCTGTCAGTCTAATGTCCATATGTCATTTTGAAGGGTACATATGTCATTTATTTTCACTTTTTAGCTTCTAAAATGTACCAACCAATCGTCATATGCGGGAAGTTTTACTTTACTTCTTTAACTTGAAAAAAAGTGCCGCTGAAGCACACCGATTGCTCACCAAAGCTTATGGAGAATGTGTTTCATCGGTTTCAACGTGGGAAAGATGGTTAGTAAGTAGTAATTTTGACACGTATGACAATGGGCATCTTTGGCCAGCCAAAAAAAAAACTTTGAAGACCAAGAATTGGAGGCATTACTTCATGAAGATTGTTGTAAAGATCAACAAGAGCTTGCAAAATCATTGGAAGCTGCTTAAGCACCAATTTCAATACGTTTATATATTTTTACTCGAAATAAAAAAAAAAAAAAACATTGTACATATCTCCTAAGTTATAAGAGGTATTTGAGAGTTGCTCGAGATTATACCAATACATATGTATATGTAATTTTTTTTTGAAATCGGCAGACAGACAATGAAATAGAATCTTTTTAAAAATTTAACATACCCAAGGTGTCCTACTTTGGATACACTTGGCCGCACCTATGGTGGGCCCATTCGGTCAAAATTAAAAACTTACAATTGACAATACTTCTTATTTACGCATGTCAAATTTCTAAATCACTTAGCGTTTAGAAGTTATAGATTTATTTCCCTATACCACTGTGCGTCATTTTGTTTGAATCTGCTTTGTAAACTAAATTTGGTACAACCGATATCATTCTATGGTCCCACTGTAAACTTTTTATACTTTATAATTGTATCAAATACTTAACAAAGAGAAACGAAATTTTGTAGTTTATTTGCCACATAAGGCATGCAACAACAAAAACACAATATAATTTCAACAATATGCACAGTTACGGGCATATTCTACCACCCAACCTCACCCTCCAAAATAAAAATCAGACACAAAAACATTAAAGTGCAAAAAATATTTAAAAAAAAAATCAACAAAACTGAATGAACCCTTATTTTGTTTAATAAAAAACCCATAATTTAAGTGTGTGTTTTACACTCGGTGCCGGTAAATATGCATTTAAAAGTGTGTGTGTGTGTGTTTACGAGTAAAAACACTAGCAAACAAACAAAGAAAGAAAAATCAAACCATAACAGTAACTAAAATTCAATAGACACATACACACACACACACAAACACATACTAACAGTGTTTAAAACTCATGCAAACGCACAACGAAAAGACTCACCACGGTCATGGACAACAAATAATAACAACAACGACGACGACGACATTGAACTGAATTGAAAAAGGGATGCAAAAAATTAACACAACAACAACAAAACTTACCCTTGTGTATTCATTCTCTAGTCGATATTGCAGCAGAGCAAAACAAGAACACGACGAAGAAGCAAAAGAAAAACAAACCAGAAAAAAATCAACAAAAATACTAAATAGCAAAAACAACAACGACACTGAACAGCAGCAGAAATTGTACGAACAAACGTGGAAGGTTTTTCATGTGACTGACTGACACAAACTTTGAGCCAAAACAAAAATGTTGGAAAATTTCAACGATTAGATTAAATTCGATTGCAACGTGAGCGGTACGGTTTAGATGTTGATGTTGAAATGAAAGTGGTTGATTTGACGTTTCGTGATTTCGTTTCTTGTTTTGGTTTTTTCTAACAACAAATACAGTGATTTACAAAACATGATTTTGGTGTAATTTAATTTTTCAAAAAATAATGAAATAAATGTTTAACAAATAACCAAAAATAATCAAATTAAAATTGTGAAACAAAGAAAAATACTAATCAAAAAAAAAAAATAGAAAAGCAAAGCAATAATTGAAGAAAAGAAAAGAGAAAGGAATCTCAAGTTTATCACCTTGAGAAAATCCTATAAAAAGTTTAACAAAAGAAAATAAAAGAAAAATGTTCCCAGGAAATGTTGCAGCATCATCATCGCCGCTATCGTCTTTCTTTGTTTGTTTACCAATGTTGCTGCAACTGTGTGTTCTTTGTGTCGTTGGCGTGTAAATACTTAAAGTGTTCGTGTATTTATTCTATGCGTGCGCATCCGCATCCGCTGTGTTCGTCTTTGTGTTGTAATTTTTGTTAAATTTTCTAAACAACATTCGATTTTGTTTTGATTCCCAGTCTTCTTGTTGGATATTTTTCTTTCGACTGTGTAATGTTTACAAATGTCAAACATGAATTCAGATGATAATTTCAGTTTGGCCGGCAACAATGATGAATCCGACGAAGAAGTCATCGAGAGCATGGAATTGCTCGAGGGCAATTATCAAATGATAAGACAATGGGTGCCACCAGCACCCAATTATTGGGATGCACCACCAAAGGCTGTCATTAAATCGGCAGAAGTGAGGTAAATTTACAAAATACATAGTAAAATAAAAAAAAGAAATTCACATGCATACAAATCAATTTCCTTTTAAAAAACAAACAAATGGACAAACAAAGGAAACGGCATAATATTAGAAGTGAAATATTGATATTTGCTTTGAATATTTTTTGTTTTTTAAAAACAAATAAAAGCAAATATAATGTGTAGAAAATTAGGATGGAAATCAGTCTGAAATATTCCCATCACCATATATTATAAATGCTGATTATATGAGTAACACCCAAAAATTAAAATGGATATTTTATTTTTTATGCACTAGTTTCAATAATTACTCGGACAAGTCCGACCGAAAATTCGATTTCTATTTCGGATTAGGCAAAAGATCGGTCAAACTCCAATACTGTAATACCTTTATAATCCGGATAATTGATTGCAGACCCTAATTCGGATTATCAAATTATCGAATAAAAATTTCAAACATTGTTCTTGTATTAAAAATGCTTTTAAAACACATATCTAATTATTCTTATATATAAAAAGAAGTGTACATTTTGATGTCACCACTAACTGCGAAAACGGGTCGACCGATTTCAAATTTCAGGGTACGTTGGGGATGGTCTGTAGATGGTTTATGTGAAGTTTGCACGAAATCGGCATAGTGGTTCCGGAGATATGGCTGGACCGATTTTTATCAAATTTTCAGTGAATCTTCAGATTTTTGATTTTCGGTTTGTGGGCGGAGGGGCATGGTAAAATCAAATTTTTACACTATACCGCTAATGACACTATACCGCTAATGATTTCAAAGTCAGTAATTGTGGCCAAACTTTTGCAAATAAAAAAAATCCAAAAAAAAATTGTCAAAAAATTATTTTTATTTTTTCATTCGAGAAATAAATGATGATGTCAACAAGCTCAATGAGCGAATTAATTGAAACTGACTGGCGAAACAATGAAATACAAATCGATTGACACAGTAATGAATGAAGAACAAGCCTCAATTATGATACTGAAACATTGAAGATTGGATCACAGATAATGTTTCTCCTCAACATAAACGCGCCAAAATTATGCAACGGAACATGATTGACCATCAAAAAATGTTCACCAAATTGAGGCAACAATCATCGGTGGCAGATTAAAATGCGAAGACGTACTGATTTCACGCATACCAAAGATTTCCAACGACAAAGCATAAGGCCAATCGTTGGCTATTGCTGGCTTACATTTGGAAAATTCACGTTTTGTATGTGGTTTGCTCTCGAGTAAATAAAAAAAAATAAACGTATATCCCCTGTCCTTAAGATGAATTCATAAATATATCCCATTTGCCTTAAATACATCCGTTTCTTTTTTTAAGGGCACATCATGCCACTGTACTTATAGATATCTGCTACAACTTTGTCAAATGACCACCTCAGTGTTTCTGGTGCGATGTCAGGTCGGGGGAGTCTGTGCTTTATTTCCGACACTATATATTCAAATCGAGATGCAATATAAAACAGAATTATTGTAAGGGCCAGCAACGCGGACCGGGTTCAGTAGTATTTTATATTTATGTATCATTTAAATAAATGATTACATTTAAAAGAAACATTTATTGTATGCATATACATATATTTTATAAAAAAGTATTAACATATTTCAATTCTACAAGTCAAGAGAATAACAATAAAAATATTAAAGCTATTTATTTTGCTTGGTAAAGTAATCATTCAATGTTTTTTGTCGAGAATTGTTCAAACTTTTTTCCGGAATTTAAAGTTATAAAGATGCAATCAATCCGGATTATACAGTATACAATGTAATGAAAACTGATGTTCGGATTATCAAGGTTTTACTGTATTTGGTATTCCGAAAAATTGCTGGCGAATTCCGAAACTTTTATAGTGGATAACATAGATAATGAATTTATAATGGATAAACAAGTTGTAACGTGGTTTTGTCGTCGGCTGAGGTAGTTCAGTCGTGTCCAGGGTCGACTTACGGATCCACAAACCTTAAGTTAAAGAAAACACAATTGTTTTGCCCTGACTAGGGGTTAATAATGATGTTCTTTATTATTATTTAATATTTTATATTCGGGAATAGCAAATAATACAGGAATTACGGTAACGTTGATATTAATTCGGGATTCAGGCGAAATAATTTATTCTGGTTTCTCGGGAGCACGAAATATATTCGGTTGGATCAGGAACCTGGAACAGGATCGGTGCGCTACTTGATCAGGATCGGTGTAATACTTAAAAATCTAATATCTAAATAATACAACTTTATTAATTCTATCTTACTTAATTAAATAAACAAACGACCGAAGTCGCAGTGCCAAAACTAACGACCGAGGTCGCAGTGCCAAAACTAACGACCGAAGTCGCAGTGCCAAAACTAACGACCGAAGTCGCAGTGTCTAAACTAACGACAGAAGTCGCAGTGCCAAAACTAACGAAGTCGCAGTGTCTAAACTAACGACCGAAGTCGCAGTGTCTAACTAACGACCGAAGTCGCAGTGCCAAAACTAACGACCGAAGTCGCAGTGCCAAAACTAACGACCGAAGTCGCAGTGTCTAAACTAACGACAGAAGTCGCAGTGCCAAAACTAACGAAGTCGCAGTGTCTAAACTAACGACCGAAGTCGCAGTGTCTAACTAACGACCGAAGTCGCAGTGCCAAAACTAACGACCGAAGTCGCAGTGCCAAAACTAACGACCGAAGTCGCAGTGCCAAAACTAACGACCGGAGTCGCAGTGTCTAAACTAACGACCGAAGTCGCAGTGTCTAAACTAACGACCGAAGTCGCAGTGGCTATTTATTAATTAGATAATACTCAACCAAAGGTCGATTATTACCCTAGAAAATACAACTAATTTCACAGAAGTAAAATCAGTCGGCTCGTCCGTTATATTGCTATAATTTCCGAGACTTAGGGTGCAGATTCTCGTCTTGTGTGAACCGCCCCTACTGCAATCAAGCTTAGAGTACTTATCCCGAATTGTTTATTAACTAAATGAGAATTATAAGTGGTTATTAGTATGTGTATCTCATAACGTACCAACCAACAAACAATAAAACAGTAATAGTGTTCACACTAGAGATGTTTTATGATGCGGTTCCCACGTAACTAAAAACAAATGTTATTAATAAAGAAAAATAAGGAAAATTAATAATAAGTTATTAAGGGAAAGTAAATTACTAAATATTATGATACGGAATTATGTATATAGTATGTACGTGGTTATTATTATTATAATTCATATAATATTATTAATCCACGTTACAAAGTTTTGAATACATGTAAAGGGTCTTCCGAACATTGACAGTTTATAGTGACCACATTGTTAAAGCTACATCTGTCGAGTATGTTTTGCAAATCACCATGGAGGTGTGTAGTGTACAACAAATTGATACAATTGTTTGTTTGACAATCACGCCTAAACGGCTCTCAGTGGGGCAGAATCAATATCTTTTGAAAATAAAGAGTATTCAAGTTTAAGTTATTAAAATGGATCCTACAAATGCTCCAAGGCGGCAAAATCGACATATAAGATTTTGTCTCTTACAATTTCCGAGTTATAGGCATTTCAAAATTGGAATTTTAAAATTTTGCCATACCTCGGACCGACTGGACTCAAATTTTTATAAGTTAGACAAGTAAATTACCAATAATATACAAAAGATTTCAGAGCAATATAAATTATGGATCCAAAAATAATGGATTTTCAATTTAAAAATACAAAAAAATAATAGTTTTTTGCAGTTTTTTTTTTGGCGAAAATTCTTTTTTTATTAAAAAAACATATAACAATTTTATATTTTTCTGTAAGGTATCTTTACGAAGAATATTTGGGTATAAAAACATGTCCTATTTTTCGATTATATCGCCACTACGCCCTTCGCAATTTGACCTATTTTTTATTGAAATTTATACATTGGGTCATATTTTCTACACGCAGAGAAAAAATATAGTTGGGCATGATTACTGTAATCATTTCAATATTGTTATAAGTTTTTAACAATATTATAGTCACAGTAACTATTTACATGCTTGTGGTAACCATAATATAGTTAATTTATGAATCACATGATTTTATCAACCATATATATGGTTACAGTAAACAAGTATATGTGACAAGTTTTTTACACTTTGTTATTTAGAATAAAACAATTTTAAAAAACGTTGAAAATTTCATTGAGTTTTGTTAATAAATAAAGATTTTATTTTTATTACATATTGCATATTTATTGAGTTTCTAAAACTAAAATTTGTTTAAAAATTTTAATAGGATTGCAAATTGTATTTGGATATTATTTTGATACATGAGATACCGAACACAAATTAAATTTTCCATACCTCTCGCGTTACTCATCAACTGTGTGGCACATCTATGGCTCACCATCTCTCTAATAGAAGACATAATTATTGTTATGCGAGTTCCTACTTGGAAGTTGGTTTTGTATTTGTTTAAATTATTGCTTTTGATTTCTAGTTTGGAATTGATCGTTTATTCTCATACGCTACTGTATATCATAAACACTTTTTTGAAAGTGGTCAAAAAAAAACTTTTCGTCAAAAAAAAACTTTTCGTACACTTTTTTCTCAGATGCTTCCATAAATCTGTAAAATTTTTATGACTCGTTACCACATTCTATGTTGTATTGTTTTTCCTATAAACATGTTGCAATTAAACAGAAGGCAACATGTTGCCTTGCAAAAATGTCACGTTAAGTGTAAGTGAGAAATATTGCTAAGAAAGGAAAATACACAAATTTTTTCATATACAAAATATGTGAAAACAAATTGCAACTAAATTAAAAATGCTGTAATCTTTTATAATGTAAACCACTTAAAGTAATACATAACACTAATTTAATGCAACAAAAATATCGATCGAATTTGAAGTTTTTTTGCCAAAAAAATTCCTCATCTTACTGTAATTTTTTTAGATTTTTATAAAGTCTTGCACTTCTATCGCATATAGCTAAATACATTAATTAATTATCAATTGGTTTTTATTGCCTCTTTAAATTTGTGTAATGTTATGGAATTTATCTGTAAGTTCTTCAATAGTAGCAATTGTTTGATGTTGGTTTCTGGATTAGTGATATTACCTATTGGTAGGATGTTAAATATTTGTTCTGATCCGAGTGTATGGTTGGTTAATGTGGTAGTTCAATTCGCGCCAGTCCACAGATCACATAAATCGTCGGATGTAGTGTAATACATCTTATTGTATGCTAACCTGCAAGTAACAGTGCAAGTAACTGAACACATTCATACGTTTGCACTAACACAATCACTATGCATGTGTAAATTTACACAATTGTGTTAGTGCAAAAGTATGAATGTTTTGAGTTTTTCCCAGCAGTTCTAGGAGACAGTACCGAACTAGTGATTTTACCCATCATTTAGGGTGGGAGCTAGTTACTTCAATAGCCACGTGACTAGTCATTTTAACACGGGCATGTCCTAGGCACAGGGTCAATTGTCTCTTTTTGATTACAATGGGACTGTCTAATAGCTGGTCCAAAGTAGGGAACGCATTGGATTCACACATTGGTTACATAGCGTCAGTTACCTTGCTAGCTTTGTAACTGGTTACTTGATCTGCTACTTGACTAGTTATTTTTTGTTTACAATGTGACTATCGGAAAGCTGATCGAAAGTAGTCAACGCTTCTGGTGGGTAAAATAAAGTGCAGTACAAAAAAAGTTTGAAGTGACTTCACCATAGGTTACTAAGAGACACTAAAGTGACTATTGACTTCATGCTATGTTACATGGGATATCAGTATATTTAAGCAAAAATAAAAATAAACTGTATGAGAATTATATTAACACAATTTGTAAAAAACTAGTTTGTGCGAATTACTCACAAAACGTTTAAAGTGACTACACTCTAGATTACTTAGAGACACTTAAGTGACAATTGTCTTCACGCTAGATTACTTGGGAAGCATAAAGTAACCAATTGTCTTCTCTCTGCACTACAAAGTGCACACACGTGTCAAATGACCAAAATATATAAAATGGTGTCAGCCAAGTGATAAGACATTTGTGACAATTACTGTCTTTAAGGGATACATTGACTACTTGCTTAACTGCTGGGTTGCAACTCCCAGCAGTTCTAGGAGACAGTACCGAACTAGTGATTTTACCCATCATTTAGGGTGGGAGCTAGTTACTTCAATAGCCACGTGACTAGTCATTTTAACACGGGCATGTCCTAGGCAGGGGGTCAATTGTCTCTTTTTGATTACAATGGGACTGTCTAATAGCTGGTCCAAAGTAGGCAACGCATTGGATTCACAAACTGGTTACATAGCGTCAGTTACCTTGCTAGCTTTGTAACTGGTTACTTGATCAGTTACTTGACTAGTTATTTTAACACATGCATGTCCTAAGCAGGGGGTCAATTGACCCTTTTGATTACAATGTGACTATTGGATAGCTGATCGAAGGTAGTCAACGCTTCTGGTGGGTAAAATAAACTGCAGTACAAAAAAAAGTTTGAAGTGACTTCACCATAGGTTGCTAAGAGACACTAAAGTGACTATTGACTTCATGCTATGTTACATGCGATATCAGTATACTTAAGCAAAAACAAAAATAAACTGTATGAGAATTATATTAACACAATTTGTAAAAAACCAGTTTGTACGAATTACTCACAAAACGTTTAAAGTGACTACACTCTAGATTACTTAGAGACACTTAAGTGACAATTGTCTTCACGCTAGATTACTTGGGATGCATAAAGTAACCAATTGTCTTCTCTCTGCACTACAAAGTGCACACACGTGTCAAATGACCAAAATATATAAAATGGAGTCAGCCAAGTGATAAGACATTTGTGACAATTACTGTCTTTAAGGGATACATTGACTACTTGCTTAACTGCTGGGCTGTTATGTTAGGTAATGTGTAGATATTAGATCCAGCCTGTAGCCGTGAAATACCTCAATATGTCGTTAGGTCTGGAACCAGATAACTCAGCAAGGTTGGTTAGTATGTGACAGTCCAGGAATCTGTGTCTCTTGGCAGTTAAGGTCAGGCGTTCGCAGAAAAGATGGAAACCCGTTTCCTCTTTTTCCTAGTGCATAGTTAATACTGTCAGCAACCTTGATATATAAATTCTATTATAAGTTGAATAGTGCGTTTTTCATTACCTTGACCACCCTACATGTATCTATTTTTAGCCTTTCATGTACAGTGAGTGTCACTCAAAATCGTACAACATATTTTTTTTTAAATATTATAAAATTATAATAGGTGATTATATAAAAAATTAAAAGTCATTTTATTAATTGGAACAAAAAATATGTATTTCAACAAAAAAGTTAACAAAACCTCAATTCGTTAAAAAAATATTGATGAAAATTAAAGAACATCACAAAATTCATAATTCACTTAAATTCGTACAATTATATTAAATTATAATTAAAACTTTAAAAATTGAAAAAAATTTTAATATTAAATAATTCTAATACTTTGTAGGGTATCATTTGCTATTTTTTAGTGCCTTTACGATTTTAAATGAAGCGTTGATATTCTGGGCACTGACAGTCTTACCCAATTGTTTTATTTGTGGATAAGTGCAATTAAAATTATACCCAATTTTCTAATAGGTAATAGCACACACAATATAAAAATAGAATTTTAAAATAATTCCAAAACATCAACTTTCTAAAACTAATGAATAAAATGTGACTACGATGGTGTACGATTTTAAGTGACATTGACTGTATATTAATCCATCTACTACTTTTAATAGTCCCCAGCGGAATTGCAATTGGAACCGCGTTGCAGATATTCAATGTAGATCCCATTACAGCTAAGTCGTCTGTCTGTTCATTACCATAATAATGGACCAAAAACCAAAGTAATGCTTTATAATTAGAGTTTTTCTTTTCCCTCACTTTTTCATTTCCCGGGAAATCGGGATTCATTTGGAAATATCCCGGGATCTTGGGAATTCCCGCCTGAATAATTTATTCAATTTTAAGAATATAGATTTCCTTAAAAATTTAAAAAATGTCTTTGGTTTTAAAATGTAATTGGATACAAATAAAAAATCCAATGAAAATCTTCTATCTATCTTCTATATATATGAAATACAAAAAATTTTTCTACCTATGTCCGTTATAGACTCTGAGACCATCCAACCGATTAGCTATAAACTGGTATCGTTGTAAAGGTCCTAAATATGGTTTTAGACACCTAAAATCCTACATTAGGTCCATTTGGTCCATTCTTAAAGAAGATTTTCGAATTCTCTCATACAAACATTTTTCATCTAATATACATGTTCCGAATGAATTCAAAAACGGCTGGACCGATTTTAATGAAATTTTCAGGGAATCGTCGGAATAGCCAGCGGGTAACACTCTAAAGTCAGATTTTTGATTTTCGGCCTGTGGGCGTAGGGGTGTGGCAAAACCAATGCCATATACCGCTAATGCCATATATGTATATAAAATACGGCTGGACCGATTTTGATGAAATTTTCAGGGATTCTTCAGAATTGCTCAACGGCTAACACTGTATAATCAGATTTTTAATATTCGGTCTGTTGGTGGGGGGGGGGGGTGTGTGCGTGTAAAAATAAAATTTTTATATCATACCGCTAATGCCCTATATTTCATAAAAATGGATGTGTGTTCCGTATGGACTCAAAAATGGCTAGACCGATTTTGATGAAATTTTCACGGAATCTTCAGAAAAGCCTCTTGGGTAACAGTGTAAAGTTAGATTTTTGATTTTCGGTATGTGATAAACAATTTTGTTTACTCTTGCATATTAGGTGCATGAATAAGAAATTTCCATACTAAATATTTAAATTAATTGGAACCAGCTGAAATGCCACTACATGTATTAACATTGAAGGTTGGATCACCGACACTGTATATTAAAATCGAGATCGAGATGCAATATCAAACAGATGTTTTCTAAGGGCCAGCAACGCGGACCGGGTTCAGCTAGTTTAATATAAAGAGATAAACTTACTCGATTTCTAAATTTGTTATATAAAAACCTATCACCATTTGTCATTTGTATCGGAATGGCTTCAAGTTCCATTAGTTTTTTTTCTATCTTCTTTAGCTTCCAATGAATTTTGATAATTCGCAAAAAATAAATATTTTCCTTTGCATTTTGAATTGGCAGTGTTTAGCTTATTAATCAAAAATTAAGTAAAGATATTAATTAAAAGTTGAAGAATCCCCAATAATATTAAACAAAATTCAATTCCACGGAAAGTAGTTTTATTCCAAACATTTTCGTGTTCAATGAAGATGTATTAGTAGAGGAATTCAAGTTTGTAGTAGACCAAGTAGATCTAGTTCTTCCTAGATTCAGTTCTCCATACCAGAGTTCCATTGGAAGTACTTTAACAGTATACGAGTACATCCACTTAACTATGTCCCCATTTCATGACGAACAATTTAGGACAGGTGTAGTAGACCACCGTTCTAGTAGTTCTGGTTTGCTAGACCAATTTCCATAACCCATTGTGACATATCCAATCTACCTTATCACGTTCATGGGGTCACATAATTTTTGACAATATTGTCGATAATGAATAACGCGTAATAACGGTATCTCGATCTAAGGATGTCTTTCTGACTCTTCCTCCTTGTTCTTTTTCATTCAATTGATCTTCAATCTTTGTCTCAACCATATATATGGTTGAGACAATCATGTGAATCGTAAGTTAACCATATTATGGTTACCACAATCATGTAAATGGTTACTGTGACTATAATATAGTTAAAAAACTTGTAACACTATATAAATGGTTACAGTAACCATGCCCAATTATATTTTGTCTCTGCGTGTATACTCATATATAGCAGATTCCCCTCTATATTCTTCGCTGCGCCTTTTCCCCTCTATCTTAAATATGTTATTTCCAAATTAAACTCCAGTCCATTGCTACTTCAATATGGGATTCCGGGTTGAAATTTAGACTTCTGCCTTAGCCAAGTTTTAACATATTTATGTCAAGTGCAGTGTCAGTCCTTTCGCATACGATATTACATCGCTATTGTTGCTTCAACTACTTTACATATAAAAAAACACGAACAGCTGATCCCCTATGTTAAACTAAATTTAATATTTTCTCTTCGGAACGTCGTACATAAAGATAATTTTTCCTAATTTTATCACATTGTAAAATATTTTTAAGTTTTTTTTACAAAAATATGGATTACACCGTTTTAACTGATCTCCACCTCTCCATATTAATTAACTACGACTCTGGCTAGTTGTTGGAACAACGACGTTATGTCTTTAATAAAATAAAAATTCCATAAATTCCACACTAGTACCTCAAATACACACCCCTTTTATCGCACTTTTTCATGAAAATATATATTTTTTTTTGTATTGTGCATGTGTATGAGTGATTTAGATCAACCACCACCATTGAGTACCACGAGTACATGAATATATGAATGTTTTCCACAGACTAGATTTCTATTTCAGCTTAAAACTGATAAAGTATTTTTGTTCGTTACTTTAATGTTGGACACACGTTGCAGCAATAAATCAATTTAACCAAAATGCTAATGTTTTAATCAAACCAATTTCCAATTGGGTTTTAAATTCAATTTATGGGGTGGAGTTGAGGAAAAACCACATTAATCATTAAATAATTTGCAGTGCAAAAAATTAACAAAAAAAACAACACAAATACATAATTTATTTTTAGGACTCATGGTTAACTTTTGTAATCAAAGATGAAACGGAAATTTCTACTTGAATTATAAAGAACAATTGCAAGCGATCTGTGCAAACGAACATACATACATCTCTTTTACAAAACAATTGTTCTCAAAAGACAAAGTGTATTTAAGTATTGCTTTGAAGTGAAAAAATAATTGAATAAAGAAAAAAATGAATTCTGATACACAACAGTGTATCTTGATTACAAAACAATTAAAGTGGCACAATGATGTGGCATGCAAATGGTGTGATGGATGCGATGTGATGACAAACAATAAAAGATTAAATGACATTGTTGTCATGTTGTAAAACATTAAAAAAATTAAAAAAGTATAAAAACAACAATATGTCAAAACCAATAAAAGAAATCAAGTCATCATAAACCACAAGTATTTACTTGCAATTGTTTTTTAATTGTTCAAGCAAACGAATACATGTTTCTTACTAAATGCAACAAAAGTTCCGCTCAAATTTTTATTGTTTTTTTTTACTTTTTGTTATTTTTAAAAGAATCAGCTAACAGCGAAATTAATATTCATATCTTAAAAAACAATATGTACAAGTATTATACAAGTGTACCCAAATTCAAAATCCAGCTTGACCAAATTATCTGATGGCTTTTTCATAGGGATTTAGGGTCTCTGAATCTAAAGGGTCATATGTATTTTTCGAGTCAAAAAATATTTTATTGACAATATTTGGAACACAAGATTAAAATTAAAAGTTAAATTTTGTTAACATTTTTTCCAAAAAAAAAATAGCTTTTTCGTGCACTTTTTTAAAAAAAGAATATAGGAAGAATCAAAAATTGTTTCGAATAACTTCCAGGGACTCCTAATTTTTCATTAACAATATTTAGCAAAGTTGTAGCTACGGTAAAGCTGAATAACTCTTGTGAACATATGTATCAATGCATTCTGAACGTGTCTAGTCACTCTAAATAGGACATAAAGATCACTTTGTAGCTTAAAAATTTTCGTTTTTACAATTTTTTGACGCTAAAACAAAGATTTTTTGTTAAAATAATATCAAGTCCACACTTCTACATTGTGCTGTATTATTTACTCGGCTGAGGTGTTCGGAATGGGGATCAGTGGGTGGACCCTCAAAGTCTCACATTTAAAAAAAATCGCCAAAAAGCCATTTATGATCCGAATGAGCTGGAATTTTAAATATGGATAGTCCTAGAGAAGGTCTATGCCTACAGATAGGTTATCTCTTTTAGTTCAAGATATATTTAGGTTTAATTTTTTTTTAAATTTTGCTCGATCTTTTTTCATATTTTATATATGAAGGTCAAAATTGGTTTTTTTATATATGACGTATATTTGCTATAAAATTCTAAAGAAAATAAAACAAACCTGATTACAATTATCTCGTCCCTACAAAAAGTTACACGCATACAAAGTTGAAGCCTTTTTTTATATACTAGCATAGCCCGGTGCACTTCGCTACCCCTACCCTAGTAAAATTAAAAAAATATGAATGGAAATACGAAAATAACACATACAAAATTTGAGAATCTCTCAATTACAGTTCACTTGATATTCGAAAATAACTAATTAATTTTGTATGGGAGATACCACTCCACTGCTCTGATCCCACCGCTTTACTTTAACTTTCCTTTATAAGGGAGGGGTCATTCCTACTATGCCCATCATGCTTAGCTAAACTTCGAACAGGGATCAGGAATAAATTCGTTTTTAGCTAACCTCCTTAGAATGGTAATAAATTGATTGATACAGTGTTTAAATTCTTTTAGAATTATAGTTCACCAGATACTCAAAATTAATTATTTACTTTGCGCCATAACCACTAATGCAATCCCGACCATTTCATCTAAAATGGTAAGAGAGCTATGCGGACAAAGTTTGAAGAACCTTGCAATTATTACTTTGTATGGGAGGTGACTCACCTCTTTTTCCGACCCCTCCCATTTTGGGTACATGCCCTCTAATCTTATTCCGTCTATATTCAGCTAAACTCCGCACAGTAATAAGAAATTAATTCGCTATAAGTTTAAACACTTTTACAATACAGTTCTACAGATATTCGAAATTAATTACATAATTTGTATAGGGTGTGCCACGCCCACTATTCCAATCCCGAACAATTTCAGCGAAACTATGCAACATTATAAAAGAGACATTTAGACTAATTTGAAGAATCTTGCAATTATAGTTCACAAAATATTTAGAAATAACTATTTACTTTTTTCCGATCCGTCCCAATTTTGATTAAACTTCATGCAGTGAGAAACCGTCACAATTATAAAATAACTATTCACTTATCTACAATTACATATTTACCCCCATATACATAAACAGTTTTTTAAATTTGTCAAAGGTTTATAAAACAAATTTTGTTTTATAAACCTTTAAAAATTGTCTATACATATGGGAGTTAAAAAAAAAAAACACCTTCAAAATATATTTATTAAAGCGAATTTAAATTACTAAAGTCTTCTTCTTTGATTTCTATAACAACTCTCACTTAAAACAGAGCGAAATCAATACTGTTTAATTGTTTCTCCTATTTATTTACAACAACAAATTGAACAAACACGCATTGCTTTGTTTACTTTTTAGTTTATGGTTCACATGTACACGTTTTTGCATATGTGTTAGTAACATCTTTAAACGCTTATAACACCTAAAAAAACTGAACTGATTTCAATAGCATATATATTCTGCACTTCTGTGAATAAATCCCTTTAAAATGGTATATTTCTTACCCAAATTAAATGTATATTGTGAGGGTAAAAGGGGTCTAAAGAAATCGACTTGCCTATTAATGTTATGATTTCAACTTTGTATGCGTGTGTTTCTTAAGTTTTTTCCCAAAAAAGTCCCCATATTTATACATTTTTTTATGATCTGGTAAGAGAACTTAATGCAAAAACGTATATAGTAAAATTTGATTCACTTAAGCGGACAGTGTCCCCACCAGCCCTATCCAAACTTGGACAATTTTTAAACAAAATTAATGGTTTGAGTAAAAAATTCGAAAAACGCAAAGCACAAAAGCTCTTCATATTTGTTGTTTATATACATACAAAACGTTTTTACAAATTTTCCCCGTTTTTGGAATTTCGGTGTTCAAAAATAAAGAATGGCAACAATAGTGATGCCATTGATTTAAGAACATTTGTATCTATATTTCTTTAAAATTTTATTGTGATGTCTGTAACCGTTAAAATTTTACATTAATTCAAAGTTTATATTTTTCTTGATGGAAAATCACCATATTAAATTCTTTTAGTTTTTAAGGTAAATGACGTCCGAAAAAAAACAAAATTATTTCATTTCACTAAAATGTCAATCTTCTAGTCATAAGGTTTCCACCGTTGACAAAAACTTATATAAAAAGCTTATATTTACTCTTCAGAAGCTCCACAAACCTGTCCATTTTCAAAAATTTTAACGTTTTTTCATATCTTACATCAAGCCGGACTTGCGTGATCAAGATTGTATAACGATTTTCCAATTATTCGTTATTGCAGCACAATAGAGAAGTATACACTCGGTCATACTTTTTTAACAAAAAAATTTTGTTTTAGCGTCAAAAAAATTTAAAAAAACTAAAATTTTTAAGCTACAAAGTGATTTTTGTGAGCTATTTAGAGCGTCTAGATTAGAGTGTCCAAAAAACCGGCAAATTTAAAAAACCGGTTTCCGGTTTAACCGAAAAAGTGTGTTTTTGAAAAAACCGGTTTTGATTTTTATCTTTTAAAAAAATCGATTATCCGGTTTCGGTTTTTGTCTTCAAAAAAACCGGTTAACCGGTTTATATTAAATTTTTATACAATATGAAAAATACGCTAATTTAAAATTTTGGAATTTTTAATGCAATTGTCTTATATATTTTTCGAAATATTGCTAAATGCTACAATTTTCCATAAAATGAATCAATATTTTTAAAAATGGTATCAAAGTTTTTCAAAAATATGTTGAAATGAGCTTTTGAAAATATATTTCATTAAAACCGGTTAACCGTCTTACAAAAACCGGTTTTTCAAAAAACCGGAATGTTAAAGAAAACCGAAAAAACCGGTTGACCGGTTTTCGGGTTCGGTTTTGGATACTCTAGTCTAGATATGTTCAGACTGCATGGATATGTTTACAAGAGTTGTTCAGCTTTACCTTAGCTACAACTTTGCTAAATATTAGTAATATTTATAAATAGTAGATATTTATAAATATTAGATATTTATAAGCGATTTAGGAGTATTTGTCATCCATGTAACTTATTACCTATTGTTCTTAGCAAAATGTGTCCCAAAAAAATGAATAGCTATTTCTTCAATCTTTCGGAAAAGAAATTTAAAAAAAAATGTTTGACCTTTTTTCCAAAAGCAAAAACTTTTTTGCCTTTTTTCAAAAGAAAACTTAGGACTTTTCCATTAAGAGCTTTGATGTCGCTGAGTGGAATGCAAGTGAGATAACTAAAAGGGTCTAGACTTAAAAAGCACATTTCAATATAAATTTATTCAAAGTATTGGCCATTGTTAGATATGACAGTTTCGGTCACAAATTGTTAAAAACCGGGTCAATGTATAGTGAAATTTTCAAATGCCTATAATTGGTAGTTAACACGAGATAAATTTTAAGCGTATAAATATTTTGAATGTCTGAAGTGCACTACTTTAAGACCCAACTGAGCGTTGTGTCTGTGAGTCCGTCGTCAAAAATTCCATGTCACTCAGATCAGCCAGTTATAAACATAATAAAAGTGCTTTGAAAAGAATATACATTTTTTACTGGGATACTATATATATATTATTATTTAAGACATTACAAACGCAATAGGGAACTTATAATATCTTTACTACTTATGGTGAAGGGTATAAAAATGCAAATATTAAAATAAGGCAAACTGTCAGCTTGTATAAATTTGTTGTACATTTAGTGTTTATGACACTTGTTTAACATTTTTTACTGTTCTAACAATCTGTTTAACAAGATTTGTACGATTGAATCAGTCTGATGCAAAAACAATTTTCGGGATCAGGTGCAAAACTGTTTGTTTATTTCAAATTGAATTTTCATTCTCCAAAAAAAAAAATAAAGAAAAACTTTCTTTGTTGTTATTGTTTTGTTAACAAATTCCATAACATGGTTTGTGGAAGGCGATAGACAGCTCCACAAAACAGCACTAACAGATGACAAAACAATCTAGTTATTTTCTTGTCAAATTTCCAATAATAAAAGTAAAAAAATATATATATTTTTATTGAACAAAGAAATAGTTTTCTTGTTGTTTGGTGTTCAACTTAGACACAGAGAAAAAAATTTGTTGTCACAAATGTATTTATTTCCACTGAGTTTTTAAAGTTTTCATTGTAGAATTTTAATTGTGACAACCATTAATAACTAACCAAAAAATTCAACAAATACAACAGAATTGTTCTATTGATAATAAATTCAGTTGTGACAACAACATTTTTTTACGGTGTATAGAAAATAATATATTCAAATAGTCTCAATAGTATAAATGTACTTTTAAGAAACAAAATTTTAAATTGTTTTACTATGAATTTTAAATTGCGTTTATATGAATTTTCATATAATCGCTGTTGCCAGATGAGTGGATTTGTCCTCAGTTATGGGATTTCAATATATGTTTGGAAACAGAATTTCGTTACATTTCCATAATGATTTCTTGCGAGCTTTAATTTTCTGATATTATCGTGGTAACACAGAACACAGATATTGTGGATAAATATTAGAAGTACTTGAGGCCAATTTATATTAGAACATTGGTCTTCACGAGACAAAAGCATTGATATATCATACTTTAAGATCCTACTGTAAATTGCAAAGATATAATAATAGATATATAAAAAAATAAAAAAAAATTATTCGAAACTGTCTTGCAGAACTGCATTTTGTACGGCGAATTTTGTTTTGGAGATACGGTCTATTGTTCATATTTGTTTGAGTGAATAAATTTAATTTATTCACCATTTTAATCTGCGTTTAAGAATATTAACCATATTTGTTCATAATTTGATGAAAAATACTACAATTTAATATTATTATATTATATAATTAATATATTTATATGAGCAAAGGGTTTCATAACAAGTTTACAAATGTTAAATTATTTTTAAGCACTGAATCCAGCTTAAATGTATGTATGTCTAAGAAGAAATTATTTGGACTTTTTTTATCTTTTCGGACTTCGAGCTATATATACTTGGAAATGTATTTTTCTATTAACACAGCATTATAAATTAATTCTAATTACTCGCAAAGTAAAAAGAAAATAACATATAATAGTAAAAAAAACTTTGCACGTAATTTTAGGATCGGTGCTTTGAGTTTTTAGAATTTTTTACTCAAACCTAACATTTTTTTTTTTCAAAATTGGCCAAGTTTAGATAGCTCTGGGAGGCTATCTACGCTTCAGAGAGACAAATTTTACTTAACACGCCTTTGCATTAAGTGCTCCTTCCGAATCATATACAAATTGTATATATTCGATAAAAAAATTATTTTCTACAAAAGAAAAAAATACTTAAAAATACGATATTTTTTTCCCCGACTGCAATCAATCGGTGACTGTGATACCCACTGCATCTTGTATTATGCCTAAAATATTCTTCAGAACTCGGGCAGTTAATGAAGTTCTATCCGGACTCAATGTGAATAAATCCCCTGGTCCCAATTGCATTCCAGCACTTGTTTTAAACAATTTTTTATCATCGCTGGCCCGTCCACTTAGGAACCTTTTTTACCTTTCATATCAAGGCTCGAAGGTTATGGAGAGCATGTTAAACTATAACCTTGTCAATTATTTAGAATCGAAGAAACTTTTAAATGACAGACAATATGGCTCCGTAGTAGTCGTTCAACTGGAGACCTAATGGCGTTTCATTCAGAACAGTGGTGTCGATCAATACACCGCATAGGAGGGAGTAAAGTAGTCGCACTCGACATTTTGAAGGCATTCGACCGGGTGTGGTATGATGGACTAGCTTCGAAATTGACCTCGTTCGGTGTCGGAGGATCATTTTCTCGTTTTATTTCTAGTTCCCTTCGTGGACGTACTATAAGGGTAGTAATAGATGGGATTTGCTCCGAGAACTTCATATTGAGCTCTGGAGTCCCCCAGGGCTCTGTTCTTTCTCCTTCCCTTTTTTAATTTTAATGAACGATTTACTAGCAATCATTTCAAATCCGATTTATTCTTTCAAATTCATTCGACCATAGACCTGCTCTTTCTGAGATTAAACTGTCAAGAATGAATATGGACGACTCAATAAATCGTGACCTTACAACAATCTCCAGATGGGGTGAATTGAACCGAGTTAAATTCAACGCAATCAAATCTGAGTGCTGCCTATTGACACATAAACGTCTTGAGATTTCACCAGAATATCAAGTCATCGTATGGGTAGCACAACTATTGGAGTTTCAGATAACCTTTTGATTCTAGGTACGAGAATACAGTGTGACGTCCGTTGGAATCGTATACATATATTCAATGTTGCAAAGGAAACATTTAGGTGCCTGGGTTTCTTAAGACGGTGTCGGACATATTTCTCCCCTTCCGACCTTCTTCGTATATATTCAAGCTTCATTCGTCCTAAAATGGAATAATATTCCCACATATGGGCCGGAGCTGCAAGGTCAAGTCTAGAGCTGCTGGACCGGGTTCAATGAAGGGCGGTTGATCTTATAGGTGATGAAAATGTTACCCGGTTTATTGATACTTTAGAACATCGTCGGAATGTAGGCAGATATTATCACGGGTGTTAATATCATATCTAATATCAGACAGATTGCACCCATTTGCTATTAATTTGAGTAACGACCGCACGACACATTATAGGGAAAACTCTTTTTTTAGTCGAACCATACATATGTGGAATCTACTACCTGCCAACTTATTTCCAGCGGAATATAATATGTATCAATTCAAGTCAAACATCAACAAACACTACTCCCTTTTTCCCCCTTCTCATAATTTTATTTCCTAACATCAACACAATGCACTGCATATATAGAGGTATCCCCTGAGTGTTGGATATACAAAAAAAATGCTCCCTTCGACCAAAAAATAAAAACTTTTACCCACTTTAAAAAAAAACTCAGAAAAGCTGGACTACTCAAGAAGCCCTTTGCGAATTATAGGTTCGCTACTCTGTTCCAAAAATGCTGTTGGGCAGTATCAAAATATGTAAAGAAAATAGAGAAATACAATTTTTGAAAGCACCTACCAACGTTTGTCGTCAATTTTGTATATATATTCTATATTTACGCTATTTATATTGTTTTGTAAGATAAAATTCATGATCAAATAGAATCAACGTGTGTGAATAGCAGGTGCACAGATAAACACAATTACATATATAATTTTGAGGATTTAAATTTTAAATTGGATTTTTTGGGAATGTCAATTTTCAGATTGGCGACAGATTTGTCTGGCAACTCAGCTTATAATCGAAAGAAATTAAACATCAACGTATCGCATCGTAATAACGTCAACGAAAAATCTCTCTAGAGATTTTAAAACAAGAATTTTCAAACACTCATTGGTTTAATACGCATTCGTTTTTACTTATGTGTAGAGGGAGATATTTTGCAGGTAAAAAGCGAACAAAAAAAACCAATACATATTAAAAAGACAACTTTTATATTGTTTGCTGCAGACTATTAAAGATCTGTATTCATTTTGTGAACGAGATTAATAATCGCACAAAATTTCAAACTTGCAACAATATTCCGATACTTTGAAAGGTCTGTAACTATTTAATTTATACGAACAACAAAAAAAATTTACGCATACAATTGCAATTACAAGACAACATACAATGAACAGCAACATGCATGACAACATTTATGCCAGTGACAGTTCTTCTTGTCATTTATGACAACCTACATGTCGACAACTTATACTTTGAACACTGTAATCCACGGCACTATGTACTACAAGCCACTACAACTGCACTGTAACTATGTATAATACAAGTGTAAACTCTACACTTGCTGTGCTTGTCTATAATAATCTCAATACTAATTGCAGCGATTCTTAAACTTAAATTGATTGCTTTCATTTTTACAGAATTCTCAACACCTTTTTCCACCACACTAAATTTGACAGGTGAATTTGACAACTCCACCAAAATCTGAAGCAACAGGGGCAACTTTTGTTCAGTTGCGAAAATAATCGACATTATGTCCACTTATGTTATTTTTGATATTTCATTAAGTTTATTAGGCTAAACAAATATATAAAATGTCATATTATTACACAACAACTTCTGTCTGAAGCTTTGACTACTAATTTTTAGATTCGCCTTTAAACTTCATTTGAAAATGATCATCAATTAGTATTTGTAATTTCGAATATTCAATTTAGGGGTGTTCTAAGATGTTGAAAATATACAGTATCTTAAAAACATTATAGACGTTTTAGAAACTCTGACATTGTCGTTACACACACAGTACGAGGTTTTTCCTTTTAAACATCTTATCAGCGGTACCTTAAAAAAACCAACAGCAACATTGTATATTCACAACACATTTTATGCATTTTAAAATAATTTCTTGAATTAAATCAAATTTTCTATAAATAGTCATTGACAAGGTATATTTTTTTATTCTTATGATAGAGAGGTCTATGATCTCATTTATTCTAGTTTTGGATAATTAAATTGAAAACAATATTTTCTGCATGCAATTTTATTGGTTTAGAGTTTAAGTCAGCCAGTTTAAGTTCAAGACAATTTCGAAACCAAGTTTTGGAAGTTTTTGTTCTTATTTCCATATTTTTTTTTAAAGTACAATACTTAGAAGTAAATCAAGTTATACGATAAACACCACAAAAAGATATATACTTAGGGACAATTCTGTAGAACAACGGTTTCAAAAAATTCTAAGAAATAATAATTTCTCACTAAACAACTTACTTTTCAATGACTACTTCATACCATCTTCATCACATGGAAGTTGATTGGTAATGACTGACATATAAGTCATTGTATACGAAATTCAGAATTAATTCAAATTAATTTCATCCAACTTGTGAATGATTTACATGTTTGTTAATTACACTATACAACAAAATCAAATTTTTTCCAAAATTACAAGGTCCGACCAATAAATTTTGATAGAGGAGACAAAAAAAAGACACGTGTATCGGCGTTTTGAAAGACCCTGAACCTGCCGAACATTTTAACCCCATAAATCCATGTTGTAATGGTGTTTTTTGCTCATTTTTAAAAGAAGGACAAAAAAGACCTATGCCTTGAGGATTTAGAGGGTTAATATATTCTACAAGAATATTCTCCGTAATATTTTACATAACTTAACTGAACACATTTTATACCTAAAATGTAAGGATCACATGGTTTCTTATGACGATTAAAAATAAGAATGAGCTAGAGTTGGGAAACTTTAAGCCCCACCTCAAATGAAATTCAGATGTAAACTTTCAAAACGCCGATACACGTGTATTTTTTTTGTCTCCTCTATCAAAATTTATTGGTCGGACCTCGTATTTTTTTGTGTTGTACAGTGTTATTTGAGTTTTATATTAATCGAATGAAAATTAATAATTGTTCTATTCTAGTGATCGATTATTCGAAAAATATCGAGTAAAAAGTATTGTTCGAATAATTTAATAAAATATATATAAAAATACAAAATTAATAATATATAGAAGTAAATAATAGTAATGAAAAAAAGCATTTTAGTTATATAAAATCTCGTTAAATATTTTATGAAATAATTGCTAATTGAAGAACATTTGATTCCAAAGTATTTGTACATAACTTTGTGCAAGTTTTTATTTATATAAACATTTTTTTTTACATTTTAACTTGAAAATTGATTTAATCAATTATTGATCTAATAATTTTTTATTCTATATTGACAAATGATATTCATTCGAATAAAAATTATATTTGTTCCTCGATTATACGAATGACAACCCTAGAATGTGGTAATGGCTTATTTAACTCTCTATTTGAGTATTTATATGCCCTTTACATTCGATGAATTCATTTACTTCCATTTTAATTATTAATTTACTAGTAACACTATGAAACAAACGAAGACATTTAGAAAAACAAGTTCGACTCTACTACTAAACGGTAGTAAAACAATATACTCAGTTTGTCCATTTTGGTGGCCAATTTTGTTATGGGTCCCCAAAGATTCTGAAAATCAGTGGGCCCTCAAAAAATAGTGTCATCAGTTTTTGGGCAACAGCTAATTCAGACTTTATATGGCAATAATATAGTTCCTAAACAAAAAAATTTTGTTAAAATTTTTAAAAAAAAATAGCTTTTTCGTGAACTTTTTTTGAAAACAAAATAGAGGAAGAAATTTGTTTTTTTCCTTATTTTAGAATAACTTCCAGGGACTTCTAATTTTTCACTAACAATATTTAACAAAGTTGTAGCTACGGTAAAGCTGAACAACTCTTGTGAACATATCAATGCAATCTGAACATATCTAGGCACTCTAAGAGCTAGTTTCTGGGATAGAGATAATCTACATTCTTCGCTTAAACCTAAATTAAACTAAAAATTGTGTTTCTCACTTATTGTTTATATGCTATATAATCTAGGTTTAACTGAGCATCATTGGTGAGTTAAACCTAAGTATAAAACGCCAAAGCACAAACAGATGAAAAATAAAATAAACAATTCAGCACAGCAGCTCTTTGTTTTTATTTCCTTTATTAACATCAATCTAATTTTTAATATACATATTATATACTTTAATCACACTTTTTCTTTTAGCAAGTTAAAATTTACAAAAAAAGTTATGTAACGCGGTTGCTTTTTCTTATAAAATCTATAGTATTGCCATATTTATATGAAAAAAACTGAAGAATAAACATGTGATTTGACTGAATAGTATGGCAATGCTAACAAAATTAATCCACTAGTGAGAAACACAATCATTGGTTAAATTCCGGCAAAATATGTTTCAGGATTAATATAACAGCGTGTTAAGCTGAGTTTAACTGACAAGTAAGAAACTAGCTCTAAATAGCTCACAAGGGCGTTTTAAAACGTTAAAATTTTTGAAAGTGAGCATGGTTTGTGGAGCATCTGAAGAGTATACATATATAAACTTTTTATATAAGTTTTTAATATTGGTAAAAACCTTCGGACTTGAAGATTGATATTTTAGTGATATTAAATAATTTTGTATTTGTTTGGGACTTCATTTACCTTAAAAACTAAAATGATTTTAATATGGTGATTTTCCATCAAGGAAAATATAAACTTCGAATTAATGTAAAATTTTAAAGGTTACAGACATCACAATAATGTTTTGACTATTGTTGCCATTCTTTGTTTTCAAACACCGAAATTCCTAAAACGTGGAAAATGTGTTTCAAAAACTGAGAGTTTTTAGAATAAGTGCCCACTTTGACGTTATTTACCCAAGTAAATTGCGTAAGGAATTCATCATCTTTTTAAATATCTTTAATAATACATCAACGAATAAACATTACATTTAAAAGTTAAAAAATATGTTAACAATAGTCGAGGGAATTTGTAATAAATTTGGACTAAGGTGTTTAAAATATAATTAATGGTCCAATTTATTCTTGTAGAACATACGTTTAGTCAATAAATTGTAGCAATTATTGATAACTAATGTCAAATTATTATTTTGCAAACATTATTGTACTTTCTACTTGAAAGCATTTCAGTTTTTATACCCACCATCAAAATATTTGTCGCAGACCCACATTAGCAGATATATAAATTCTGGAGCCTGTCTGCTGAAAATACGATATGGCCCAAACAAAAGGATCTAGCTGGCTAAAATTTTTGGTTCTAGCAACTAAACTTTTATTACCACTTTTAAAATTTTGTAGCCATAACTGTAAAATTCGGTCACTAAGGCAGAATCATTCGATTGGCAACAAATTCGGTTGCTATTACGATTCTGTTTTCTATGTGTATACAAGATTCGACACAGCTCTTACTTGTTGACTATTGTTTTGAAAAATACAACAAGGGAAGTATCGAGTAATTGCTTTTTGAATAATTATATACCGGAAAAAATAGACAGTACCAAAATTGTTAATACTTTTACTTCAAATATGTATGTTGTGTAAAAAGCGCAAATAATATTTTCCCAGAAGGCAACTTAAATTAGCCATTCGATGATAAGCAATTTTTTCTCTTGATAAATATTATTGTAATAAAACCTTTTACGGTTACATATTTTGTGATACTGATGCGTACAGGCACCATAAAATATTAAATTGAAAAATCTAATGAATTGACTACGTCAAATTCATTAAGAACGATTTGACAAATTGTCGTAATCAACAAATGGTAGAAGTACCACGAGTCCAACAATGTTGCAAGTACATTTCTTAAGAGTGTACAACTATTTGTTGTTGACTTTTATGTCTTTAGATTCTTAATTGTCATCATAAAATGTTACACTACTCAGCATGGTTTTTAGATAGAAGATATCTTAAAGTTTTTTTTATTATTAATTCTCCATTTCTAAAAAAAAGTCTACATGCAAAATAACGCCTTGTTTAAGGAAATAGCTACGACTTTATCAAAAATAATCAACATTTTTACGTACTCGTGTTACATAGTTCTTTCAATTAGTTGAAGACTTAAAAATTTGTTGCAAAATTCGAATTTTGTTGGGTAGTGTAACTATTAACCTGCAAATGTCGTCATACTGGGGAAATGCAAAACATCATGCAGATGTTTGCAATACTTTAACGAATTTAGTATTTGTTCACAGTTTTATGAAAGTTAAAAACAATCAATTTACCGTTATTTAAAATCAATAAAATTATTAATTGTTCATTAAAAGAGCTTTTAGTGACAAAGAAACTATTAAAGTGGATGGCATGGGAAATTAAGTGATAACTTTATCGTAAATTGCACACAACAACTATCAGTATGAAGACGTTTGTGTAAATCATGTAATTAACTCTTAAATGCATAAGTGGGACAAGTAGTTGACTATAGTTAGTTAAACGTCTTAATTGAAATAAAATAAATTTTATGTCATGAATAAAATAAAATTTATGAACTTTTCTTGAATCAGAATAAAACTAGAATAATATACAACTTAAAGAATCCTTAAATATTCATAGTTTATGTATGATCTACACTAATATGAATAGCAGGGCTATAACTTTTTTACATTTTTTTTTTCAAATATCAAAATGGCCCTAGCATTGTCGAATAGACCATTGAAAGTTATTTAAAAAAAATGTATTAGTTTTTCGTGGTTGTCAAAAAACTTCACCCACACAACGCGGTAAAGTTTGGAGATATTTTTTTTTTTATCCAACCTGGCTCGAATATATTTTTAAAATTTGCGATAACGGGAAAAAATTCGCTGTTTTACTATAAAGAAATAAATAAAGTAATAAAAATTTAAGAAAATTTTGACTTAAAAAAATTGTTTTTGTGGGTGAGGTTTTTATTCCAAAATGACCCGTGAATGTGTTATCGTAAATAACACACCATTGGCCATCGGGTGATGCTAGGGCCAAAATTTGGTTATACCCCTAATGAACAATGTCCTTCGAAATGGTTCATGTTTTAGTTTTAGTTGTTAGAATTCTTTATCTTCCGAACTAATCCCTTCTTCGAAGCACAAATATATTTCGATGCATATTTTGAACTTATTCTTGAATTAATTATGAAGTATTGTCGGGCGTTCCTGACTATATGATACTCTACACTGGAATGGAAAATAGTAATAATGAAATAAAATAGTTCTTAGTATTATTTCAATGTAATAGAAAATATTAATTATGTTCATTAAAGTTAAAGACTGATTTACAAAAAAATTTATAATAACTTTAACTATATGTATTTAAAAATATCCCCCCAAAAATATATGAATGCTTTCGATTGACAAGAAAATTACTTGGTGGCAATTTCTTATCAATACCAATTCATTTTAAATAATGAATACTTCCTATCCAAATTTGCTATCGGAGGAAAAATAATAGAGATATTAGTGATTTTTAGTTAAATTTGAATTATATTTTTTTCTTACTAAATTTTTTAGGTACTTTAAAATAAAATGCGAAATTAACCATAAGCTCTCTTTTATTGTGTACTATTTCTGACTTTCTGGTTGAATTTTCCGTTTCGGTGTATTCATGCAATTATAATAATATTTATAATAATACGGATAATATTTTTGGGGAACATTTTAACCCCTTAAATCCCTGTTTTAATGATGTTTTTGCTATTTTTTCAAAAAAGGACAAAAAAGACCCATGCCTTGTGGATTTAGAGGGTTAACATATTCTACAAAAATGTTCTCCATAACATTTTACATAACTTTGCTGAACACATTTAATACCTAAAATGTAAGGATCACATGGTTTCTTATGCCGATTAACAATAACAATGTGGCATATTTGGGAAACTTTAACCCCCCTCAAATGGAATTCAGATGTAAACTTACAAAACTCCGATACACGTGTCTTCTTTTTTGTCTCCTCTATAAACATTTATTGGTCGGACCTTTTAATTTTGGAAAAAAATTGAATGTATAGTGTTATTAATTGAACTTATTGGCTGGAAACATTGTACACTGTACTTTAGAAGCAACACATTTATTTAAAAAATATTTGGTCCCATTACGTGACGTTAAAAAGATTTCCATTTAACAATTTAAACAATTTTGTTCCGTGTTTATTTTACACAAATCAAAAGTAACTCTAACAGTTTTATTTTATTTCCTTTTTACAAATTGTTGGTTTTTGCATTCAAATGTTGTAGTACTTGATCTATATGTAGTTATAGCTCTATAATTATAGCTTGAATTATATTTTGGTATTGTATTTTTTAATTAAATGTGTGTGACTTTGCATTCAATTGGACGTTTATAAACAGTTTGGATCAAAAGTAAAACTACACTGTATTTCTGAGGTAGTTTTCTAAAATACATAAATAATTAAAAATCAATTAAAAAATTAATGAGTTAAGCTAATTTTTGTGATAACACCATTTTCGAATTTTTCGGTTTTTTCATATAAACATAACAGACTGTATTTTGCTTTAGACGAGGAGCATCCTGATTTAAACTAACGCACCTAACCTAACGTTTACAGACCAATTTTTAAAAATCTGTTTGCGTTTTAAAGGTACAACCAATTTCTGTCAAACAAAAGAAACAATTTTCATTTTTAATCACATACATATTGATGATGTTTTGAATTTGTAACTTTGAGAATACAGTTATTTCACGAAAACGAAGTGATCGCGTAAAACTATCTAAACCTTGTGATCAAACTACAGGTTGCAATTCTCTCTATGATATGTTGGAATTATATGAAAATTCATGGTTAAGAAATTGCATAAAATACATTAAACCCCATTATCTCAATCTCTGTTTATTTTATTTATTCATCGTGACGATTTACTGACCGTTCTCATACAGAAATTATATTAATTGGAAGTAAATATATATAGAAAAACGATAACCAGAGATTGAGAAAATGGGGGTAAGAATAGTAGATGCTCTCGTTTATTTGATGGTTTATCGTCAATTGAATTCGATAAAAGTATGATCTATCAATTTCTGGTACGAATAACCTTCAATCAGAAACATTGAATAAATCATAAACGTTTGCTTGACTTTTATGTTCAACTGTTTTGTATGATTTACTCTCCAATTCAGGCATACGAGTACGAATGGAGACACAACATCCAACAAAAATCGTACAAATATTGTTAACATAGCTTTCAATATACAGTGTAAATCATGAAAATTACCATGTAACGTGCCACAAGGTGGTAAATTAATTTTTCTCTATTTGCATAATCAGCAAAGGCAACAGAAGCAACAACAACACCCCAGTCAGTACCAACAGACTTTTTCACTCGTACTATTTAGTGGTACGTACTACGTAGTGGTTGTATGTAGTCAGTCGGTCGTCGTCATTAATACAATTTATTACAAACACAATGGGTTACAAATATTATGTGTGCTAATTTGTTAATAATCCACACAATTTTGTTTGTCGTTTTTATTTTATTTTTTTTTGCGTCCACGTTTTCTTGTTGTTGGATTTGGGGTATTTTTTTTAATGTAACAACTGTCTAACTGAGAAATAAGAATTATGAAAATTGTTTTATTTCTGTTAACGAATATTAAATAAATTAAATGGAGTTATGAGCCGCCAGAGCTTTTAAATAAAATGTTTGTATTAAATATTTTATGTGGAATGGAAATGTGGAAGCACGAATTACAACTGGGTCGACTGGCTACAAAATAACTAAATTGTGGCTTGAATACAAACCACAAGGGGTCGCCTTGTTTTATTTGTAGTTTATTGTTCGAAAAATGTTTAAGATAAATATGTACATTTTTCATACTATATTTTTTCTTTAAATACCTACCTTAACTATTTTTAGAATATTACAATACCTCAAACCGCTTTATTTCCAAGAAAATTTGGTTCCCAATTTTAGCTATAAAATTATTGCTCTTTATTATTTATTGAAATTTTTCCATATTGAATATTTCAATGAAAGATGTCTGACTTGAAACATTTAAAACTTGAACAGAAGGTTGAACAATTTTCTATCTTCTTGAGCAACCCATATCTTTGTGAAATGTCAGATATAAACTATATAATTCACAAGTACGATTATAACTTTTTAAATCAGTCGTTTATGTAAAAGATGTGTTTATTTCCTTTAAATAAACCGGATACTTTTGATTGCAAATAAAAGCCGTTTAGTAGTTTGAAAATTGTAACAACTCTTTATTTATTAAAAATGTACAACAACCACAGAATTAAATAGCCACTCAATGTTTTTTTATACACGTTTATAAATTCTCAGAATTACAGACACAATTTATTATGTACACGAATTTACTTGAAAAACACACAACACACTTTAAGGCACTTAGATGATGTTTCTTCGAAAAGCGTCTCTGATCAACTCACTCACGACTGCAACCTCTGCCACTATTTATAACACTGCATTACCATCTAGAAAGCTCTTTAACTGTCAAAGTTCGAATATTCTAGATCATACGCCATCTGTGGTGTACTTTCTACAATGTTCTTTAACTGATTATTCGAACTCGAATACAGCGTTGCAATCAAACTTACAATCAAATCAACTGAAAGCTTTTATTTAACAATGCCCACAGATATGTTACAGTTTTACAGCACTGTTACTTGAAAGCATTATGCTACTTTTAAATCAGCAGTTAAAATCGTTATATTTGAATTCAAGTACAATTTCGTAACAATAAATATCTGAAATTAAGATCCATAATGTTATAACGATCGGTCGAAAGCTAAATTTTTGTCAAAATTTAGCATTTTTACACTCATTTGAAAATAGTAACCATAGAGAAATATACATAGAGCGGAAAATCTGCTGTCAAAGACCTAACTCAGTTGTCAAAAAAATAAGTGGTGAGAATGTATTAGTAAATAAAATAATGTGAAAACAAAAACAACACCTGTATGTGTGATTATTTTGAGTAAAATTTTGGTTTGAGTTTTTTTCTAGTTTCCTCTCTTGTTGTTTCTCTATGATAGTAACCATAGAGAAAATACATAGAGCGGAAACTAGAAAAAAACTCAAACCAAAATTTTACTCTAAAAAGTTACACATACGAGTGTTGTTTTTGTTTTCACATAGTTTTTTTACTAATACATTCCCACCACTTAGGTTTTTGACAACCGAGTTAGGACTTTGACAGGAGAGTTTCCGCTCTATGTATATTTTCTCTATGATAGTAACCTTGATTATATCTTTTCAAGTATAACAGGTAACTTAGTGTTATAAACAGGGGTTTCTTGATTTTCCTATTTGCTTTATAATAAAGTAAAATCTACTCTCATATGTAAAAGTTTTGAGCTAAACAAAGTTTTGCAAATCAGAGGAGGTGGACTCTAACAGGCTGATCACTAGTTTAACTTTCGGAATGCATGTATCCTCTTGTTTGTAAATCATTTTGCAATCGGACTAGTAGTTGGGTAGATAAAAAATAAAATAATATATTTCCGAAGGCACCAGACGGTCTGGTTCTATAAATAGCTGGGATGATAACAAAACAACTCCGAATACCTCTATTTTTTGATGTATTTCGGATACTAAGTTCTATGTATAGAACTGTATTAGGGTTTTTTAGAAAACCGATTGTCGGTTAACAGTTTTTCCATTATGTCGCGTAAAAAATTTTACTAAAAAAAATTGTGTAAGCGTGATATATTTTTACAAATAATAAATAATTCAAAGGGGAATAAACTGTTCGACAACGAGTGTCTGATATACTTCAGAACGGGAAAATGTGTCAAAAGCATTTACATATGCACACAGTTACTAAAGTATACGTACGATCGACTTATTTGGTTTTTTTGTAAACATCTATTATATATAAATACAAGGCCTGACTCATTCATTCATTCATTTATTCACTCACTCACTCACTCACTCACTCACTCACTGATGGGTCAGTGAATGTGTGAATGAATGAGTCAGGCCTTGTATTTTTAAATATATAGATTTTTACAAAAAAACCCAATAAGTCGATCGTACGTATACTTTAGTAACTGTGTGTATGTACAATATTACTAAAATTTAGTTTTTTGAGACCACGGAGGATTCATCTGGGGTTAGGAAGAAGTTAAGTCAAAATATTTGAAGTTGTAATTCGTTGAATCGGTCTTTGAACTGAAAACGTCTTATTTTTCACAAACAGACTCTTTTCGGTTATTTGTTGAATCATCGTATGTTGTTTTTTATAAGATGATAAGAGAATATTCTCAAAAAGTATAACGAAAAGCAATTTGAAAATTTTCATATTTTCGTAAACAAATTTTAAAAAAATTTAGAAACCAATCAAGCGACGACTTGTCGAATTATTTCAATATATGAAATAATCGGAACCGGACTTTTTTTAAACAGAAAAAACCGCATTCCAGGTTTTTCATACTCTAATGTGTATCAAATTGGAGTTAGACCTTTCTAATAAGCTTTACGCAAACAGAAATCAGATAAATTAATATTTTGTTGATCATAAATTCTCCCGAAAACCCAAATCCTATAATTATAAAAAAATCTATGGTAATTTTTTTCTTTTTATTTAGCCTTTTATTTTCCATCAAAATAAACCCTTTTTTCATTATATTGGAACAATTTGTAGTTTGTCGCCGCAATTATAGCCACACTTCATGTGTGTGTGACAAGTCATCGTAATTTTCACCAATATTTGTTAAATAAACAACATTTTTATCTCTGTTTACAGTAAATAAAATATTTTTTAGGCTTTAATTTAATATTTCAAAAAATAATTCGGCATTTGTTTGATGTGCGTATGAGAAATGTATTTGACGTGCCAAAACCACACAATTCATCTGAGTTTTTCTTGCTGAACAACGAAGAAAAAATATGTAAACCAAATTTGATTTAAGAAGAAGGAAATACATGGTAAATGTGTATTTGAAAACACAAACTGAACAAGAAAAGAATAGGAAAATATGTCATCTTGGGTTGGGCACCGAAATGTACAATACAAGTCAAGGTTTCCCAACAATCGTACTTTGCATGAGAAATGGAAATTTCATTAAATAATTTCTATAAATCAATTTGAATTTTATAAATTTAAACACACATACTCAAACTTAAATATTCGTATGTAAGTATGTTTGTGTTTACACAATAGCTTTTCCTGACACAATCTTATCCTTTGAGTTGTATGCTCATACATTTATAGAATTTAAATATTTCTATTTACTTATAGTTTTCCCATTTGGAATTTTCGTGTGTCCATTAGAAATGATACCACTTTTAGCTTAATGGCCACTGGTCAGTGGCCATGAGGAGATAGCGGTAGCAGGTTTTCGTCATAAAACTCATTTCTTTACGGTATTTTAAGATTTAGAGGACACAACTGTTTAAGGAGGAATAAAGTGTGTTTAAATTTATTTTGTCTTCATTAAACTTTGTGATTTTCCATACAAGTTTTTCATTTTATTAATGAGGAGGAGAATAGTTTATGTTTTATTTAAGAGTACGAGTTTATGGCGCTGTTCAAGTAATCTGACATTAGACGGATTTTAAACACTTTAGTATGCCGGTTTGACAGCTTTTAAATCTTGTTTTGGTAGAGCTAACATTCTATAGCTTTGTAATTAAGTACAATTAATTAGTTTTCAGCATAACTTTGGAGTAACAACATGCTGATCAATAATTATAATTTTTTTACCCTACACCACCATATTGGGGGAAATATATTGCATTAGTGCTGATGTTTGTAACGCCCAAAAATATTAGTCCAACTCCCACCTTAAAGTTTACCGATCGATTCAGAATCATTATCTGAGCCGATTTATCGATGTCAGTCCATCTGGCTGGCTGACTCTTCATGTAAATTTGTGCGAAAAGTACAGTTCGCAACTGTCAACCGACGGTACTTGTAAGTATCATAACAATAATAAGTTACAAAATGAAAACAAAACATATTTTGAATCTTTTTGCCCAAAAGTACTTTAATTAAATAATATTTTTTTTTCCAATTGGCAAACTCGCTTACCCAGAATAATTATTTCATGTTCTCATTGTGGTGTTTATTTATGTTGTAATGACAAAAAAAACTGTTTCGTAAAATACCATAAAATAGACTTGTAGTTAATAGAAAATATTATAAAATAAAAACTAATCAATATATTAATAAAATTTAAACAAAAAATTTCTGATACTTGCAGGTCCTTTTCGGTCCCTTGCAGATACTCCACAAAGATAAAATTTTGTAAATAACTTCCTGAAGTCCTTATTTTCAATATTTCATAAAGAATATAAAACTTTTTCAACGATTGATCAACAAGGGGTTAAATTTATAACATGTATTATTTTCGGCCCAAAGACGAAATCTAGCCCTATAAAATTAATGCTTGATTTATATAGATATCCAGTAAAATCTTTCCACGCGACCAGATTTCAGGGCAATCGGTCCATAATTGATCATAGCTCCCATGACCACTTCCGAAATCTTTTTTAGGTCATAAAACTGTTAGTAATATTGACATTCAAATAAAATTCCACACAAATAAGTTTCATATAGAAATAAGTCACACGATCTATGGGGGATGAACCAACTTTTGAAATCGATGTCTTCCGATCGGGATGCACCAAGTTTAGTCCTATTCAGACACAATTTTTCAACAAGATCGGTCAAGAACAGGTTAGATGGGTCAAAATTTGACATTTTGGCCAAACAGGAGTTTTTTCTCATCCATGTAACTTATTACCTATTGTTCTTAGCAAAATGTATCCCAAACAGTTTAGATAGCTATTTCTTTAATCTATCGAAAACAAAAATAAAAATTGTTTGAAATTTTTTTCCAAAATCACTTCCTTGAAGAGCTTTTTGGTCGCTTAGTGGGATGCGAGTTGGATATCTATCAAAATAAATGTTTTGTAACTCAAAACATGCAATTTTTGACGTTTTTTGCAAAATCAAAATCTTTGTTCACTTTTTTTCAAAATGGAGCCTTTTTTATTTTTTGTTTTGGTCAAAATAAAGCTTGTTTCTTTTCCTGTAATAGCTGTCTTGCTAAAAAATTGTGTCTGAATTACTATTCAATAGGACTAACCTTGGTGCAAAATCGCTCATTTGCTGCTAGGTTAGGTTAGGTTATAAAGGCAGCTAGTTATCAACCAGCTCACTTGGGTCCATGAAATTGGTCCCTTTGTGTTACCCTAAGGATCATGCTCAGGACCTCAAGAGATCCTTCACATGTCAGAACTGGGTTCAATGCCGAACCAACCTGACGCACGAATGAACGAATCCATCCTCCTGACATCCAGAGTAGATAGATCCGCTAGGCCGTGCAAAAATGGACTACCTATTGTCGCAGTCCGCACCCCTGTTAAGGCAGGGCAAAGACAGAGGAGATGTTCAATCGTCTCATTCTCGTCTTCGTCATGGCAACTTCTACAGAAGTCATTATATGGAGTATTCATTCTCCTAGCATGCTCACCTATCAAGCAATGCACCGTAAGCACTGACATCAGAGCTCGTAGCCTAGCCCGAGGTAGCCCCGTGAGGGACATTGACCTATGATGGTCATAAACGGGCCAGGTGAGTCTCGATATCGTGCAGTTTGTCAAGTTAGACCATCTGAGTTTGCTGCTATATACTTTATGGAGTGGCAAATGAAAAATAGAAATTAATGTTTAATTTTTATATTCTTCTTTCTAGAAGAAAGAATACAAAAGGTACCAAAAAGTATGAGAAAAATCATAAAAGCAAGACATTTTGGGACATATTTTAAGTAAAGCAAGGTTTTGTGAACGCTTAAAAACCAAGGTTGACTAACCATTCGAAACAGATAAAAGGTGATGCAATGCTAATTTTAATTATTTTGGTAACGGTATTTTCACTTATTTCGGTTACGTTTGATGGTGTTATTTCGGTAAGGGTATTTTAATGATAACGGTGATTTCGTTCTAACCTAAATTATTAACCAAATTTACAATTATAAAAAAGTATGTTGACAAAGGTGGATACACATAATCATACATATACTACATGTTAACCTCTGTAGGAAATAATTAACTCAATTGCGGAAAATAGAAATGTGTCCTTAAAAATTATTGTAGAATAATGGTAACGGTATTTTAATGGCTTGCATAGATTGAGCACCAAACATTACATTTAGTTCATCCCACATCGCCAGTTCTGCTTACTAAATTGAACAAATACTTGTTAATTGTAAAAAATAATATAAAAATCAATAAAAAAGTCATATGTAGATCGAAAGCTCTGCTGTCATAGCCCTAACTCAGTTGTCAAAAGCCAATATCGTGAGAACGTATTAGTAAATAAAAACTATGTGTAATCAAAAACAACACTAAGTATCCTAACTACTTATCCCTCTCTAACCCGTTAAAACAGTTTGAGTTTTTTCTAGTTTCCTCTCGAGGTGTATTTCTCTATGGATAGAATTACGAGAGACGTTATTGTGTACTGTATATAAAGTATTTCTAAGACATTCTTCATATTGATGTTTTAAGTTGAAAGTTGGCCAAATACTCGTAACAATTATTGTCGGGCTCTGTTGAAAACACTAATTTAAAAAAATAAAATTAAAATTAATTTTAGTACGAATATTGTTTAAATAGAAAATATATGAAAATTATTTTATTTTTGATTTTTGCTATATTTTTTATACCCTTCATTTTATTTTTATTTTGTATGTATCTGACATTTTTGCAAAAAATATCTGGACATTTCATTTTCGCATAGAAATCGCGTAATAAAAAAATTAAACTGTTCTCGTTTTTAGAAAAAAATTTTATTATTATCTTTTAGATACATTTTGGTATTCAGCTAATATTTAGATCAGACTAAGAGACTTTCTTTTTTCACAACCATTTTAGCAAATATACAAACCAATTGAATATCATCCACATTCTATTACAAAATACAAAAAGAAATGTTATCAAATAGTAATCATGCGCTTAGGCAACATTATTACAACTTCCAACATGTTCGAACTGTGATATAAAAATCCATAGCATATCTTAAGGCAGACAGTTTAATACTAAAGTTCCACAAGAAAACACAAACTAACGCAAAGAAGATGCTAGCAAATTTATCATTAAATAAAAACAGTTTTATTAATACGTAGTAAGATAGGACAGTTTATTAAGTAAATGATGTCACTTTATTTTATTGCACATGGTGTAATTATGATAATTTCCATTAATGTATAGAAAAAAGGGTAAATGCCCTCTAATGTGACCTAAATGACAAATATTGATAAGATTATTTTGTATTTTTTTTTTAATATTTGCACACACATAATACATTCGTTATGCTTTTAGAATTAAATTGTTAAAATGTAAAATTTAAATTCGTTTTTCCTCTTTTAATTTGTCCTTTTCTCATACGTTTTGGAAAAAGAACACACCTGTGACTTGCCTTTTGGTATCGCACGAAATGTTTAGAAACCTTTAACATGCTAAAATTAAAACAACCCTAAACTTTATTTTTATTAGTTTTGGCACAGTTAAAGATATAAAATTGGCCATTCGTTTGGAAATAAAAAAATCAAAATAAAAACAAAAAACTTTTTAAATTTGTTTTCTGTCATGGTTTATTTATCATGAAATTCCCATAAACTTTGCTTAATGGCAATTTTTTGCCAATATGTATAGTTTTGCAGTGATTTTTTTCTTTGAAATCGTCAAAAGGGTTGGAATTTTTAGGAACAGTGTTTCTAATGAAATTATTATAGATAGTAGGAGTAGAAAATTATGTAAATTACTTGCAACGTTTAGAGTTTGGAAGTTTGTGAAAACTTATCTCGGCCTTAAAAACACTATCAAAAATATTTCTGTCTTAAATCTAAAAAAAATAAATTTTAAATAAAACTTTTTTTTATATTTCTTTAAACTGATTGGTAAATTTAAATTGTTTATAAATTAACAAAAGGTTTATAAAATAGAATTTCCATATATAATTTGCTTTATAAACCTGCAATAAATTACAAAATTGATTGTCAATGACATGACAGTATACGTTCGACTCTACTTCCAAGGGGTAGTAAAATCCTATACTAAGTTTGTCCATTTTGGTGACCAATTTTTTTTATGGGCCCCCAAAAATTCTGAAAATCAGTGGGCCCTCAAAAATGGTGTCAAATTTTGTTAACATTTTTCGCAAAAAAATAGCTTTTAGGTGCACTTTTTTTTAAAAAAAATATAGGAAGAAAAAATTTTTTTTTTCCTTTTTTTAGAATAGCTTCTAGGGACTCCTATTTTTTCACTAACAATATTTAGTAGAGTTGTAGCTACGGTAAAGCTGAATAACTCTTGTGAACATATCAATGAATTCTGAACATGTCTAGTCACTCTAAATAGCACATAAAGATCACTTTGTACCTTAACAATTTTCGTTTTTACTATTAAAACAAAGATTTTTTGTTAAAATAGTATGATCAAGTCCACACTTCTATGTTGTGCTGTATTATTTAGTCAGCTGAAGTGTTCGAAATGGGGATCAGTGGGTGGACTAAGTCACATATTAAAAAAAAATCGCCAAAATGCCATTTATGATCCGATTGAGCTGGAATTTAAAATATATAGTCCTTGTGAAGGTCTACCAAATATATGCTTATATCAATAGTTTATCTCTTTTAGTTCAAGAGATATTTAGGTTTAATTATTTATTTTAAATTTTTCTAGATCTTTATTTCATATTTTATATATGATGGGCTTACGGAAGGTCGAAATTTGATTTTATATATGACGTATATTTGCGATAAAAATCTAAGGAAAATAAAACAAACCTGATAACAATTATTTCGTCCCTATAAAAAGTTACACGCATCCAAAGTTGAAGCATCTTTTTATATATTTCAACTTTGTATGCGTGTGTTTTTTAAGTTTTTCCCAAAAAAGTCCCCATACTTTTTCTTTTATAGATAACAAATTTTCTTCGGGACTATATACACTTTTTTATGATCTGGCAAGAGAACTTAAAGCAAAAACTTATAAAGTAAAATTTTACTCACTTAAGCGGACATTGTGCCCCCAGCCCTATCCAAACTTGGCCAATTTTGAAATTTTAGGTTTGAGTAAAAAATTCTAAAAACGCAAAGCACCGATCCTCAAAAACTCTTCATATTTGTATAGCCATGAATAAAAATTTTTTTCGTCCGGCACTGGCTGGACTAATTAAATAATAATTATTAGATATAAGATTTGAACCACTTATTGTTAGTTCATTAAATAATAAAGATACAATAAATAAATGAAAAAGCAAAAAAAATAAAAAAATTTGTATAGCCCTATATGTTGTTTATATACATACAAAACGTTTTTACTTTCATACTGTAAAAGTGGGCACTTTTCTAAAAAACCTCAGGTTTTGAAACACAGTTTCCCCGTTTTAGGAATTTTGGTGTTTGAAAACACAGAATGGCAACAATAGTAATGCAATTGACTTAAGAACATTTAGATCTATATTACTTGATTGTGATGTCTGTAACCGTTCAAATATTACATTAATTCAAAGTTTATATTTTTCTTGGTGCAAAATCACCATTTTAAAATCTTTTTAGTTTTTAAGGTAAATGACGTCCGAAAAAACACAAAATTAATCGGTTTCCACCGATATCAAAAAATTTAATTTACTCTTCAGAACCTCCACAATCTTGCCCACTATTTGGGTAACGTGATGGGACCGAATCATACTGACAATTATTTGCCCATTCTAATTTATTGCAGTGCAATACAGATCTATACACTCGAACATTTTTTTTTAACAACAAATCCTTGTTTTAGAGTCAAAAATTAGTAAAAAACGAAAATTTTTAAGGTACAAAGCAAGTCGAATTTATATACAAGGTGGTGTCGGTGGCGAATTCAGGAAAATACGAGCGAATTCATTCAAAACCACTCTCTCATTGTTTCGAATGTCAAACTCCATATATAAAAAATGCATGAATTCGCTCGTATTTGCCTGAATTCGCCACCGACACCACCTTGTATATAAATTCGCCTTGGTACAAAGTGATTTTTGGTAACTATTTAGAGTGGTTAGATGTGTTCATATTGCATTGATATGTTCACAGGAGTTATTCAGATTTACAGCACTTACAACTTTGCCAAATAATATTAATAATATTAAACATTTTAACAAAATTTGTCTGGCGGACTCTTAGCTATATTATTGCAATATGAAGTTAAGCGGTATCACCAAGTCTAAATTAGCTGTTGGCCAAAAACTGATGACACCATTTTTTGAGGGCCCACTGATTTTCAGAATCTTTGGGGGCCCATAAAACAAAATTGGTCACCAAAACGGACAAACTGAGTATAGGGTTTTACTACTCTTTGGTAGTAGAAGCGAACCTATACTGTCATGATCGTGTGTTTTTCCAAAAATCTTCAGTTGTTGCATAGTGTTATCAATGAAAGTTGGTACAATTTGAAAATTTAAATTTAAATCCGTGGTATTGTAGGCTAATCTGGCCTTATCATCAATAACTGTACGAGGAAGCAAAATTATTTACGCAATAACAAGACTCAAATATATTCAAATTGATGTTTAAATATTTAAATTTTCATATTTTTTATGCTATATAATTCTTATATAATATCTATATTAATTTAATTTAAATTTAATATTTATTTAATTGTATGCATTTATTTAATTAATGTATTTTTCTTTTTTTAGGTAATAACAACAATTTAATTAAAAATTTGCATGCACAATTATGTTTGTACATAAATGTGGTTGGTAAGTGATATAGACAAGTTAAACAGGTACTTTTTTTAAATTTATAGATACAAAATATGAGTATTTAATTAAAAATCACTATTTTTAAAACATGTTAGGACAATTGGCCCCAACCAAAATATAACAAGGTTCTATCTCAAGCCTATTCCTAGATATTGTTAAAAATCTTTGAAGGCTTATCTGATAACGCTCGTGATATATACTGAATTGTCTTCCTAACATGTTACAAAGGATAATAATCAATTGCTAAATGTTAGCAGTATTATAAGTTCTTCAATTATTAATTATAAGAAGACCATATATGTATTTAAGATGGTACCAATTGTTCAGAAATATTAATAACATTTTGTGTATTGAAAATAATTGAAATCGGTCCATAAATGGGTTTGCCAGCAGAAAACCACGACTACCTTGAATTTGTTTAATGTTTTTGTCTACCAAATTCTATACATAGGGCAAACCTTTCTACGTCAGACCTACAACAACTTTGATATTTAAATCGACATTGAACTTATTTCGGAAAAAATATTTCTTTATTCGAATTTGTTTAATGTGAACATATTTTCTTATTAAAAACAAAATTTTTTACAAAATTTCAAAGCAGGAAATTTTTTTAAATTTTTAATTATTTCATAGAGTACAGAAAAAATTAAGTACACATTTCGATACAGCAGATAGGAATGCATTCAGGGTTGACAACAACCCCATTCTCAGCATTACTCTGTGTCGTTACTAATATCACAAAGTGGTTTAGAAAATTTATGTTTTGGAATTAATACGGTAATTCGTGAACGATTGGAGATATCATAATTAAATATTTTTTAGTTGAGTTGATTTGTATTTATACAAAAAAAATATATTGAAAAAATATATTTGAATTTAAATATATATCACATATTGAACTGGTTTCAATTATTTCATAATTGAATCAAGTATTAATGTGCTCAAAAACAAAATTTTCTGATTTTTCTATCAATTATTTCATTCAATTATTTCATAATTGAATCAAGTATTCATGTGCTCTAAAACAATATTTTCTGATATTTTCTATTGAAATTTGAGTTTTTGAATAATTTTGACAATTGAATATACAATTTCCGTTATTGGTTGAACTTTAAATACAAAAATTATTGAATAGATAATTTTTGTATTTAAATTTCAACCAATAACGAAAATTTGTATATTCAGTTGTCAAAATTATTCAAAAACTCAAATTTCAATAGAAAATATCAGAAAATATTGTTTTAGAGCACATGAATACTTGATTCAATTATGAAATAATTGAAACCAGTTCAATATGTGATATATATTTGAATAGAAACGGTTTAAGAAATAGTTTTTTCTGTGTACATGATCTCGTAGTTGGAGCTAATAAATTTTAAAAAAATCACCAACTATTCAGTTGTTTTCCAAAATTTTATATTTAGATTTCCTCCTATACGTATCGTTTTGCAATCGGTCGTTTAGTTTATTATTTACATATTTTCACTTTTTTGAGATCTACCGACTGTTCGACGTATTTTTTTTAAATTATTGTATCAACATCAGGACAATAGAGGAACCATTTGGAATTATTATCTCATATTGAAAAAAGGTTACATGTGCTTTTTTAAATTTTCTTCCATTGTTAAAATGTTGATAAATTACCATAATTTGTGCATAAAATCGAACATTTTTTAACTTTTAGTTTAACTATACGTTTAATGTTGCCAATGACTGTGTCCTAAACACTGATAAAACCTACATTTAACTGACCTAAAAGTTGTTGATGAGATTATAAATTCATGTGATCACATTTTAAATACACACTTGCACCATGGGAAAGTGTTTCTTGTCAGAGTAAAAAACTAAATGCGAAATGCAACAAAAAAATCATTAATTAACCTTTACATTTCTTGCTGCAAAAGAAGTAAAACCATTAAATGATTCACATGTGCAAATATCCAACATACAAACATATGTGTTGTAAAAGCAAGTAGATACATATTTGTAATATTGACCTTGAACTTGGCTGTCTCTAACTACCAACTTGCTGTTGCACAGTACTACAAGTTATAAACTTGGAGTGGAACAGTGAGTGGTTTGGGAGAACTAAAAGAAATGAGGATAAAAACATAAAAATGAATTAAAAGCGATTTGTTTTTTTTTTTAATTTTTAATGATGCATAAAATTCTATGTTTGTATTTTATGTGCGAACAGTAGACGCAGCGAAAATGATCTTTTAAAAACATTTTTAAACATTTTACTTACGTTTACAGAGGCATTGCTTATAATATTCATGTATGTAGCTTTTTTATGTTGTATGTGCCCAGTAGTTTTGGCTAAGTGCCCCAAACTTTTACCTAGACATTTTTATGCGACTAGTTATTTTAACTAGTAAGTGTCCTAGGCGGACGTCAATTGACCCTCCATAAATAACAAAGAGTAAAACACCGCATTACAAAAGGACACTTAATGACTTCCTAAAGTTGAGTAAAAACAGTATAAATTGAAAACACTTTTGGCGGTATTCATAAACAATTTTTAAATTTAAACAACATTTTAAAATCAAATTTTGTATGGAAATTTTGCTTGAATACGGGGGTTTATATTTACAGACACTAAAGTGATAATTGACTTCACGTTAGTTTACCAGGATGTATGCGTCAAATTATTCCAAAATATATGTAATAATTTGAGTCAGTCAATGCATCCCTTCATTCATTCATTGACGTCTTTAGTAGTCAATGCAGAACTGCTGGGTCGTTAACGTTGTTGTGATTTGTTTTGTAAGTGTATCTAGATATAAATGTGTAAGTAGCAAAATGCAATGAAATAGACAAAAGATAATTTACATAGACATAAAAATGATTAATGGCATATGTCTATGATGGCCCAAACAGAACGTCTACAATTCAACAATTATCTAGTGACGTTATTATGTGACTTAATGTGACTACCAGACCGTACTAAAAATATTAAGTAGCATTGGTTTCTATATATTCACTGAATACTGTGGTACTCAATTGTTCTATTTCAAGCCAATATGTCGATTTTGAAAATAAGTTTTGTTTCCAGTTGTAATTATTATTGTTATTGTAAAAATCAGAAATCTTCACTATTTTCGAGTGTTTTCATTTCCATATTTAAGTTTTTTGTATAGACATTACAAAGAGATGTAGCTATTACAAAATTGGCAATTTCAAATATATACCTTCGAATATGTATGAAAGTTATTCGGTTAACGAATATTCTTTACTTTAACCTCACTAGCACACATTTTATTCTTAACATTTAATGCATTTATACATATGTGTGCAACAAACCCTCCCTGTTAATTGTGCAGCATGTATATCATGAAACTGCCTTCGCATAGAATATAAATATTTAATGATGCATCATTTAGTTTTATGGTCAGCAAAACATTATAAACAATTTGTTTTATAATTAATTAAAATTTAAAAAAAGAACAAAACAAGACAATTAGTGCTCTACTAAAAAAAGATTAGTTTTAATGTCATTATTGCATAAAGGTAAAACTATGGAGATCAATGAATATGATTTAACTAAATCCAGTTTCAAAAATTTAAAGATAATATTTTTCAAACTTAAAATAGGGACTTTGTTGAAATTGAAGAAGACTGAACAAATGCTTCTAATTAAGGGCAAAATCGTACTACATTTATGATGTTCCTTAACAGCAGAATAACATTATATAGAAACTGAAACTAGTTTAAACCGATTCTATAGTTCATCTATCTCATATACAATTATTCTATCGAGACATTCACAAGTGTCTGAAAAATATACATAGTTATCCTCACAAATAAAAAAAATGTATATCGCTACCATAATATAGAAAGGCCCTAATTAACATTTTCATTACTTTAGAGAAGAAGGAAACAACTTAATAAAACTTAAAGTTCTATAATTGCCTTTTTTTAACACAGACTTTTATGAAGGTCTTCAACCAATTTAATGTTGTGACATTTAATTTTATTTTATTATTGGTGTATTACGGGATTATCTATCGAAGTATGCAAAAAACAAAATGTTGGGAAAAAACGAGTTAGGGCGTTTTTATATTAAGGTAACGATATATGAAAAAATAAAACTTCAACATTTTGTACGGATATGATAAATATTTGTATATAGTTCCCATATAAGCCCTACGACTGCAAATCAATTATTAAAAAGCTCATAAATCTTTTAAAAATAATCCTATAACTTCAAGATTAAACACTGATCAGAGTAATCTATCTATATAAATAAAAATCAAATATCGTTCTTTGGTAACGGCTGGACCGATTTGGAAATTTTTTTGTTAAAACGTTCGTCATAGTCAAACATAGATTTTTACGGAAAAATTTACCACGCCCCCTTTTTCGATTTATCTAAAATCGAAAAACGGCTGCACCGATATGGCTAAGTTTTATCTTAAATGTTAGTAGTAATCCAATTTATGTTTTTACTGAAAGAAAAATTGACCACGCCCGCTTTTACGCCCACCTTTTCTGATTTATCTAATATCGGAAAATGCCTGCACCGATTTGTCAAATTTTTTTTTTTAATATTCGTAGTGATCCAATTTAAGTTCTCAATGAAATAAAAATGGACCACGTCCCCTTTTTTCGATATATGTATTTGTAAAATCGCAGAACGCGAATGTTTTTTTTAAATATTCGTAATAGTCAACAATTTTTAGAAAGAAAATTTGTCCCCGTCCACTTATCAAATACATCTGCAAATGTCTGTGATTGGAGTTAGTGCGGAAAATTCCAACGATGAAGTCACTCAATTTCAAATGGGCCGGTAAATTAGCGCATTTTTTCATTTGTCATTCATGAAAGATATCCAACTGTTGTTCATTTAGCCGTACATCTGGAAAATTGTCAAAGAGTGTATTTTACTGTGGACAATATATTACAAGGATTTGATAGGCTGTCGATCAACATTGACCAGATTTTTTTAAATATACCGGAATGATGAATTTGCCCGAACGCTGCTATACTCCGAAATGCCTTGGAAACAATCGTCAAATAAATTTCAATGGCGGAAATCCAGTTCCAGGTTTCCCGCATTTCGTGGCCTACATCATTCCAAGATATGCAAACTATAAATGGTGTATTGTGTGATACGTATAGAGAAGCCTGTTAACGTTTGCGATTGTTAGATAATGACACTAATTGGGAATACACCCTCAGAGATGCTGTGATTTCTTCAAATGCTCATCATATCAACATGCTTCCCATCCAAACCGACTGATTTGTGGAGCCAATACATAGATGCCATGTGTGATGGAACAAACGCTTCACTGTTGAATCGAAAACACAAAATATGCGTACGACACTCTTATGAATGTTATGAAAGATGTAACTGGAGGAATTTTTTTTGGACGCTGGAACTGGAAACACTTTTTGGATTTTGATTTTGACAACGATACGATCGCAGACTGATATTGCACTTGCATTTGCTTAATCATATATTGCAGCTACGTTGTTGGAAGGCTCATTCAGCACTCAAGTAGCCATTGAATTTGCAAATCAATGAAAATCCAACATGCACAATGAGTGCACAATGGCGCATAAAAAGTCTTTGAATGCATAAACAAATTTTGCAAGATTTACGAAACAATCAAAGCCGGTTTGGTGGTGCGATGATTCTATTGGCAGGTGATTTTCAGCAAACGTTGCTAGTGATTTCACTGTCAACCCCAGCCGATGAACTTAATGCATGTTTGAAGTCGTCCGTTTTATGGGAACACGTCAAGAAACTCAAGTTGATCTATCTGGAGAAGTATTTTCCAAACAATTGCAGGACATTGGCAACGGCAAAATCCAGGTTCACATTTCGACCGGATGCAGTAAAAAAACTGATGAATAACGTCATCGAAGAAACAATACTTAGAACTTTTTTGTTTGAAACATAACAAAAATTTGTTTAAACTATCATAATATATTAGGACATTACGACAATATGACCAAATAGAAGACCGTGTGAATACCCCATGTTTATTGTTTTGTCATGAAATAACACATTTATTGTTTGAAGCACAACAACAATATGTTTATGAATGCGGTGACAAATAAATTAATGGTCTTCCGATATGTTCTATTGTACTTTATTTATAATAATTAAAAGTTAAATTCACACGATTTTTTAACATCATTTTTTTTGAACAATTTCTGTTAAAGATCAAATGTAATAAACGCAATTTATTTTAATTTTTAATCACTTTTCTTGCCTTCTTTGGATATTCGATTTACTTAGCTATTCGATTTACAAATGTGCTAGTTTTTAAACACCAATTTCAATTACACATCTACAAGTATTTACATAATTATAGCCTACAAAGTTTGTAGCATTTCGGGTGCTTAGAAAAACGTAACCAAAACGAAAAATCCCAAAATCAGAAACCCAAAATGTTACTTAAAAAATGATCTTCATCTTAATTACCAAACAAATTACAAATTACATGGCAAATGAATGTAAACAAAATACTCGAAGCACATGAAAATAAATGCCGCGGTTTTTCTTTTCAATAATTCTCATGATCGTGAGCTCTCCAACAAGTTGCAAGCGAACATGTTGGGCAGAGCAGAAATAATAACAAATACTTTTTTAGTATAAACCAAACAGCCAGCCAAGTTAAGAACGAAATTGAAACGGAAATTGTAAAAGAAAACAAAAATAACAACGGGTATAAACAAGAGACCACAACAACAACAATAAATGAGCGCTTTTGGGCTTTTGTAGATTGATACAATCAGTTTGAGAGTAAACGCATACGCGAACGGTTGTAACACCTGTTGAACGCTTGTTGATCGGATTAAAGTGCTCTTTTACGTTGAGTTTCTAAAAACAAGAAAATTTTTTGAAATAAAAAAAACGGCGTAAATCGCGTTCATTCTATATACAACATATGTACAAGTGCAGAGAAAAAATTTTAAGTTTTTTTTTTTAATTTTTCAAATTGTTATCATATTAACCCTTGTAAAATAGAAGGAATATAAAAAAACAAAGTTTAATTAAATTTAAAGTAAAAAAATGTGAATGTTTTATCTCTCAATATAAAAAAATCGAATCTATAGAGAGCCACCATAAAATTGCCAAAAAAGAAATTATTATTTCATCAATCAAGTGCATAAAAAAAGTAAAACCAGAATAAAAATCAAACCTTAACAAGTTGGAATTTATAATACTATAAAAGAAATACAAAATCATCTACAAAAAAATTAAATCAGATTTATAAGTGGATAAACAAACCGTCATCATCATCAGCAGCAAAATCTTTATTGTAAAATAATAAAATCGGATTATTGTGTTCCTGGTTATTTAAAATCCCAAAACAACGGCAAATCTTATTGTCTGATCCATACAAAAGACGCACAGAAAATCGAAATTCACCAAGAAGTCAAACATTTAAAGGTGCGTTTTTTTTTTTATTTTTTTTGTAAGTTTTCTGTCTGTCTTTATCCCAATAATAAACAAACCAAAAAAACTAAAGGCAGAAAACAAACAAAAAAAAGAGTCATACCTCCTCTTACATGCTCGTACAACATTATATAGAAATTTCTTGTCACATTGTCACCATGAGACGCTTGTAGAAATACAATAAAACTAAAATCAAAATAAAAATAAAACTCATGCTGAAACAAAAAAAGATTAAAAAAAGAAACAATTTTATAAGTAACAGCAAAAGACCTACGATTTGATGTTTTTGTAGTCGTATTGTTAGTGTTGTTGTTGTTTACGATTCGTTTGTAAAGCAGAAATTCCTTAATTTGGTATTCTGTGGGTTTAGCTTATGCGATTTTGATAGGCATCAAAATGCAAGTAATATCGTTATTTAACGCTTTATATTCTTTATTTCGTATACTAAAACTACTATATATATACTTATGAGTGTATGTTTATATTCACCTTGGCAACGTTAAAACTGTGGGCCTGGAAGAAACCCATTGTTTTCTAAGTACTCATATTTCTGTTGTACTTGTTATTATAGCATGATCGTATGTACATCTATAGATGAAGAAAAAAAAGAAACTCAAAATAATGGTTGACACAAAATAAACCAAGAAACGAAAGAAAAATAAAAATTATATAAAATTATTTATAAAAAAAGCACAATTTACATAGATATATTTATTATATGCATAAATTATGTATGTACACAAGCACACACAAGTTATAATAAAACGGGTGTGTTTATAATGTTTCAGTTGTTGGCGATTTAAGGGATTTTCCAGCAAAATTAGAAATTTTTCGAACAAAGTTTCCTTCGTTAGTCTTTTGTTTTTCTCCAACATGCGAAAATGGGAGACAGGGTCACAGCTTAGAATTACTCGTATATATTGTGGACAGTGATAACCAGGGAAACCGGAAATATGCTCTAAAAAAAGCGTTTTAAGCGCTTTAAATATGCAGTAAAAACTTTAAAATATGCTCTTAAAGTTTAAAAAATATGCTCTTAAAAAACCAAAACCAAACTTTTACATCATTTTTAACCAAAAAATATACTTTTATTTAAAAAAAATCAATACAATTCATTTCTAAAAAGGTAAAGTAACATAAAATAAACAAACATAACATGAACTAAAACAAGTATAACAAAAAATAAATACAACATAAAAACAACAAGTTATGAAAAGGATTCGAGAGGTATTTTTTGATGATATTTTATATAAATATAAAGTAACTTCTTCAATTAAGGTTATTATTGTAATAAATTACAAAATATTGACTTAAATTTTCAAATAATAATCGTTGTCTATTGGATCTGAAAACATTTTTATACATAGAAAATGTTCTTTCGACATCAACTGATGTTAGGAGCAAATTTAAAAGACAATATTTTTTTAACATACGGTTAAGTTTGAATTAGAACTAAAATTTTAGATTTAGATGGCGCTATTATTAAAATAGTGCTTATTAAAAAAAGCAATATATTTTTCAATTTTGAATTTTAAACAAAGAAAGTAAAAACCTGTAACACAACAACAAAATTTGTTTTTGATAAAGTCAAAATATGCTATTAAACAGTAAAAACGCAAAAATATGACATAAATATGCTCTTAAAACAAATATATGCAAAAATATGCATTTAAGGGTAAAATATACAAAAATATGCACTAACAAATCGATGCCAAAATTCTTAAATAGTTCTGAAACGTGTAAATATCTTATCCATGTGCTCATTAGATTCACCAGAAAAAACATGCATTTGCATATTTTGGTTTCCCTGGTAATAACACTGTCCAACAACTTGAGACTTTTTGATTGGAACAGAATAGCGACACTATAATTCTGAAAAGGCATGTTGAGTAGATAATTTTTGTAGTCCAGCTGGTCTTAATTTTTTTTTTATAGTGGGTCAAAGTTTAAATTTTTTTGGTCGAAGGGAGCATTATACTATATGAAAAAATCTTGTAAGTTAATGTCTGAGAGAATTCTTATTGTCAGAGTTATATTGTGGGTATGTTTTAATTTTTTGGTCGAAGGGAGCATTACACTATATGAAAAAATCTTGTAAGTTAATGTCAGAGAGAATTCTTATTGTCAGAGTTATATTGTGGAATTTTATGGGAATCATTTTTGTGGAATTTTTTAACCTTCTATCTCCTCTCTTTAGGTGTCAATTTGACCATTTTTTCGAGAAAATCAAAAAAAGTCCTTTCAAAAAGCACATTTAAGGATTAAAATATTCTACGAAAATTTTTGCCGGAAAATTTCAATGGGGGTCACCAAAGATACCAAAGTTGTAAATAAAGCTCTTTACGCTTAATTAGCAAAATTACACTCCACCTTGGTTTTCACATTTTTTTAAAAAAAATCGCCAATAATTCATTTATGATCCGAATGAGCTGAAATTTAAAATATAAATTTCATATAAATTACAAAAAACATGCATACGTATGCAAGTTATCTCTTTTAGTTCAAGAGCTATTTAGATTTATTTATTAATTTTTTTATTTTGCTGGATTTTTTTTTCGTTTGTTAGATGTGGCGGGCCTACGGAAGGTCCGAATTTTTCTTTAGAATATCAGCTATATTTGTGATAAAATTCTGAATAAAATATAAAAAACTTGCTAACAGTTATCTAGTTCCTATAAAAAGGTAACCTACGTAGGCCCGCCATATCAATATTTTTAAAAAAATGTCGAACGCAAGGTAGCGTGTAATTTTTCTAATTACGCGTAAAGAGCTTTATTTACAACTTTGGTGTCCTTGGTGACCCCCACTGAAATTTTCCGCAAACATTTCAGTGAAATATTTATATCCTTAAATGTTCTTTTTTTGATTTTCTCGAAAAAAAAGGAGCTAGAGGGTTAAGATCTTGCATAACAATTATCCTTATAAAATTCCACAATATAACTCTGACAATAAGAATTCTCTCTGACAATAACTTACAACATTTTTTAAAAATTTTTTTTTTAAAAAAAGTCAGTCCAGCTGGACTATAAGTTTATTCTACAAAAATAATCTACTCAATATGTCCTTTCAGAATTATCGGGTCGCTATTCTGTTGGACAGTATTATTATTGAGTGTTATTTTTATAATTATCATGTTATACAGAAAAACCAATTTTCTAAACATTTTGAATTCAAATATTTATCAGATATTCAATTAGTTTCATTAATAATAAAAAGAGTTATTGAAAATACAGTTTCCGTTATCTCATTTAATTTTTCTTTTTTACGAATAATGTATTTTCAATAACATGTTTTATTAAAGTTCAACCAATAATGACAATTCTATATTCAATTATCAAATTTTTCAAATCCAATACCCAAATTTTAGTAGAAAATATTAGAAAATATTTATTTTGAATAATGGAAATCAGTTGAATATCTGATAAATATTCGAAATAGTTTTTTTCTGAAAAACGATATGATAAATTCAACCACTATAGACCTGCATGAATTCTACAGCACTAACTTACTAACTGAGAATATTAAATGATCGATTTCAGTTTAGTTTTTATAATCGGTTTCATTTTATTGTGATATTTACGTTTATGAATAAAATACTTTTATTAATGGTTTTTAAAGCTAAAGAATAAAAAATACAACATCTAAATTGAATTTTTTTAATGCTTAAAGCAAAACTATATAAAACTATTTTTTTTGTAATAAAATCATCTGTTAACGATATTCAATCGTAACAATTTCTCACACAGGGGTTTTGCAGTAAGTTGAATAATTCCAGAGGGGAGATTAGGAACAATTTCACAAAGTATAATTTTTCTTATAATATGATAGTCACCATTTGTAAATTAAATGCATAAATATTAAGTGCCACTTATTATACATGTTTGATTAAACTAAACTGCAGATAACCTAATTTTAAGTTGAATGAATGTCTTATAATAAGTATATTATGTTCATTTTTTATATATAGATTAATGTATTTCTATACATACATATATTATGCAATTTATCAAGCTTCTAAAATTTAAATATCATGTCCCATTAATATCGTGATAAAGAATATTCTTGAATTCACATTAAATTCCTTTTATTCATTTCACCTCTAATGCATGTCTTTATTGGGTGATTTGAATTAAATTAATAAATTAAATGTTTAAAATAGTTAAATAAAATGTCCGCTTAAAATAATAAAAAGAAAGAAAAACGGTTAAATGAATATAGTTATATTAAAACAGGTTTTAAATTGACAGATATGTGTCAATTTAAAGCAATCACATGACATCTTCATTTTCATAAAATTACATACTAGTAGATACATATGTATATATCTGTAAAAATATGACTATTCTATGTGAATTTATATGAAGAGTATTTTCAAACAGGATATAGATAATTATCATATGTAGTAATAATACTGTTATAAATCAGTTACATAGACATTTATTATATAATAAATACATGAACTAAGAGAAGATTTCCAAGTGAATAATGTGTATCGAATAATTAGGTCATTATTACAAAGAAAAATCTTCTAAATGAAATGAATTTCCTTGCAAAATAATTATTTTGTGCAAGGACTTCATTTTAATTTTCAAAAATTGTTACAGTATTCCACAGACATTTACTTCATTTATGAAAGTTGAATTTTAAATTAAAAAATGGGGGTGTTTGAAATACAAACTAACCCTTTAACTTTGTTTACTTTTATTATGTTTTCCTTCCTCCAATGTTAAAACTAAAAGTGAAAATAAACAAACGTTCTTGATGAAGCCATTTCCAAAGTCTGTATATCATTTATTAAAATTAACCACACTTGTTTCCTTTTTATATCTTTCTTGTCCATATTTAATATGCATCATAGTCCCTATTAATTAATAGAAAACTATGTCGTCTGTAAATATCTTTATATGATTTCCTTGACTTATAATATTTTCCCATAAATAAACTAAAAACGTATAGAGAATCAGATGGTCGTTCTAAATCATCCTATTTCTTTCTTTTTCCTTTTCAATGAAATATTTGAATGAAATTCAACTCATTTATTTTTCTTAGACAGCCAATGCTAATTAATTTGAATAAAATCTATATTTAGTAATGAAGCCTAGAATAATTATACAAAGAAATACAAACTTATAATAACCGTTTAGTTAGTTAATTGATCTGTAAACATTAATATTTTGAAAAGGTAATTAAATATCTGTTCAACAAATACTGGTTTCATAAAGCAGAACCAAATGCTTTTTAATTTGGGATTGTTAAGTTTGTGTTTAAGTGCCTTAATCGTGGCTAATACCTTCTATGCAAGTTGTTAAAACAATTAGTTGACAAGCTTTTGCGCTAATTCTACAATTTGTAAATATTATATTTGTGATGTTGGTTGTCTAATACATACTATTTATTACTACAAAGTAAATAATAATTTTAACAATTTTATTTGTTTTTTTTTTGCAACAACAAAATTACTTCTTACAGTTATTTGTTGGTGTAGTGAAAACAATTTAAAATCATTTAAGTTTTACCATAATTTCTTTAAGACAAAATTAGTCAGATAAGACCGATCACATGGTAGCCTACATCATACAGTGGGGGAACAGGAAAAAAAGTGGAAATAAATGTGTAACTTTTAAACGGAAAGCCTAATTTTAATAAAAAAAGATTGTAAACATTTTTGAAAAGAAGACGCAGTTTCCATATATACAAAAACCTTTAAAATCGGATCAGCAACACAAATTTCCTGTCTTTAAACTCAATGGCACTTCCTCTATAGCCATTAAAAAGTCTATTAAAATCGGACTATCCTGGACATTGTATAATAATGTAGTGGAATTGCCTAGAGCTAAAAAAATGTAATTAATGAATACTTCCTATCCAAGGTAAAATAATAAAGATATTAGTGATTAATATTAAATTTGAACTATTTTTTTACGCTAAATTTTTGGGGTACTTTAAAATAAAATTCTTAATAAATGCTAAATTAACCCTAAGCTCTCTTCTGTTGTGTCTAGGGTTTGGGAATTCCCGGGAAATTTAAATTTTTTTCCCGGGAAAAACGTGAAATTTAAAATTAATTAAAAATACTTTGAGATATTTAAATATGACTATGCTGAAATATGAATATGCTGAAAGTTTTAAGCGGGAATTAGATTTGAAGCAAGTAGCATTCATTTAATAACGATAAAGCCAACACATGTTTAAAGTGAAAGAGTTTTCTCGTCGAATGACTTATTGAATGCATTAGTAATTTTGACAAATCAATTTTTTAAAAAATAGCTCTATGACGGACATATAACATAAAAATCAAAAGAAAGAATCTAAAAAGTGCATTAAAAATCCCATTAACATGTGATCTCCAAATATTTTAACAAACTTTTTTTGGTTTTATGTGGGTACAATTGAATTGAATTGTAATGTATTGTTTTTCTTTTTTTTTAATAAAATTACACAATTTTATAAAATAATTTTCTTTTTTACTTATTTTTCTAGTTAAAAAAACATTCCCGGGAAATGAAGTTTTTCATTCCCGTTTCCCGGGAAATTAAATTATCCGGGAAACCCCAAACACTAGTTGTGACTTATTTATGTCTTTCTGGTTGAATTTTCTGTTTTGGTGTATTCAGAGACTTACAGTAAAATTTCACGAATAATATTTTTGCGGAACATTTTAACCACTTAAATTCATGTTTTAATTGTGTTTTTGGGTCTTTTTTAAAAGAAGGACAAAAAATACCCAATCCTTGAGGATTAAAATATTCTCCGTAACATTTTACATAAATTTACTGAACACATTTTATACCTAAAATTTAAGGATCACATGGTTTCTTGTGCAGATTAACAATAAGGATGTGCCTGAGTAGGGAAAATTTAACCCCCCTTCAAATTAAATTCAGATGTAAACTTTCAAAGCGCCGATACACGTGTCTTTCAAAATTTATTGGTGAGACCTTATAATTTTGGAAAAAATTTGATTTTGTTGTATAGAGAAATTAGAGAGGATATCGTATAGATGTTACACATTTGATATGAAGTTTTGTGTTAAAGTATTATTTACAAAAAAAAGAAAATAATAAAAAATTAAATATTGAAAAAAATCCCATTAAAAATAGTTTGATACCGTATCTCAAATTCAAAATTTAATCGAATTTCCAAAAAAAAAAATAAACAATAAATTATTCGATTCTAATAAACGCTAAATGAGGATTTCAAATCGTATTTTTAATCGAATACTCGAATAAATTAATCCAAAGCTAAAATTAAAAATAATAGTTTATACAGGGACAACAATTTGGGAAACAAATCTCAATGAATAGATTATAATGTTATTCAAAGGTGGTTTAACACAAATTTCTGATTTTCAATATATGTTATTAAATTATTTGAATAATATTTTTTAATCGTTATTCGTCCGAATAATTGAGGAAATTTTAAAAATAAATCAATCAATCGAATAATAAAAAGTCTTAAGCTCTTATTCGATTAAATAAAACTCGAATAAGTGATCGAGTTTGGATCGATATTAAATTGGCGAATTTCGAAGAAATTTAGTTTTTGGTAATAAATTTTTTAAAATTATTTCTTAAGCATTCCAGGGCACAAGAACAATTTTAGACCTTGTGAACACCGAATCAAAAATAAGGGCATTGAACACAAGATTTACATTGACAGCCAGAGGGACGGACAGAAATTGTTAAATTCACCCAGAAAGCTATTTCGAGTAGTACCATTATTGTTGGATGTTGCAAACATCAGCACAAACACATAATAATTATCTCTTCTCATATGATGTAGGGTATAACAATAGTCTTAAGCAACAAACTTAATTTTTATGAATATACAAAAACAATCTCACAAACATATACACAAATGCACACTGGACCTTCTTTCTAAACTCACAATTATAAGTGAAAAAAAATATTCTGTTCATTTATTGCCACCGTATGGCAATGACTTACTCATGAAAGAGGATGAGTGAATTTGAACATGGAGATGTGATGCTGATGCCTCGACTGATACAAGAGAGACCGCGAAGACTGGTTGGACTGACATGGTGTACAATTAAGTGAACACTATCATATCTTTAAACTTGAATGACTTGCAGCTATTTTATATTTTGATTTTTCTCCTTTTGCAGTTATTTTACATACAAACATACCAATATTTAATATTTTCTGTTGTTATTGCTGTTGCTTTAGTGTTGCTGTCGTAGTTTATCTCAACAATGGCAGCGATAAACAATCGTAAAATGTAGTCAGTAGTAGTGGCGCGGTAGTCGAGTCAGTAGTGGCTGGGAGTTGCAAGTGGTTTTTGGGGAAGTAGACGACAACGACCAAGCACGGTTGATGGTAAAGATAGCGAGAGTGCGAAATTGCTTATGAAAAACAATCTTAATTCAATACCAGCTAGCATTGAAAACTTATTTTCAATCAATATGTATCAATATCATGTAATTTATGCTCTTTCTTTAATAATCATAAGAAATGTAAAGTTTGTTTAATAAAATCAGTGTAGAGTATAGTAGAGTAAGCTGGATACATAATTGTATTCCATGGTCTAAATTGGCGCATCGATTGACTGGCTGGTTGGCTGGCTGACTGAGTGTTCGTCATGAATGAGTAAAAGAGCAATGGGTGTTGATATCGCTACTAGTTTTTTGATTTTTAATTAAAATTAAAGATTTGTTTGAGCTAAAAATATTATGTAATAGTCCCAGTAGCAGCAGTAGCTAGAATATATTATCATACTTTAAGAATACAAAGTTATTTTTAAATTATTGAACAACAATAATAATTTATCGACTTGCAGTGTTTAGAATTGTTCCAGTGTCTGTGCAACAATTTTCCTTAAATATCTAGCAGTTGCTGGTTAAGTTGTTGTGTGAGTTGCTGGCTAGCTGGATATTTGATTTTTAAGTACTAACTGTTGCCACTAATGGAATGTTGCTTACAATTAGTGTTGCAACAAATATGCAATTTTCCGCCATAATTTATGGTTCAGTGGAATATGAGTGCGACTTGAAATAGCTTCACAGCACCACTTTAATGAACCCAACCAATTGCTTAGACATTTTATTTATTTTTTTTTTTCTGTTTGGTATCAATTGCAAATATATAGTTATTTTGTGCTATCTCTCTGCAGGCTAGCTGGAATCTGCATCCAATGTGACCATAAAAGAAACTACAAAAATATACATTAAGTGAAATGGTTTTCATCTTTATTTTTATTTTATTTTGCGGATTTAATGTTTATTTCATTATTTTTGTAAAAATATTTTTTTAATTTTTTTTTTGGTCTGACTCAGTTGATTATGGTTGTAGTAAGTTTTGTTACCGTTGCAGCTTTTGCTTTTACTTTACCTTAGCTCTTGTTGTCATAGTTGTTGTTGTTTGTATTAATTATTTTGCTTTTTAACGCCTGCAGTGTTCGTTTACTCTACTTCTTTTCAGTTTTGTTTACCATCCGTGCCACAATTTGTTGCAGTTATTATTGTTATTGTCGTCGGTGGTAGTTATTTGCTGCTATTTCTGTTAATGCCAAAAATAGCAAATAAAATACTGTCTAGCAGTTGACATAATTGGTAGGCTGGTTTTTGTAGCTTTAGCTAGCATTACAAGACAAAAACTTTCTCCTCTGAGATATTTTTTATTATTTATTTCTCTTAACTTTGATTAATGTTATAATTAATTTTTCGTTACAGTCGTAGTTAAAGAAAACTACCATTTTTACTTATTTATACAATATAAATATTAAATATAATGCGTTGCTGCTTCATTAGTTTTAGTGATGCTGGTTTTTTTCCCACATTCAAAAGAAATGTAACTTTGCAACAAAATATAATGCCTAAAATGGTTAACAATTTAATTAAGTTGAATTGAAAAATTTACGTAAATTTATCTGTTAACTAATATTTTCGTGAGTGATTTATGAAATTCTGGAAAAACAGATAGTATGTATGTATATCTATATAAGAACTTAGATCGAAAAATTTTTAACATACATATATGTTAATAAAAATGAAACCACTAAACTTACAGTTTTGATTTTTTTTTATTTGACTAAAATTATTATTACAATTTAAAAAAAGAAATATAAATATTTTTATAGTTCTAATCAATAGTGATGAAAGTTTTAACCTTTTTCGGAAACCCTCCCATTATGGTTTTTATAGTGCTTTCTGTCACTTTGTTCGAACAGGTAGTCTATCTCCGTTAAAACACTTTTGGTCACCTTTTTTGTGCTCTTCAATTCTCTTTTAACAATAGCCCAATAGCTCTCCACTCGAATTAGATCAAGGCAGTTTGGAGGATTTGCCTCTCTTGGTATAAATACCACATTATTGTTCTTTTACCACTCAAGACCTTTCTTAACATAGTGACAGGATGTCAAATCTTTGGCCGGATTTGGACACATCTTCTTATGAATGGAATCATCCTTTTTTGCAAACATTCCCTGATGTAAATTTCGGTATTTAAAGAGCCCTTTGTAACAAATGTTTGGCTTCTTTTGCCGCAACTTCATATTGCTTGACATGCCAAGAACTTTATGGAAAAATTGTCTTACCAAATAGTCGGAGTATTGATCTAAACGGGCTGCTTTCCTACCGGATGTGTTGGGAGATCTTTTGAAAATGCTTTCTATTTATTGGCTTTAGAAACATCATGTGGACCATTCCTTCTACCTGAACCAGTTCAGTATTCTCTCGATACTGTCTAATAACATTGGAATCAGTTTGACGTCAGACCTTTGATTGACCAACTTTTTGTAAGACCAAGTTGGGTTTTGTTAAAAATATTTAATAATTTTAGTACACACTTTTTTCTGGCCACTCATTTTAATCAGATTAACAACAAATGAATATAATTGACATTAAACCCATAGAGAAACATAGAGCGGAAACTAGAAAAAAACTCAAACAAAAAAATTAATCAAAATAATCACACATACGAGTGTTGTTTTTGTTTTCACATAGTTTTTTCTACAAATACATTCTCACCACTTAGGTTTCTGACAACTGGGTTAGGTCTTTGACAGGAGAGTTTCCGCTCTATGTATATTCTCTATGGCTAAACCTAATAACTGACATGATTTACAAAGATAACTTGATAAAAAAAAAGAAAATCAAATAATAATCGGGTTAAAAGTTTTAATGTAAAAACATGTATTAAGAATTTTTCGATCTCAGTCCTTATTTTAGATATAATTTCGAAAAAGTTATATGAAGTGACAATGAACTAACAAATAGTATTAAAATATGATATATAATAATATCTGGAATCCAAAATTTTACATTTCTAAACCGTTTTTTAAAACATTTACTAAAAATTAAAAAAAAATCAATTATAATGAATGCTAAATGAGGGTTAAAGTTGCAATTTTTAACAGTTTTAGGAAAATTTCGAGGAAGTCATGTTTTTGGAAAAAGTACTAAATAAGAGCCATACTAATGGAAAATCATGGCCCGACTTTATTAAAATTTTACATTTTTGGCTGTTTTTTAGCAACAAATGAAATGGCTAATGTTAAGATATTTTGCTCTTTCTGTTTCCTTTCTAATAAAGAAATAATGTATGAAATTAATTGCCTGATAACAAGTTTAAATTAAAGACTTTAGTAAATTATTCCACAAATTTGTATAAATTATGCTAGTTTCAATTTGTGATAATATCTTACCAGTCTATAAAAATATTTTAATCTAACAAAATACATAATAAAATTAATTTTATTTATTTGTTATCGAAGTCAGTATTAAAATTTATATTAAAATTTAAGGTGAAAGTATTATTTTATAAAACAAAAGACTGCTAGTATGTTTTTGCGATCATTTTAACTAAGGAGGATGATTATTTTTCTATTTTCATTTAGTTTAAAGCGTGTTAAGAAAATCTTTTTAAGTCAAAATGTAATTTGCGTGGTAAATACAAATTTGTTTAAATACGAGTCACTACAACATAAATTCAAAATTTTATTAAACCAAAAACGCACACAAAATCTACAGAGAGATGTTAAAAACTATTAACAAATGTTTAAAACACCAGAATATGAAGATGAAAATAACAAGTCGTTCGAATAAGAATTCTTTCATAGTCGAACAAACGGAGTTCATGTCTTAACACATAAATGACATACAAAATTATTTAGCATAACAATACATTCATTTACTTAGTGTTTCTTCTATGAATTTCTATGAATTGTCTGTCTGTCTGTATGACGATCTGTTGTTTAGTTTTTCAGTATCCATAGAAATGAAGAGCTGGTGGTTTAGCGTAGTGAATGAATAGAGTTGTGGGTCAATAACCAAGTTATTTGGTCAGTTAATGTGCTTGCGGTTTTATAGGCTATTTAATGGTTACACAAACAACGGTTGGTTAGTCAGGCGGACAGACATTCTGATGAGAACTTGAAAAATTCATGCTGAAAATATTTAGAAAATTAAAGACAGATTAAAAATATTTTTGGAACATAAAAATAAAACGTTAGAAAATTATTTTGGCTAAGTGAATAAAAGTATTATGGAAAATGTTGCGGGGAAAATCTATTAGGCAATCACGAATAATTGAAGCTGTACTATGTGGAAATTATTTAATATTCATATTCAATGCGATGCTATGAAGTATAATATTATATATTTTTGTGGTTATATATAGTCGGGTACATATTATGGTGGCCCTTATTTTGGACCATTATAACTTGATACTAGGGTTCCTACACGGGAAAAATTTCCCGGTAATTCCCGGGAATATATTTTTGTTGATTTTCAGGAAATGTTTGTCGGGAATTTCTTCATAAGTTTTCTTCTAAAAGTTACAATATTCAGATACGTTTCGGTGGTCAAATTTGTTGCTAATTGGATTATATTCTTATTCTATTATATCCATAGATTTTTTCGGTTCTAGCAAAAGATAGTCAGTTGGCAAAGAAATATTACAGTTGAAATAACCGAATTTTTTTCACTCAATTCAAGCCACAGCAAAAAAATTTTTTTATTTGAATGAATCAAAAAAATTTTCTGGTTTTTGGTTTAATTTAGTGTTAAAAAATTCCCGGGAATTCCCGAGAATAAAACGATTTTTTAATTTCCTCCCGTGAATGAAAAAAGTCCGGGAAATTACGAACCCTACATGATACCCAAAAGATCACAAAGTTTTGTGTATCTCTAATCCAAAATTTTACACTTTAAATTTTTTAAAAATAAAATTTCTTGTTTCAAGTTATTTTTTTTACAATTTCAAGAAATAATTTTACACTAATATGTATATTAAAACTCAACTAAAAACATGTACAATACATGGACATTTGACCACAAAAATTAATTAATAACTTAATCAGGAATATTTGATTATGTTTAACGTTGACTTTTATTTGACATATATATAAACAATAATATGTATTGCTTAGCTCCTATTAAGGAGTGAGATCAAAAAAACCTTAACATACGTTTTTCCTTAAAATTTTTAACCCAAATATTATTTTTTTTTTTGAAAAATATATTATGTTTAATGTCAATTATGTTAATTTTTTGTTAATCTGATTAAAATGAGTGACGAAAAAAAGTGTGTACTAAAATTATTAAATATTTTCAACAAAAACCAACTTGGTCCTACAAAAAGTTGGCAAAACAATCGAAGGGCTGCCGTCGTAATGATTCCAATGTTATGAAACAGTACACAGTGGGGCAGAATCGAAATTTATCTCTTACAATTTTTCCACACCATGGTCCGCTTTTTTAAAGAATATAGGTCGTACTTTTGGACCGAATGGAGTCGATTTTTTTTTATTAGTTAGGCAACTAAATTTCCAATAATATACAAGAGATTTCAGAATTCAATATAAAAATTAAAAAATATTAAATTTTTGCTGTTTTTTGGCCGAAAAGGTGACTTAACACTTTTTTACTAAAATAAAAACCTTCTTTAGGAACATATTACAATTTTATATTTTTCTGTAAGGCATCTTTACGGAGAACATTTTGGTATAAAAAATATGTTCTATTTTTCGAATATGTCGGCCTTACGCTCTTCGGAAATTGAAATATTGGGCCACATGTTCTAAAATCCCAAAGCTGGGATCAAAAAACCGAAAGCAGCATTGGAAACATTGATATGTTCCTTATTTATCACCAAAGCATTTTCCCAGCCTCGAAGGAAATGTGGATCCTATGGGCAAAATTGTAAAAAATACCATTTTTGGGATTTTCGCTTCCTTTTTTTAGGAATTGCGGGATTCCCCTTGACCTTTTGACAAGTTTTTTTACACTTTGTTATTTAGAATAACAAATTTAAAAATCGTTAAAAATTTCATTTAGTTTTGTTAATAAATAACGATTTTATTACATATTACACATTTATTGAGTTTCTAAAACTAAAATTTGTAACAAAATTTTAATAGGATTGCAAATATTAGTCCCAATTTGATCCACATTTTTTCCGAACTAATATTTTTTGTTTAGATAAGTTAATTTTTGGTCTTACAAATAAATTTTAATTCAACATGTCAATTATATTCAAAAATACGCCACGTCAAATTTTATTCTGATCGGACCAGCCGTTTAGAAATGCCAGATTTATTTCCAAATAAATTTGGGTTCTGCCCCACTGTGCAGTACCGGGAGAACTTGTCCGTTGATAGATAACCTAGTTCAGGTAGAAGGAATGGTCCACATGCTGTTTCTAAAGCATTTTCAAAAGAGCCCCTAACACATCCGGTTAGAGGACGAAAATTGAAGTCAAGTTTTACACAAAAAAAATATACCTGCTGCATAGTGGATGACGAAACGTATGTTCTGGAAAATTTTTCGCAAATTCCGGTTTTATGTTGCTGATGCTCGAGGGAATGTTGCAAAAACTTTTAAGACCCAAAAGCAGTACATTTTCCCAAAAAGTTCTTGGTATGGCAAGCAATATGCAGTTGCGCCAAAAGAAGCCAAACATTTGTTACAAAGCGCTCTATAAATACCGAAATTTACATTAAGGAATGTTGACAAATGAGGATGCTTCCATTCATAATACTTCTTAATGTGTCAACATGTTTTTGTCCTGAGCAAGGTCTTGAATGGCACAAGAACAATAATGTGGTATTTGTACCAAGAGAGGCAAATCCTCCAAACTGCCTTGAGCTAAGGCCAATAGAGAGATATTGGACTCTTGTTAAAAGAGAATTGAAGAGCACAAAAAAGGTGTCCAAATGTGTGGTAGATTTTAAACGGAGATGTTCGATCAAAGTGACAGAAAGTACTATAAAAACTTTAATGATAGGGTTACCGGAAAAGGTTCATAAATTCATCTATATTGATTAAAAGTTGTTATAATAATTTCAATCATATAAAAAAATCAAAACTGTAGGTTTAGTGGTTTCTTTTTTATTAACATTTAAGTATGTTAAGATTTTTTCGATCTCACTCCTTATCGCTATTGACATAACAAGTTTCATATTTATTACTGTACTATTTTGATTAAGAGTATTGGTACTCTTAATTACCACGTGAAAAATATCCACAGAGTTCTTTAAATAAATTAGTTATTTTAAATATTATAGATTATTCGTATGAATTTAAAATTGAGATACAAATCTTCCAAAATTTGCATAAATTAATCGAATTCAATTAAAAACTTCTTACAAAATCATTTAAGTTTTAAATAGTCACTTCAGTTTAGACCTATTATGGCCAGCTTGACAGCACAATGTAGGGTATAAGTATGAGAAACGTAAACAAAAAACAAAAGATTTAAGAAGCCAACGTGTTTATTTGTTGACTAACAAAACGTATTTTTTTCTCATTTCAAATTGTTGTAAATTTGTTGTCTATCAGAAGTTAGCAGAAATATAGCAGGGTTGTATAATATTCTAATTAGAGGTCTTTTTAATTAATTGACTTTATTCTCTTAACACCTTTTGAAAAATTACACCAGCAAATCTTAAAGGAAACTTAAGAAAGAGTTTATTTTTTAAATAAACTTCGTTAGAGAAACAAAAAAAAAAACAGACAAACGTAAAAAATAATAAAAATTTTATGTTAATTAGCCTTTTGTTTAAGAGATTATTTATGTGCATGTTTATGTAAAAAACTATATATATTTATTCATTTATTTATTTGTTTAAACATTTTATGTTTGTTTATTATTATGACTTAATAGTAGCCTAGTCAAGATCATCGTGAAGTAAAAAAAAGATTAGCAAGTCGTTAAAAATTTAAAAAAATATAAAATGGTAAAAATATAATAGCACCGCATTTCGTTGAAACATTATGTCTGTAGGAACTTGAAATTTGTCACAAGTCGTAAACAAATGTTTACATGTTAGCAACATAATTTGTCAAAAAGCTAAACGAAGGAATGCTGAATTTTGAATGTAGATTTAACGGTTATTTAATTATTTAAGATGTCTGTATGTATTTGTAACCGTTAGTTTAAATGCTTTTAAACATTTAGCTTTTGCTTTGGGCAATTTTTATTATAGAATCATGAAAACGAAACAAAATCGTTTAAAAAATTTGTGAAACAAAAAACTAATATAATTCTAAAGCTAAATTGTTTTATAAACTTCTTTTTTTAATAACACTCTAAACAAAAAGTAAAATTGTTTTTACAGTTCTAAGAATTTCTGTATAATAGAGAACACAATTATTTCGTTGTAAATTAAACTCATTTAAAATTATTATCTACCAGTATTTAAGTCAAAAAAATATAATAATAAAATATTTTTTATGTTTAAATGTAGACAAGCTGAAAATAGTACACCTCCACATTCGAATTAAATTTATATTTGTCAAAATGCATTATTAGGGGTATTTAATATTTTATGAAGAATTTTTAAAACTAGGTAATTAAGTAATCTGATTGAATATGAAAATTAAGATTTATAAAGAAAACAAGTATGGTAAATAAAATTAATAAATCTCATATGTTGGTGAATTTTTTTATATTGATTGAATACAAATGTTATAACAAATTTGGTCTGATTTGAAACCTAAACTTTTGATATGAGGAGCCACAGAACAAAAGTTACTTTTTCGCATTTTTTCAAAAATTGAATTTTTGGTATTTCTTCTAGAAACAATCAAGTTAGTCAAATTTTTTTTTTATATTTTTTACTAAGTAAATGGGTTCTAAAACAAGTTGTGCTTAACAAAACGAACAACATTTATTTGTTTATATATTAGATCAGGATTAAAATCATTAATTTAAAATATTATCGTTAAAAAAAACGCATTAAAAATATACTTTTTAATTATGTTTTTAATACAACGTACTTATTTTCTTTATTTTTTAACAAAAGGTTCTTTTTCCGATATTAAAATGGTTTTATATCAAACATCCTTAACATTTAATGTGGTGACTTATGGCAGTTAGATGTATCTATTAATAAGTAAGAAACTTGTTACCATTTCCAGGTTAATGCAATTTTTTAAGGGGGCGAAATAAATAAAACTCAATTTCCCAAAAAGTTTAAATGAGCCAAAAAGTGCCTTTTGTTCTGCGGCTCCTCATATACAGTATAAACATATTTCGATGCAAATTATTAAGAATTACAATGATTCTAAATAGTAGAGGACGATGAAATTATTTAAAAATGTTTTCAAAATCAATTGCACATAATAAAACTAGTAAAAATTAAAATTATTCTAGAAATTAATGATTCAGATAATAATTTTGAAACTTTTACAAAATAATGTGAACTTGACATTGACTACTAAAAACTACATATTTTAAAGCTATGTATACTTTATTGTATATTTTATGTTTTCTACATATAAAAAATTATTTTTTAAACTTTTAAAATAATTCCCTTTAATGTCTGTTAACCGGTTAAACTGGGTTTTTCAAGGTCGGTTAACCGAAAAACCGATTTTATAAAAAGTCCAATTTTCGGCTAAAAAGTCGGTGTTTTATAAATACTAGTGCTATGTGATGAAGACCCAATATCATTGTCATGCTATGTCATGAACAAGCTGATTTCATTTTCAGTAGTATATTATGTGTTGTTGTTCACACGATTCGCATCTTCAGTTAATAGGTAAGAAATGATTGGAAATATTTTATTACATCAATGTACTTTTATTAGTAAACAATGATTGGCAATGCTTTAAACTACATGTACGACATTTTGTATGTGGAACTATTTGAGTTGCTTTCGATTGTATTCGTATGTGAAGAGCATGACATGACAATGTTATTGCCGAATTGTTTGCGGCATTTGCAGGCTATAGCTTAGAAATTGGTTAACACAACCATGAGAACTTATGTTGAAACATATGGGTGTTAACCATTTATTGATAATTTTCTGACAATATTGTAAGAATATGAGAACCGTGTATACGTAGCTATTTTTCACAATGCCTACAAACTCAATATTTTTTAGATGAAAACATTATAAAGAGAGAGCCAAATAATATATACTTGTATTAAATTAAATAGAACTTAAACTGTTCAATATACAAATTCTCAAAAATACGTTGATTTATTTAAAAATTGTACAAATTCTTTAAACATTATAATATTAACATATTACTCAATATTTACATATAAATTTATTCACTTTTTCCGCAAATCCTCCCTTTACAGATTTTATAGTTGTTTCCGTTACCTATTTGGAGGAGGCTTAAAATCGGACATATCCTGGGAAGCCTTTCCTGTGTTCTTTAAGTATTTTTTTACAAGAGCCCAATATCTTTCCACAGACCGAAGTTCTGGACTGTTGGGTGGATTTGGCGCCCGTGGTACAAAATAGACATTAATGTTTAAATACCACTCAAGTGACTTTTTTAAATAGTGTCATGATGCCAATGCGGTCCAGAAATATGAAATCTTGACTAGGAAGTTGTGAAAAGTCTGCCAGTACACAGAGCTGTAAATGAATCATTTATTTTTTAATTAATTCGTGAATCATTCACACAAAAAAATTAATTGCATGAAATTTGAGTCAATTCAAATGAATTTGGTAAAAATTAATTGCAATTCGTTTCCAATTCAAATGAATTTGTAGAATTCGTTTCTAATTCAAATGAATTTGTCAAAGTGAATTGCAATCCATTTCCAATTCTTTTCAATACAGTGTGGCGATGGAGCTTCAAATCTTTTGTTATTTTTTTTAAAGTCCATATTGGATTTTTTTGAAAAGTTTTAATTATTTTTTCACATAATTTTTTTGGTATTTTCACCCCTTCTGGACCAAGGCATTAAATCATTGAAAAAGTATTATTTTTTATTAAATATTGAAAATAAGGACTTCAGGAAGTTATTTACAAAATTTTAACTTTGTGGAGTACCTGCAAGGTACCGAAAGGGATAAAAAAACTCATAGATTTTTATTGACATATATTAATATATTAATTAGATTTGTAAATTTTATAAAATTTTCTATTTAAAGTCCATTTTCTGGTATTTTACGAAACAGTATCTTCTGTCATTACAACATAAATAAACACCACAATGAGAACATGAAATAGTTGACCGTTATTCTGGATAAGCGGATTTGATAGTGTACTTCAAAGTACTTTTGGGCAAAAAGGGTCAAAATATGTATTGTTTTCATTTTGTAAGTTTATTATTGTTATGGTAATTATAAGTACCGTCGGTCGACAAAGGGTTAATGATCACGGCAATTTTGGTCTCACTTAAATTTATATTAAAAATTAAAATTTATAACATTTGTATTCGAACAAATTCGAAAAAATTCCAATCAACTTTATTGGAAGTTGTTAAACATAACTCCCAAAAGAATCATTGCCTTCTTTTGTTCATTATTACAATGTGCTAATTTTCTATATTTCGAATATGTAATATTTCCAAAAATATTATTGCAGATTCTGCCTTATTATTGCACAAAATGCAGAACAGTTCGTATAACTTTGAACACAAATTAAGAATAATTTTCAATATTATAGGAATACAGTTAATAGTTGTAATAAAAACCAGTAAACGAAAAACAAATTATTAATATGCATGCAATAAATTGAATTCAATTCTAAACGAATGTGGGCTTTAAACAAATTTCATTAGGAGGGAGTTACAGCAGTTATAATTTATGAACAGTGTGTATAAGCAAGTAAATATTGTACTAAAAGTAAATTGCCTCAATAACCCAGCAACATTTATAATGAACGATTACAAAGTATATAGAAAACGGCTAAGTTCAGTTTCATTACCTTTATACCGATATAAAATGAGACTTTATATGAAATGACCTTAACTTTTATGAAATTTTCATGATTTTCTCAAAATATATCCTCTTTGGACTATTCTAATATTAAGGAAGAAGAAAATTATTGCAAAATTTAAGATATTTAGAAAATGTTTTTTCAAAGCTAAATATTAATTTCCATTATTTTGTGAAATAGTTTTTCGGTACATAAATATTTAAATATACATATTTGTGGATGAAGTAATATTTTAATTATTCAAAATTTGTTCAAGCGTACGCTGAACAAATGACTATATTGTATAACTATTTTAAAGAAGATATAATTGCAAAATTAATATACGAAACAACTGGTCATTTTGTGGTGCTTATTTTTTTAATAAATCTTGCAAACATCATGTTTTAGTATTATTAATATAATTTCATGTTTATTCCCCATTATAACATGTATTATTTTAATTTCTTTACAACCACTTAATCATTTCAATTATCACGGCTCAATATCAGCAAGTTTACGCTCTAAGAAAAAAAAGTTAAACTTAAAGAATTGTTTGACTACAATTGTAAATCATGTCGAGATAAAATAGTGAAGAATCGCATTTAATGCAAATGGCGAAACAAAAAAACTTTAAATAAATCTAACTGCAAATGACAGATAAACAGCATTTAGACAGACATAAGAAAATAATCAGATACACCTGAAGACAACAGGCTTAATAATTTTTCCACATACTTAACTTGCATAAACATTTTAAATATAAAAATATAATAAAATTATTATGGATGTGAATAATTTTTTTTTTATTAAAAACAAACAATATTCAGACAAAGACGATGATGGCTGGCTGGCTGGTTCAAGAAACAGATGTGAAAATAAACTGACACCAATTTTAAGTATTTTACGAGTAGATTTTTTTCTGTTGCATAAACACAACCATCATGCAACAGGCTAGAATGAAGCATTTTATGTTCGTATGTTTGTTAGAATAAAATAAGAAACCTCTCAGAAGTATAGTTTGAATGCAGTCTGGCGTCACATTTAAACTTCTAATGAAATTCTACTAAATCTGTGTGTGCGTGTGTCTGTTTCTAAGGAAGACATAAGAAATCATTGACTTATTATTGGAAAATGTTTTCCTTACGCAGGCTTTTATGTTTAAATTTCTATTGATTTGAAAATTAGTTCAGCTTGTCATTAACATGTTCAACATGTTTGTGAATTGGAGTAAATAAATATGTAGATAATAAGTTTAAGTTTAAAATTATAACATGATGAACAATATAACAGCAGGTGAAAATTCTATTAAATGTTTATTAATGTTGCTTTTGAATGTTGCCCCTTAGAAGCATTTGTAATCCTGCAGGACATGAAGCCTTTGAATATATTTAATTGAAAGTCTTTCAAATAAAATAATTTCTAAATGATAATAAATAAAATTATAAGAAAACAATACAAACAAATGAATTTCATTATATATTTTATGTTTAACTAATTTCCATAATTATTATAGTAGATTCGCATCAAAGTTGCAATTAACACATATTGTAGTTTATTTTTAAAGCCTTCAAATTAATTAGTTCAGCTTTGAAATTATGTTTTCTGTACAATTCTTTAATATCTGTTTAGTTAAGCACAACATAATAATATAGATAAGTATAATAATTTAGCAATTTTTGTATTTCCCATTCCACAAAACTTCTACTTCAATAGTTTCTCATAATTATCGTTGTATGTTTCTATATGCCAGATATGTAAACATCCGGCGGAGATGAAAATAACATCAAGCCACAAAATCATAATTTAATGATTGATTCCTTTTAAAGTGTTAATTGGTGCACAAGAATATTTCAAATGTTCCACTTTTATATTTAATTTGAAATTATCAAGCATATGGAGAAATTTTACTTTTTATACATGTTGATAGTTTTAGCTGATAATTATTTTAAGTTTATGAAACTTTTATAACAGTAAATATTGCTGTCGAATGTTTATGTGAGTACAACATTTATATTAATGTTGTTATTGGTTTGTTTTAAAATCATTTTCACTTCCTATTCGCTCTAACAATATACTGAAAATAATTCTTTATATAAAATCTCTCCACAAGTGTTACCAGAACTTCTGCAAGAAAAAATTCTAAAAAAGTGCAGCAGTCGAAAAGAAAGTGATTTTTGCACTTTAAATGTCAATATGACAACACTAAAATGAGTAGTATGCAGGGTTGGTAGATTTATTCATTAGCATCGTCCTAAAATGAGGTCAAAACTCGCTACTTAGTAATCTTCGGAAACCCACTTTTAGGAATCATTTTATGGGGAATGACTTTAATGAATTACTAATGTTCTACTAGGGTGCAACCTTCAAAAGAAAATTTGTTTAAGGCTACTTTTAAAATGGATTATTAGGCGAATAAATTTTCATATAAATATGTCGCCAAACTCATATTTTCATCGCCGCGTTTGGCGAGTAACCGCCACAGCACTGTTAGTAGGGATACCAATCCCGAAATCCCGATCCCGAAAATCCCGGAATTTTTCGGGATTAGGATTTCCCGAATCCCGGGATTTGTGAAAAAGAATCCCGGGATTTTTCGGGATTAACGAATCCCGGAATATTACAAGATTTTTGATATTTTCAGGAAGATTTTTCAAGCTTCCTAGCAAGCTAAATTTCAGCATACTTATAATTCTAATCTCGCCGAATCTTGTATACTCACCATCAATGGAGACTTGATTAGCATTTATGAATGAATGACTTATATCGAAATTTATGTTAATATCATTATATACAAATTATTTATTGACAATATAATATTTTGGACTGGACCTCACAAAAGTTGGTAGAAGGGTTTATTTTCATATCATATGACCAATTTCATCACGATATTAATTATTATAAGCCAATTTGGACTAGGGACAAATGTAGCCCGATTTCCGCAATACTTTACAGTATAATTTCGGAGTACTTAGAACTTATTTTTTTTAAGGATTGGCGCATATTGAACATATTAATGACTGCTCAAACAGTATTCCGAGAGACAATTGTATGGGGCTAGGGGAAATCATGGACCATTTTCAATACCAAACAAACCTTATATTTGTGGATAATTTTAGCCAGCTGGCTTCTTTCGTTTGTACCCTATCGTGTTTTTAACAGACAGGCCGACATTTTTTGTAATATAATAAAACAATATTAATATTTTATTTTTAATATTAATATAGGGATGGAGCAAACATTTTCGACAAAAATTGTGCAGTTTCAATTGCAAATAACTTTTAAACTTCATTACCAATTTTTACACGATTGGTCTCATAGTAAGGGCAATGTACTCTTTCCTAAAAATCCTCTTGCTATGAATATAGCATATGTACTCAATACAAAAGTAATAAAATTTTCAATTTTGTTATGGATTTATCACTGTTAAATTTATTTTAATTCAATGCATTAGTTTTTGCTTTGTTATATTTTTTCTTATTCATATTAACGAAATAAATAGTTTTTATTGTTGAATTTGATGTTTTTGACGTTTAACTAAAACCCCGAATCCCGGGATTTGTAAAACCCAGTCCCGTTTGGCATCCCTAACTGTTAGTATAATGCTTTTGCATCCTTCAGGTTTCACTAGCTGTCACTCTGAGCTTCTACTGCTCCTAAAGACTATAAACCATTCAAAAAATTAAAACTTTCACCCAATGTAAAAAATTCAGACCATCTGGACTATAATTTTATTCTACATAAATGATCTACTCAACATGCCCTTTCAGAATTATAGGGTCGCTATTCTGTTCCAATCAAAAAGTCACAATTTGTTGGACAGTGAAATTTCTTAAATATGTATTTTGAAGTCTCTCAGCGGGAGCTAGGTTTTGATTTTAGACCCATAGTTTCTTGGGGAAAGTTTCTTAGAATTTTTCGTTATTACGTTTTTGCTATTTTTACCAAAAAAATTAACCCACCCTAACCTATACCGTTCTTTTATATTACCTTTAAAATCTGAATACCGACATGCGATAACTGGACTGCAAACTCTGTGCTGCGATCAATGATCTTGATCTGATGATCTCTTGTTTTCTCGCAAGTTGCCCAATACTGACATCATTTTCTAGGCGAAAATTAGATTATTAATGCAAATGAGTGATTGGACATACGTATGTATGTCAGAACGTAACAAATATTGCAGAGTAATATCAGACTCAGATATCTTGGTAGGGTACTCTTTCTTTCTTTCTTTTCTGGACTGACTCAAACTGGTTTTAATTTATATTTTCTTCTTGCTAGATAATGCTATTCACTTCCCAATTATTGATACAAATATTCGATTCAATGTGTATTTTCAGACATGCGTGAATATTTGCAAATTTTACATTTAAAATTATTGCAAGCAAAAATTTAAAACCCTGGCCATATTTGTAGTTTGCATTTTTGTTTCCCCGTTCATCGAAACCATTACAAATGATCATTTAATTGCTTCATTATGCTGGAAAGCATTTCAAATAAAAAATTACAGTTGATTGACTGTTATGATAGGAAAATGGAAAAATAGGAATTTGTTTCCTAAAGAATGGGAAAAGTAAGTAGTAAATAAAAACGTTTTTGGTTTAACATGAATCACCTCAAGGCATTTGTTGCACATATTCGTGCAACTGTGTTTGTTTTGTTGGTTTGAACTACTGCCATTCATTTGAATGGAAAATACTTTTACTTCGTATAGATGTGCAAGTGAACTGTGCTGTTGTGTTATTTTAGATTTTAAAAATTTTATTTCTGTCATTAAGAGGAAAACAAAACAATAAAAATTTAGCAAATAATTTCGATCCATATTTGTTGTTGTTTTGATTTTAATTTATTTTTGTTCATTTATACATATATCACCAGTTTTCAATATACATATGTAGTTTTTTAGTTCGAAACTACGGGTAACCAATGCCACAGGCTCTATAATCAATCATTTCATTTTTATACACTTTTTTCCACAGCATATTGTGACTTTTGTCGATTACGTGCAATTTTACAGAATTTTGTTTTATTTATCTTATCTGCGATTGAGTTTAGGCTGTATTTGTCAAATATTTAAGTAACAACTGTATTTTGTGTTGGTATTTAGTGGAATTTATGTTTGACTTTTACTGCAACAAGACTCAAATGCAGTTGTTTTTGTTGTTGTTGGTGCCTAACTTTACTATTAAGTGCTTTCATTTTGGTCAACCCATCTACACCAACTACCAGCGATACTGGAAAATTGCTATAGTGAATGCCAGTGTATGCTGACTGCCTTGAAAACAAAAAGTGGGTCGGTCGGTCGTCTTCTCTTATTCATTGTGCAAGAGCCAGTCAGTAAGTCAGTTCTATCTCGGTTATCGCTTATTTATTTTACAGTTTTCAATTATTTACGAAACAAAAAAACAAAAAATATGAGAAAAAGATCACAATTACAATTTAAATGGTAATAAATCGCCCAACGATTTGTTATGACTTTGACCAAATTAAAAAACCAATTTGCGTTTCTTTCATATTTGTCTGCAGAGTGTGAATATTGGTTCAGTTCGCCGTTGATATACACTAACTAATGAATGAACTACTCAATTTTGAACAGTTGGTAAAATTAATTTGAAAATATACATACATACATATGTATATTAACTTCTGAAAGTATTTAAAAGAAAGCAAATATTAATTGATAAATAACTGGAATTCTCTTAACAGTTGTTATGGAATTGCTAAAAAATCGTTTTTTATGACATACAAAGAAAATAAATTGATTTGTACAACCTAAATTGTTGCCACCTAATGGCTGGAAGAAGAAAATGTAAAAAAATCAGAAAAATACATTTATAAATCAAATATACATACTACGTTAATAAATTTAAGAATTGTTTGAATTTAGACATTTAAATGTAATAAAATTTTGTTATAATTAAGTGTTTTGTTTGAAAAATTTTGACAAATAAAAAACAAATTGTGTTAAATTTTTTTCGAAACAAATTCAAAACAAAAAAATTATTTTCTCTATTACTACTTTTTATTCGAAATTTACTAGCACAGAAACAAGTTTCAACATAAATATTATGATTTGATTTCATTGAATTCAATTCATAACAATTATAAATAATTTCTTAAATAGTATGATTTTGTTCATATGTTATGTTTTCAAAAAAAATCTAGAAGGCTTGAAAAATATTATTTCAATTTCATTTTTATTTTTATGTTGTTCAAAAATGTTAGAAATTTTCCTTTGAAAATTTTTTATTTTTTTATGATTTTCAGCTACAAAATGTGAAAATATGCGCGAAATTCACTAAATTTTGATAAAAGGATGAAATACTTTAATATTTATTGATGTTTTATTATGATTAATTATATTTTTTAAGTTTCAGATGTTTATAATTCGTCTTAATACATATGTATGTATGTATGTATGTATGTATATTGGCCAATATATGGCTATTATGCAAAAATGTTTGAAATAATTCATCAGATTATACAATTATAATGCAATTTATTATAAAATAGCATACAATTTACGTAAAAAAAGCAAAAATTTCCGTCATGTACAATTTTATAATATTTACGAATATGTTCTTATTCTGAATGAAAATAGTTTGGGAAAAAAAAGTCAAGTTCGATTAATAATATTTATTACAAAATTCATTCCAATTATGAATTTCTTTTTTCTGTGAGGAAATTTTTTTCAAGTAAAAAGTACAATAGTAAGACAGAGAATTTTTCTCTGCTAAATTTTACTATGGAAAAACACATTGTAGAATAAGCAAGGTACAATTATTAAAAAGTACGTTCTCAATTATACATTCCCTATAACGTCAAAGAAAAGAAAATTAAAAAAATTAGAAAAAAAATAAAACGAAATGTCTAAGACAAAAATAAATTAATTAAACAAATTTTTGTGTATTTACTTTTTTTTGTGAAATATTCAATTCAAATTAAATTTTTTCCAAATAAATATGTGTTAGTTTTAATATAACGTGCAAAACATTGCGAAAACAAAATAAAAAGTGATGAGAGTAAATGTGTTATTTGACGTTGTAGGGGTAAATATTGAAAACTCTCCCTAATAATTGTACCTGGTTGGTTCTACCATGGGAAAAACAGAAATTAGAATACAGAAATTATATAATATTCGGCTGTGCCGAATATTATATAGCCTTCACCAAATTATACTTCAAAATAAAAATTTTAAATGTTGTTAGGTACCTAAACAGAATTTATTTTTTTTTCCAAAGTTTTTTTTTTAATTTTTTGGAAATTTTTTTTTTGAATTGATATTTTAATTTTTTTTTTAATTTAAAAAACAAAATTTTTTAAATTTTTTTTATTTTTATGAAAAAAAAAATTCGGGTTAAAAAATATTTTTTCCGATTTTGACCCATTGTAGGTCCAACTTACTATGGTCTTATATACGTTGTTGCAAAGGTCTTTGAAATATCTATCATTAGATATCTATATTGTCTATATTAATGGCTTAGTAGGTAAAAAATCGAGGTTGTCCTGGTTTTTTCCTCATATCTCAGCCATTTGTGGACCGATTTTGCTGATTTTAAATAGGAAGCTTCTCGAAAGTATTTCTGATAGAATTATTGAAGATCCCGAAGATATCTGGGGTCTTCAAAAAATTGATTTGAATAGACAGACATGGCTTAATCGACTCCGCTATCTATAAGGATCCAGAATATAGGGTCGGAAAATTATATTATGGAAATTCCAAACGGAATGACAAACGAAGGTGAAGGGTATAACTAGTAAAACTAATAAAAAATATTTTGTAAGCGAACATAATTAGAAGAATCATAATTACATTAGTTGGTCTTTTATTATTGATTTTAAAGCAATTTACCAAAAAACAATCGCAAATAAACTGATTCTAAAGACCTTCTCGATTTCTTCATTAAAAAGGTAAAAGCAATTACATACTACTGCTATTTTTAAAAGTTTAAAAAATTTAAATTTTAATATATTTTAAGCTAAAAATTATTCTTATCAAACTACTTTACAACATTTTTAAATGAATCAATTTAAATAATTTTAAAAATTGTTCGTTCATAAAAAAGCGATGGGTAAATCTGCTAATAAAATGACTATTCTTTACTTACTCTTTGGTTAAAGTTTACTTGAAAAATGAACTAAGATAACTGGTTATAGTTAACGAATATAACAAATCATTGATTGTATGGACTTGTAAAAGCGGTTATCAGTAAAATCAATATATTGGATTAGTTACTACTGTATGATACGATAACGGATCCAATTTCATTTATTTGTGTGTGCTTTTAACAGCTCTAGCTGATAAATAAATACACATATATCATATAATAAAGAAGTCACCAATAAATGTTAAAATACAATTTACAAATATATCAGTGGCGGACATGAAATGAACATGGATTTCATAACATGTTATTCACTTTCCTTTCCCTGTAGTAATCTAATTGAGATTTTTGATTTTACGAAATACTGCTTTACTGGATAGACACATAGTTTATTTGTAATAATAGTTCTCAAAATATTTAGAAATAACTACTTACTTTGTATGGGAGATGCCTCACATTCTGTTGCGATGCCTCCTATTTTTGGTTAAACTTCATGCAGTGAAAAGATACGCATAAATTTTGAAGACTTTCAGAATTATAGTTCAACAGATAACTATTTACTTTGTTTCATTTGATGACGAATGCGTAGGAATTTTTGATCATGCCATTCTTTATTTAAATCTTGCGCCCTAATAAGAATATTTAAATTTGGAAATTGATTTAATATATTACTAATATCCTTTCGATTGTGCTTATTTTAAATTGATTGAGCTAAAATGATTTGTTTGCAGTGGTAAAAAATAATTTTGATTTGAAAAATAAATATCGAAAGCAGACATTGTTTTTGTATAGGGAAATTACAAATATTTTCTTGAAATTTAGGTAACCTTTCGGTGCTTCAATAAAAATATCCAGCGATGATCATCAGCATGTCCTTAATCGAACTTTTCTAATGTCTAAACAGAGTTATGTATGTAATCCAGCTATAAGCTAAACGAAAAGGATCTAGCATTTTCTAGGTGATAAAACATTATACATAAGTCACACAAATGTTTTATAAAAACATTCGTGGCATAATGTGAATTTAAAGTACTAAAGATTGGTACTACTTTTTCACATCGAACATTATTTAGCTACAGGGCTGAAAAGTTACGATATCAAGGTCAAAGTTACGAAAATTTTATCCTAACGACATCATTGACTTGCATAATTGTGCTATGTAATGGATATCAATGTTATAGAAAGACAACATATAGAAATAATTGCAAACCAGAAAATTAAATAAAACATTGTTAGGCCCAAGGCGAATTTATAGAAGGTGGTATCTGAAGAAAATATGATTATTTTCACTTGTTGACATGTTTGAACTATCTCACAAGTGTTTGTTGTGGCGAAAAATACAACAAACAGGTAACATTGACAGTTATTTTTTCAAAAACAAAGTGCTTCTTTTTTTTACATGTATAGTAGAATGAGTATCGCATCTTTTAGAATGTATAAATATGTCTTTTAGAAGGTCTAAAAAGGTAAGCCCTATCATTATACCCTACACCAACATAGTGCAAAAATATTGTCCCAACATCCACCTTAAACTATGTCCGTCCATCTGGCTGTCCATGTAAATATTGTGCGCAAAGTACAGTATGTTATATTTGGCATATACAATTTTATCAGCCAAAGGACGAACTCTATTGAAACTGGCTGAAATCGGACCATTATTTTACCCAGCCCCCATACACATGTCCTCCCGAAATTGGACTTTATCGGTCATAAATGTTTAATTTATATAGGTATTTAAACAAATTTCACTCCAAATAAGTTCTATATATAGGAAATTCATTTCACCTAATTTTATGATGATCGGTCCATAACACTATGCAACAAATGAAGACTTTTGGAAAAACACAAGATCATGACTACTACCAAAGGGTAGTAAAACCCTATACTCAGTTTGTCCATTTTGGTAACCGATTTTTTTTGTATGGTCCCCCAAAGTTTCTGAAAATCAGTGAGGCCTCTAAAAAAGGTGTCATCAGTTTTTGGTTAACAGCTAATTCAGACTTTGTGATACGGCTTAACTTTATATGGCAATAATATAGCTAAGAGTCCGCCAAATACATTTTGTTAATTTTTTTTTCCAAAAAATAGCTTTTTCGTGCCCTTTTGTTGAAAAAATATAGGAAGAAAAATTTTTTTTACTTTTTTTAACAACTTCCAGGGACTCCTGACTAGTTGTAGCTACGGTAAATCTGAATAACTCTGGTGAACATATCAATGCAATCTGAACATATCTAGGTGCTCTAAATAGCTGTATAAAATCACTTTGTAGATTAAAAATTTTAGTTTTTTACTATTTTTTGACCCTAAAACTAAAATTTGTTGTTAAAAATGTATGTTCGAGTGTATACTTCTCTATTGTGCTGGAATAACGAAGAATGGGCAAATCATTATCGGTATGATCCGGGCGCATTACTTTATCCAATCTTAAACTTAAATATCTCTTGAACTAAAAGAGATACCCGGATAAAAGCATATTTTTGTAGACCTTCTCAAGGACTATCTACATTTTAAATTTCAGCGGACCATAAATGGCTTTTTGGCGATTTTTTTTTAAATGTGTGACATTGAGGGTCCACTCTCAACAACGTAGATAATACTATTTTAACAAAAAATCTTTGTTTTAGAGTCAAAAAATAGTAAAAACGAAAATTGCTAAGGTACAAAGTGATCTTTATGTGCTATTTAGAGTGACTAGACACGTTCAGAATGCATTGATATGTTCTCAAGAGTTGTTCAACTTTACCGTAGCTACAACTTTGCTAAATATTGTTAGTGAAAAATTAGGAGACCCTGGAAGTTATTCTAAAAAAAGTAAAAAAAATATTTCTCCTTATATTTTTTCAACAAAAGTGCACGAAAAAGCTATTTTTTGGAAAAAAAAATTGTAACAAAATTTATTTGGCGGAATCTTAGCTATATTATTGCCATATAAAGTTAAGCCGTATCACAAAGTCTGAATTAGTTGTTAACCAAAAACTGATGACACCTTTTTTAGAGGCCCAACTGATTTTCAGAAACTTTGGGTGCCCATAAAGAAAAATTGGTCACCAAAATGGACAAACTGAGTATAGGCTTTTACTACCCTTTGGTAGTAGAGTCGAACCTATATAGTCATAATCGTGTGTTTTTTCACTGTTACACTGTGTAATTAGTCATAGCTCACATATAAGGACTGCTTTCAATAATAACGTTAACGTACATAAATCTCTTAAAAATGTTGGTATACACATAAAATTAAACATAAATAACTTTCATATAGATAAATCACACAACCTAATTTCATGGGGATCCGAAAATCATTCAGGAAAATAAATTACTGAAAAGTTAAAAGAAAAATTGTTTGCTTATTTACTTAGTGTAGGGTATTATATGGTCGGACTTGATCGACCATACTTTCTTACTTGTTTTTCCCTATTGATATAATTTCAACAATTACACTCGTTTCAAACTCTTCAAATGTTCAGCATTATTTGCACAAATATAGTATTCATAATTGCGACCAAGAAATTTGCAATATAAGCTGCATTTTTATTATTAAAATTTTAAAAATTTATTAAACCATCGATTTCTAATTAAACAAATGGCGTAAGTAAGTATTTGAACAAGAAGAAGAAAGAAAAACCTCTTTTAGAAGAATAAACCTTAACATATTAAATATTCGCTAACGAATTTGATCTGAGTATTCAACCAAGAAGTCGCAGAACACAATAGAATTGTCGGTATATTAATTAAGATTAATTTTAAAATAACAAAATCACAGCAATCACTTTGTGTTAATGTACAATCAAAAATACAAATTAATGATCATTCCTTTCAACTTTTGAAATATCATAATTAATTCATTTCTAATTTAAAACTTGTCAAAAGGGAGAAGAACAAAACAACTTAATGCGATAAAAATCTTGAATATTTCTCTTATCTCCCTCTTCAAACTCATTTTGCTTTAGTAGGTGAAGTGAGTTAAGATCTATTAGAATCAACATTTTTTGTGGTATTATTTCTTTTGTACTTCTAAGACATTCTTTATTGTTAACTTTGAATGCAAACTGTGCATCATATGGCAGTAGTAGCAGCAACTGTAACAATTGTTACAACAATAATAATAATAATAAAATAATCATTATTATCTTCAAACATAAAAAATAAAAAAAAACAAAGAATTGTTAAGATCGCGTGTTAGGAAATGATGCATACTTTTATTGTATTTGACTTTTTCTATCAGGAATCTTGGCATGATACAGAATGTTACAGAAGACATACATGTTACATACTCGTAAATGTCTAACTAAAGTATATATGAAGATGTATTGTACTTGAAATACCTTGATTGCATACAGTTTTTTTGCATTTCTTCCAGAAAAAAATATATTTGTACTTTTTACATTGTACTTGTAATTAAATATACGTAGTGCATTTACTAGAGTACTTTAGAATATAATAGTACTGTTTTTGTTTGCTTTTATTTTCCAAGTAATAAGCCGGAAGTTTAAAATGAAATAAAAGATGATTTTATTATTGTCTTTGTCTACGAACAAACAGACAAAACTAAGAAAAAAAATACAATAAAAAACATGACGAGTGTTACAATTACAATGATGTATACAGTTTTTCATTAATTTTTTTTTTGTTCATGTGTTTAAAGTTCAATTATAATAAGAAATTTAGGTTTTTCATAAGACACGCTACTCGAGATTGCCACAACAAAAATAAGAAAAAAACTCATCAATTAATAAGTTTTGCATAATCTTGAATTTTTGCTTCTTATTCACATTAGAAGCCAGAGAAAGTCAGAAATTACAAAGAAAATATTTTATTTTGCATTGAATTAAATGAAAGAATATTTAGTACCACTCCTCAAAGGCAATAAAAATCAAGAACAAGTTAATTCACAAGAACCAACCAATATTCTGGGGACAACTTCTGTATACAAAGTGGTACTTAAAATTATAATCAATGTGTCAACCAACCGAACAACCGACGACGAAGTAACTGAGTATAAAACTAACTTTTAAATACAGCCCAATAACTAACCAAACAACATAGGAACTTAAGTTTAAAGCAGAGTGTGAAAAGAATGTAATGATTATATTAAAATATTCTTGAGATTTTTAAATTGCAGCAAAATGTAAAGTTAAATTAAAATAACACACTGCTACAAAAAAACTGATTTTAAAACACCCTCAAATCAACCGATTTAAACATATTATACTATTACAAAGAGCAGCAAAATCGAAAAAATTTTAGAGGCTTTTTAAACCACTATATTTTGAAATTTTTTTTTGGTAAAATTGTGAATTTTTTTTAGACGTTTCTCCAAAGTTAAAATTTACATAACCTGTAATCCGTTTATATATTGCGTTTTAATCGGCACACTAGTTTCGGAGTTATAATAACAAATTGAAGAAAAAAATATATTTTTTACATGAAAATAGCTAATTTTTGTGTTTTAAAAAACTCATGAAAAATCCAAAACGGCAGAAATGGTTCAGGTTTATTACTTTTCCGCAAACCCACATACAATAGCAAAAAAATGAGATATCGATCATATAAATCGATTGATACTTTTCGAATTTATTCACAATTATTCGCACATTTTCACAAAATTTACTTCTTTTTTTGCTATATATAAAATAGAATAGTTAATGTTCTTCTTTTGATTGATTGAATTTTGAAAACAATTTCCCCATGCTATGTACAAATTTTCACATATATATTGCGTTTCAATCGGCTCAGTAGTTTCGGAGTTATAATAACAAATTGAAGCAAAAAATATATTTTTTATGTGAAAATAGAATTTTTTTCTTAGTAAGAATTGTGCTAAACTTGCCAATTATTGATAAATTCACTGACATTTATTGTTGGGGATAAGCTAGTTCCTATGCGCATTTCACTGGTTGATTAGGCCAGATCATCAGGAAACCTTTTCCCAAAAGGCTTTAGAAAAACTGGAGATATTATACAAATCAAGCCATAGAGTGAATGAGAATTACAGACACTCAAGCTTTATTTGTAAAAATATCAAAGCTTAAACAAAACTCCAACAATAAACAGTGAGTTTATCTTTTCTTACATTCCCTCTACAACTGGTTGGTTTTTTTCCGACTTATAAATAATTGGGAAATTTAGCACAATTCTTACTATGATATTAATTTTGTATTCCCGTATAACTCTGGAATTTTTTTTATTTAAAAAATTCATAAAAAATCGAAAAGCCATATGTAATAGGAACAAAATTAGATATCGATCATAAAAATCGATGAATTATTTTCGAATTTATTGACAATTAAGTGAATTGAAATTGAATTGAAAATTGTATGTGCAAAAAAAAGTACACTTTGAGTGTAAATTTTACATGTGTTTTGTTATTGTAACACATGTAAAATGTACACTCAAAGTACACGCTTCTATAAAATCGATGGATTTTTATCTTAGATATCTCATTTTGTTGTTATTATATGCGGCTTTGCGACAAAGTAATAAATATGAACAAGTTCTGCCGTTTTTTCATCACTGAAATTTTTATGAGAAAAATTGCCTAAGTCTAAACTGTTTGAAATCAGCAAAAATAGCTTCAGTAGTAAAAATGTTATGGTGCAAAACATTTTTTCTTAAGTGCTAGACTACTTAGAATCTAAGTAAGTTAAGTGTATCTAAGTCTTAGATACACTAAAGCATTGGAAGGCAAAAAGAGGCATTTAATTTGTGTGCTCTTTTGGATAAAGAATAAAATATCCACAACAACATCAAGAAACTGAATGAAATGTGTGTATTTTTCAGTGTTGCCACTTCATGTGTAATTACACATATTGTGTGTAATTTTAACTTGGATGTGTAGCCCATGTGTAATTGAGTAAATGTGTAATTCATGTGTAATTTTAAATTCCAATTATATCCAAAATAAATTGTCAATGTATGTCTTTTATCTATATTTTGGATTTTAATTGAATGATTGTTCAGATTTCAAAACCGACTGAAATAAATATGTACGTTTATATGAGGGAATAGCTACTATCCTATATTTTACTCCTATACTCAGTATAATGGAATTATATGTATGAAGATATGAATCCAGTTTGAACTAAATTAACATTAAGGTTTGCAGAAAAATACGATAAGTAATTTGGAGATTGCTACGTTTGGTTTTCCAAGTGGACATTTCGCCGTTTGTGATAGTTTTGTTTGCGTAATATTGGTAATAGAAACTAAATTTTGGTTTATATTAAACACTTTTAATTCCAACATGAAAAAAATATAAAACAACAAATAGTATTCAATAACTATACATTTTTACAAGTTATTAAAAATTGTTATTGGAAAAACGTTAATTTTCAAGATAACCCAAAATCTAAAATTTGTATTTTTATAATTTTAAATTGTTTATAGAATAAGGGTAGCGGTATTTACAGATAACGATATAAACTATTATATCGGTAACGGTAATTGCAGTTATTTCGGGGTATCGTTAGCCAATCTTAAGAGAAAAAGCAAGAACGTAGTAATTTGTATGAGAAATTTTTTTTTACAAATTGTTACTAGTTATTTTTTTACCCGTAAGAACTGTTTTGTGTTTATGCTATTGTCTCTCTGGTTCCTGGTGTGTGTTTTAAATAATAAACAATAAAATTGACTTACTATTTACTATTTTGGAAGCTTTATTTCAAATTTATAACTACAAATTTTAAAAATATAAACGTTACAAGATTTTACTGGTAAAGTATTTACTGGGAAAGAAAATGGTCAGAGCTATAATTTTTAAACAAATACTAAAAAATATTTATCTTTGAAACTGAAAACAAAACTGATTTCAAAGCACTTTATATAAACAAGGAATAAATTCAAATTCGAAAGCAAACAGTGTGCTATTTTTTAAATATTGTTAAATTTTTAATACAAATGTAACAATTTCCAATGGAATAATCTCCGAATGAACATTGATTAATATTTGTTAAAAGCGTATTTGGGATTGACATATTTGACTGATCTCAAGAATTCATTAAATTAGAAAAGTTCATTAAAAAAAAGAGATTGCTAACCTTCTTTTAATACCCTAATATATCCAATTCCTGGATAAATTAAAATCACCGCAAGTGAAAATTGTCCATTAACAATAAAGTGATCGTATTTGGTCCAAACTGTGAAAAACCTTTTATATTCATGACAATTTTAGACAATTTCTCCTATTGAAATCACGAAAATTTATTTACATGTGTAATTTTTTCTCGTATGTGTAATTTAGGTATGAGGATGTGTAGTTTATAATTTTCTTGGTGGCAACACTGGTACTTTTACGCTCTATTACGCTCTTTTGTTCTCATTCGGGTTGTTTGACGAAAATCATCGTAATCTGAACAATATGAACGCCTACCATTGCACTAAAGTAACAATTAACTACATGCTAGATTACCTGGGAAGTATAAAGTACCAAATTGACTTAATGTTGTAAATAGATAAATAGACAATTTTTTTAATTAATGAAATTTGATTTATGTTGTTTTGAATTACTTCATTTAGTCAAATTTACAAATTTTTATAACATTTTGTAAATAGGAATTTCTTGCATGTGTCCAGGGAAAAATTTGATTCCATTCTCTTACAATTCTGTTTTGAAAAACTAAAGGTTCATATCAATAGTTATTAATTATTTAGTTTATCACCTGCTTACCCAGCCAACACCAAAAGCTACAATCCACAGCTCTGGCATGTCTCGGTTAATAATGACAATGACATTTTTTATTCATTGCTTTTTGTTATTCTTAATTCCATTCTACTCTGTGGCTGCTTGTTGGACGGACGAGTGACAACATGTTTTCCATGTGGATTCATTTAAAACAAACAATATTGTTAGAAAACTTTATGTTTTCTATTCTCAAACGACTGAGAGGAGTTGGTGGAAATATCAACAGCAACAAGAAGCACCGACGAGTTAAATGCACAATAAATTTACAAATTTCATTAGATTTTCTTTAACACTTTTCTTTGATTTTTTTCAGTTCGTGTTTCTTTTTACAATTTTAAATCGAGTTTTCTCCTTGATGCTGTTTGATAAAAAGAAAAAAAATCTGAAATAAACTTTAAATAAAAATAATAAAAGACTTTCCAGTTCATAAAGTGTATGACAATTTTATAGTTACTGGTTGTTTTTGTTGTTTGGTTGGTTGGTTACTCTCTCAAGTATTGTTATAAAAATTTCAATAAATTTATTCATATAAATTATAAATTTTAAGCTTTGATATTACACACTGTGCACAGTATAGAAAATATACATTTGTATGCATTTTTCTCAAAAGAATCTTATAATTATATTTATAATTGTTGTGTTTCCATTATTAAGAATAAATTATTACCATGGATTAACATATTTACCAGCGACTGTAATAAATTAGAAATTTTATTATAAAAATCATGTCAATATTCTTTAGATTCATATTATACACATGATCATTTGTTAATAATTCAAGATTATTATTTTCTGAATAACACAGCTGTCACCAAGTTAATAAACAATGGTGAGACCCCGCATGATTGTTTTAATTTATTATGTTGCACCTAGTGAATAATTTGGAAATGAGAGTACTCAATATTACTCGATGCTATAGCGGTTTACACAAAGCCACTAAAAATTTTAATATTTTAATCATTCAAATAAAATTTTGAAATTTAAAGAATCTTAATATGGCTGTAATTTTATTACTATAAGAATATAGTATTTACAAGGAAACTTAAATTGTAAACAAAGTTTTTACAGCTAAAGTTGCAAATTATAAATAGTTATATTGTTTATAAAGTGCTATTGGACATAGCTAATATTAGTTATTCCCCAGAATATATTGATTTAATGAATAGCTTAACATTTTTGCAGAAATTTTGCAATGTTTATGAAAACAAAATATTTTTCTTAACTCCTAACAGTATTCTAAACAGAACAACATATTATAAATCTATTGTGAAAGTGGCACACCTTCTAATAACTGCAATTACAAACATAGATACATTTACTTAAACTTACAGTGGTCTATAAAAAATATTGAGTAAATTTTAATTTCAATTTCAACTTTAACATTTATGTGTTTTAGAGTGGGCAGCTTTTAACAATTCAACCAGTTAATCTAAATGCCCACTCCAACACTGAGTCATAGACACCTAGTTTTTAGTTTTTAACCATTAAGTTTTGTTTCACACTGTTGTCTGCTGTACGTTTTGCAAATACATTTCGCTCATAAACAAAATACAGTAAAAACACATTACAGTGATGGAAAATTGAGATTTTGAAATGGTACTGAACTATTGCACAGTGCACTACTGTGCTCATTTAATATTAATCGGTTCATATTTGATAACGTTATAAGGCCAGAAATTATCTTCATAATCAATGTTGCCAATTTTGTGCCACCATAGTGGCGCACAGTGTCGCCCGTATAACAAGTAAGGTTGCAAAAATCAAAAATTTCATGTGTCCCTACAATATATTGAATAACCTCTTTTAAAGTAAATTGTCCAACGATTTCAAATCTGCTACTCTTATTATAATCAGTTCAGAACATATAGCCCTTCAAGGTTGACTGATTTTCAGTTTTCAAAAAAACAGATCATTTTTAGGTAATTTTTAGGCCTGCTTTCAGATACAATATGTCGAAGACTATGTAACTGATCGTCATTATTTTTGATAGACCTATTTATTAAGAAAATAATAAACAAAAATTGTACTGGTTGCTTTGTATTTGTCCAGGTAAATCGATATTTACCAACTATCCATTTTTTCAATATTTCTCCACTTTAAAAGAAAATAAAAAAAAAATTTCAATTTCTATAACTATTTGCCATATTTTCAAAATAAGTTCTTTGATTATTTCTTTAACTAATTCAAAAATTCCCAGCTGCCCGTCCTTGTCCCATTTTTTGCTAGAGGTAAAATTTTTAAAAAAGACATGGTACCAACTATACATTAGGGTGTCCCTTATTTTTCGATATCGTTTATTTTTTGACGCATACCCTCTGAAAACTTTCGTATTGACCTAAAATACCACCAAAAAAATGTTTAGCTTGTTCTAAGAAGGGCACCCGATTTAGTTTTGAGGTACATATACAAGGGGAAAAAATGCAGTTTTTCAGTTTTTTTTAAAATTTTGCCATTAAATAATTACTTTTGCAATTTAATTTGAAAGAATCGAAATGTGTACGTAATTGTCGTTCTAATAAGATATAAAACACAAAAATTTGTTAAAAAATTTAAAGTTATTAAAAAATCGCCAGGCCATTAAAGTGTATCAGGCCACAAGAACAAGAAATGTAGGAACAAAATTAACATATTTTGAGAAATATTAAAATAAAAGCTTATTTTTACTTAGAATATATCCATATTTACTTGTGTATGAGTTTTTGTCTTCCTAGGATACCGTTAACCTATTCGCAGGTATAACCAAAAAAATTAAATTTTTTTAACGGCAGTTTCAAAACTCCAATTTAAAATTTTTAAAAATTTTGTTAAACAAATTTCAGAATTTTTTGATCATCACATTGGGATTTATTGAGAACATAATAGGGACTAAAAATATGATTCACGATAACAAATTTAAAAATAGGTTTTTATTTTTCCATTTTCAAAAGAAAAATCGATATAACTGTAAAATTTCATTCTAAAATATTCATAAATAAAAATTGAATTTCAATTAGAAAATTTTGAATCTTTGCAAAAACTCAATAAAAAT